>NC_064846.1:136659918-137284918 GCF_024166365.1 Elephas maximus indicus
CACAGGAGAAAACCTGATAATAAACTAAGAGTTTTGAAAATATGTTTTATTGACTAAATGCTATTCAGATACGAATCTATTCTTTCAGCACCACATTACCACAAGATATCGTCTCTCTGTTGTTTCTATTACTTTGGCCAATTAGGAACTATAGGCTTTTAAACATTTCATTTATTTGGTGATGATAATATTCTCCTGTTGTCCAAAGACTTGGTGTCTCATACTATGGAACCCTTCCATTCCATTAATTAATTTGACAATCATTTAATGAAGGCCTGCTATGTGCAAGATAATTCTACTAAGTATTAGGAATATGAGGGATACAGGAGTGAACAAAATGGCTAAGTCCTGCATTTATTGAGCTTACCGTCTTATGGGGAAGATTTTTAAAGGTGATATACAAAAATATATATCAATTTTAAATTTGAAAATAATTATGAAGGAAAGGTATAGGACATGCTATTCTTACAACACCATGTAGAACAATATAAAGTTGCTAAAAAGCTGTGTATTGCAATATTGTACTGTGGGCCTTTCTTAGCATTTTATTGAAAATCATACATTTTTCAAAATTCTTTGAATGGTGATTGTATCTGTCATTGTCCGGTGATTGTACATGTTTGCATTTTGCTCTAAAGACTTTTAAGCATTAAACTTAGAAAATTTTTATGTGAAGGAAAAGGCTTGGAGACATAATTAACCCAAGAGTCTGATTTGTTCTTGGACTTTTTCCTCAGCCAAATGTCCACAAGTATTTTTTTTTTAGTTTTTAATGTTGCTCCTAGTTGAATGTTTTTCTGAAACAAAATGTAAAGAGAAATGTAATGTGCAAAGTAGTTTTTTCTCTGTACCTTATTCACTTGAAAGTAGAATAGTGGATTAAATCTATTCTAATTTTTTTAAACACAGTGTTTAGTGAAGATATACTGAAATTTATCTGTTTACATATATATACGCACATACATATACAATGAAAAATGTGAAAGCCATAACTCCTCCGGACTGCCTGTTTTCTCAGGTCTCTCAAGTTTTCTGCCTTTGACAGGGTGCAGTCATTACTTTTCTGTCACTCATTTTAGTGGAAAATATTTGAGTTTTCCTTCTCTGACATGTTTCTGCCTTACACAGACAGGTTCCGGCTTTTGCAGGTGTGTGTGCGTGTTTGTGTGTGTGTATGTATATGGAGAGAGAGAGTGTGTGTATCTGGGAAGTCTACCATGAAGTAATCATGTAACAGTTTATGTTTTATAGTTGAGAGCTGTCAAAAACCCATTTGGGTTTGAAGCAAATATCAATTAATTTTTCTGTGGACTTATGTTGCAGGTTGCTTGTGGTGGATGCCACATGCTAATTTTTGCCATTCCACGACGTGAAGTGGTAGAAGAAATAACCGTTGAGGAAATAGATGATTTTTACTCACCTCCGGCGGCTTCTCTGCCCGTGGACGATTCGGCCTCAGGAAGTGCGCTGCAGAGAACATCACCCACCCGTGGTTCGGCCTCAGGAAGTGCGCTGCAGGGAACATCATCCGCCCGTGGTTTGGCCTCAGGAAGTGCGCTGCAGAGAACCTCATCGGCCCGTGACAGACGAAGAGAGAGGGTAGATATTAGATAATAGTATTATCTAGTATTGCAAAGAAAATTGGAAGAAAAAATCCATTTTCTTTTTAAATCAAAGAAGGGTCTTAGATCAATTTACTGAATAAAATGACTGGAGTTGAAGACTCACAGGCTTATAAAATGATTTCAGAGTTAACCTGTTAAACATACAAATCAGAAAATTCAAAATTATCATGAATAACCTTTGTTTATAAACGGCTGTACTATACAGAGCATCATTCTTATGCCTATCTTACCACTTCTGATTGATGCTGATTTTTTTCTCAACTGTGTGTGAATTGACGTTATCTTGCCACATGCTTTTATGTTTTGGTTACACCTCCTGAGCTATGACTTATACACTATAAACAATGAAACTTGGAAAACAAAGAAATAAGGGCTTCAGTTTGAGAGAGGGGATGTTCTCTTTGAATTAAATTCAGAAATTCTCTGTGCTTTAAAATTGTTTCGATTACGTATGTTTTTCAAAGTAAGAAAATGCAAATAATTTTTTAAAGGAGACATTCCATCTTAAAAATCACATTCTAAAATGTATTCCTTTTAAAGAAAAAGGTTTAAATTTGGCTTTTTATTATGAAAAAGTATGTATGGAAAGATTAAGAAATATCCCATGTTTGTCAGTGTTGTTTGCTTATATTTCATGAATAATTTTTGTTTCTTAAGGAAGGCAGAGAAAACACACACGCTTCACCCCATCGTGTCACAAACAGGCTTCCAAATTGACAGTTTAAACCACCAAGATACAGAAACAACAAAACGAAACATTTTTGAGCCCTTGGGGATTATTAAAAGTGAATATTGTAAAATGTTGGCAGATTTTGCAGTCTTTCTCTTAAATATTTTTGGCAGCTGCAGGTAGTTGATGTCGTTAGTACGTACAGGCAGTCCTTGGGTTATGGACATCAGATTGAGGGACAACTTGTACTTGCCCTTTAATGTTCTGTAAATTTGCCCTCACTTTGAAAGGATTGAACCAACCCCAACCAAAAAAACAAAAACAAGTCCATTGCCATTGATTTGGACTCACAGTGACCCAATAGGACAGGGTTGAACTGCCCCATAGGGTTTCCAAGGAGCAGCTGGTGGATTTGAACTGCTGACTTTTTGGTTAACGGCCTGAGCTCCTAACCACTGTGCAACCAGGGCTCCCTAAAAAACACGACAAATTCTTCATCACAGTCACCTTCATTTGCTGCACATGCAGCTTTTAAATCATTGTAAAGGCTTCCAGCCTTTTCTTGCCCTAAGGTAAGCCTAAATAAGAACTGCATCCACTGGTCCCTATTTACCTACAGATTCTTAAAGACACACAGAAACTGATCTCTTCTGCGACCTGGGGACTGCCTGTATATAAAATCATTTAACATTTTCTTCAACCCGTTTACTTTTAAAGGAAAAATCCCCAGAGTCTAACCGAAATATGTGGGCACTACCTCCAGTGGAAGAGACTCCAGGATCATCTGAATCTTTTTCTGCCACTTCAGTCCCTTTCAGACTGTCTACAAGTAATCCGCGAGAGAGAACCATAACTACCCTCGTGAAGCCAATAGAACCAGGTAACGTTTAGTATTCTGCCAGCATTCAGGAAAAATGTGCCTTTTATTCCTAATATTGTCATGCGTAAGATGTTTCCTCTAACTAATTAAATTGGCACCTCTTACTTGAACCCAAATCCAGTATTAGCCTAACAAGCCAGAAGCATTGTCATTGACTCTAAAAGTATCACGTAACAAGGGCAACAATCATAATACCATGCGTATCTTTATAGAGCAATGTATGATGCACACACATAGTGACTTGCCCAAGATCACTCAGCTTACAAACCATGTGAACAGGATTTGATTGCAGGTCTTCTGGCCCTACATGGAATCCTGTAGTTAGGCAGTCTAGCGTAATGGTTAAGAGCATGAGGAACGGAGTTCAGTTCCTCTGGGGTCACACACCAGCTCTGACATTCATTAGCTATGAGACTGACTTTGGGAAAGGTAACGTAATCTTGCTCATCCTCAGTTTATCTTTAAAATGGGTTTAATAATACCTACTTCAGAAAGAGTGAGGATTAAATGATATCAGGCATGTAAAATACTTCGCATTGAGTCTAGCACCTCTAGAGACCCCTTAGCAAATATATTTATAATTATTGTTAACATCTCTACGTCACTGCCTACATTGCACTGCCTGTGAGATACAGATTTCGTATTTTAAATTGTAATCCCAACTCTTTTAACTATTACACACCCTTTCCAAATCATTTTGTTTAGGGACATTTGTGTTATCTTAGGAGTGACATATAAAAGTAATGGTTTTTGAGCAAGCCGGTATGAAATGACATCAGTATTGATTAAATGTCAAGCGGACAATATACATACCAAGGGTAGGCTGAACTCTATAATAAGGCTCTAATAAGGTTCTTAAGAAGTAGACCCTGCAGCACTTGGCACAGTGCCTTTTTGATATCTTTGCCTGGTGCCATCACTGTAAGTCAAATACAGCTGATTCTACTTTTGAGCATCGGTTATGTTCCAAACACTGTGCCAAGCATGAGGATCAACAGCCATCAAAATCATTACGATCCATGCTCTAATGGAGCTTATAGTATCAGTTGGGGAGACCAAAAAGCAAAGAAACAAGCAAACAGAAAACAATTTAGAGTTGTAATAAAGGCTGTAAAGGAAAGAAAAAAAAAAGGTGCTAGATAATTTGTAATGGTTGGGAAAGGAGTCAGGGAAGGTCTTGCTGAGAAGGTGGCATACCCATACAAAGAGAGAGGTTATATGCATTCCAGGCAAAGAAAATAATAGAAGCAAAGGTTTGGAGGCAGTTTATAAGAAAAGGAAAGACCAGTGGAGTTCAGAAGGTGAGGGAAACGGCAGGACCAGATGATGTTGAAAAAAGATGATTTGTGGCCTTATTGGCCATGAGAAACTTGTTTGGTATGAATGTTTTTCATAAGTACAGTAGAAAGCCATTAAAGGGTTTTAAACAGGGGAGTGATGTGTTCCAATATAATGTACATTTTATGACTGCTTCTGTCTCTATGTGAATTGTAGGGAGGCCAGAATAGATGTAGGGAGAATACTTAGGAGCCTTTTGCAAGAGATGATGGATGGTGACTTAACTATAACATTTATAGTATAGATGGGAAGAAGGAGGCGGATTTGAGATACATTTTAGATACAGAACCAACTGGACTTTCTAAACTTGTTCATGGGTTACACATACGTATGAAGTAAAGGGAAAAACCAAAGGTGCTTTCTAGGTAAGAGGATGGTTAACAAGTAAGGAAGAAAATTAAGAATCGAGCTTGAGATAGCTGCGGAGCACCCAAGGGGAAATATCAGGCAGGCAGTTGGAAATGCAAGCCTAAACTTCAGAAAAGAGGTCTGGTTAGATATAAATTTGATATTTAAAATCCATGGAAGTTGCTAAAATCACCTACTCGAGAGTAGAGTCAGACAATGGCCCAGGAAATAGCCCTGAGAATGTTAACATTTAAAGGGTAGAGGAAGAAGGGCCAGCAAAGAAGCCTTATCAGCCTAGTCAGCCAGTAAGTAAAACCAAAACCAAATCCACTGCCATCAAGTCGATTCCAATTCATAGGGACCCTATAGGACAGAGTAGAACTGCCTCGTCGGGTTTCCAAGGCTGTAAATCTTTACGGAAAGAGACTGCCACATCTTTCTCCCGTGAAGTGGCTATTGGGCTTGAACTGACAACCTTTTGGTTAGCAACCGATCACTTTAACCACTGCACTTCCAGGGTTCTGCCAGTAAAGTACGAGAAGGGAAATCAGGAGAGAGTAGCATCATAAATGCAAAGTACTGCTCAAAGTTCAAAGAAGAAGGGCTCCAGTGAATTTGGCGTCATGCAGGTTATTGGTGATCCTGACAAGAACAATTTCAGCGGCAGGTCAGGGCAGAAGACACAGTGTTAGGAGTTGAGGTGTGAATGGGAAAGAAGCAAAGAGGAGATAGGGTGCGTAGATAATTCTTTTGCATGTTTTGGTCATGAAGGGGAGCAGAGAAATGGGCTGGCAGCTAGAGGGAGATGTGGGATCAATGAGAAATACAGAACATTTTTGTATGCTGATGGAGGTGATCCAGTAGACCAGGAAAGATAGGTACAACATGATAAAAGAAAGGGTATAACCAAAGGTGCAAAGTTCTTGAGAAGACAGGAGGGGCTGACATGCAGATGACAGCTGTGGTAAGAAGAAAGACATCTCATATAGTTTAACAGGAAAATGAGAACTTGGGTACAAATACAGGTAAGTGTGTAAGTTTGTTGGTGAGACGATAAAGTGGATCAGGTCTAATGAGGTCTGTTTTCTTAGTCAAGAATGAGGCAAGGCCATCAATCTAAATAATGTGTTTTCCAAACCTCCATTCTCTGCCCTCTTCAATCTATCCTGCATGCCACTTTCCATGTTAATCTTTCTCGGGTACAGTTTAGTTGCCTTCTGCTCCAGTGTTTTGAAGGGATCCCTGATATTTATGACTCCCAACTGCTTTTCTAGCTTCATTTCTCAATAGTGTTTTCCCTATAACCTTCGTTTAGATCAGAAGTCTGCAAACTATGGCTCTTGGGCCAAATTTAGCCAGCCGCTTGTTTTCATAAATAAAGTTTTATTGGAACCCAGTACACTCATTCCTTTATGTATTGTCTGTGGTTGCTTTCAAGGAGTCCTGGTGGCACAGTAGTTAAGCACTCTGCTGCTAACCAAAAGATCGGTGGTTTGAACCCACCAACCGCTCTGCGAGAGAAAGATGTGGGCAGTCTGCTTCCATTTCAGCCTTGGAAACCCTATGGGACAGTTACGTTCTGTCCTATAGGATTGCTATGAGTCAGAATTTACTCCATGGCAATGGATTTTGGTTTGGGTTATGGCTTCTTTCACACTACAACAGCAGAGTTGAGTAGTTAGGACAGAGACCTTATGACCCATAAAGCCTAAAGTGTTTACTGTATGGCCCTTTACAGAGGAAGGTTGCCAACCCTTGATTTTCATTCACAGCCTGATTTAGTGGAAAGAACATGGGCTGTGGAATCAGACAGACCTGAGTTTGACCCTTGATGCCACTAGAGTCAGTAAGCCTTAGTTTCCTTATTTGTAAAATGGGGATATAATACTTAACTTCTCTTGTCATGGAGCTAACCAAGGTATATAAAAGCATCATATGCCGGCACATGGTAAGTCTTCAATGCAGGCTTCTTTCATCTGTGTCCTTTTTCTATTCCTTTGCTCAGATTACTGTTTTGCCGCTTGAGTTAGGAATGAGTTTCATTTCATTCTCTTCTGCTTCCACCTCCATCTCTGCCTCTCAGAATTCCATTCGTTCTTTCACATACCTCTTGGTGAAACCTTTCCTGATTCCCAACATTTGAATGTGATTTCTAATCCCCCTACATATGTTTTATATTCTAGATTATAATTTCCTTAAGAGCGAGCCGTTACTTAAATTGATATCCCCTGCATAGTGCCTCACATGGAATAAACACAAAATGATTATTTGCTTATTTGAATTGAATGGACTTAAAAATGAGGGATCAGGGTGGACTGGTATTTTTAGAGAATACTTTATTAAGACGATCTTCTCAAATGTATGGGTGATCAGTGATGGCATAGTGAGTAATTAAGAAAAATGTAAGATAAAATAGGCCTTATAATTTCTAGTTATCTGCTTTATGATATAATAACCTTGTAGTTTTCCATAAAAGTATCTAGGTGCTTGTACTAGATCTCTGTTGCTACATAAGAAATTACCCTAAAACTTAGTAGGTTTAAACAAGAAACATGGTCTCATATAGTTTCAGGAACAACTTAGTTGAGTGGTTTTAGTTCAGGGTCTTTAATGAGGTTGTAGTCACACTGTAATATGGGCTACAGTCATCTGAAGACTTGACTGGGGCTGAAGGATCTGCTTCCAGGCTCACTCACGTGGCCGTTGGTAGGACATGTCGCTTCCTTGCCACGTGGCCTTCTCCACAGGGGTGTTCATGACATGGCTTCCCCCAGAGTGGGTAATCCAAGAAAGGTAGAGTAAAAGTGAGCAAGACAGAAGCTACAACGACATGACGGTCATTTCTGCTTTATTTTATTGGCCACACAGACTGCCCTGGCAAACTGTGGAAAGGAAACTACAGATGGGTATAAATACCAAGAGGATGTGGGTCATCAGGCCCACCTTGGAGGCTAGCTACCACAGCTCGATTGCTGGGTAGTAGTTATTCCAAACAAATAGTGTTTGCCTTTTTATGTGAAGAAGCAATTGTTGTCTCTAATCTGTGTCAAAGTTTTTTTTTTTTTTTGTTAAATTCTGGTGAAAATATACACAATAAAACCTTCACTAATTCAACAGTTTCCACATGTACAATTCAATGACATTGATTACATTCTTCATGTTATGCAACCATTCTCTCTATCCTTTTCTAAATTATTCCACCACCGTGAACATAAACTCAATGTGCCCTAACCAAAACTCCCCCTTTTCCCCTTTGTGTCAAAGTTTTTAAACTTTCAAAAAGTTTTTGAAACCTGTTGTAACTGTGGAGGAATTCAGTTTAATTCCCCTGACATGAGGTTAAAGGACCTTTGGTAAAATTGTACCTGCACTTTAAATTACATAATATATTTCTGTTTTCTGTTCAGTTGCTTTTCACTTTTCCATTTCAATCTAGTTTTTCTTTTATCCTTTCAATCATTCAGATGATTCTCAAGATAAAATAACCAAAGGAAGAGAGACAGATAGTTCTTCAGCACGGGTTTCAGAAGACCTGGGAGAAACTACTGATGTCTTAAATATGGTAATGATTTCCAATCTGTCCTCTAAATATGAGCTTGAAGTTTAATTCATGCTGTATTTGTGTGTGTGCACATGTACTTCCTATACTGTTATAGGCATAGAAATGCATTGTTTTTCTTTCATTTTGTTTATTTTTTTAACCAACTTTATTGAGGTATAGTTTATATTCCACAAAATTCATTTTACTCCTCTTATCATTAATATGGCAGTTGAGAGTTGATTATATTATTATCTGAACTGTTTTGCATCAATTTTACATATATATTTAGAATATATAAATGTTTAATCGTATATATTCTTTAATGCATTATTTATTTAGAACATTTTTTTTTGGTGTTTATTTCAGACACACATGATAAGCCCGAATTCTAATGACAAGTCAATGCAATTATCACCAGTTCAAAAACAAAAGGTATAATATGGGGAGCTATTGTCATTATGGTGGGTAAGAATGGTTGATACTATTTCTTTTTTTCTTGAAAGGTCTCCAGAAAGAACATAAGAAAGGTAAGCATTCAGTTACTTAAGAATTTAAAAGACAGAGAAATACAATGTGGATAACCTCCATTTGGCTTGTTCTGTTGATATGTATTTTCTGTGATGAAACAAGAATGATAGAATTTCATTGCTGATATTTGTTCTTTAAGGTCATTAACTTAAGTCATAATAGCCATACTTTCTTGCCTCTGAGGCGGTTGATTATGATTGCCTTTCTTAAGGATAGGAAGAGTACCGGTTATCAGATTGGCTGTCTGATTTTGGTTGAGTATGACTTTTGGAGAGTTACTGTGCTGACTTTACTGAATGATATTAATATTTTTTCTATGTCTAAAATATTGTGATTTTAGTGAAAATATTTGATATTTGCCTTTGCACTATTTAGATTGGGCTTTAATTTATCAAGGCATTGATAACACAAAAACAAGATTTAAGTAAACACTTGGAAATTAGTCTGAGACTGTTTATGGGTGAGAAACAGAGACCCTAAATGAATAACAAATGAATAACAATAAGAAGGAATAGTCTGTGGTTTTTACAGCCCAGGAGAGATAAACGCCTGCCCTGGAATCCTTTGCCTTTCTTGGCTTTAGGGACCAGTGGGATGAAACGGTGAGGGGTTTGGGGATTAGGAAAATAAATTGGAGAAATGCAAATTGAGGAAAGAAGGCTGTAGAAAACATTTCATTTATATTTCTAGTGCCTTTGCCACATTGTTAAGTTAAAAATCCTTAAATTCAAAGCCTCAGAGATGCAAAATCTTGCTAAAGTATAAAAATGTAGAGTAAATCCTTTCGTTTCACTTATATTACTGAGAGGCATGGTGAATAACAGCATCCCTTGGAATGTGAGACAGCTGATCTTTTAACACAGTTTTGTGGGTGTTCAGTGAATATTGACTGACTGATTGTACTAACTTATTGACTGACTGTACTTCCAAGCAGACATCTTTTGGTGTCTGCCCTTCTTCTTCTGTTAGACTCAGGCTCTGCCTTTTCCATTCTGCTTTATTGTGCTAGAGAAAGAGAGGCATGAGCACTGAGAAATAAGAAAGTACAGCAGTTGGGCCTATCTGTTTGAAGCCTTTTGAAAGAACGGTGACTTTTCAAAGAACAGGACCTAAAACAAATATTTTCCAAAGGAAAGCATTTCCTTTTAAACTGATATGTAGATCTTTTACTTCACACAGCACTTTTTAAGTAGAGGCCGTACCAGGCCTACTTTAGTGAATAACAAAAGATTATGCTATATATATAGATACAGAGATATATATACACATATATATATATAAAACAAGGTGATATGTGTGTATGTTTGTATGTATTTATATATACACACACACATACTACCTTGTTAATTTTTTAACTTGTCGTGTTTTAATAATTTCTTTAGCAAAAAATGAACCTCTTCTTAACCCTGTCACTCATCACAATTTGTAAAATTTGATTAAATGATGTTTTACTATCCAGAGACCCAAATTAATTGAATATTTCAATCTGTCAGCTTGTAGAATTTGTCGAAAATTAAATTTTGCCCAACAAGAAATTAATTTTATATTTTAATGTATTATCCAAATCCCCATGCTTAATTTCAAAGGTTTTTTTAAGCTGAAAATCTTATGTTTTACATTATTTTTCCAAATTATTCTGATGAAAGAATATGGATAAAAATGAAGAGGGTCAAAAATTGAAAACCCATATCAGATTTTGTTTTGAAAAAATATATATTTATATTATTTAGTATATAGAAAAAAGATTTCATTTCAGTTTTCTTCTAGAAATAAGCTATTCTTTTTTCAAGTTCTTAATTTTCACATCTTAAAACTTTCTTAAATTTTGTGAATTTCATGGAATCAAAAGACACAAAAATTTCAAAATGCAAAATGATAGGGAAGATGGAAAAAACTAAACTGAATGCAAGAAAAGTATAAATTTCTTAGTATTTTAGAAAGTCAGTCTGGAAACAAGGGGCAGAGAATAAATATTGACAGTACTCTGATTAATGGTAAAATTCAGGCAGGTAGTAAGATTTTGATACATATTAGTAAATCAAAATTGAATATACTACAGGCTTAAAAAAGAGTGGCATAAATCATCCCCAAAGAAAACTAAACTGAACAAACTGGTAAAACTGGACGTCTTAATTCTTCCAGTGAAACCTATAAACATGTAAAATCTTGGCAGTATTTTAAAGTAGATAAGTTATCTTTGTCAGCTAATAGTAGTGTGACGATTACTTCAAAAAATTTACCGAAACAGGAAACAATTGAGAAACTGGAGAAACACGCAACTCATGCTGGAAATGATAGTAATGAGTATGAATCTGAAGAGATTTCCAAAAAAATGAAAGAAGGGAAAACATATAAACAACTTTTGGCACAAGGGAGATTCGTGATGCCAGCAACAGTGACTTCGGAAACATTTTCAGATGAGGACCTAGGTCATGGCCCAGGCCAGTCTGGGCTTCATGCCAACATTGATGAAGAGGGTTTGTTAAAAAAAGTATTTAAATACAAAAACAAACTTGGTGCTTATTATCAGCTTGATGGTAAGGAAATAGAAAAGGAAAATGATGGAGAACACAGTCAGGATGACTCAGAAGAAGAAGAAACCGTCTTTGAGAAGGAAACTGAGCTGGCAGGAATGACAGTTCTGGAGGATATAAGAAAAATTCAAGAGAAAATAAACAATACATGTACATTTTTTGAAGTCTTAGCAAATGCAGACATGAATATTGAGGATGAAGAAAATAAAGATTTGGTTAAGGAACGTAAAAGACACAAGCAAGATGCGCTCTTTGACAGTGAAAGAGAATCTATTGAGGAGCTACACCGTTACATGAAAGGTGAAATTGGAAGTCAGCAGGGTATAGCTGATGGATTCAAGCTGCCTGAGTCCATAGAATTTAGTAATGGAGAGGAAGAGGATTATGAATTGGAGAATGGCCCACGCTTGTGGTATAGCAGAAAATTTATTGGCCAAGGAAATGCGGAAGAGACTGAACAAAAAATGTTAAAATTAATGACAAAATTTAATTTTAAACGTGACCACTTGTCAGGGATCCCAGAGGAGCAAGAAGGAGCAGAGGATTCAGAAGGAAGTTTAGTAGAGGCAGAAGAGATAGAGGAAAATGAGGAGGTACTTGGAGAAAGAGAGGAGGAAGCAGATGATCTTACAGACAGAACAGAGGTGAGTGAAGGCAAGAAAGAGTCAAGGGAAGAGGTGGAAAATATGCCTGAAGGTGGAGGTGATGGATTCTGTAAGGGGGGTAACTCAGGAGCAGAACAAAGGCTGAATGAGAAAGGGGAAGAGGAGGAGGAAGACAAGGGAGTAGTAGTTAGAGAAATGGAGAGCTTGGATAAAGGAGAGAAGGACCGAATAAAGAAGGAGGAATGGGAGAAAAAGGAGAGGGAAGAAGTCCATCAGGAGGAAAGAGGGAAAGAGATGGAGGAAGGAAAAGGGAAGGAACAAGGAGAAAAGGAAGGGGAGGAGGAGCAAGAAGAAAGGGAAGAAGAGGAGGAAGAAGAGGAAGAGCAAGGAGAAGAGGAGGAGGAAGGAGAAGAAGGAGATGAGGAAGGAGAAGAGGAAGGGGAAGAAGAACAAAGAGAAGGGGAAGAAGAGGGGGAAGGAGATGAGGAAGAGGAAAGAGAAGAGGAGCAAGGAGTAGGGGGAGAAGGGACGGAAGAACAAGAAGAGGAAGAGGAGGAGGAAGGAGAAAGTGAGGAGGAGGATGGAGAAGGTGAAGAAGAGGGGGAAGGAGATGAGGAAGTGGAGGGGGAAGAGGAAGAGAAGGAGGGAGAAGAGAAAGATGAAGAGGGAGGAGAGGAAGGAGAGGGGGCAGAAGAAGAAAGGAAGGAGGGAGAAGAGGGGGAAAGAGAAGAGGAGGAAAAGGGGAGAAAAGAAGAGGAGGAGGAAGAAGAAGAGAATAATGAGGAAGAAGGGGAGAAATACCAGGACACAGGTGATGAAGAGAATGAAGGGCAGGAAGGACAGGGTGAAGGAGAAGAGGCAAAAAAGGTGGGCAGAATTAAAGAATCTATGAAATGTGACAAAGATAGAGCATATGGAAAAAGATTTATTGCTAACACAGAAGGAAAAGGGAGAGAGCATGGAATACGAAGGTCCAAAATGCCAGTGCGGTCAAAACAACTTTTAGAAAATGGGCCACCAGGTTCCAAACAGTTCTGGAATAATGTATTGCCACAGTATTTGGAATTGAAATAACAAACTTGAAATAGGTCCTGATTATGCCCAGCCAAACAATTTGAATGCCTTGCACATGATAGGCGGTCAGCACATTTTCTTTAATTGATTTTATGTTGTGGTTATTTTATGTGTGGTACAATAATGACCGATAACCGGTTGAGTTAAGGGGTAAAAGACAGCATGGGCCAATGATAGATTTTGGCTTCTCTTAAGCTAATATCCTGGTGTATTCTTTTTCTCAAAAATTATAAATGAGTACTTGGAAAATGTCAAAAGTCGTATCAGATAATTAACGTATTTCTCACTAAAGACAGATTTAGCAATTAGGAGTGTACTGTAAGAGTATTTTGTTTGTGTGTACATATTGGTCCATTTAAAAATGGCAAAGATCCTTACGGGCTATAAAAACTTCTAATTTCTTATAGATAGCACAGTTTTTTTTTCAGGCTGTGACTACAGTTTACCGCCTGCGTAGAATAATTGTATAAGAATAGGTGGTATTCTGAAACTAAAATGAGGATACATTTTAAAGAAGTAGTGCTGTCTTTTTACCTTTTATGTATTTTTTTTGTAAAAATCTACCAGGTAACAGCTGTGTTCAGAATTTAGATACTAATAATGTGTTCTCTCTTAGTTAACATCTAGGGAGATTGCAGTATATCTCATATGATGGAGATATTAATGTAAATCTGGAAGTATGTAAAACTTTATTCGTTGGTCAGGCAAAGCCCTTCATGAGGCCTCAGTTTCCTCATCTGTAAAATGGAGTGGATTCGATGAGATGATGACTGAAGTCCCTTCTAACTCTTAAAAATTCTTTCTAATAGTCTGATTTGTTCTCTCATGTTTGTTATTTGTATAAGAAAATTTTTTAAGCAAGAAAAATTGCACTTTAAAATTAAGCTAGTTTTCTATAAAATATTCTTTACTATTAAAAAAAGATAGCTTTAAGGCCTCTTGTCATCTGTCATCCTGTATTTCTAAACCCCTATGATTTCCAAGCTTATCGAGCTATAACTGTACTGTCAGAACCTTCATTCCCAGTATCTGATGTGCTCTCAATGTACTCCTCATTGACTGTTCTGTACTTCTGTTTCTCTGTTGCTTGTCAGAATGTTCCAAGTAAAATAAAAATTGAATGTGTACACTCAGTAATTGTTTGTGAAATGATAAACTAATATTAGACGTTGAATTTTGGAGAGGCTAGAGTTCCACTGGGGTTATTTCAATGTTTCCTTAAAAATTTCAGTGTATTTAACACAGCTAGTTTGTATTTTTTTTTTTTTTAGTTTGTGTATTATTTATTCATAGCTCCCTTTTCACCTGATTTCCTTCCCCAGTCCCTTCAGTATCTTGGCCATGAGGGGTTTCTTATAGTTTCCCTTATCAAGGAGGATATTAATGATGAACTTCCTCCAAATTTTGTGCAGTTGAATTCTTTGCACATTTGGTTCACTGTGGGTGAGAAAGATTGTGAGGAGGAATACTAGAATAATACCAAATGAAGATACTCCTAGGAGCAGTTGTAAATTTTTCCTTAGCTGCAGGATCACTAGTAGCTTATCTAAATTCCTTTAACTAACCAGTTATACTGACTTGGCATTTGCAGTTTTCTACCAAATTCGGCCATATCCATTAAGTGTTGGTAGAATAGAATTAATACTGTGATACAGTGTATATGCTATGCAGTCATTTCTAGTGCCAAACATGGTTATTTAAGAAAGTAGACTTAAAATGATTCAATAAGATAGATGACAGGGTTGGATATCATAAAGGAAAAACTTCCAGGAAGATGAGAAACCCTTAAGCGTAAGTTATGAATTAACTTTAAAGGTATAGGCATTCATCTTCCACTGAAGAGTTCGGCTAACAATATGGAAATGGTGCTCTGCAATGTGCCTACCTCAGTATTTGAGCTGGTGCAGACGTCTGTTTCTAAACAGCATTTCTTACGCATTTCTTCACATTTCCCTGACCAAAATGCTCTTCATGTAAGCACAGTGTGCCAGTCGAAAGGACGCTGGCCTAGAAATTTTGAGACGTAGGCCCTGCTTCCAGCTTTGTACTTTTGAGCTGAACTTGGGCCAGTTTCTTAGCCTCACCAGGCCTCAATTTTTTCTTGTCCATCTGGGAAAGTATAGAATTAGAATGACTGACCTAAGTGATTCTGTAGTAAAATCAGTTGTATCAAGTTCATTACCAGTTGTATCAGAACTTTGCCAGAGCCAGATTTTCTGGTATCTCTCTTCCTCAATAAAAATCCTGGAGTCTAGTCATCAAAATTGCTCCACCTTCAAACTAAATAGCAGTTCTACTAAACAGTTATATTAAACTAATTTATAGTACGCTCAGGGAGTTTATGGAGAAGAGCTTATTATTGATTAGTGGTTAGGTGAAGGGAGAATAAAAGAATCAGGTTGTGCCAGACTTTCATAAACAAGTGAGTTGCATGTCTATAAATCTAATGTATATTTGGAGAGAAAAGAAAAGGAAGCTTAAGAATAAAACTACCTCATCCCTTATGAATTAATACTTGGTTAAATAGATCGAAATAACTGGTTCCTACCTTTATTGTCCTTACCTGCTGGTTGATCAGGCTCTTACCTTAGTTGATACGTTACTGAGGGAAGTGTGAGTTGCATATGTAGCAATGTATTTTTTTTTTATTGAGTTACGGTTTCATAACGAGGACTCTGGCAGAAAAATACTTTAAGGTAAGCTACACAGGAGCACCACAGAAACATCTACTGCTGCAGAATAGCAGCACCGGAAGTGAGTGCGACTGAAATATTTTCAGTTATTTAGCTGTAGAGAGAAACTTGCTATACATATATATCTCAAAAAATAAGATGCACCCATGGAGTGCAGGAAGGTACTGTAATGCCTGCCTTAAATTCTTTTCAGTTGTGAAAATTAAATGTAATATTGTTATGTCGAGTACCTGACACATAATATTTGGTACCTGTTATTTATTCAACAACTATTGATGGGCCAAGCACACACACACACACACACACACACACACACACAAAAAAAAACCCAGAAGCTTCCCCAAATCAGGCTGATCTCAAGAGATAAGAGCAGGTTACAGTCAACCTCAGTGGCCCCTTTACCTTGTCAGAGACTTAAACAGTATTGATTTCTTGAAACAACACCATGGTAAAAGGAGTTCCTGTCAGTCTGCCTTAACTATTGCTTAACAATGCCCTTTTGTTTCCTGATACCCCTATTTTCTTATCCAGGACTGCCCAAAGGTTTTTTTAAAAAAATGACCTGAAAACAAATCTGTGGTTTTCCTCCACTAATTCCCTTAATAAGAAGAAAATGTTTTGTTTTTTTGTTTTTGTCATGGGTATGCAAAGAGTAAGATATGGCCCCTGATCTCAAAGAACTCTTAGGCTATTTATATAGACCGACCAGAAAATTTATAAGCAACAGTAGAGTGCCTGTAGGAGTGGTAATTTAGCTGCAGAGAAGGTTAGGAAAGGGCTTTCAAGGAGCTAGAGGTGAAACTTGAATCAAGTCATGAAAATGAGAGCCAGGCAAAGAAGGCTCGGGGAGGTCTTTCCAGGCTGATGAGAGCCATGAGAGTGGTTTGGTGTGCCTGAGCCTAGAGTATACATGGGCCTGGACAGGGAGGGCAAAGGGCCGTATGTCTTTATAAAAGATGTTAAACTCAGTGAGATGTTCACACTTGAGTTTTTGTAAGCCCATCTGGAAGCAACATGGAGGATGGATTAGAAGGGAACAGGACCAGAGGCAGAGATGCCTATTAGGAGGCAGTTGTAGTAGACCAGGCAAGGAATGAAGAGGGCTTGGACTAGGACAGTACGGATAGAGAGATGGGGACATTGATTATCCAGAGAGTTTGGTGTAGAATCAGAGGAGTTAGTGAAGGGAGGTAAAAGGCCAAGTGTTTCTTGTTTCTGGCCTAGAGAACTGGGTGGAAAGAGTGCTATTCACCAAGATTGAGAATAGAGGAATAGGAGCAGGTTTGGAACTTTTGTATTTGTACTTTAGATGAAGGTTTACAGAGCAAACAAGTTTCTCACTAAACATTTAATACACATATTGTTTTTGACATTGGTTGCCAGGTGGTTTGGAACTTGATTTTAGATTGTCCCCAGGAGATGTTCAGTAGGCAGATACACGAATGGGTCTGGAGCCTAGAGAGGATTGCTGAGCATCACCAGCTTATACATGTCATTAAAACTGTGAATTTGAATGAGAGGTAGCGCTCGTAGCGTGAAAAGATAAGACTACTGAAGACAGAACTCAGGGAAGCATCAGTAAGTAAGGGAAGTATTGAGAAACAGAAGACTAAAGGTTGGGGAGGAACAGTTGTTAGGGAAGCGAGGTGCCATCCAAGCCAAGGAAGGGCTTTCAAGGAGGAAGGAGTGGTGGAGGACTATTGTAGAACCCACATCACCAGTGGAGAAGAAGCACAGGCTGCTCCTTCAGGAAGTCTGGTTTGATGAGAAATAGAATCAGAACTAGACTTTGGAAAGTAAATATCATGCATAGGGCTTCACTTGTATATTTGCGTTTCCACCCCAGTTATACCGAATCAGAATCGACATTTTAACAAGATCCCCAGGTGATTCTTAGGTATAACCTGGGAACTTGTTACAAATGCAAATTTTCCACAGGGAGTTAGAATGCAAATTCTCACCTGGGCTTGAAACCAGAAGAACAGGTTCGAAGTCCTGCCCTCCAGTTTGCTGCAGTTCCCACCTTCAGCCCTAGCTCCCTGGCTCCTGGGAGAGATTAAAAGCCTGTGTGTGGAAGAAGGTAGAACAAATAGTGAACACTTCAAATGAGCTATTTCCTAGTTATGAAATCTGGGACATTATGACAAAACATTTCCAAGCCTATTGTTTTTTGTTTTGTTTTTTTTTGTGTGTGGGTGTGAAATGGTATCTCATTGTGGGGTTTTGTTGTTTTATTATTTTTTTGTGTTACTTTTTTTACTGTGATAAATATATATGTAACAAAACATTTCAACCAGCCTCTTATTTTTTTTTAAATTTTTGCTGTGCTTTAAGTGAAACTTCACAAATCAAGTCAGTCTCTAACACAAAAACTTATATACACCCTGCTACATACTCCCAATTGCTCTGCCCCTAATGAGACAGCCCGCTCCCTTCCTCTGCTCTCTCTTTTCGTGTCCATTTCGCCAGCTTCTAACCCCCTCTACCCTCTCATCTCCCCTCCAGGAAGGAGATGCCAACATAGTCTCAAGTGTCCACCTGATCCAAGAAGCTCACTCCTCACCAGCATCCCTCTCCAACCCATTGTCCAGTCCGATCTCTGTATGAAGACTTGGCTTTGGGAATGGTTCCTGTCCTGGGCCAACAGAAGGCCTGGGGACCATGACCACCGGGGTCCTTCTAGTCTCAGTCAGACCATTAAGTCTGGTCTTTTTATGAGAATTTGGGGTCTGCATCCCACTGCTCTCCTGCTCCCTCAGGGGTTCTCTGTTGTGTTCCCTGTCAGGGCAGTCATCGATTGTAGCCAGGCACCATCTAGCTCTTCTGGTCTCAGGCTGATGTAGTTTCTGGTTTATGTGGCCCTTTCTGTCTCTTGGGCTTGTAAGTACCTTGTGTCCTTGGTGTTCTTCATTCTCCTTTGATCCAGGTGGGTTGAGACCCATGGATGCATCTTAGATGGCTGCTTGCTAGCATTTAAGACCCTAGACGCCTCTTTCCAAGGTGGGATGCAGAATGTCTTCTTAATAGATTTGATTATGCCAATTGACTTAGATGTTCCCTGAAACCATGGTCCCCAAACCCCTGTCCCTGCTATGCTGGCCTTTGAGGCATTCAGTTTATTCCGGAAACTGATTTTCATTTAGTCCAGTTGTGCTGACCTCGCCTGTATTGTGTGTTGTCTTTCCCGTCACCTAAAGTAGTTTTTATCTACTATCTAATTAGTGAATACCCCTCTCCCACTTCCCTCCTTCCCCCCTCCCACCCTCTCTCCCTCCCCCCTCTCATAACCATCAAAGAATATTTTCTTCTCTGTTTAAACTATTTCTTGAGTTCTTATAATAGTGGTTTTATACAATATTTGTCCTTTTGCAACTGACTAATTTCACTCAGGATAATGCATTCCAGATTTCTCCATGTTATGAAATGTTTCATGGATTCAACATTGTTCTTTATCAATGCATAGTATTCCATTGTGTGAATATACCATAATTTATTTATCCATTCATCCATTGATGGGCATCTTGGTTACTCCCATCTTTTTGCCTTCGTAAACAGTGCTGCAGTGAACATGGGTGTGCATATAGCCTCTTATTTTTCAGCAGTCCTCAATGCACAGTAGCAATCCCATCTTACTTTTCATGGAGGCCTCTTTATAAAATCTCTTAAGTTTATGCACAAATGTGTATGGTTTCTTCATGTGTTATGTTATTGTCTAAATAATCTGTTTAGTCTGTATACAAACTGTCCAAGGTAGGTGTTGCTAATGCTATTTGCCCGTGTTACAGATAGATTGTAAAGTAGATTAATTAGGGTCCTGGCCCAGGCTTTGAAAGCAGTGCTTAGGTCTTTGTATTTGATGCCCCGCCCACACTCTGTTACAGCTTCAGTGATTTCTACTGTAGTTAAAACATAAACTTGCATGTTAACTTTTTCTGTCCTAAAACAACTTGAAATTGAGATTTTAAAATACATGCTTTCCCACCCGATATGACTTACATATAAAGTTTTATGCTATATTAAACTATTTGGAAAGAATTTTCTACCCTGTGACATTGAGGCGTGTCATACATCCAGAATTATTGCAGCCCAATGTTTTATGTGTAAATCCATAGTTTTTTTTTAAATTTTGTTGCTTAAAAAAAAAACTATCAAAGTATAATATACATAGAGAAAAGTGCACATCTCATACACACGTAGCTCGATGTATTGTCACAAACTGAGCACACCCATATGATCAGCACCCAGATCAAGGAAAACAAAGTATCAGCTCCCCAGAAGCTCTCCTTCCAACCCCTTCCAGTTATTTTCCATCCCCTTGGGATAACCACCACCCTGCATTCCAGCAGCAATCTCTAGTTCTTTCAAAGCCTGCAATGTAAGTATATTCTTAGGCAAACTGAAACCTCACAAAAAACATTTGATTTCTTGATATTTCCCATGAGAAATGTAAAAAGTGTTGGCCTGGGCCAGACCAAAGACTGCAGCCCTAGTGCTGTGTCTGACCAATGAAACAAGCATCCTTTTGTGGGAGGCAAGGCCCAGTCACTTATTTAATATGACACTAGATGCTTATCTGATCCTTCCAGACCACCCTTTTACATCTTCTCATGGTCCCAGTGCCAAGAATGTATTTAAACTTTACCCTTTCTTTTTATAAAATGACAGTATTGTGCCAATCTCTCCTAAATTGTTTCAGTTTGAAGGTAAGCGTTTTATGTGCTTTTAAGTAGTTGTTGTCCAGATGTGTATAGATCAATTTTAAATGTGCTTAATAAGTATAGAGTGCTATAATTGATGGTGGTATTTCTAGTGCAAACGCTATTTTCTAATGTTGTTGTTAGTTGCCTTCGAGTTGATAGTTGCCTTCGAGTCCATTCTGACTCATGTGACCCCATGTATACTGAGTAGAACTGCTCCATAGGATTTTCAAGGCTGTGACTTTTTGGAAGCAGATCACCAGCACTGTGTTCTGAGGCACCTCTGCATGGGTTCAAACTGCCAACCTTTTGGGTAGTAGTCCAGCGCTTAACCATTGAGCCACCCAGGGACTCCCACTTTCTAATAGCTTTCTCAAATTTAGAAAATAATATAATTTCAATAGTTCTTTATTATAGATTTTCTTAGCTTAATGAGTAAAATTGTACTTAGTTATAAAAGAGAGGAATGTTTTTGCTAATTTCTAAAATAAGGTAAAAATCCAAGTTCCTTTTTATGATTGCATATATCCTGTGATTACATGTATTAATATTCTATAAATACATTAATAACAAGTAGGATTGGAGTTGACCAGGTGCTAAATTAGCTGAAATCCCCAAGTAGTTGAGGACTATGTCATAAAGACAGCTGGCCGTGCACCTGTCTCTGTGAGATAGCAGCGCATTGTCTGAAATTTTCTGTCACAGGAGTTTCTGTTCTTTCCAGTTGGCTTTTCATTCATGTACATTGATGAATACATCTATTTATCAACCATAAACATTAAATCTACTAATCTTGCTTCCCATTTCCTTTAAAAGTCAAGTTGTCCCTGATAATTTTAGCTTTACATAATGTACATCTGGCTAGGCATATTATATGTAACTTAGAGGGGGAAATCATGCAAAAAAGAGAAAGCTTTAGAAGTTATTGGTAAATAGTAGCTACCTTGTGGTTAGCCCTGCCCAGCTAACCGTTCAGCACATCCTTTGGCATAGCTGTCTGCCCTGGTGCCATGCTCTGTTGCCACTTGCATGCACTCCTCGTGACCTTTGATTAATCCAACTCAAGTTTTGCCAGAGTAGCCTCTGAAACTTTTTTTTTTATCTCAAGGTTTCATTTAAGGTTTACCTGTCCTCAGTGGAAATGCTATTAGGCCACGTCCTTAATGCTACTGGCTCAAGGATGCCACTTGTCTTTGTTACTAAGGTTTGAAATATAAAATCTCACATTTTGTATTTTTGCCAGAAAAAAAAGATGATTATTAGAGGTGTTGTTTTCAAAGCACCCACCTAAGATCCTGTTTGGCATCAGGATTTATCCACAGCCAAACACCCACTAGGAAGCTGACCACAAAAAACTACTTATAGTATTCAAGAAGATATAAAGGTCATATATGGTCTAATAACAAATACTGCCAAGGTAAGCTTTGTTTTAAAAAAAAAAAAAACTGTTCAACGGGGCAAATTTCATTGATCACCTCTCACCTATTTTAGGGGCTCTTTTTTTTTCATATATTATACATCTAGGGAGGCCCTGCTGCTGCAGTGGTTAAGAACTTAGCTGCTAAGCAAAAGGTTGGCAGTTTGAATCCACCAGCCTCTCCTTGGAAACTCTATGAGGCAGTTCTGTCCTATAGGGTTGCTATGAGTCGGAATTGGCTTGATGGCAACGGGTTTAGTTTTTTTGGTTTATACTTTTAGTGAAGTGGGTCAGTAAAAAGCATAGGGAAAAAATAAGGGGCCTAATCTCCTAGTGACAAATAAATAAACAGTATTCTTCCCAAAATAAGAAACTGCAAAAAAAAAAATCTCAGTATAAAGGATATATAAGATATTTTCTTCCTATGCTTCATAAGCATTGCATGATTTACTATCAGTCTGTGAAATGCAAACACAGGCTCTTTTATAATTTGAATTAACTGTTCAGGAACCAGTTGGACCAATATCTACCTCTGTTTGGTTTTCCCTCTATTTTAGATGACTAAGAACAAACCATTTAAACTCTCCGTGTCCCTTTATCTTTTTCCTGGAATGTGAATATAATTATACTTGGCTCTCTTTTTGTAAGTCTCAATGAATCATTGCTTCTAAAGTAATTCTAAATCTTTATGTTTTATAAAATGAACATATATAGATATGTTATAATGCTACAGTAGGCATAGAGCTTTTTATCTTCTCTCAGGTTTAAAAATATTTTTGGAGACACCCAAGAAAACGTATTTAATTTTTTTTGTCCATTTTAACGTTACCATAGGTGCTGATAGAATTTTCGAAGTCTTAGTCATTGAAAATGTTGAAATAGACAGCATGCATAAAATCCTTAGTAATATAGTAACTTGATGTTCCACATGGATTATTCAGTATTTTATTTCTTTGACTTTAATATTGAATTAATATTCTGTATGTTATTTGAGATGGTATATATTATTTATGATAGCAGTACAAAATTTATGTTTTTTAATAAAGAAAATCTTACACTTCCCTGATTATCAATTTTATCACAGGATGAAGAATCTTCAGAGAGTGAAGAAACAGAAACGGAAACAGAAACAGAAGACTCAGATGAGGAGACAAGTGATGAAAATCTAGAAATCAAGAAGAAAACTGTGGAAGACAATGAAATATCAAATGGCCACAGCAAAACAAAACAAATGGAAGAAACCAATGGCGACACAGTTAAAACCCTTGCAAAGGTATAGTGATATGTCCTTAAATCCTGAGATCCTACCCAAGAGCAAGCATATGGGACCCCTGTTTGCTTCAGAGGGCACACTCCAACTTCCTTTGAGAGCAGAAATGATCTCAACCTCAAATACTCCTATGAATAACTTCATTCATGTGCCATAGGAAAAGCTTTGGCCAAATTTGTGAATCAGGCAGACTTTGTCTCTAGCACTCTCTCCACACTGCTTGGTGACATTCTGTTCCCCACATAAATGGAAGTTAATAATTGGTATGGGCCAGTATAGTACACTGAGAAATAAACCCAGAAGTTCAGCACTGGGTCCTTGGGATGATGAAAATGGAAAGTTAGGAGCTCTGGTGCTAGTGACAAAAATGGGATGTGTAGGGACAAATGAAAGTTGTTTAAGAGGTATTTGAGGTTGTAATGAGTTCTTCGTAGACGCAGTTGCTCTATGAAACTAGATGTTTCATCCATTGGCAGTTTGCCTAAGAGTGACCCTGCTGGGCGACAGCTTGGTAGGTTTGATATCGTTAGTTCGCTAACACTACCCTGAATCCGTCTCAGAGGTATGGAATTCAGAAATCCAAACTGAATGACACTGTGTTGACTTTTCCTTTTGGACCTCTTGTGCAGAACATTGAGTTAATCTTGGCTTCCAGCTGATGAAACACTGTTATTGTTGATCTGTGCAAGGCCCTTCTCTCTTTATGTTCATTTATTCTTTTATCCTGATGCCCATTCTCCTTTTCCATATCATAGACAACCACTGAAATATGTTTGTCCTTTTGTTTGAATGTGTACTTAAAAAGCATGTATTGTTGTTTTCTTTGCATGTATTTTTAATTTACAAAATAATATGGTGCTATAAAGGTCATTTTCTTCCTTGGTTCCTTCTTTTACCAAGACTCCTTCCTTTCACTGAGAGGAAAAAGAAGTTCTAGCACTTTTTGTTATCTTTCAAAGGAGGAAAAAGATACTGTTTATATGAAACATATATGGATTCAGGCTAGGGTGGGCCCTAAAATTGTTTTTACTTGAGACAAGTTGTATACCAATTAATGTTCCTGAATCTTCTCTGAGTAGAACTCTTCAGTTCTTGAATTATATACCGTATTTTACACAAATAACATGCATCTTCTATGATTGTTTGCCAACTGCCACCCCCTCCCCCAGGTATTTTAGTAAGCACCATTATGCCAGTTTTTTTACATGTTGCTCTAAAAAAAATTATCATAGTGTGGTCACAAAAATGCCTTGGGCAGGGGGGTGGTGTGGATGGCAAACAAATATAGAGGGTGTGGGTTATTTGCATAAAAATATGGTAATTTGTTTTAATCATGTAAGTTAGGAGGGACATTAACAATCGTACAGCATCTCAGCTCCTCATTTTACAAGAACTCAGAAAAGTGACGTAATTGTCACATGTTTATGTGGTTAGGTAGAGGCAGACTCGGGAATCTTGCTTAAAAACAAATCTAAGTTTTCTAGCACAAAACCAAACCAAAAATCAAACCCACTGCCATCGAGTCAATTCCGACTCATAGCGACCCTATAGAACAGAGTAGAACCGCCCCATAGATTTTCCAGGGAGCACCTGGTGGATTCAAACTGCTGATCTCTTGGTTAGCAGCTGTAGCACTTAACCACTATGCCACCTGGTTTCTAGCATAGCACGGGAATATTTTTTGTTATATTGTTTCTTTATTGTCTGTAGGAAGAAAACGCCAGCAGAGAACGAGCCATTCACGAATACAACGAAAATCCAAAAGGTATGAGCACATTTCACTTCCAAAAGCATACCTTTAAAAAGGCTAGATCTATGCGTATATATGCTGTGATGGGGTAGTTATAGCTTACCCACATATATTCCATTTTATACTTTTTATCGTCACATGACCCTTATCATAACAAGCTATGAAATACGTAAGACAGACTTCTTTGTTCTCATTTATAACCACCATAGTTTCTTCACACAGAAATGCTCACTTTACTCATGGCTGTTTATGTGTCAGTACTAAGCAGTTTAGAAAAGTCTTTTTACCACTTTTTTTTTTCCTGTTCAACCTGTTTAATAAGTTAGGCTTTTGCCTCAAATTCCAATTTAGATTTCTGGTGAGGACTGCCAGACCCAGTGGCTAAGGTAGGATGACCAGTTAGGATGACCAGGCCAGCCTAGAGCTACAGCAGGCCATCCAACCATTTCCCCAGAGCGCAGACCTGAGTTTTTTATTTTGCCACGGATATTTAAGGGATGTCCACTCCCAGGCCTAGCTGTTAGTGTCGGAGAACAGGTGCCACAGAGTGGAGGAGACTGTGATTTCCCTTGAGACCTGCAGTTTCTACACCCCAATCATCTGTGTTTTTGGTGTACAACCCCTATGCTATGTTTACACACCATCCCACTGCAGTGTGTGTTTTACTATGTTCTCATTAAAAATAGCCATGCATCCTTTTTGATATCTGAGCTGAACTTAAGCATAGGAAGGAATAGTTTTCTTAATCCTTTTTTCCTTCTCACTTCTGCAGAAAAAGTAGTAATTTTTAGGATAGTTTAAGCAAAATTTGAAAATATTTATCATCTCTTATTATTTTTGGCATATAGCCTAAAATGTTAAAAGAAAATTAGTCTAAGCTTCAAGCAGTTAATTATATTCAATTAAAAGAATGCATATAGTTCACGAATATATATACTGTAAAGATCATTATTCAGCTGTCTAACATTTGAAGTAATTTGAAACACCAAAAAATAACGTGTCCCTTTGAGTACAGAGAATTTAATTGGCTAGGTTAATTTTTTT
Source organism: Elephas maximus indicus (assembly GCF_024166365.1). Taxonomy (NCBI): domain Eukaryota; kingdom Metazoa; phylum Chordata; class Mammalia; order Proboscidea; family Elephantidae; genus Elephas; species Elephas maximus. The sequence goes on from NC_064846.1 coordinate 136,685,933, forward strand.
TTAAGTCAGGTAATTTATATTTTACAGAAGTTTTCTCTAACATTTAATTTTAACTTTGTATCTGTATTTCGATATTGACATTCTAAACATTTATAACATTGAGCTTTGATATATTAAAGTGTATCAGGTAATTCTGAGCTTTCTGCCTTAACTCAGTTTTCAAGACATATACAATATAGACATCGTCTACTACTCCAATGGGTAAGAGCTTTTGGTAGTACCCCATAATTCAAGGTTGGTAGAGTTTCACTGAAAACATGAGGACTTTTTTTTTCTCACTAGTCAGAAAAAAAATATTTCTAAATGTATCCTATTGTAGGAAATATGCATTCTCGTACAAAGAACAGTTCTTTAGAAGTCCATGAAGATAATGAATCAATACTAAGTAAAGAGTCAAAAAAATCAAAGAGGGTAAGTGAAATGAATTTTCCATTTTAGCGTTAAGACCAAAGTATTCAGTTGCTCCTTTTAGTTTTCATATGGCAATCCACATAATTTAACTCCCTTAATAATCTGAGTTTTTATGGCCCCAAAAGAAGGGAAGAATTTCAGGTAATGTTTTGTATTTTTAACGTGCATATTTATGTATTGGATTCATAGATTATGAGTCAGGTTGCTCTGCCAAAATTTAATGGTGTGTTCCTTTTGATCTTCCTATCCATACTGGTTCATTATATAATAAAAGATGTATCAAAGCACAGTAAAAACTATCCTGCCTAAATAATGAGGGTATAGTAATCATGAGAGACCAAAAGAGAGTAAAGTGAAGCTAATAGAGAGGAAGAATGAAAAATAAATATGGCTGTGCTTAGAAAACGTAACAGCATGCTACTTCAGTCTTTCCTGGCTACTTACTCCCTGTTTTGGTATTGTAGAGAAGTCTGATGGATATGTTTCTTCTCTCTGGAGGGAAGTTACAGTTTTCATTTGCAGAAGAGCTTTCTTTAATTATGAGCTCACATTTCAGGACAGAAATGTTAGGAGGAAACGTGGAAGAAAAGAAAAATGAAAGGCATTGTTAATTCCTATTCAACCTTCAGGTCTCAGCTTAAATGTCACTTCCACACAGAGGCCTTATGTGACCAGAAGCCCACCAGTATGTTATGTCTCATTATTATCCTCTCACATAACATCCTTTTCTTATCCTTCATAATACTGATCACTATTTGTAATTACACACTCATTTGTATGGAGCCCTGGTAGCATAGTGGTTAAGAGCTCGGCTGCTAACCAAAAGGTTGGCAGTTCAAATCTACCAGCTGCTCCTTGGAAACCCAATGGGGCAGTTTTTCTCTGCCGTGGAGGGTCACTGTGAGTTGGAACTGACTCAACGGCACCTAACAGCAGCAGTACTCATTTGTGTATTTATATACTCTATATGTCTGTATCTCCCCACTGGCTTTCAACTCTATGGGGACAGAATCTATTCTCTGTTTTGCTTTCCAGTGTATCCTTAGCAACTTTGCAGAGTGCCTAGTATGTGTAAATCCTCAGTAAATATTTTGGGTGACTAAATGAATGGTAAATGAAAAGGGGGTTAAAGAGGAGGAAAGGACAGAGGTAAAACCAGAAGCAGCCCTCAGAGTAGCAAACAGCCTGATTTTTGCCATCTTTGCAAGTATATATCACTCTGAAATTCCTTTCAGAATTACTTCATAAATTTAGAAAGTTATTTTGGCTGGATCCCCATGTTGTTATCCTTTACTAAATATTACTTCATACCATTTTTATCTTTATATTAGATCTTCTAAGTTTGGATTATTGTATCCAAAATACAGCTGTGATCTGGTTTAAAGGACACTTTACAATTATTATCCTTCTTAGAATTATAACATATGTATTATCAAAACATTTGACCAAGGGGTAGGAACTTTCAAGATTATCCATCTACTAGAACAGAATATTTAACAGATACTCATACTGTGCTTCATAGCATTCCTGTGAAGATTTTTTTCTACTTCTAAGAGCCCAGGGAAAGATTCTGGAAAAGAAAATCAAGTGTGAGGGAGGAAAATGAAAAGTAGTCAGGAGACATAAAAAGAAGCTAAAGAGAGGAAAAGTGAAGTGAAAGAAGTAGCAAAAGAAATATTTAAATCACTCCTCTGACCAGATGAAAAATGCATATTCTAGAACACATGGTCAAGTTTCAGGAACTTTTCATTTTCAGGCTGTGCAGTCTCAAGCATTCTTCACAGGCTCGTAGGATTTGGATGAAAAGAGACAAGGAGAAAGGGCTGAGCCAGGGAAAGGAGTGCTGTGTGGGAGGCAGAGTGGCCTGCACCTATAGGAACAGGCCAGCCGGGGGGCCCAAGTGCTAGCACAAGTCAGTACAGCACAGGGGAGTTGGGCCAGGATACAACTTTTAAAAAACCATTGCCGTTGGGTTGATTCTGAATCATGGCAACTCCATGTGTTATACAGTGAACTGCTCCATAATGTTCTCTTGGCCTTAAACTTTATGGAAGCATTTCACCAAGAAACTTTTTTTTTTTTCTGCAGTGCCACCGGGTAGGCTTGAACCACCAACATGTAATTTAGTAGTCAAGAACCAAGTATTTGTACCACCCAGGGACCTAGAATACAGATAAAACCAAACCAAACCCGTTGCCGTCAGGTTGATTCTGACTCATGGTGACACTATGGGACAGAGTAGGACTTCGCCATAGGGTTTCCAAGACTGCCACATCTTTCTCACACAGAGTAGCTGGTGGATTCAAACTGCCCACCTTTCAGTTAGACAAGTACTTTAACCACTGTATCACCGGGGCTCACAGAATACAAATAACAACAATAACCCGTTGCTGTTGAGTTAATTCTGACTCATAGTGACCCTATAGGACAGAGTAGAACTGCCCCATAGGGTATCCAAGGAGCGCCTGGTGGATTCGAACTACTGACCTTTTGTTTAGCAGCTGTAGCACTTAACCACTATGCCACCAGGGTTTCCAGGATACAAATAGAGGGGCTTCAAATGCCAGGCTGAGGAATTCAGTCTTAATCTTTGATTATGCTTAAGATTTCTCATTATTACCTGATGGAAAAGTATATTTCAGTAAATGCACATTTCCTTGATTAAGGAAAAGAAACAAAAATAATGAGAACTATATTTTTGAAAAGTCAAACAGTAATAAATATACTTCCTGTTTAAAGAATACACGGTTATTCTAGATATTTTAAAAAGGAAATAACTGACTTAGATGAGATTTTTTTGTCAATCGTTCTCACATGACATTTTTTTATCTACCGTGTTTCTAACCTGTTAACACCATTTGAGCCAAACAAGTCATTTTTAAAACTTGCAAAGGAAATTACGTTTTAACTAATATCAAATATGTGTTTGGAATTTTAGGTTCTCTCCGCTTAATTAGACAGACACTCCAAAGATAATCTAAAAAGAAAGAAAGAAAGATCATAGAAGAGAAAAGGTTGCACTCCTGGTGTCTACAATGCACAATTCACAGTTGAATTTTGTTTTGATGCTTTCAAATGTTTTACGTAGCCAGGTTAGGACCGGTGATTTTAACTGGCAGCAGAGATCTTTTGTTACATAACTGCTCTAATCTCTAGAAGTCACCAAATGTTGCATTTCCAAACTGTAGCCAGTGCTATTTATTTGGAGCCAGAATTAGAATTAAGAAAAATATGTTATGGCTTAATTTCCACCCAGGTGAGCTAACGAAAGAGGCAGTAAGCTTTTCAGGTATTAAAAATAATTTCTTATCATTCGTATATGTATTTAGCATAAGGGCACCTCTTACGTGCCAGGCCCAAGGCTGAAGGTTATAAATACAGACGTTAAAGACCCTGTGCCTTCTCTCAAAAATGAGCTGAAACATGGCAGGTTCTCTGCAGAGGTCCCCATGCCAGTTCATAGTCAGTAGATTTCTTATTATCACTACCTTTGAAAAAAAAAAAAGACACTGAGTTGAGAATTTATACCTACAAAGCTGAGTCCTCAATGCTGGCACCTCTTCCTCTGCCTACCTCTTACACTTTGGTCTTCCAAAGTGTAGTTTCTTAGATCCTCTTTTAAATCTGCCTGGAATTCTTGGATCATCTGTTCTACTTTCGTATCTTCACCTATCATCTGTATGCTGCACAGCTGCAGCCCTGCCTACCCCCTGAACAGCAGATCCATATATCCAGCTGCCTTCTCATACCTGTTTGGCTCACACAGCCACATCTGGCAGCCCTAACATTTTGCCGGAGCCCTGGTCGTACAGTGGTTAAGAGTTCAGCTGCTAACCAAAAGGTCAGTAGTTCAGATCCACCAGGTGCTCCTTGGAAAACCCTATAGGGTAGTTCTACTCTGTCCTATAGGGTCGCTATGAGTGAGAATCGACTCAACAGCAATGGGTTTGGTTTAACGTTTTGCCAAAAGTTCTGATCTACAGGAATGGAGGGGTATGTCCTTCTTCTCCAGAATTTTATGATAGCAAGTCTCTGCAGCTGCAACTAAACTGTTGTTGTGTGCCATTGAGTCAATCCTGACTCATAGCAACCCTACATAGGACAGAGTAGAACTGCCTCATAGGGTTTCCAAGGAGTGCTGGTGGATTCAAACTGCCCACCTTTTGGTTAGCCGCCTGAGCTCTTAACTGCTTTGTCACAATGGCTCCACAACTAAACTAGGAATTGCAGACATACCCTAAAAATGAGCTATCCTGGTTATATTTGAAAGTTACAATAAGTGATTTCCTAGTTTTCAGCTTTTTTTCCTCTTACAACACAACAAAGTGAAATACTAAATTTGTTCTGTGAAGAAAATGGTAATATGTTATCAAGAGATTGATATTCAACAACAAGATAAAATTTTTTAAAAAAGAGAGATTGATACTGTTGAAAGTTAAACCCTGGAAGATCTTGTTTTGGATTGGAATCACGATTGGCGTTGCTAAAAGACTGAAAATGCTACAGGTACCCCATTGTACACGTGATACACCATAAAAAGGCAATGAAATAATGTTAATACTTGTTAAAAATGATATCTTCTATATACCATTAATGTTTCTCTTACTGAAATAATTCTTGTTATTGACTTTTTTTTAGGGTTTTCTCTTTAAGAGGATGTCACTGACCAGTCATAAAAATCATAACGAGCCACTCCCAGAGATAAAACCAATAGGAGATCAAATAATTCTTAAAGGCAATAAGGATGATGCAAACCAGAACCACATGGGCCAAAATCATAAGGCTACTGCATCAGCAAATGGGGACAAAAAGTCAATATCTTGTTCAATACTGTGAGTGTGTTTTTATGTCTTTATGGTCACCAAAGACATTGTCATTTATACTTGAAAAACAATATAACATAAAGAAAATTTCTGATAACAGACTTTTAAAGATATGTTAATGTTTTATTTGTCTGAAACAGTGTGACCAGATTTGGTATTTATTTATGTTAATATCTTTAACACACAACTTAAAAATATGTTTATCTCAAACTCTCAAGTGTTGTGGCCTTAACTGTTCAGTGTTGCAATGAAAATATATTTTTTTAATGTGAAAATTAAATTAAGACATTTCATAGTTTTTACTAAACAATTTTACTTCTTTATAATTTCCTGAGGCAATGTTTGCAATCTCATGACACTGTAACAGTTTTTAATGTATTTGCAATTTTTAAAAACTGAGGCAAAATTGTTTTTGATGAGCATATTTTAATAAACTATCTGGTTGGTTCACCTCTTAAAATGGATGAGTGTGAGTAAAATTTGGCCGTACTTGGAGTTCTTAATTGACACAATTAGGGCAAAAAAAAAAAAAACTGTCTAAATTTAAAGTATTGAAGGAAGCAGGATGTACTTACCTGAGTAAAGAAAATATCAATGTAACCATTAACAGTCCATCTCTGTGGGAAAAACTGAGTATTGAAATTTCTTTGCTTCCTGCTCCTTTCTTTAGGGAGGTGATCTGACACGAAAACATCTTGCACATGTAGCCTTGTCTGGAATGTTTGACCATGCCACAGATAGTCATCATACAAGAACAGAACATAGCTTGCTTGTTTGAACTGCCTCTAGCATTGACAGGGATGACCAAATTTGACTAAATCACACAGTGCTCTGTCATAAAGAATAAGAAGGCTAAAGCTATTAAGTCTAATATAAACGTAGCTTTCCTATGCTCAGAGCCCTGGTGGTGCAGTGGTTAAGTGTTTGACTACTAACCAAAAGGTTGGCAATTCGGATCCACCAGCAGAATCCCCTGTGGGGCAATTCTGCTCTGTCCTTTAGGGTTGCTATGAGTCAGAATCAACTCGATGGCAGTGAGTTTGCTTGGATTTTCCTGTGCTCACGGGTGCTACTTATTTAATGAAACTAACTACCTTTATTTTCCCCACTCCAGCTTCTGAATAAGACATTTTATTCTTCAGTCAGTCACCATTTCTCCTTTTGAGCAAAGAAAAAGAAACTATTTTTACACCTAGAGTAGATGTGATTTTGAAATCTTACGAAATTGTCTTCTGTGTAAATATTACATTTAGTAGAATTCTGATCTTATAAAACCCGTTGCCATCTAGTTGATTCCGACTCATAGCAACCCTATAGGACAGAGTAGAACTGCCCCATAGGGTTTCCAAGCAGTGGCTGCTGGATTCAAACTGTCAGCCTTTTGGTTAGCAGCCATAGCTCTTAACCACTGTACCACCAGGGCCCCCCAAAAAGTTTAGGGTAGAATAACCTGTTGCTGTTGAGTTGATTCTGACTCTTAGTGACCGTATAGGACAGAGTAGAACTGCCCCCTGAAGTTTCCAAGAAGCTGCTGGTGGATTCAAACTGCTGATCTTTTGGTTAGCAGTCAAGCTCTTAACCGCTGTGCCACCAGGGCTCCTTGGTCTCCTTGGTCTTATTAAAGGTAAATTTAATACTGTACTAATACGGCATCGCAAAATACTTTACCAAAATATAAACTATAGGAGCCGATTGGAAGTAAAGGTCACAAATGGTATGAAGACCTGCCAGCTGTGGTAGACAGCATTTTAAGATAGCCCTCAAGATTCCAACCTATTGTATATAAAAAAAAAATACCATGTAAAATTTTTCCTTGAGTATGGGCAGAACTTGTAAATATGATGGGATATCATTCCCGTGCTTAGATTACATTATATGAAAAAGTGAAGTGGTTTTGCAGATGTAATTAAAGTTCCTAATCAGTTGACTTTGAGTTAATTAAAAGGGAGATTACCCTGGAGGGACCTGACCTAATCAGGTGAGTCTTTTAAAAGAAGGTCCAGAGACAAAAGAAGTCAGATTCAAAACAGCAAAAATCTTTTCCTGTTGGCCTTAAAGAAGCAAACTGCCATGTTATGGAGAGGGCCGTGTGCCAGGGGTCATGGCAGCCTCTAGGACCTGAGGGCTTTGGTCCTGTAACCATAAGGAACTGAATTTTGCTGACAACCAGTGAGCTTGGAAAAGGACCCCAATCCTCTGGTGAGACCACAACACCAACTGACACCTTGATTGCACTCTTGTGAGATCCTGACCAGAGGACCTATCTAAGCAGTGCCCAGACTCCAGACTCATGAAAACTATGAGGTAATAAATGCATGTTGTTTTAATTCACAAATGTATGGTAATTTGTTAGCAACAATAGGAAAATACCAGTTTATTATGGGGGAGGGCCTCTCTATATGATAGCTTTCTTCATTAAAGCCTGTGAGGGAGAGAGTCTCTAGCAAGACAGAAGTCACAGTCTTATGTAATCATGAAAATGACATCCCTTCCCCTTTGCCATATTTTATTGATTAGAAGCAAGTTACAGGTCCTGCCCACACTCAAGCAAAAGGAATTACACAAGGGTGTCAACTCCAGGAGACAAGGATTATGGGGGTCATCTTAGAGCCTACCAACCATATTGGTCACTTGGCCAGTGATTCAAAAGGAGAAAGGAACAGATAGAATTAAGTCAAAGCACTTGGAAGAAGTGGACATGAGACAAGCCTCACCAAACTGATAAAGTATTTTGCTTTGTCAGAGGCAATTCATACTTTTAATAAGGTGGTTTGTGAAGAACACGAACACTGCGTCAATGATTCAAGTAGATGCTTTTGTGAAAACAGTTATAAAAACACTATTCCACCGATCTGCCCTTGGACCCTGAATGCTTATTTCTTTTCTAAATTTGGGTTGATAATCTGGATTTTACATTGAAGAAAGACTTCCTGAGCACTTTCCATGTGCCGTATATCATGCCAGAAACTAAGAAAACAAAGTTACGGTCTTGTGGTAATAAAGTAAAGAAAATGGGGTATGATTCTGCATTATCAATTGGAGATATTTGGGCCATTTTAAAATCTAAGCTGCTTAATTGGATGGAAAGGAGATTAGTGAGCACTAAACTTAAAGCAAACAAACAAAAAAAAAAAACTAAGTTAACATATTTGAGAATTCTTTAAAAAACCAGAAAAGGTCATTGATAGAATTGAGTAGAATGATCAGTTTACAGTAGTTTCAAAAATAAAAGGAGTGCTGATGAAGAGTGAGCTAATTATATCAGGTGGACACTTGAGACTGTGTTGGCGTCTCCTGTCTGGAGAGGGGATGGGAGGATAGAGAGAGTTGGAAGCTGGCAAAATTGTCACGAAAGGAGAGACTGGAAGGGCTGACTCATTAGAGGGAGAGCAAGTGGGAGTAAGGAGTAAGATGTATATAAACTTATATGTGACAGACTGACTTGATTTGTAAACGTTCACTTGAAGCTCAATAAAAGTTAATAAAATAAATAAATAAAAGGAGCTGCATTTACTGATAATCTTATAGCTCAAAAGAAGTGAAATGACTTTTTAATCCCCAAACTGTTAATCTTCATTTTTTCCATTCATTCTTCCCTCTCTATAATGTTACTTTAGATATTACTTATTACCTTAATAGGACCTAAAAATAGAATCTGTTGACTTGAACATTAGGGAGTCATTGACATTGTTCAGATATATTATTGGTCAAGTATTAAATGGATATTAATTTTTAAAAGACAGTAATGATAAAATTTTATTGGTCTTATAAAAGAACATGCAAATCCATGTGATAATATTAAAGATAAAGGAAAAATTGGTGTCATAAAGAACCTATGTATGAAGAAGAAAATGTTGTTTTGGAAAAGTACTTACATTTGAGAGCTACAGATCATATAAAGAATACTCTCAGTTGTTTATAGTTTTTATTCTCTTAAATTCTTACTTTTTTCCCAAAATGTAGCTCAATCCTGGATCTTTAATGATATGTCTTCTGTGGAAGTACTTTGTGATGTTGGAACTCACACTGTATCACCAGTTACATCAAAGTAGGAATCTTAGTGGGTTATCCCAGGCCCAGTAGGCACATATTAAATGCTAAATGAGTGTTAAATAAATTACCACATTTACAGTTGTAGTGTTTGAACAAAGAATTGTTTCTTAGAACTTTGTAAACACGTTCTTTAAAAAGGTTGAACTCACTTCTTTGAAGTATTTACCATATGGTTTATTGCAGGCTATTATAAATCCATAGAGGAAAAGGAAAATCTTCCCGTGGACAAGAGAGAATCTGTCTCTTAGTAGTGGACATTGTCAGAAGCACCCAAAAAAGGGAAAACTAGGCTAACTAGATTTATAATCATCAGCATTGACAACAGGAAAGGGAGTCAAAAGTTATTACCATAGGTCTCTACCCATGAGACCCAAGTGGCAGTAGAAGGAAGTTGGCACTCTGAATAATTATTTTGCGACAGAGCCAGACTGATTTCTGTATTGTGCTCCTCAACTTAAGATTGTTTTCCTGCCCACTTTGATTTTGTGAAGCTACTAAAATTGAAAATATTTTCATACTTAGAATTTCCTTATTTGGGGTACATGGCGTAAAGATTTTTTAATCTGGTATTAGTTCTTTAAAATGCTTAGAGTATCTTTTTAAACAGAAACTAGAAAAGCCTTTATCTCAGAAATGAGGGGGATATTTTTACTGAATTGAACACAAAATGCATTTAAACCAGGGGTCGCGTAACTAAAGTAGTTTCAGAGGCTAGACAGGTAGGAGCATATTGTAGCTGCTGCCACTCTGTCCCAGCTGATGGTTGTTGTATTTCCCAATACTGGGCCCAGTGTTTTAAACAAAATACATTAAGAGAAATGGGTTTATAAGGAAAATATATTGAAATAGTGAGGCTCTGAATTTATCTCAATTATCTTCCCTAGTTTGATCTCAGATTTTAAGCAGGAAATGACAGTTAAAGAATTAACTAGAAAAGTGCTCATTCTACTAAGGTAATTTAAGTTTTCTGTTGTGTACAAATGCTAAGCCTTCTTAGGAGTGTGGGCATTTGGGGGGATGAGAGAGGGCAACTATAATGAATACAATGAAGTAAGATGTTTTTGCTGGAAGAAATTACATTCCAGTCAAGAGACAGCCTACTGACCAGGTTTTTGATCCCTCCAACATTGTGGTGGATGACTACTTTGGCATAAAGTTATTATACAATAATCACTGGAAGAGGAGTCCTAGTAGTGCAGTGGTTAAGCACTCAGCTGCTAACTGAAAGGTCGGTGGTTCAAACCCACCAGGCACTCTGTGGGAGAAAGATGTGGCAGTCTGCTTCCATAAAGATTATAGCCTTGGAAACCCTGTGGGGCAGTTCTACTCTGTCCCATAGGGTAGCTGTGAGTCAGAATCAACTCAATGGCACACAGTGCAGTAACAGTCACTGAAAATGCCAGGAAATGTTATCTTGGCCCAAAAATAATTTGTTAAAGCTACTGCAGGAAACTTACCTGGCCAGGGCAAGCTGCATTCCCAAATAGTTCCACTTACATCCATTTTCATCTGGTATATATCATATAAATATGATAGATGCCTTAAGTAAAGTTAGCAGTGGACTGGAGAGCTGTATCTACCTTTAACCAAAACCAAACCTACTGCCGTCCAGTCGATTCCAACTCATAGTGACCCCATAGAGTTTCCAAGGCTGTAAATCTCTATGTAGGCCAACTGCCACATCTTTCTCCCAAGGAGCCACTGGTGGTTTCAAACTGCCAACCTTTCAGTTAGCAGTCAATCACTTTAACCACAGTGCCACCAGGGCTCTTTGTATCTAACTTTTAGGATTGTGTAAATAGCAGTAAAGCACTTTTTAAATTTTTACCTAAGAAATATCTTAATCTGGTTCAGTGGTTAAAAAACTGTCCCAAGGTGAAAAGTTTTGTTTTTTTTTCTAGAAAACCTTTTAGAGGTTCTCAAAAGCAGTCTGTCCAAGTAATTTGTTCCTAATTTGTCAAAACAGTAGCGCACTACTTTAAAAAAATTTTATACAATTTTCCCTATGGATGTAAAGGTTATTACAACAAAAAGTTTTCTAATGCCTTTAATAATTGCTTAAAAATTATTAATATCCTCTGCATAAGAATATTAGATTTTATATTTATAGGTAAGTTATATTTTCCAACTCACCATTAGATTTATATTGACTCATACTACATTTATTTAATTTACTGTATATTGTAATTGAGAATAACAAAAATTATATAAAACTTTAAACCAGTTTGGGAAAACGTGAAGCATCAGATGGATCTCTAAATTGTTTCCTCAGTAATTAATAGATTATGTAAGACTTTAGTAATTAAACTAGAGACTTAAATATGAAATCCAGTTATTAAAATTAACCAGTGTGGTTTAAATTTTTTATTGTGAAGAATTTCAAGTATAGAGAAAAGTAGAAAGATTTATAGAATAAACACACATAAACCCATCACATAGGTGTAAGTTACTAACACTTTGCCATGTTTGCTTCATTTGCTTCCAGATGTTCCAACCCTAAATACATCAGTATGCATTTCTAAATGACATTTTGTGCATCATATATCTTGTCTACCAAAATTAACAATAATTTTGTAATATAATATCAGCTAATACCCAATGTCATATTCAAATTTCCTTTGTTCTTCTCAAAATGCCTTTTACAAGCTGGTTCACTCAAACCAGGGATCAAGCAAAATCCATGCATTGCATTAGGTTGTTACATCTCTTACGTCTCTTGTAATCTATAATCATTTCCTCCCCATGTTTTTTTCATGACATTGACTTTTTAAAGAGACCAGAACGATTGTCTTGTAAAATGTAACCATGTGCATTTAAAAGCAAGTCTTTTAATCTTCTGGTAATTCTTAGTAAGTGGGTCAGACTACCCTACCATTGGGAACAGATAGAAAACCTGGAAGCTGAAATACATATAAACAAAATAAATAAAACAACATTTGAAAGTATCAGAGTGTTACCAAGACATTAAAGAATTTGGGAACCAATTTGGGAGAGACGGAAGTCCAAATAGATGTGCTTGGCATGTGGGACTGCTTTTCACTGAGAAGTATTAGTTGCTTCTAAAGTTTAATATTTTCAAGGAATTAATATAAAAAATTGGAGATTTTGGTAGAAAAATGAAAGCTATAAAAAAGGAGCCAAACAAATTCTAGAACTAAATGCAAGAAGTAAAATTAAGACAATATAAAGGTTTATTAAATAGATGATTGATAGAAAACATTGGTAAACTGAAAGACCAAAGGGAAATACTGAGACTGAAGCTCAGAGAAACAAACGGATTCAAAAATACAGAAAAAAATGTCAGAGACATTTGTAGTATGGCAAAAAGGCCAAACATATGTATATTTGGAACCCCAAAAGGAAAAGAGAGTATAAAAGAAGCAATATTTGAAGAGATAATTTCTGGGAACTTTTTAAAACAAAAGATATCAACCCAAAGATTCATGAAGCACTGCAAACACCAAGCAGGAAAAATATAAAGCCACACTAAAGCTATTGATAATGAAACTACTTGTAATACACCTGTAATAGAGAGTCTTAACTCCCATTTTTTTTAATGTTTGCTGAGAGATTTTAAGCCTCATCCTGCCCTCTTCTGTCCCACACTGAAAAAGCTGATAAGAAAACTCAGGCACTTCCTCCTTTGGCAACAACTGAAAGTACAAACCACACAAGCTTAGGCCTGCATGTGGGAACCCTTACCTCAGCTATACCCCTAACCACCATAAAAATCTTAAGCTAGTCTTCTTTCTCTGCTCTCTCAAGCAATTTTTGGACTAGCCTAGGAAACCCGCCCTACTATCCTCAGCTGTGTGTCATCAAGTTGACTCTGACTTGTAGCAAACCCTATAGGACAGAGTAGAACTGCTCCATAGAGTTTTTTCGCTGTGATTTTTGTGGAAGCAGATTGTCACATCTTTCTCCCACGGAGACCTTTTGGGTTGCCACAACTTGCAGGAGGGAGTTTCTACTGGAATCTAGTGGGTAGAGGCCAGGGATGCTGCCAAACATTCTACAATGCACAGTACAGCCATCCACAGCAAAGAATTCTGCAGCCCAAATTGTCAACAGTGTTGAGGTTGAGAAACCCTGCCCTAGAGAAAGAAAAACTACATTCACACAAAAAACCTGTACACAAATGTTTTATAGCATCTCTATTCACAATCTCCAAAACCTGGAAGCAACTCACATGTCCTTCAGTGGCAATTAGATAAGCAAATTGTTAACATCCATACAGTGGGATACTACTCAGCAATAAAGTGAACTATTGACACATGCAACAACTTGAATGAATCTCAAAAGCATTATGCTGAGTGAAAGAAAGCAGTCTCAACATGTTACCTACTGTATGACTGGATATCAAAGACATTCTCATAAAGAAAAAACTGTAATGATGGGGAACATATCAGTGATTCCCAGGGGTTAGAAGTGGAAGGAGGATGTAACTACAAAAGCATAACACGAAAGTTTTTTGGGGAGATGGAACTATTCCATATTCTGATTTTGGTGGTATTACATGAAACTATACATGTGTTAAAATTCATAGGACTATAGAACTGTACGTCAAAAACAAGTTCAACTTTATTGCATGTTAATTTTTAAAATACACTGATAAAAACTTAGAACAATTATTTGTAATGAAAACAATGAGGTCTGACAACCTGGCTTGCTCTAAAGATAAAATTTGGGTTAGTTCAGAGCAGCAGCTCTTAGCCAAGTGTCTATATGAAACACAGGGAAGTTTTGCAAAATATGACCGCCTGTGCCTTACTTCGTCCTAATTTACTAGGTCAAGGCTAGGGCCTGAATACATTTTTTAAAGCAATTCTGATAAACACTGAAAGGAGAGAAGAATAAACCTTCAGAATATTCTCACCAGCAAGCTTCTATTAATAAATAATTAGCAAAAATCTCCAGGTTATTTTCTCTGACCACCACTCGTCTGTCAGTTTGTCATACACAGGTGGCTTGTGTGTGCCACTGGTATTTCAAATACCAGCAGGGTCACCCATGGTAGACAGGTTTCAGCAGAGCTTCCAGACTAAGACAGACTGGGAAGAAGGAACTGGTGTTCTAAAAAAACTGACGAGTGAAAACTTTATGGATAGCAGCAGAATGTTGTCTGATACAGCGTCAGAAGATGAACCCCTCATGTTGGAATTCACTCAATATATGACTGATGAAGAGCTGCCTCCTCAAAGTAGACAACCTTAATGATGTCGATGGAGTAAAGTTGGTGTTGATGTGGCATGACTCAAAATAAGAAGAAACAGCTGCAAACATTGTGATAAATGGAGAAAAGATTGAAGTTGTCAAGGATTTCATCTTACTTGTACCCACAATCAACACCCATGGAGGCAGCAGTCAAGAAATCAAAAAACCCATTGCATCGGGCAGATTTGCTGCAAAAGACCTCTTTAAAGTGTTGAAGAGCAAAGATGTCACCTTGAAGACTAAGGTGCACCTGACCCAAGCCATGGTGTTTTCAGTCACCTCATACACATGCGAAAGTTGGACGATGAATAAGGAAGACCGAAGAAGAATTGACGCCTTTGAATTGTGGTGTTGGTGAAGGATATTGAATATACTAGGGACTGCCAGAAGAGCAAACAAGTCTGTCTTGGAAGAAGTACAACCAGAATGCTCCTTTGAAGCAATGATGATAAGACTACATCTCACATACTTTGGACATGTTATCAGGAAGGACCAGTCCCTGGCGAAGGACATCGTGCTTGGTAGAGGGTTAGCAAAAGACAGGAGGACCCTCAATGAGCTGGATTGACACAGCGGCTGCCACAATGGGCTCAAGCATAACAATGATTGTGAGGATGGTGCACGACCTGGCAGTGTTTTGTTCTGTTGTACATAGGGTTGGTATTAGTTGGGACTGACTCAATGGCACCTAACAACAACATTTTCTCTGAAAGATACTGGTTGTATTAGTCTGAGTAGGTTAACTGTTGTAACAAAGACTCCCCAATTCTCAGTTGTTTAACACTATAAATGTTTATTTCCATGTCATGTTATAATTCACTAGCGGTCAGTGGATCGCCTTGCTCTACACATTCAGGGACTTTGGCTCCTATCATCTGGTACTCTGACACCTTGACACCCTCCAGGCCTGGAAGTGGCATGTATCACTTCTGCCCACATTCTATTGGGATTCAATTACATGGGCCCAACTTATGCAAGGGAAATTGGAAAATATAAACTTATTGTGAGCCCAGGAAAACAGAACTGCCACAATGGCATATTCTCGCTCTATGTGCCAATGAAGGTCATAGCCATGTGCTTTCACAATCACCTGAGTGAATGACTATGGAATACTTATTTTATACCTTTTATAATTTAAAAGTCATTTTTAAAAGATAATTCAAACAAAACACAGTCAAGTTTCCAAAGCATAGTTGTCTAGTCCTAAGACTACTAGAAAATACGTAAAAGAACTGAGTCCCAAATTCCCTTTTGCCAATATAACTACACTCTAGCCCCAGATGGAATGACACAACTTGGCAGGTCCTCCCCATACTGCCATGTCTATAACTGTCTTTTTGAACATGTCTATAACTCTCTTTTTGAAACATTTTGGGCTTCGGGGCCCTCCCCCCCATTCTTGCTTCTGATCACAAGAACCTGTCATCACCCTTGTTTCCCTTGTACCCCAGTGAATGGTATTGTTTCTAGGTTTTGTCAGCTCTGTCCTTTTCCAGAATATTCAGTGAAGATCCACACAGATGTTTCCTACCTACTTTCCTCTCATACAAATAGCAGTGCGGACTTGAAAAATCCACTCATCACACATTCTTCATTATAATGTATAAAAATATGATCCATAACCATAATATCTGTACCACATATATTCAGAAATACAGGAAATTGGATGTGATCAGCGGGATGGGCATCACAGAGGTACTCCAGGATGATGGCACACATGGAATATCGTTTATCCTGTTTTCACTCTCCACTCAAGTGCTAGAAAAATGATTCTTTGGCTTGTGTGGTAGTGATGGCAGCAGACTGTGCAATGGCTATATGTGGGAAGGGGCGGGAGGAGGAGGAGACAGAATAGAAATCATCTATGATCTATCTACCAAGACAGAAATTGATCACCATTTTCTTAAATGGGCCTAAACATGAAACAAACGGAATAATCTATTCTGTTCCCTATCTCTGTAACAGAATGCATTTGTGTTGAAAACAAGGTTTGCTTCCAAGATAAGATTACATGCAAGGGATTTTGTGCCTTCTCCTTTCTGAGAACCTGGATAAACTGAATGACATAGGGTTCCAAAGGCCACCTCTCTTGCTCCAGTGTGGGACTAATTCTGATTCTCCAACTATTCTATGGTATCAGACTGAAGCCAGTCTCTACTTGTTAGCACATTTTTGCTTACATTTTCCTCCCCTGCTACCTTCCTTCCTTTAGTTCCATTATCCTGAGAACACACCTCCAACAAATCACTTGAACAAGAGTATCAGGCTGTACTTGCAGGGAACATGATCTAAAACATACTCACACATAGAAAACCCTCTACCATTCCCCCAAAGTCCCATGTAATCACTGGATCCAGCTCAAAATCCAACATCTCTGGGTGATGCATACTAGTCTTTACATCAGAGCTAGTCCTGGTTCTTCTTTGTCCAGAAACTTACTAAAAAGGCAAATTATCTCCTTCCGCCACTCAGCATTCCTTTTTTGTGATATCTTTGTCTAGTTTTGGTATCAGAGTAATGCTCAGAATCAGGTAATGCTCAGGCCTCAGAATGAGTCAATTTTCTCTAAGACTCTGGAATTGGTATTATTTTTTCTTTTTTATTTAAATGTTTGGTAGAACTCATTAATAAAGCCAGCTGGACCTGGAATTTTCCTTGTGGGAAAGTTTTAATTACACACATTGACTTTTAAATGCTTAAGTCTAAGAATAACTCATCACACTTTTCACAGTCACATGGTTCTGCCTTTAATTGTAAGAAGGGTAGTGTCGTAGTTGCCTAGTGCCTCTGTAACAGAAATACCACAAGTGGGTGGCTTTAACAAACAGAAATTTATTATCTCGTAGTTTAGAAGGTTAGAAGTCTGAATTCAGGGTGCCAGCTCTAGGGGAAGGCTTCCTTTCTGTCAGCTTTACAGGAAGGTCCTTGTCTTCTTTCAACATCTGTTGGCCCAGCGTTCCTTGGAGATCACCATGTGTCTTGGCATCAGTCTTTCCCTGGGTCTAGGAGGTTCTCAGCACAGGGACCGCTGGGACCAAAGGACATGCTCCACTCCCAGATCTTCTTTCTTGGTAGTAGGAGATCCCTCTCTCTGCTCACTTCCCTCTCCTTTTATCTCTTGTAAGATAAAAGGTGATGCAGGCAGACCCCAAGGAAACTCCTCTTACATGGATCAGGGCTGTGACCTGAGTAAAGGGCGTTGCATCCCACCCTAATCCTCATTAACATGACCTAATCCTGCCTCATTAACATAATGGACAGCTCACTGCCAAACAGGACCATAACCATAGACATAGAGGCTAGAATTTATAACACATTTACAAAATGGAGGATAATTGGATCACAAAATGGAGGACAACCACACAATACTAGAATCATGGCCTAGCCAAGTTGGCACATATTTTTGGGGGGCGGGGACACAATTTAGTCTATGACCGGTAGGTAGGAAATGTAGAACACATAGATATTTTTTGCCATAGGTTCTTTTAGAAAATTTATTTAAAAATTAACTCTGTATGAGTGATTGCTTAAAGTTTACTTTACAGTTCTGAAACACAGCAGCTATTTTACTAGGCTGATTTGTCCCCTACAACATTCTTCAAAAACCCTATTATTTTTATTGTACAATTCTGTAAATGAAATATCATTCTCTGAGCTGTGGCTCTGTTCTCTGTTCAGTGGAAACTCACTGCTCACTGCTCCTGTGGCTTCTTCTCTGCATTGGTGAAGGAGAGGATCTTATCCAAGTCAGGCTTTAGCGGGAAAAATAATTTCTAGATCGACTCCAAGATGAAAATGGTTCCTCAGTCTTATGGAAACACAAATACCATGATTCTTCCTGTCTTACACTGTAAATATTCCAGTGTCTGCAGCAGCTTCTCTTGACTGCAGAACTGTTTAAGTATTTCATGTCTACAATATGTAGGCCACAAAAAGCTTGAATGCTATTAATATTTTCAAATTATTAACACTAACTTATCAAGCATATCAGATAGGTTTGTTTGGTCAAAAATTAAGCCAAAAGGAATATTTTGAAAGTTATATCATTCAGGATACATGCCAGATGCTACAACAGAGACCCATACTTCAACGTATATGCTTCTCTCTCAGAGCATAGTCCAGAAGTAAGCAGTCCAAGGCTCGTAAAGCCACCCTGCCATCCCCAACATAAGCTTCTCATTTCATCATTCAAAATAGCTCCCCAGTTCTCATCATCTACCAGACCAAATTAAAGCGGAAGAGTCAGTGTATCACATGGACCTTCCATTGTAGGGGTCAACTTGAAAGTAGCATAAATTACTTCTGTGTACATCTAATTGACCAGAACTAAGTCTCGTGACCATACCAAGTTGCAACGGAGGCTCAAATATTATCTTGAGTTAGGAAACTGAATGCCTAGCTAAAACCCAGGAATTCTATTATTAAAGAAAAGAGAATGGATATTGGTAGAAAATGGATAGGATTTCAAGCAAAAGGAAGGCAGCTTTTGAAAGGGGGTGCTGGGAAATAGGAAATATAGAGTCAGGGCACTGATACTGGGATTAAAAAAAAACCTCCAACCATTTTGTCATTTCTTCTGCCCCTTGTTCTAGATTCAAAGTCCAATTAGGCATGAGAAAGTACCTGCCTTACACTGAATTGGAAACCCTGCTGGCATAGTGGTTAAGAAGCTATGGCTGCTAACCAAAAGGTCAGCAGTTTGAATCCACCAGCCACTCCTTGGGAACTATGGGGCAGTTCTACTCTGTCCTATAGGGTCACTATGAGTTGGAATTGACTTGACGGCAGTGGGTATGGGTTTACACTGAATTGGGGAAACAAGGAAGAATCAGATGGATTCTACCTTCTGAAACCCCTCAGGCTTTCATAGTTGGAGGGGGAGTCGTCTGGATTCCCTATCCTACCAGATTTTTCACAATAGGGAGAGGTAGTTCCCCAGAAAGAAAAATTGGGGTGCCCTTTGAAGGGGTGCTACACTCTCACAAAACAGCATGAATTTACCACATCAAGCACTTTAGATATTTGCCAGAATATTTGTCCCAACATTTATTTCACCATTCCAAAAACAAGGTTGCAGCAATTATAAAAAAGATCAGCATATCCCATATGCTGTCAGGATCTAGGTTTTACTGGTGCTTTCTTTGTAATGTTTATTGTACCTATGATTTCTTTCCCATTCTTTATATGTTATCTAAGCCTTATCTGTTGCTTAAAATTCTCCCTGGCTAGAATGCTTGTGATGCAAGGAAGAGAAAACCCTAACTCCCCTGTGAGAGCCAGAACTCAACAGGACTGCCTTCTTTTTCTGGGTTTCACAAGTTTTCCGCCTTTAACAGGCACAGTCTTACCACTTTTGTATTGCTTGTTTTAGTGGAAAATATTTGAGTTTTCCTTCTCTGACAGATTTCCGCCTTACACTGGTTCCAGCTTTCACAGGTTTTACTGTAGTATAGTGGATGCTGTGATGTGCTGCGCATATCCCTCTTTAGGATTGAAGTACTTATTCTCCCTGCTGCTGGCAGTGTTTTCAGCAGACAGCCTGTAGCTGTCAGCCCTTTTTGGAAATGCCTTCTGCTGAAGACAACTGCTTTGCCCAAATTCACGTTCCCTTCCTGGAGCAGCCCATATCCAATAACTATTTGTCCCAAACATATAAAGACCTAGCTTCCTCACCCCCAAATTAGGATAACTCTGCAGGATCATCACAGCTTCAAAATTCCTCTTTGAGTTGGCCGAGGCCTTCATAGACACCTCATCGAAGCTGAACTTCTCTCTCTGCCCACTCCTGCTTCCTTCTATTTCCTCCCCCAGGTGTTGATCCCAAGCATACTCCCTCATGAACCTCCTGTATCCTCTTCATCTCAGAGTCAGCTTCTCAGAAAACCCAACCTGTGACAAAAAGTGAAGAAACCTTTCTCAGAAGATCTTCCCTCACATCTCCATGGCCCTGCTGTGCCACGTGCACACCCCTAAATTGATTCCTGGTAGGGAAGACAGGGTTGTCATGGAACTGGGGATGGGGTCATATTCCCCTGAGTCTTGTGGGACAGGGTTGGGAACTAAACAAAACTGGGGCTCTGCCAGCAGTGAAGAATGAATGTTGAATTAACAAGGAACAGTGGCTGAGGCATCAGCCTCCTGCCTCTAGATTTCTCTTCTTTCGCTTTGCGCCCACTGCCACAGTCATATCACTGCTTTATTCATACCACTTCATGCTTTAAAAAACCTTAAGTGGTGTCTTAGTTACCTAGTGGTGCTGTAACACAAATACCACAAGTGGGTGGCTTTAAAGAATAGAAATTTATTTTCTCACTCTTCTGGAGGCTAAAGTTCAAGTCAGGGTCTCAGCTGTATTAATTCCTTCTTCGTAGGTTTTTCGTAGGTAGTCCCAGGTGTTACTTTCATTCTTGGTTCCTTGGCTGTTAAGATGATCCTCACATGGCATTTCTCTTCCCCTGTGTGTGCCTTTGTGTCTAATCTGGTCTTTTTATAACTCAGAAGTGATTGGGTTTAGGACACACCCTACACTGGTATAGACTCATTAACATAACAAATAAAACTCTATTTCCAAACAGGATTACATCCACAGATACAGAGGTTAAGATGTCAACACATATTTTGGGGGGACATAATTCAATCCACTACAAATGGATGCTTGCAGATCATATTATAGACCATCTTGTAGGTTATATATCATATAATCTCAATATTTTCACCCCGAAAAACAGCACATGCTTGGCAGTCACAAGGGCTTGTTGCTTACTAATTCACTGCAGAAGTGATCCTGGAAATGCAGGAAAGGAGACCAAGGAAATCCCAGTTTAAAAAAATATCAGTTAGGGTGGTGCAAATCAGTGCCTTGAGAAGCAGGTGTGTCTTTGACAACCCCCGGGAGGCCATATTGCATTCTTCTGGAATATCACTCATCTGTAAGTTCTAGGCCCTAGGATCAAGTATATAGCTTTTAGCCTGCCCTTCAAAGTACTGTATAACTTAGTTCCCATGTTCCTTTCTAGCTACCTCTCTCATTGTCCCTCTACATGACTCTTCTGCATCTGTCTTATTGTGTTGCACATGTCTACTTCCATGTTTCTGGTCATGTTGCTTCGTCTGCTTCCATTCTTCAAAATCTGCTGTAAGCCTGGTCTCCTCCATCATAGCTTTCCCAATCCTTCCTGCCCACTTTGACCTTTCATTTACCATATCACCAGTAGTGTCACCCAGCAGATGCTCAGCATTCACAAGTCCTTCTAAGCCACATGGCCTCTCCATGTGGCTTCCTCACAGTTTGGTTGCTGGCTTCCAAGAGTGAGTATCTCAAAAAAGACCGGGCAGAAGTTGTATCACTTTTCATAATCTAGTCTTAGAAGTCACACAATGTCATTTCTGTCATAGTCACAGACCTACCTTGATTCAAGGGGAGGGAACATAGAGCCCTTTCTTGATGGGAGAAGTGTCAATATCACATTGTAAGAAGATCATAAGGTATGGGAGACATTGTTGCAGCCATCTTGGAAAATACATAGCACCTAAAACAGGCAGACTTAAACGAATCTGAGGGAGTCAGGAAAAGCTTCCCTGAAGAAGTGCCATTTGAGATAAGATATGAAAATAAGGAGATATTAGTTAAAATAAAGAGTAGGAAGAGCAAGCAGAAGGAACAACATATTCAAAGACCGTGAAACAGAAAGAAACAGAGCTCACTGAAGGAAATAAAAGAGAGTCAGTATGACAACTACAGAAAGTGAGGAGAAGGGAGATGAGAGTTAAGGCTGAATAAGTAGACAGGGTCCAGACCAATCAGGGCCTTGTAGGCTATGCACAGAATCTTGCTCTTTTGTCTAAGCGTACCAGTAATCCATCAAAATGTTTTAAGCTGGTGAGTGATTGTTTCTCTGGCTATAGCAAGTAGAGAGCATACTGAGGTTGCAAGAGGGACAGAGTAGATGTAGGAGACCACTTAGGAGGCCATTGATGAGAGTCCAATAAGAAGTAATGGGATGGAGTGTGGGCCAGGTGGCACTGTAGATGGAAAGACATGGCTGGATTCAAGCAAGGAGGCAAATCAGTAGGACTTAGGAATCGATTGGGTGGGGTGGGGCAGAAGCAATGCATCAAAGATGAGTAGTGGTGCCAGTCATGGAAACAGAAAATACTGGAAGACAACTAGGTTTGCAGGGGAGAGGTCCTGAATCTATTTAGTACACATTGAGTTAGAGGTGGATTTGAACATCCAAGAGAAAATGTAAAAAGTTGGGTCAGGAACTCATAGGAAAGCCTAAAGATAGGAATTTATGAGCTCTTTTCTCAGTGTTTAGATGGAATTAAAGCCATAAGTGTGGATGAGATCACCTAGGGAATAAGAATATATAAAGAAGTGGATCTAGAACCCAGTGCCATGGAATCCAACATTCGAAAGTTACCCAGAGACTGATGGGCTTCCAAAGGGACTAAGAAGCATCCGGAGGGGGCGGGGGTTGGAGGTTAGATAGTATGGTGTCCTGGAAGCCAAAGATTGTTAGTATTCCTAAAAGCACCAAGTGGTCATTCGTGTTAAATGCTGCTGAGAGATGTATAAATATGAGGACTAAAACATGTCTGTTGGTACAAGCAACATGCAAGTCATATTAGCAAGAATTATTTCAGAGTAGTGGTGTTGGCAGACACTAGATTGGAGTAGGTTGATGGAGGTTGAGAGTTTAGACAACTTTCTTGAAAGGGAAAGAGAAAATTGGAAAAAAAGCTTATAATATGGCCATAATGCAATAGCATCTATTTGAGAAGAAAGTATGCCAAATACTGGGTTTCATCATACCAGATCATACACCGAAGACATACATCACTATGTGTTCTTTTAAAGAGAAGGGAGTATGAAGCAAATGGGGGGAAATTTCTGTGTCTTACAGGTTCTAGACCCATGGTAAGTGGACCCACTGCAGCAGAGAGAGAAAAGAACCAGAGCAGTGCAAAAAACCTCAGGTAGCTGCCTGAATATTATTACTGTAGAATCCCAAAGCTGATGGCTCAGACTCTTTATTCAGCTTGAGTGTGTTCAGCTATTGTGGGCTTTTGTGCAAATCTCGTAACCTTTCCGTGCGTTGACTTTTCTTTGGCTATTTACCAAGGTCAGAGGAAGGCTGATCCTTGAAAAGCACTTGGAACAAAAAGTCCAACAGGATTTGACTAAATGAAACACTTGATTAGTTATCATTAACAGCCTGATGCAACCCAAGAAGTGACTATTAACTCATTGTTTCTAAACTTGGCCAGTTTTGTGCTTGGCTTGAGTCCTTAGAACTCTGGCCAAACAGAAGGGCTTCTGCGTGTGCTCTGGCCTCCCTAAGGACCTCACAAAGAGCCAGAGACTCAGCATCCAGAGAAGTCTTTAAAAAAAGAGGACAAAGGACATGGGCACAACCTCTGAGAGAGAAAGCTTATACTTGTGCGCAAACATAGAGGCAGTGAGGAGGACAAAGTAAGGCAGGGGATATATACGCATGGTGTTCTTCTTACAGCTGGAGGCCTTTCTCTGTCTTCCAGTGATGATGCCTCGTGTTGATTATAACAGTCAATGAAAGCTTTGCCTTTCCCCTCACACATCTTTCCTTGACATGAAACATGTGACAAGGCTATTACCTCCAGGCAGATGCTTTCTGAATGAATCAAAATTCTAGAAGACAGAGGCCCCAGGATGTACCAAAGCACCAACAGAATCAGCAGAGGATTAAGAAGAGAGTTGGGGAGAGACAGTTCAAGGGATATAGCCTTCTGCAAGCGGTTAGTCACACCATATTTAAAATTGATAGCTCAAGAATCTTGTTGAGAAAAAAAGGTGGAAGGGCAAGAACTACCTCTGTTGGGCCCTGAGCAGACTCCACTGGGGTCTTCTTTGTGAAATCAATATCGCAGTAATTGAATGAGGCATAGCTATAAGGACAGTCTTTATGCAAAAATCTCCCAGTCCCCCTTCAGTTACAAGCCTCTTCAAACGTGTAGCCTCGGGGATACAAAATGATTGTTTCCTCATCACCACACTAAAGTAGTCCTGCCTCAGGCATGCTTTGGCCTCCCGCCCCTGTGCTGCTACTCTGCTAGACAGGGAGACTAGCGCCACAAACCACATTACAATCCAAGGTGAGGACTTTCAAGTCCTGGGGCTCACTCTTTAGGTGAAATGGATTTAGCCACAGAATGTAGCCCCTGTTTACTCACTTTGTTCCATTTTCTGTCAGCCTCTAATCCTGGGTCATGTTCCCTTGTATATATTTCTTTAGGTCCTATATGGCCAAAAATAAAAAAAACTTTCCCCCTTGGGACCCAGATATTCCCTGTCAAGATCCAGAAGCTAATGTTTGCTATGGCTTCCTTCACTATTCCTTGTTTGAGTTGTATATCCTCTTTTTCCTTACCTTCCCTTTTGTCCAATGTCCTTGAGGATCTCATCCATTGTGGTGAGTTCAGCTCTTACTTCTGTATTAGCTTCCTAGGGCTGCCATAACAAAATACCAAAAGTTGGATGGCTTGTAAGAACAGAAATGTATTGTCTCACCCTTCTGGAAGCTAGAAGTCTGGATTCAGGTGTCAGCAGGGCCATGTTTTCTTTGAAGATTCTAGGGGAAGATCCTTATCTCTCCCTGCTTCTGGTAGCAACAGATGTTTCATGGCATTCCTTGGCTTGTAGATGGATCTTCACATGGTCATCTTCCCCCAGAGTGTCTCTCTGTGTCTGTTCTCCTCTTTTGTAAGGACAGCACCCAGATTGTATTAGGACCCACTCTACTCCAGTATAACCTCATGTTAACTGATATCTCTATTTCTAAACAAGGTCATGGTAAAAGGTACTAGGTGTTAGTACTTCACCATATCATTTTGGGGGAGATAATTCAATCCGTAACAACCTCCGTGCAAGCATTTCAAATCTATACCCCTCTTCTCATCTCTCCTACTAAATTTCAAATTATCTTAGTGCTAGGCATCTCCACATTGTTGTTTCCCCTGCATTTCAATCATAACATGTTGAAAGCTAAACTCATTATCTCCCCAACACTGGCTCCTCATCTGTATCAGTCAGAGTTCAGCCAGAGAAGCAGAATCAGTAGTAGACATATATTGCATAAGGTCAATGTGGATTTTTGTTTTTGTTTTTGTTTTTTTACCGGGAATAGGCCTTATGCAATTGTGGGAGCTGATTAAGCAGCTATTGTTTCTACATTTGATGCTAGAAATTGAAGTGCACAGGGCAGGCAGTAGGGAAGGAAAGATGAATGTAAAGTAGGGTAGATCAAGGACAGGCTGGAACCCCCATAAGCATGAGCTGGAGCCCCATGAGGAAGAAGTGGAACTCAAGTCAGTTCTTGCTGCCTCTAACCTTGGCAATGAAGGTATTCAGCAGAATCCAGGGCCCTTCATCATAGAGTTAAACATATGTATCTGGCCCAGGAGCTGGAGAAGCTGAAAGAAGATCCAGGGAAAGATACGGCAGTTGCAGGTCCAGTTGCTGTCTCATACCAATGAGATGAGTCAACAGGTCAGCAAACAATGTGTGCAAGCTACAAAATGGGCACTGCTTTCTATCTGGCCTTCAAATTTCCCAAGAATCTCCCTGTGGCTGATCCTAACTGGAAACAAACAGAAGAGTGAAACCTGGGAAATGTAGCTCAGCCTAGACAAGTCCACAGATTACAATCCACCATTGCAATCCACCCCTTGTCAACCTGGCATCCATACATATCTCCTTAAACTATACTTAATCTTTGAATAAAGACAACACCCAAAGTCATACTTCTACCTACCATGATACAACTATACTGCGTACGACTGAAAAAAAATGCTAACTCTTTCTTCAGAAGAGAATACAAAGTTTCTTTTTTGTCCTTGAGTGATGTCCATTCTATTCCAAGCTGATTTCACATTCTCTCTTTGATAGCCTATAACTTAAATACTGAGATATAAAGTTAACTATTATTAATACATCTTGTGTTGGATGCTAAGGGGATGAGAAAGATAAAAAACAAAATTATGTGGTTAATATATAGACAAACATAAAACCAAACCAAACCCGTTGCCGTCGAGTTGATTCCGACTCATAGCTACCCTATAGGACAGAGTAGAACTGCCCCACAGGGTTTCCAGGGAGTGGCTGGTGGATTCTAATTGCTGAACTTTTGGTTAGCAGCCAAGTTCTTAACCACTGCACCACCAGTGCTCCATAGACAAACATGTTTGTATTAAAATCAGGAAGAAATATTCACAATTATTACTGTCCTTGTTTCTGCAGTGGTCACATGGTTGTAGCTAATACTTATAAATACCTTCTTCCCATATTCCCTTTGGCCTCAGAGAGCACCCTGACTAATTGCAGTTCTTTGCTTGGTGAGTGACACAAACTTTCATTCTTAAAGGGTCTGGGCTATTAGCAACCCTGCCTGAATTGGATTATCATATTATATTGTAATTGTTAAGGTTATATGTCAACTTACTGGGCCATGATTCTCAGTGGTTTGGTAGTTATGAGGTAGTTTGGCAGTTGTATGATGATGTGATCACTTCCATGATGAGATTTGATATAATGTGATCACCTCCATGATGAGATCTGCTGTGAGTAGCCAATCAGTTGGAAGGCAGTTTCCTTGGGGGTGTGGCACATAACAAATATATAAGTGGACTTTCTGGCAAGACTTGTGGGCTTTTGCTGGCTCTGGACCCTGCAGCTGGCTCCTGTTTGTATGGCCTGTGATTCTTGGGACTTGAGCTAGCAGTTTACCTACCATCTTGCCTGCTGATCTTGAAATTCGTCAATCTTCGCAGCCTGTGAGCAAGAGCCCTGCTGCCGGACTTGCTGATCTTGGGTTCGCCAGCCTCTGCAGCTACATGAATCAGGAGAAGCCTCTAGCCTGGCCCACGGACTTGGGACGTTCCAGCCTCTACCATCGCCTGAGCCATTTCCTTGATATAAATCTCTATGTATATATTTATATGCTCTACTGGTTTTGTTTCTCTAGAGAACTCAGCCTAAGACATATATAATATGATATTATATCATATCATATATCATCATATCATATCATATATCATTATATATTACATTATATGTAACTATATTGATTATTATAGTTTTCTGTTGACTTTAATCATGACATGGGAGTAATAAGAGGCATCCTAGAAGATCTCCTGCATTCCAGACATACTTTTTTTACCTCCATTGTATAGTAGCAGCCCAATTTCCCCTTGGCAGCTGGAATCAATTATCCCAGTCAACATGGTATCTCTTTCTTTGCCTGTTGATTCAGAGGCATGAGGCATCCGAAGTGGCCAGGTGGCAGTATTAACTTCCAGTTCAATGAAATCATTGCTGGTTTCCCTGTTGGAAGCATTCCTCCCTTTGGAACTAAGACCTCTAGACCATCAGAGGCTTAAGTCATAAGGATAGGAGTAAGACTTTTCAGGCGAATTACTAGAGGTAATAGTAAGAAGAGCCACTGTCATTTCCATCCCCTGATTCCTGAATCTATGAATATTGGCCATGGGAGAAAAAGTCTCATATATTGGATGATGATTTGAAGCATATACAGCATCCAGGAGGACATTGCCCAGCCCTGCAAGGTGGTGCCACCTGGCTGGTGCCATATCTGAGTCTTCAAAAGGCCATTTCACCATTCTGTCAAGTCAGCAGCTTCAGAATGGTGAGGAACATGATAGGACCACTGAATTCCATAACCATGGGCCCATTACCGTACTTCATTTGCTGTGAAATGAGTTCCTTGGTCAGAAGCAATGCAGTGTGGAATATCACAATGGTGGATAAGGCATTCTGTAAGTCTACAGATAATAGTTTTGGCAGAAGTATTGAGTGAAGGGAAGGTAAATCTGTATCCGGAATAAGCATCTATCCTAGTAAGAACAAAACACTCCTTTTCCATGATACAAGCAGTCCAGTGTAATCAACCTGCCACCAGGTTGCTGGCTGGTCACCCTGGGGAATGGTGCCATATCAGGGACTCAGTGTTTGTCTCTGCTGCTGGCAGACTGGGCACATAGCAGTGGTTGTAGTCAGGTAGGCCTTGGTGAGTGGAAATCCACGTTGCTAAACCCATGCATAACCTCTGTCCTTTCCTTCATGGTCACTTTGTTCAGTGGCTGGGAAGGGAAGTTGGCTGATGGCCACATAATGGTTCTTTCTACCTACCTGATTATTAAATCTTCCTCTGCTGAGGTCATCTTGTGGTGAGCATTCACATAGGAAATAAATATTTTCATATCCTATGCCGTGGTGATGCAGTGGTTGAGAGCTCGGCTGATAACCAAAAGGTCCGCAGTTCGAATCCACGAGCACTCCTTGGAAACCCTATGGGGCAATTTTACTCTGTCCTGTAGGGTCATTGTGAGTTGGAATTGATTCAACAGCAATGGGAACAGGGTGCCCATTCAGAGCCATATTCACATATCTCTTCCCCAAACCAGTTTTCTAATTGTGTTCCTTTCACATCCCTGACCATCCAGCCAAACCATTGACTATAGCCTGCAAATCAATATAGACACATATCTCTGGCTATCTCTCCTTCCAGGCAAAATAAGCAACCAGGTGCACTTCACAATCTTGCCCACTAGGAGGATTTACTCTCACTACTGTTTTGTTTTGTTTTTTTTTTTACTGTTTTTCAGAGCTGTCACAGAGTACGGCAGTAGTGCTGCCAAGGTCCACTTTCTGGCAATGCCTGTATAGCCAGGCTTAAATTTTTTTTTTCTTTCTCAATGAACTGATCACAAGGAACTCCCCAGGGGACTTTTAGTGAGGTTTGAGAGAGAGAAGGTAATATAGCAGAAATAGGGGCCACAGGGTGACCTAGTGGTGTGGTGGTTGAGTGCTCGGCTGCTAACCAAAAGGTCAGTAGTTCGAATCCACCAGCCACTCCACAAACAGAATTCCCCACTCTGTAGGGATGATGTGAGATGATTCTGATTGCTGGCTTGGCTCTGTTGTTCATTATGGTAACCACCCCACCTTGTTTTTGGTGATTAAGTGCCATCACCTGTTCCTTTCAAAAATTTATTTCTTACAGTTGTGGTGGAAGGTGCATCTTCTAGACCTTCCCAGGGTATGCGAGCAGATCTTACATTATAAATTCACTCTTACATTCCAATTTCACAGAGCTTTTGAACACCTTTCTCTATAGTAAACCAAGGTAATTCTGGTATTTCAACTTCATTTAGTGTTAGCTATCTTTGGGTTTATGTTTCAGTCAATGAACCAAGCAAACTGTTAGATCCATTCCAAGCCCCTCAAGCTATAACACTGAATCCAGAATCTCTGCTTAGTGGGAACATTTTAATAAATTCAGCCAGAGCCAACTTTACATTCCTTCTACCTTGATCCTACGCCCTTAAGAGTCATTCCCACACAGATTCTCCAGGTTTCTGACTGTATAAATTGACAGAATTATGCAGTTCTTGTGGTGTATATCATGTCTCCTCATGGGTCACACTTTGTTCCTTGCCGTTTGGGGCCTGCTGGGACTTGAGTCTATTTATAGGTCTAGAAACAAAGAGGGATATCAGACATAGGTCCTGAGGAGGATCACCAGTGTCTCATAGGGAGACCATTACAGGTTCTTCAGGAAAAGGCTGGGGATGCTTCATTCTCAGGCAGGGGATGCTTCTACTGCTACGCAGGGCTGCTTCTACTGCTACGCAGGGCTGCTTCTACTGCTACCCAGGGCTGCTTCTACCAGCTAAGACTGCTTGGAAGAAAGTAAAGGTTTGAGATCTCCATCTTCACTGGACTCTGCCCATACGTCCCTATTCCAATTTTTAGGATCCCATTCCTTCTCATTCAATGCCCTCACTTTAATAATAGAGACCCTATAGAGTGGGGAATTCAGTTCGTGTTATAATTCAGCCACCTATATGATTAGGCTTTGAGTTTGGTTTTCAGGTATCCCTGGATATTCTTCTCCTCCAATAGGCTGACCCTTATGGACTATTTCAGCGCAGTCCCTTACTTGATCTGGTTGGGCTCAGCTAATGAGGCACTGAAGGATATCAGAAGATGGAAAGAGAGTGAGGTCAGTATATTTATTCTGACTTCTTCCCTACCTGTTGCCACAGCTCCTGCCAGGTGGCCTCACTCCTAAAACCATATCTACAGCTCTATCTAGACTCCACAAGTGATCCCTCTTCTTGCTTCTTCAGGACTGGGTGTGATATCAACTTTCATGTCATTAGCACAGGGGGCTTCACCATCACTTGTTAGTTTCTTTTAATCCTGCTTATATTTTTGTAAATATCCTCTCCATGAAACTCCTTTCCACTACCCATTTGGATATTTCCTGTTTCTTTCCAAGCCCCAATGAATCATCCCCCCAAATCATATTGGAATTTCCAGTGTGATTAGGCTAAATGTATAAATAAACTTGAAAAATGAGTAGCCACCATTCCTTTGGATGTATGTGATGGATATCCGGTTCAAATTAAGGTTCCTCAAAAAGGATTATTATTAGCTCATAACACAACCTCAGAGACCAATAGGATCTTGTGATTGGAGTGCTACTGAGACCCTGTGCTTTTCTCTGCTTATTGGCTTTATTCTCTTGAATTTCTCCATGTGTAAGGGTCATGGCCGTCAGAATTTCTGAGGTCATACCCATACAGCAAAAAGCAAATTATGGATAGCATTGCAAAGAATGGGAATTCCAGAGCACTTAATTGTGCTTGTAAGGAACCTGTACATAGAATAAGTGACAGCCGTTTGAACAGAAAAAGGGGATACTGCATGGGTGAAAATCAGAAAGGGCATGCATCAGGGTTGTATCCTTTCACCATACTTATTCAATCTGTATGCTGAGTAATCTGAGAAGCTAGACTATATGGAGAAGGATGTGGCATCAGGATTGGAGGAAGACTCATTAACAGCCTGCGTTATGAAGATGACATAACCTTGCTTGCTGAAAGAGAAGATGATCTGAAGCACTTACTAATGAAGATCAAAGACTGTAGCCTTCAGTATGGATTACACCTCAACATAAAGAAAACAAAAATCCTCACAACTGGACTAATAAGCAACTTCATGATAAGCAGAGATAATATTGAAATTGTCAAGGATTTTATTTTACTTGGACCCACAATCAACGCCCATGGGAGTAGCAGACAAGAAATCAAATGACTCATTGCATTGGGCAAATCTGCTGCAAAAGACCTCTTTAAAGTGTTAAAAAGCAAAGATTCACATTGAGGACTAAGGTGCACCTGACCAAAGCCATGGTATTTTCAAACACTTCATATGCATGTGAAAGCTGGACAATGAATAAGAAAGACTGAAGAAGAAATGATGCATTTGAATTATGGTGTTGGTGAAGACTACTGAATGGACTGCCAGAAGAATGAACAAATCTCTCTACGAAGAACCACAGCCAGAATGTTCCTTAGAAGCAATCCCGGCGAAACTTTGTCTCACGTACTTTAGACATGCTATTAGGAGGAACCAATCCTTGGAGAAGGACATCATGCTTGGTAAAGTAGAGGGTTGGCAAAAAAGAGGAAAATCCTCAGTGAGATGGATTGACACAGTGGCTGCAACAATGGGCTCAAACATAGCAACGATTGTGAGGATGGCACAGGACCAGGCAATGATTTATTCTGTTGTGCATAGGGTCACTATTAATTGGAACTGACTCTATGGTACCTAACAACAACAACAACAACAACATCCATACAGTGCCAAAGAGGAAAACTATGTGTGGTTGGCAGAATTCTGTGATGGTCCTCATGGCCTTTGCCTCTTAATGCTACTCCCATGATTATGTTAGCTTATACGGAAAGAGGGATTTTTTTTTTTAATTATGGCTTCTGTTGGTATACTGGTTAAGAGCTATGGCTGCTAATCTAAAGGTCAGAAGTTCAAATCCACCACTTACTCACTTGGAAATCATGTGGGGCAGTTCTACTCTGTCCTATAGGGTTGCTATGAGTTGGAATCGACTTGACAGCAATGGGTTTGATTTTTTTGTTTGTTTGTTTGATCAGTTGACCTTAAGATAGGGCCTAACCTAACCACATGAGCCTGTTGAAAGCAAAGAATTTTCTCTGGCTGGTAGTAGAAGAGGAAGTCAGAGAGATGAAAAATACGAGATTCTATGTGAGGGAAGTTCCCTGATGCTAAGGTGGAGGGGGCCACAAGACAAGGACTTGAGAGCAGCTTCTATTTGTTGAAAGCAGTCCTTGGCAAACAGTCAGCAAGAAAACAGGACTTCAGTCCCACAACCTTAAGGAACTAACTGGCTAGGAGTTAGGCTTTGTTTAATGTTTTCTCTAGCTATAGGTGCCAGAGGCTTCATATTCCTGTAGTGTCCTTGCTTATATATCTTCTCTTGACTTTGGGCTTTCTATAGGATTAGGACTCTTCAGCTGTAATCTGCTGTTATTATACTGGAGGCTTTTTGGTGTGATGGTAAGGTCGAAGAGGGAAGCATCCTATAATCTTATTATTAAATCTAAATCTTTTAATTGGCCTGTGTCCCTGGCCTGTAACCTTCACAAGTGTTTCTTAGCTTTTTTGTTTCATCCCTTAGATGAGATACAAAGGCTAGAGGAGTTTAGAATCAGGGAAATGTCCTTCTCCCAGGTGGGATAAAGCTCTGGTAAAGCCTTTCCCCCCGTAGAGTAGTACTTTTTTATGGAGAAGGCCCTCAGCATATTCATAAGGATTACTCTTTCCTTTTCCCCTGCCAGAACAGGAAAGGATCTTTCTTGGATCTTCACCATGGTGCGTTCCTGTGGGTAAAGCCCACAAAAGTGCGGGGACTCCCACTATGACTAACCAAACCAAAACCAAACTCATTGCCATCAAGTCGATTCCGACTCATAGTGTCCCTATAGGATAGAGTAGAACTGCCCCATAGAGTTTCCGTCCCTGTGGATTTGAAGTGCTGACCTTTTGGTTAGCAGCCATAGTACTTAACCGCTATGTCACCAGGGTTTCCCCACTACGACTACAGTCCCCAAAACTTTCTCCTGCTCACTCTAGTCCACACTGGACCTTCAGCAATTTTTCAAAATTGCCATGTAAGCGTTCCTACCAGTTTATGGCTTCACCATGTCTTCTCCTCTAGGTTAGCAGATACTGGCTATGACTCTCTGCGTTTGCCTCTCTTTCCAGATTTGGGGGTGATGATTTGCCCTGCAAACTCAGTTCTCTGTTGAGTCCAAGAAAAGTCATTGGTTTTCAGTTTGCTCAGCTTTTCTTGTTGTAGGAACAGGAATGATGACTTCTAAGCTCTTTATATATGGGAACTGAAACAAAAAGTTGTTAATTTCATTTTTTATTTCTGCATTCTTACACTTATTAATTCTTACGACTTCTCATTTCTACTTCATAAGAGCATTTTCCTTAAATCTTTAACTGAAAACACTGAATGGGTATTTCCTGCAACTGCCTTTCCTTTTCTGTAGTTTATCATTTTCATAACAGAGATTTGTTTTCCTTTATATTCCCTTTGTCTTGTGCTGCAGAATTTTTTCATCCCCTAAGCTTGTGTTGTTTAAATCTGAATATTTATCCTAGAAAGAGAAGGAATCTCTTTAAGCCAAGATACTATAAATAGATGCTATTCTTGGACTGTCCTTAGCTTCTTTGATCTTGACCTTGAGCATTCCCACCTTAATCCTCACAGATGTTGATTTTTAATAGACACCATTGAGCTCAACTACCAGCCCAACTCACCCTATTTATCTGGCATTCATTTAGCATTCTAATAAACTGAGGTCAAATCTCCTCATCCTTATTTTCTTGAGTTCTCTGAATGCCGGAGAGTCTAATATAGTCTGTAGTCTGTATAGGTGCAGTATGTGAAAGATTAAATCTCCTGTAAATACACTATTCAAAGAGGGGTCCCTGGACCTGTACTGCTTTCTGAACAATGAAGTAAGTACAGAAATAGAGAGTAAGACCTTAGAAACTATTAGAGCAATTTCAAAGAGTAATTTTACATCTGTTGAATCCAATAATAAAAACTTGGTCTTTTACTTTGTGTGTCTTTGACTTTTTTCCATTTTATTTTTCTAGCGATTCATGTTTATTGATTTTGCAAATGAATTCATCCATGATGGATTGAAAAATAATAATAAAAAAAGACCTTCACCACAGATAGCTTGAGAAGAACTGCCCTAGAATGCATCACTCCTGAATGTCCCCTTCATTTTCCCTCCACTGCCAACCCATTTCCCAAGGTGCAGTAAGCCACCATCTGTCATCTTAAACTTCAGGTCCTTTATTCTGAATGGACATGGCAAGAGAAGAACTGGTTTGAGAGGGTGGGTAAATGAGAAGGTGTGGGGAGTTGGTAGGGCCACAGGGATGGAAAGACCTTGACTCTCACTTTCTCAGAAAGTATTTCTTCTGCATAGGTAGGTGGCTACCAAATTCTCCTTCAATGTTGTCTGAGTTGACAAGCTCTAGACAGAAAGTGGGGGTCTATCAAAACGCTTTCTTTCCTTCTTCACTGTGGGTCACTCTGTTCTGACTGTGTAGTTTAATCCAACCCTTTTTTTTTTTACCTGATTTAGAAAATAATACTGGAATCATTATTCCCTCTCCTTGAGCATAGAGAATGTGACTCAGCCGGGGTTGGGCACACAAGAGCTCACAAGGACTCACAAGGACACATCAATTGGGCCATGAGGTAAAGATAATAGAATAATCTTGGAAAATATCTTCTAGGGAGCCTTTCACAGAAGCCAGAACACAAGAGACTTTCCACTCTCATCTTTTTCTATTAGCATTTAGTGAATAGAAATTTGTTGGACCAATGAAGACCTTCCTGACTGTCTTTACTGAAACCTGTACCAGTGATTGTTGAGAGCGACAATTCAAAATGTAGGATCACAGTTTCTAGCCTATCTGTGAAAAGGTGAAGTTTTCAATGGTTTTGTCCGTTTTCTAGTGTTAATATATACTGATGACTCTGTAATATTCTCTGGACTCGGGTAGACACGGCTGTAGCAGCAAGCTTGTCCGTTTTCCCATTCTTGCTTATTCTGTAATATTCTCTGGACTTGGACAGACATGTCTGTGGCAGTATGCTTGTTCATTTTCCCATTCTTGTTTATTGTGTAATATTCCCTGGACTCGGGGAGACATGGCTGTGGCAGCCTGCTTGTCCCTTTTCCCATTCTTGCTTACTCTGTGATATTTCCTTGTATTTGGGCAGACATTAGCTCTGGGAGCATGCTTGTCCACTTCCCACTTTTGTCTTTTTGAATATATACTGAATAAAACTTTCTTTTTTCTTTACTAAACTTTGTGGTTTTTTTCCCCTGCTACACTCTTCAACACTGCACAGAGTGGAATGGCACCTTCACCCCTCTCTCCTTGCCAGTGCTTGATGCCTGTATTCCCTTCTCCTCACCTTCTGGCACTTCGCCTGGCACCCCAGAATGCTTCAGGGGACAAAACAGACCCTCTCGGCATACCTCTGAAGTGACTAGCAAGTCTTTCTTAGCAGTGTAGGTTTTGCTGTCATGGGTACCTTTGTAAAGCCATGTTTTCCCTACTCTGTATCTCCAAGTGTAAGGCATCATATTTATAGTTATGATCTTTTATTTTTTACAGTCTATACAGCATTCCTGCCTATAGAGATGCGTAGAAGCTATTTCTTGCCCTCCCATCTTCATGTCTCACACCAACAATGTCTTCTAGTTCATTAACAGCAGTAAAAAGGACATGGGTGAGTGTAGGTCATAGCTCTGTGCCACTCGTAAGCGACTTCCCTTCTTGTTTCCATCAAACCCATTGATCCATCTTCTGGTTTATTTGACAGATTATGAACCTACTTAACTATCCTATTATTTACCACAATATTGTGGAATGAATTGATAACATCTCCCCCCACACCCCCCACACCACCTTCCCTCTGCCCCCATCCCTGGAATAATATTATTAATAACAACGATAACTCTCATTGGAGTTTGTTCTAGGGAAGAAAAGAGAACAGCTTTTAACAACTGGTGTGGCGTTACTTGTAACTCAGCCAGGCTCAGGTGATAGGAGAGAACCAAATGTCCCTTTTCTGCACAGTAATAGAATTCATGCTGGTTTTCTTTGGGGAAGGCTTGCTTCAGAGGTAACCTGTGAAAGGAAAGTTGCTGAACAGTCTAACCTGAACCTGGAATTTGGGGTGCACATTCATCCTTGCTCATGAACCTAGAATAGTGGTTCTGAACTGGGGGTAGTTTCTCACCTAGGGGATATCTGGTAAGGTCTGTGGACATCTTTGGTTGTTACAACTGGGGGTGGGGGTACAAGTGGCATCTAGTGGGTAGAGGTCAGGGATGCTGATAAACGTCTTACAGTGCACAGGACAGCCTCCCACAATAAAGGCTTATGGAGCCCCAAATGTCAATAATGGTGAGGTTGAGAAACCCTGGCCTAGAATTTATCCCCTTCTAAAATCTGCACCACTGAGTAGGGAGTTTCAATATGCATCTGTTCAAACTCCAGGCTGCAGCCCCCAAAATTCAAATTTCATTGTCTGGGTAGAGCCTGAAGATGGTATTTGCACGAAGCTCTCCCAGTGACTCTTGTGTATGGCCATGGTTGAGAGCCACTCCCTGGATCGTCTGGTCTGATGGAGGCCACAGAAGAGCCTGATATGCCCCATTTTCTTGTGACTCTTGGTAGACCAGGAGCTGGAGGGTTGATGATTCCTCAAGGAGGTAGCAGTAGTAGAGAAACCCATAGGAGAAGCGGAGATACACCCCCAAGAGCTAGAGAAGGTAAGGTGGAAATTCAAGTCAGAGGCTGTTGTGAGAATTGGCAAACAACACCTTCTTTGGGTAAGCCAATGTGAAAACCTGGAGGATGCTCCCAGGCCATAACCCAGCTAACAGACCAGGCCATCTTGGCAAAGAGGAAGGTGCCCTTCCACAGTAGACGTGGCCCATGCCAAGGCACAAAGCTCATTGAGCCCAGAAGCAGTTGGATTTCAGCTCCCACTTACCCCTTCCTCCAGGCCTCTTTGTGCAGCGCCCAAACTGCACAACCTAATGCAGCAGCCCTGATTGGAATTTGCCTCAAGCTCTCTCAGGCAGGAAAAGGGTGAAGTCCTGCTTTAGGGGCTTACAAAACAAAAACAAAATACTAGAGAGCCTTTCTCAAATGCCTCCATGAAACCAGATCCTTCCTGTAGGCAGCCTAGAAACCCTATCCTGATGCCAGGATCCAGCGATGCGAGGCCACAGGGTGGAGGCTCTAGGCTGGTTGTTTTGTCCTTGGGGTGCTTGAAAAAAACCCAGGAAATGAGGGGATCTGGCTCAGGAAACTACAGCTGAATCCCTGAGGCTGTGGGTGAGGCAGGGAACTTTCTGTGCCTTGTGCTTCCCCATCAGCAGATCCTAGAAGGAGAACCTCAAGCCCCGACCTAAACCGCAGTGCAGCAGACACGCACCCGGTCCAGCCTTTGATCTATCCCTTTACAGAAAACAAACAAAAAAGTGTAGTATGAACTTTGGCTCCAGAATAACCACAAATCTAAGTTCAAATCCCTGCTCTTCTCATAACAGGGCGATCCCAGGTAAGTTTCTAAGCATCCGTTTCTTCTTAGGATAAAACGGACATACAGAACATCGAGCTTGGGGCGTGGGCGTGAGGGTCAAACCAGCGAATGTGGCCACTACAACCGATCATAGTTGGACACTCCGAACCTCCTCAATTGCTCCTTCTTTTTCGGTGTGACTCACGCAGCTTTCCGCATAGGGGGCATCCTTTTAGGGGCCCGGAATCTGGGAGGCGTTTGGGCCAACATGGTGTGTATTCGGAGTGAGGGGACGCACAAATGGAGAGCAGAAAGATGCTTTCGGATATTCCGGCTTGCTGTAGCACACCCTGGGCACTCTCTAAGCCCGAGGGGCTCAGCCCCGCTCCGAAAACAGGCGATTGCACAAAAGGGAGGGAGGCCCGAATTTTCCAGTGTTCCGGGGAGGCGGGCGGAGGAAGGAGGGCTGGCCCGAGGCGGAGGGAGAGCGAGAGGCGAGAGGAGGAGTTTTGCAGGCCGGCCTTAACCCGCGCGCAGCGCAAGCCTTGGATTCTCTGTCTCCTCCCGCCCCCTAAAAGCGCGCTGCGCCCGAGCCCAGCGAAGCGCCGGCGCGCCATGGTGAGTCCAGCACTCCCGGCCGTGCTGCTGCCGCTGCTGCTGCTAGTGCTGCGCGCCCCGCCGTGCCGCGGCTTCCCAGGTAAGAGCGCGAGGCGGGGCTGCCTCCCCAGCCGGACGCTGGGGGCTCCCCGAGCGGCCGCTGGAACTCCTTCGTTCTGGTCGGAGAAAGGCGCGGGGGGCGCCCTTTGTTCGCGCCGAAATTGTCCTGCATAGTCCCGGGGCGGGGGTGAAGTGGTACGGGACTCGCGTCTGGGCACTGGGAGGTGAGAGCGGAATGTCAGCCCCGCGCGGGGCGCCTTCGCAGTGTCGCGAGCCCAGGTACCCTCTGTGTGCAGTATTCCAGGGTTCCAAACAAACCCACGTTGGCATAGGAGGCTACGAAGAGAAGATTGGGCTCGGGTTCATTTCTCACCACCCTGAGTTTTGCCACCCACAGGGCTTGCTCATGGCCCGTGCCCGGGAGACTGGCAGCTGTCCAAAAAAGGTGCCCTTACCCACTCCTACTCACGGTCCCAGGCTACCTCTTCGGGCGGTAGGGCATCAGCGACTCTTGCGGACAGCAGAGGCAGGGCCTCCCCCGCATCCCCCAACCATCCCCCCACGCTGGGAATTCCGAGAAAGTCTGGCTTCTGAGGGAGAGAGTGGTGACATGTGGCATGCGCTTGGTTAGCCCCAGGGAAAGAGCAGCTCTGCTGGGCAGAAGGCGAGCCTTCTTGGTGCTGGAGGGCACCGTCTGTAGCATCTAAGGGGACCCGGGTGTTTATTGGAGCTTACATGGTATTGGCAAAACCCTCTTTGGCGATGTCCTTTAAAAAGCTCCAGCTAACTACCTCACCCAGAGTCATAGGTTTGCAAAGAACTTCAGAGGAGCAGAACAACCTGGATGTACTCCTGTGCCCAGGAGTGGAGAGTAAATCCACGGGTGCATTTTAATTTAGTGTTAATGGGAAAGTGGGTGGTGTAAACTACAGGGAGGACAAGTATTTGGCTTTGCATTCAACCCTGTGGGGACTTTAAATCTGGGCTCAAAGAAATGAACTCACTAAAGTTCAGGGTAAAGGATGGGGCTCTCCCAGATACTGTGGGAGATGTGTCTCTGGAAATCGATTTCTCAGCACATCCCCAAATGAGTGAATGAATAAACAAATGCACAGATTAATAAACAAGAATATTTGTGTTTGAGTTGGCATTGGTAAGTTTAAGCTGTTTTGTAGGAGCTGATTCAAGGCGAAGTGAAAAGGAGACTCTCTTCTCAGAGCCTGGCAACTGCCATTTCTATGGCATGTTAATGCCTCCTCCCCACAGGGGCTTTAGCAGGAGTCAGGTTAAAAGGAACATCAAGGGGAAGAGGTCTTGGTAAAGAATATTGAATATACCACGGACTGCCAGAAGAACAAACAAGTCTGTCTTGGAAGAAGTACAGCCAGAATGCTCCTTAGAAGAGAGGATGGAGAGACTTCTTCTCACATACTTTGGACATGTTATCAGGAGGGACCAGTCCCTGGAGAAGGACATCATGCTTGGTAAAGTACAGGGTCAGTGAATAAGAGGAAAACCCTCAGTGAGATGGATTGACACTGTGGCTGCAACAATGGGCTCAAGCATGGCAACAATTGTGAGGATGGTGCATGACTGGGCAGTGTTTTGTTCTGTTGTACATAGGGTCGCTGTGAGTCAGAACTGACTCAACGGCACCTAACAACAGCAGCAGTGGAAGAGGAAGTGAATAAGTGGACAAGGATGGGGTGAAGGTGGGGGGTGAGGCAGAGGAAGAGGTTTAGAAGCTAGAGGCAGCCTTTCCAGCTGGAATAGGGAAGGGTCTGTGAGCTGCCTGTATATCTTAGTTGAGCCTCTCTCAGGCAGGTGGCCTCTTCTCCTTTTCCATCTGACCCCCTCCTTTCCCTTGCCCTGCCCTCCCCTCTTCTTTCTTTAACTTCTACTCTTATACAGTATAGCTTGGTGCCAGGGGTCAGCTGCCCACAGAATCATGGGCGTACAAGTTTGGACACTCACCACTCCCTGTCTTAGCAAGTGGACATCATGACTCCAGTAAAACTGAAGGTGAAACCGTCAACTAATAGGTTCTTGTCAAGCAGACTAATGAGTTGAAGTCAGCCAGACACAGGGTTGGAAAAACAGAAAGGTTTATTCACAATTTGCAAACTGGGAGACAGGCAAGGTCTTGTGACCTAAGGCTGCCAGCTCCCTGAACCAGGGCAGATTTGCTCCTTTTATAGGGAGTGACACACACATGTATGAACAGTGAGGGGAGGACCTTCAGTCTTGTGATGTGTGCGCAGTCCGCATAATTTTAGTGAATGTGTTTCTGTGCATGGCTCTACAAATACTGTGCACAGCCCTGAAAAAATGGTGACTGCTTGCTACTGCCACCCCAGGAAGGTCATATAGTGGGTAGATTCCGAGTCAGTGTGCCTGTGCCCCGGCCCCCTGCCAGGAGAAGACAAGAAACCTGGGGATTTGACCAGTCATGGCCAAGTGCTGTAAAAGTTGTAACAAAAATGTATTAAGAGTAGACTTTTCTAAAGAACAACTGTTATGGGATGGTTAATAACCCTTTCATGACTGCCTGCTTCATTCTTTCCTCTAATACTGGTCCCTTTAATCTTAAAGGGAATAGGGGCGAAGGCCATTCTTCTGTAACTTCTTCAAGCTGTCAAGGGGCACTGGTCTGTCTAACTGAGTAAAAATCTCTGTTCTAAAGACCTGTAAGGGCTGGCAGCCTCACTATCAGGAATGGGCTGGGAACCCTGCATCATCTTGTAACTGTTGTAACCTAGAGGACACAAACTTTATCAGAAGCATGAGGAGACAAGGTCAAAAATCAGACATAGAAGCATAGCAACTAGGGGGCCCAGAAAGGGTAGAGATCAAGTAATAGAGGGGAGTGCCTCCCGCACTGCCCATCAAATATCTTGGCCTCCCCCTTTTTTGTTTCTCAGTCGCACGCTGTTCCTTTCTTTACATTCTGTGTCTCTGTCTCACTTATGGGCTCTCCCTCCTCACACCCTCACTTTCTAGAACTCTCCCCAGTCTCACCTTCTCTCCCTCCAATCTTCGTCTCTTCCTGTGTCTCTCTCTCACTCGTTGTCTTCTCCTCTAGCCCCCCATATCACTTTCTCACCCAATCTTTTTGTTTCTCTTTCCTTCAGTCTCACTTCCTTTCTTCACTAACCTATATAGGGGGCATAGGGAGTGGGCTATATGGGGCATGAAGGGGCACCAATATCCTAGGAGTCCGACAAATGCCTGTGGTTGCTTCACAGTTTCTGGGCGGGGGTAGGCTTGGACCTTATCACGGCTTCAGGCATCACTCGCATTTTAGCCGACTAGATA
Source organism: Elephas maximus indicus (assembly GCF_024166365.1). NCBI lineage: Eukaryota > Metazoa > Chordata > Mammalia > Proboscidea > Elephantidae > Elephas > Elephas maximus. The sequence continues at coordinate 136,727,928 of NC_064846.1, forward strand.
ACACCCAAGTGTTTGACCAACAAGCCAGGCCCCTGTATTTTTCCCTTCTTCATCGCCCATCCCCATGACTGGAGGTGCGTGACTATCTCACCAGCTGCAGTCTGCAAAGAAGCAAATGCGTCAGAGGTCAGCATGACATCATTATTATAGTGGAATACAGCCACCTCAGTAGGGGGAGTCTACAGCTTGAGGTCAGCGGCAGCCATGCCATGGCATATGGTGGGGTTACACAGGTACCCTTGTGGGAGCACGGTGAAGGTCCACTCTCTCGCCTCTCAACTGAAAGCAAACTGGTCTCGGCTGTCTGGGTGTACAGGGATGCTAAAGAAAGCATTAGCTAAGTCGAATACAAAATGATAAGTGCCCAACGCCTCCCCTATATGTCCCATGGCACTTGAGGGGAGGGTTGCCCAGGTATAGCCACCTAGGTTGTCTATCTTAGTCTTGAGGCAGTGACCTCTGGGAACTCAGATCTTTTGTCAGGAACAATTGTATACCAAAGAAGAACATTTTATAGAATAGACAGATCAAACATACAGCACAAATAAGAAATGCCCTTGTAGGGAACTGCTGCCCTGAGACCCCAGACTGCTTCCCTGAGATGCATGGTCTAGGCTGGGGTTGTCTTGTCCCCTCTCATCAGCCATTCAAACCTGTCCATTGAAGTGCTCAATTGCCCCTGTGGCTTGGGGTGATAAAGAATGTGAAGAGTTCATTCAAGATCCAGTGGAAGCCTCTGTATAGGATAAAAGGCCCCGATATGATTTACCTGCTGAGAACGCCCTGGCCTGTTGGCTCAGGAATCTGTCCCTGTACAACTTTTAGCCTTGGCCAGGGTCTTGTAGGCAGGTCAGCTTTTTTTGTGTGTGTGTGCCGTCTGGAGTTTTCAACAGTGGCAGTCCATGCATGTAGGCCCAGTCTAGGATGGTGTGTGAATCTCTATGGACCGTCCTCTCTTAAGTCCAGGAGGTGGTCAGTTGCACATCTCTTTGTTCTGGAGTAGGCAGTGCTTCAGCTTCTGCAGTCAGCTGGTAAGACCGGTTTGCTCGTTGGTTATTTTCTACTCTCAGCATAGTGGCATTTCTGATGACTATCCACACAAGTAACAAAAGCTTTTCAGGAGCAGAACTGATTTTTTTTTCTAGATGTCTCATTCCCACAGGGGCTTGCTCCATATGTCAGTCTGAGGGTTGTCAGTGGCCAGATTGAATGGCCAGGCTATTAGCTATAGCCCACGTCACAGTTTCTGCATGCCCCTCTAAAAATGGTCCAAACTGTAGCAGTTCCCATCAGGACTTGGAGGCAAAAGTCTACAAAGGTGTGTCTTAATACATCAGCATGATCAGTACATACAATAAGGATTTGTAAGGGACCAAAGAGACTCATCCATAGTCAGGCTGGGGCAAGTGTCTCAATAATAGTGACCTCAGACCCAAAAGTTTACCTCATTGAACTTTAATTGTAACATAAGGCCTTTGGCCCTTCTGGTGACAGAGGGACCTGGGCTTAATCCTCAGTCTTAATTATCTGAAAGAAGATCTGGGAAAAGTTGGCAGAGCCCTCAGTCATTTGTGTAGCCACGCTTCCACCACACTAAGCACAAACAGGGGTCCAGCCCAGCTGCCTGGTAACATGGAGGCGGGCCCTCCTATTTTAGTTTTCCCCTTACTGTTGCAGCTGCAGCTATGTTGCTACTCAGTTATCTTGGCAGGGGCAGCTATCAGAGAATGCCTCTGAGGTCTCTTGAAGGTCGCTCAACACAAGCTATCTTGAGGGGCTTTTTACTCCTTTTTTCTCCCCCTGCTGTTTTAACTCTTGCTTTGCACTGGGTCGACTGTCAGCAATGGCCGGGTATGGGCCCAGTGCTTCAGCGACATCCCTGTGTGGGCAAGTCCGGTTGCTTGGAGAAGTATCCTGTGGATCTCTGATGAGGCCCCAGACTCTGGGTAAGGACTCCCAGGGCCATCCCTTTGCGTTCCTGGGTTTAGAGACGAAAAGGCTTTTCCAAGTCAGGGAGGCCTAAAGCGGGGGCCTTTAATAATGCAGCCTTTATTTTCTTAAAGGCCTATTGACAGCTAGGAGACCAAATGAATGGGTATCTATCCCCCGCTTTTGGGGCTTCGTAAAGGGGTTTTGCTATCAGTCTAAAGTTCAGAATCCAGATTCTCCAAAACCCAGCCATACCCAAAAGGCCCCTAAGTTCCTGTCTTTTGGATGGTTCCCGGGTAGCACAAACAACCTCTTTATGTGTGGTGACAGTGTTTGAGTTCCTTGTGATATGAGGAATCCCAAATATTGGACCTGTAGCTGGGATATCTGGGCTTTTTCCTTCAAGACTTTATATCTCAATCGGGCCAGGAGATTCAAAGTCTTAATGGTATTTTGGTTGGAGGCCTTATGCCCTTTACTGGCGACATGAAGATCGTCAACATATTGGAGCAGGACACCCTCCTCTAATTTGAGGCCCTGGAGATCCCGACTGAGTGCTTCCCCAAAGATGGTTGGACTGTTTTTAAATCCCTGAGGGGGCTACAGTCCAAGTTAATTGGGACTTGTGTCCTGTGTTGTAGCCTTCCCACTCAAAGGCTAACAGTGCCTGAGATTTTTGGGCAATGGGGATGCAGAAAAATAGATCTTTTAAATGAAGCACGGAGAAGTAGTTACAGTCTCCAGGTATTATAGCTAGTAAGGTATAGGGGTTTGGGACAACTGGGTGGATATCACTTACGATTTGGTTGATAGCTCTCAGGTCCTGTACCATCCTGTATTCTCCACTGGGTATCTTTACCGGTAGAATGGGTGTGTTGTACTCCGGCTGGCATGATCGAAGCAGTCTCATTTCCAAAAATCGGGTTACCAGTTTCTGAAGTCCTTCTCGAGCCTCTCTTCTCATGGGATACTGCTTTAGATTGGGAGTCCCAACCCCTTCCTTTAGTTTGATTACCATAGGGGCTGCGGATACTGTTTTTCCAGGCTCTCCACTAGCCCATATGATGGGGTCTGCTGCTTGTAGGATGTGTTCCAGTATTTGGGAAGAGAGTTCTATCCTCTGGGGCAGGAGAACTGCTTGTAACCACCAGCCCCCCTCAGCTGGAGCCTTGATTTGGATAACTGGGTTTTCAGTCCCATGAAAGGAGATACTAGCCCCTAATTTGGTGAGCAAATTCCGTCCCAGTAAGGGGGTTGGGCATTCTGATATGTACAGGAATTGATGAGTGAGAGTGGAGCTCCCAGTCATGCATATATAGCCAGCTTTAAAAAGTTCTTATAATTTACTTTCCTGATACACTGACAATTGGCGTCCTTTTGGCACTCAAAGGTAAGATAAGGGGATCATTTAAAACCGAGTGAGTGACTTCTGTGTCTAAGAGGAATTGTATTTGCCAGGCCCCTTCATGGTTGGGGGTCACTCACCATATGCTTTGCCGGCTGGCCTCGTTCAGAGCATTCATTTTTCCAGTGTCCCTCTTTCTGACAGTAGGCGCATTGGTCCCTTTTCAGGGGGCCAAGGTTCCGCTGGCAGGTTTTTTTTTTTCCCCCATTCTCTTGATTCTGATTCATGTTGTGAGGGGAATGATTTTGGTTAAGCCTGCCTCCAGCAGGGTAGCCTGTTGTCTTGCTCAGCGGGTTTCCTTCTGCTCTTGTTCCTGGTCCCTATTATTAAAAACTTTAAAGGCTACTTCACCTAATTGAGAGGTAGGCATACCTGGTCCTCCGTCCAATTTTTGGAGTTTTATTGCAGATACCTAGAGCTTTGTCCTATGAAATGATATTAACCATGTGTTGATTTTCAGTAGCTTCAGGATCCATATCAGTGTGTCTCTGGAAGGCCTGAAAAATTCTTCCGAAAAACTCAGAGGGGTTTTCTTTAGGTCCCTGAATTACTTCATAAATTTTTGAGAGGTTTTTGTTTTTGTACCCCAGTTTTAAGACCTTCTAGTAAGCACTTTCTATAATGCCTCAGCCTACTCAGGCCCTCCTTTGAATTGTAGTCTCACTCTGGATCAACTCCAGGGACTGCATTACTGGCTGGCAGTTTGTCAGGATTTTGGGGGTCTTCATTATGTTTTTTACCAGCAAACTGTATGGCCTTTTCCAAGATGATTCTCCTCTCTTAGGAAGAGAGAAGAACTTCCACCAGGGACTAGCAGTCTGGCCAGGTAGGCTGATGGGTATTAAAGATGGACGAAAACATGTCATGCATCATTTGAGGGTCCTGATGGTAAGTTGGGAGATTATTTTTCCAGTTAAACAAATCTGAAGTGGTGGAGGGGACATGCACTAAAGTGTTGCTAATTCTCCCACCTACTCACGTTCCAGCTGGTGCCTCTCTTAAAGGGAATTGGCCCACTTCTGGATCACCCTCCTTGTCAATACTCCGGCTCGTTGAGGAAACGGACTATCCCTGGCTAACTGTAGCACTACTGCAGGTGTGAGATGGGGAGACTATTCCTGAGGTCCCAGGATCAGCAGGGGCCAATCCTGAGGCCCTGGGGCCGGGGTCGGCGAACACCACTTGGGGAATCTGAGGGTAAACAGGGTTATATGGGGGTGGCAGTCCCGCCACAACCTCAAACTTTTCTGTCCCGAGAACTTGTTTAGACTTATAATTAACCTGAACCATTAATTTGCATTGCTGCTGTAATCCCTGATTATAATACAGAGTCATGAACATTTGAACATAAGGTACTTCATCCCACTTATGGGTTTTCTTACAAAACAAATCTAACTGCAAAATGCTATTATAATTCAAACTTTCCTCGGCTGGCCACTTCTCCTGATCTTCTAAGTTATATTGAGGCCAAGCTGTGCCACAGAGGAACCTCAAACGCTTCCTCCTGGTGTCACCAGTTTAAAAAAAAATCCCAGTGGGTCAAGATGCACTCTAAGGGGGTTGGTTTAGGGGTGGACTGACCGGCGCCCAGCTTGTTTATAGATCTTATTCCTTCTAATTAGTTGGCCAGGGGAAGGATGTATTCAAGAGGCCCTGGCTATACGGAGGTACAGAGCTTGGTTACCTTGATAAATAATCTCAGGCAGTGCGATTCAAGTACCAAACCTTCCAGAGCCAATATTTGTAAGGAGTGTATGTTGTTCCAGCTAAGTTAGTGTCTTATACAAGACTCAGTATCTAAAATTAGGAAGAATGTTTCAGTACACTCCTCAGAAGAGAAAGAAAGAGAGATAAAACTGTCCTGCGCAGGGAGGGTCCTGGACTTGAGCCAGTCGAGTCTTCCTAGCTAACACACAAGACGAACGGGGGGCCCAAGACACGAAGAGAATTAACCAAATCCCGTAACCAGATCCTGACCAAAAAATACATGCAGGGGTCAAGACAAAAGACCAGCTGGAGACCTGTGCCCTCATGCAGGTGGGGACTCAGCCCCAGGACACAGCGAGACCACCACAAGGCAGGGGTCGGGACGAAAGACCAGCTGGAGACCTGTGCCCTCATGCAGGTGGGGGCTAAGCCCCAGGATGCAGCGAGATCACCACAAGGCCTAATAACACCTGTTACCGAGGACACAACCCACCACCTAGTAGCTACTCCAAAATGAAACTTAAAATAGGTACGTGTTTCACAGTGCTGTTGGAATGTTTCTGTTCTCCAACAGAGGACTTATGGGTTGCCTGGTTCAGGGTTGGTGCTGCCCACAATGTCCTCTCAACCCACTGTAGGGTCGAGGGCACCCTTCGAAGGAGGCTTCAGGACCTAACTTACCCCGAGTTGGAGTCTCTGCTGAGTCCCATCTGGGGTGCAGGTTCTTGTCAAGCAGACTAGCAAATTGAAGTCAGCCAGACACAGGGTTGGAAGAACAGAAAGGTTTATTCACAGTTTGCAAACTGGGAGACAGGCAGGGTCTTGTGACCTAAGGCTGCCAGCTCCCTGAACCAGGGCAGACTTGCTTCTTTTATAGGGAGTGACATACATATGTATGAACAGTGAGGGGAGGATCTTCAGTCTTGTGATGTGTGCGCGGTCTGCATAACTTTAGTGAATGTGTTTTTGCACGTGGCTCTAAAAATACTACGTATAAAAAAAAAAAAAAAATTTTTTTATAGCCCTGAAAAAATGGCGACCGCTTGCTACTGCCACACCAGGAAGGTCATATAGTGGGTAGATTCGGGATCAGTGTGCCTGTGCCTCGGCCTCCTGCCAGAAGACAAGAAACCTGGGGATTTGACCAGTCATGGTGGAGTGCTGTAAACATTGTAACAAAAATGTAGCAAGAGTAGACTTTTCTGAAAAAAAAAAAAAACCATTATGGGATGGTTAATAACCCTTAATAACCCTTTCATGACTGCCTGCTTCAAAGGTGAGAAGTCTTGAATCAAGCACCCCTGAAAGAGGGAGATGGGGATCTAGGGCCCCATTAGCACACCGGTTTTTAGCAAATCTGAGTGAGAGTAGGTCATTCCCATCCCCACTCCTAGAAGGCCTTTGGAGTTCTTCTATCTTTGAATTTGATGCAGCTGTTTGGGGGCTCTGATGCATTTTTTGCAAAGATGCAGTGTCTATAAAAACCCACATGAAGTGGATGGAAAGTTCATAGCAAAGTTGTCTGTGTTTGATTGTCTTTGTACGTTTATAAGAGCTGGGAGTTTTGATTCTTTTTCAAAATGAACTCTTGAAACGTTGTTTAGAGATTTTGGAGGCTTACTCCATCTCCTCTTGCAAACAAGGCTGAAGATGGAGAATGAGCACTGGGGCGACTAAGAAAGGCTTGTGAATCTTCTGGTGCCTGGAGAAAACTGGTAAAGTAGTGTGGTTTCACTGGTCAGGAAAACCAATGATGTTTGCTAAAAATGAAACCAGACCACATCAGACAAAGCATTCTTCTAAAATGCCTCATTTGGAGATAAGTATTAGGACCAGAGCACCTGGCTCAGGATGTACAATTAAAGTCTCACTAGGAGCAGACTAGAATTTACTATTTGGATTTAAAACATGTAATCAGCTGACAGAGTTACTCTGCATTAAAAGGAGATATGCTGGGAAGAGCAGGCTGTTTTCACCTGACATTTTCTTCATCGATAACACTTTCGGTATAGTATATTGTTGTTCCAACCAACCCACCAACCAGTTGGCATTGATTCCAACTCATGGCAATCCCATGTGTGCAGAGTAGAACTGTACTCCATAGGGTTTTCAGGGCTGTGACCTTTCAGAAGCAGATAGCCAGTTTCTTTTGAGGGGCCTCTGGGTGGTCTTGAACCTCCAACCTTGCAGTTAATAGTTGAAAGCTTAACTGTTTGTGCCACCCAGGGACTGTTTCCCATTTTACAGTTTGTGAGCTGCAAGCGCCTCCACAAACCGAAACCAAACCAAACCCACTGCCATAGAGTTAATTGACTCATAGTGACCCTATAGGACCATGGTAGAACTGCCCCATAGGATTTCCAAGACTGCCACATCTTTCTCCTGCAGAGTGGCTGGTGGGTTCAGACCTTTTGGATAGCAGCTGAGCACTTAACCACTGGGCCACCAGGGCACCTTGAGACTCCAGAAACTATCGTTAATGCACTGTCTTTAAAACTTCCCATCTCATCAGTCTTCCCCCCACAACTGAAATACAACCTCTCTCTTTTAGATCATCATAACATTCTGACTTCTTGTCTCTCTCGTTCTAACTCATTCAACTTTCTCTGGGCGATAATGGTCTTTTAAGTACAGTTTTACTTTAATACTCTTTTTATCACATTACACCCCTACTCAAAAACTTAAAAGCAGTCCCCTTCTCCTTCTCAAGTTAAGTGGAAAGTTCTCAAATGGTTTCGGGGGCTAGCTATACAGTTTACTTCCAGCCAAATTTTTCAGTCCTTCTCCCCTGCTTTACTAAATTCTAGCCAAAATAGACTACCTGTCCTTACAGAACTTGAGCCACATTTTCCTTCTTCTTGGTGGATGCTACTTCCTGTATCTGGAACGCTTGCCCCAGCCACCTGTTTGTCCAAATTCTGCCCATCATCCGGTGACACCCTGCTTTTATGAGACCTTTCCCTGATCCCTCAAATGGGAAACCTCTGATTTCCTTTAAATACGCATAGCTCTTTATGTCTCTCTTGTGGTATTCATCATACATGTTGTACATTACAATAATTTATGCCTCCACTTCATCCTCCTCCTAAATTCTGAGCTCTTGAAGGCAGGGGCTGTGCTATGTCTTACTCTTCTTTTTATTTCCCATAGTGCCAAGCAGAACACTTTGTGCCAAGTGATATTTGTACTTATTGAATAAGTTCCCTGAAATTCAGGTGATGGGATGTTATGTGGGAAGGGAGCTGAGACATACTCGTGTGCTGGTAAATGGGGCTTTGTGCCACCATGAAGCTAGATACATAGGAACTATGGCTTGCTGGCTACAGCGGTTACGTTTAAATCCATGAACACCCTCCATTTAAGCAATAACCTTCTCTGTTGGGGGCTGTAAGACGAGAGACTGCGACTGCAAGCTGGAGTTTGCATTTATTATTTTTGTTGGCCGCTTTGCTCTAGCCCCTTCCAAAGTGGTTGAATGGTTTCCTTAGTAAACGCAAAGATGTGTGCTACCTCAACTCCCCTTTCAGAGAACACAACTAAAATTGGTAATTGAAAGCAAAGAGAGAGTTTAAACAGAAAAAGGTTGACTTTTGCCAGGCTGTAGCATAGCATGATGTCGTAGCAGCCAAGTTATGATTAATACACAGGTTAAAGATTCACTTCTAAAATAGCAGTGTGCATAAGAACCCCTCCTGAGTTCCGGTTTGTAGGGATCTTCTTAGGCTAGCCTCTCAGTTCTTGATTGCTTGGCTTGACTTTCTTGACTGCCAGCTTTTATGGGCCATTATTTTAGGGGCCTCTTCAGCCTGAATCTTTCTCTGGGAAATTTGAATTTTATTCTCCAGTAGAATCAGTTTCTCTTCTCTGATGAAATCTGGGCATTACTCAGAGATTGACTTTTTAAAGTAGACACTGAATGATGGAGTAGTTTTGTGCTTGGGATACCAGGATGAGCAGGATATGTAATTCCTTCTCTCATGGAGCTTTCTTTCTGTCTTTTGTGGGGTGGGGAACCAAACCCGTGGCTGTCAAGCAGATTGTGACTCCTGGTGACTATATATGTTACAGAGTAGAACTACTCCATAGGGTTTCCTTGGCTGTAATCTTTTCTTAAGTAGATTGCCTGGACTTTCTCCAGTGGTGCCACTGGGTGGGTTTGAATCGCCAACCTTTAGGTTAGAAGTCGAGCGAAACTGTTTTGTGCCACCCAGGGAAATAGACACAGAGTTATCCAAGGTGGTAAATGCTATAATACAGATGGGCAGACAAGCCCTGGAAGCATAGAGAGGAGCCATGTATCAACATTGGGCCTGGGTTTTGGGGAATAATGATGCTGATGCTAGTGACGGCAGCACTGAAAGCCCAAGGAAACTTAAGGTCAGGGGTCTGTGGGCTTCTCTAAGAATGTTTTGAAATTGGAAACAAAAATCTGTGTGGGTATTCTTTTTTCTGGGGAGAGGGCCCCCTCCCAAGTCAAAACCACCAATCATTAGATCAGCAGTCCCTGCGTGGCACAAATGGTTAAGGGCTCAACTACCAGCTGAAAGGTTGGCAGTTCAAACCCACTCAGAGATGCCTTGGAAGACAGGCCTGGTGATTTGCTTCCGAAAGGTCACAGCCTTGAAAACCCTATGGAGCGTGGTTCTACTCTGCACACGTGGGGTCACCATGAGTTGGAATTGATATAACAGCAACAAACATCAACAACGACTTAATAGATCAAGGCCCTTCAGTGGTTAAAAGGGCTTGTGCTTGACTGCTACCCTAAAGATTGGCGGTTCATATACACCCATTGGTGCCTTAAAAGAAAGGCCTGGTGATCTGCTTCTGTTAAAATTACAGCTAAGAAAATTCTATGGAGCAGTTCTACTCTGTAACACATGGGGTTGCCATGAGTCAGAATCAATTCGACAGCAACTATCAACAACAGCAACACACTAGACCATCCTCATGAATTCTGTGAGAAAATGTGCACTTAATGGACACAAAAATCATCATACAAAGCAAGACAAAATTATCAGAGTAGGTAAACTTTGATTGAACCAATGAGCAGGTGGCCTCTTGAGTTAGAGACAGCTGTATAATTTCCAGTTCTCCTCATTTAAAAAGCAACACCAAACAAAACAGGTATAATCATAGATTGCAGTTTCTTCAGGCCTCAGCTGTCACCTTGTTGTATCCCCCACTTAGCCCAGTGTCTGGCACCTGGAGGATATGTTCAGTCAATATTTGTAGATTAATTGATTGATGGAAGTAATTGTGACAGGGAATCAAATTATTCTATTTCAAATATCCCTGCAGGGCTTAACCAGACTTTCTAAGATGATAATTTCCATAGAAAAAGGAATGTGAGATAGTAAAATGTCTGAGGAAGTTTGCAGTACCCTGAACAAAAGATCCATTTGGACAGGCACCAAGTCAGGGCATAGTTAATTGCTCAGGCACTTGGACATCAAATCACTCTAGGACACTATTCAAAGGATACTTAGAGATTCCGAGGAGATTTGGAGACAGGATTTTCAGATGAGGATTTAAAGAAAAAGCCTGTGCAGGAGAAATGTTATTGGTAGCTCACAAGTTTTCCAAATGATAATTGGTTACACCTGGATCTTACAGTTGCATGGCGCACTCTGGCCTCAGAAACCTCTGGCGCTCTCATTCCCGAGCTGAATGATTCACTCACCCGTAATCCTTAGCTCATACTGGATGCTTCTTTATGCATTGTTCTCCAGGGAGAAGATAAATGGGTTTGGACATAATGGCTTGGATTATCCCAGAGGTTTGGGGTTGTAAATTGAGTACATTGGTTTTAAAACTTTTTTTATATGAGTACTAGTCAGACAGACCCAAACACAGAATTTGGAGGCAGGCATTCTGCCTTGGTCTTGAAGTATCTTTACAATATTTCTTCTGCCCTGTTGTTACAGTGACCTGAGGTTGAAGGGTCCCATGTGCCAGTGGCTCCTGTCCCTACTGTCATTGACTGCCCTGTCCATCCAGTTGTGCTTAATGTACATCAATTCAATGCTGATTGCATGTCAGGACCCTCTGATGGGTGACTCTGGCCAGCCACTTACTGTGAGTGACTGAGTTAAATGACCCTGTCAGTTCCAGGGATCCAAGAATGTTAAAACAAAAACAAAACAAAGCAAAACAAAAAACACTAAATTAGGGCCACAGGGCAAGAGTTGAGCCAAGGTTTGGCAGGTCCATTGTGGACTGGTGAGGAAGTGGTGGCGTGGCCACATCCCCCACCTTATAGGAACTCTGACAGACTTGTTGCCACTGATTCAGCATTTGTCACACCAAAGCTCTAATTCATTTTAACTGTCCAATGTTGAAATCCTGTTCCCACTTAGATTTTACCTCAGCTTTCCATGGGGTAGATTCATATTGTTTCACCATTGGCTTCTTATGAATCTGATGCCCCCGGCCATGTGAGCAAGTCCTGGATCTTGTTCCTTTTGTATCCTCACGGACTACCAGGGAACCTGACTCCTAGAGGCTCTTGGTGAGTCTGGGGGAAAAATTACTTTGGATCACACCTTTGGTCAGTCCTGACCTGTTGGGTAGATGTTTCAGGCTCTGTCTAGATTCCCACAGGAGTTCCTCTCATCCACACCCAAGCTCCCTGAATTGGCTGCCTAATTCACAGAACTATGGAACATCAGACTGGGAAGGCACCCAAATGGTAACTCCCCACATTTTATGGATGAGCCTCTGAGGCTCAGCAAGTTGAAGGGATTTGTCTGGGGTCACACAGGGAGTTAGAAGCAGAGCTGGGATTAGAGCTCATGCTCAAGACAGTGACTCCAGAATTTCCTTCACTCTGCCACAGGCATGTATTGAATATAATTTTTGAGTGGTCACTACATGTTAGGCACCGTGCTGGGCACTAGGGATAACCAGGCAAGAATAAATCTTACTTTGTGCACTCACTGAGTCCCTATCCAGGGTATATTTCAGCATTGTTGTGAATATTTATACTTGACTGTAATCTCAGGGCCTCAGATCTGGGGCTGCTTGTCATGTAGGTTGGATGTTTCTCAAGGGCTCTGCTGAGTTGCTGTCTAAAGCCAGTTCTTGGCCCTCTTTGAGGATATAGGGCTCCCTGTCTAGACTACTTACTTTGAGCTCTCCAACTAATCTCTGATGACATTTTTGTAACAGCTTTATTGAGATATAACTCACATACCATAAATTCACCTGTTTTTTAAAGTGTACAATTCAGTGGCTATTAGTATGTTTACAGAGTTGTTCAACCATCACCACAATCAATTTTAGAACATTTTTATAACCCCCCAAAAGAAACCTCAAACTCCTTACCTGTCACCACCAGTCTCCCTATTCCCCTGGCCCTAACGAAAAACAAACAAAAAAAAAAACAAAAAACAAACTTGTTGCAGTTGAGTCGATTTAGACTCACAGGACCCTATAGGACAGAGTAGAAATGCCCTGAAGAGTTTCCAAGGAGTGGCTGATTGATTCAAACTACCAACCTTTTGGTTAACAGCTGAGCTCTTAATCACTGCACCACCGGGGCTCCTAATCTACTTCATGTCCATATAGATTGCCTATTCTGGACATCCCATATAAATGGGATTATACAATGTGTGGTCCATTTTGACTGGGTTCTTTCACTCAGCATAATGTTTTCAGGGTTCATCTATGTTGTAGTATGTATCGGTACTTTATTCCTTTTTATGGCTGAATAATATTCCATTGTATGGGTATACCACATTTTACTCACCATTTATCAATTGATGGTCATTTGGATTATTTCCACTTTGTGGCTGTTATAAATAATGCTGCTATAAACGTTCGTGTACAAGTTTCTGTGTGGTCGTATGTTTTCAGCTCTCTTGGGTATATACCTAGGAGTGGAATTCTTGGGTCATAACTCTGTTTTTAACCATTTGAGGGACTGCCAGACTGTTTTACACAGCAGCTGCACCATTTTACATCCCCACCAGCAATGTAAGAAGGTTCCAATTTCTCCACAGCCTAGTCGACACTTGTTACTGTCTGTCATTTTTATTAAGTGATGACATTTTGTCCTGGCTCATTAACAGCTCTCACTCAAGGGTTGAGCAACAAAGCAGTGTCTGTTCTGCCAACTGTGGCAGGATACAGGCAAGAGTCAGCTAAGGATGGCTGTCACTCTCACTGCTTACAGCAGGGCCATCGATGGCCCATATGGCACCTTCAGATGGATTAGAAAAGGTGCCTCCTCTGGGCACATATAGTACCATGGGTATAGGGCTTGACCAGGAAACATACTTTGTGCTAATTGGGAAAAGAACAGAGGCAGGTCCAAGGACTCAAAATGTGGAGAGTTGAGGGCAGGCTGGAGTTGACACCCCACTTGCTCTGTTGGTGGGCGTAATGGTGGGTGCTGTGGTATAGGGAACCTGGGCTTTGAACCTGTTCATTCCAGTTTGAACCCCTGCTGAAACTTTGTATTTCTACCCCAGATGTACTGAATCAGAATCTACAGTTTAACAAGATTCCCAGGTGATTCTTATGTATAGTAAATTTTGAGACCCGCTGCTCCACTTGTGGTTCTCGGAATTGGTTGCTAATCAGCAGCATTAGCGTCACCTGGGAACTTGTTAGAAATTAAAATTCTCAGCAGGAGTTTGAACCAGAACCCAACGGGTTCGAAGCCCGGTAGGGAACTCCCAGAACCACTATATGTCGCAGTCTTGGAGGGCAGTAGGTCAGCCTCAGGTGGGACTCACTTCCTTTTACAGCTTATGACTAAAAAGAGAACAAAATATGAAGCTCTACTTGTATATTATCTACATTCTTGTTTCTCAAAGTGTGATCCACAGACCAGTAGCATCAGCATCACCTGGGAGCATGTCAAAAGCCAAACAAACCAGTTGCCATCGAGTCAGCTTTGACCCATGGTGACCCCATATGTGTGTCAGAGTATAACTGTGCTCCGTAAGGCTTTCAGTGGCTGATTTCCCACAAGTAGATCACCAGGCCTTTCTTCTGAGGCGCTTCTGGGTGGACTTCAACCTCCAACCTTTGGGTTAGCAGGGGAGTGTGCTAACCTTTTGCACCATCCAGGGGCTCTGGATGCATGTCTGATTTGCAGAATCTCAGGCCTCACTCCAGACCTACTAAATCCACATCTACATTTTGACAAGATTCTTACTCATGCTGATGTTCGTGAAATACTGGCCAGATGAATGAATTCAGCCCTTTTGCCAAGACAGGGTGGCTTGCCTGTTTATAACTGCCATACAATAGCTCACTCCCTTTCCTCTCTCCCTTTTCCTGTTGGGTCTTTGCATTCATCATAGAATCCTCTGGACTTCCTTTCCTAAGTCCCCTGACATTCCTGAGATAAGCAAGCACAGCCTTTAGGTTTCTACTCCCTCTCTAACTCAAAAACAAACCCAACCCTTAAAACAAAAAAACCAAACCTGTTGCCATCCAGTCGATTCTGACTTATAGAGACCCCATAGGATTTCCAAAGAGCGGCTGGTGGATTTGAACTGCCAACCTTTTGGTTAGCAGCTGAGCTTTCAAGCTTTTAACCATTGCTTTTAGCCACCAGGGCTCCACCCAACCTGCCAGGAGTGCAGCCCCTTCCTGGCCCCACCTCAAGCAGCAGCAAAGCACTTCTTCAGACTGATTGGTAACAGGGTCTTTGCATTGACTCTGTGGCAAAGAGTTTTTTTTTTTTTTGGTTCCCTGCAGCTAAGATGTGCCTTATAACTAATTTCAGCTTGTTAAGAAAGCCACACTAGTGTGATCAGAGCTGGAACTGGCCAACCAGCAAAGGCTCAGGAACTACACATCTTTGTACCAGAAATCCATGTTGCACTGGTGTTCGGGAGGAGGCAGCACTTTGGAAGATGGGTGACACTGAGACAAATGGGAATTCAGAGGATCACACCCAGCTCCTCTGTTAAGCCCCCCCAAACCCCTTGAATTGGGCAAGTCAGGAAGAGCGAACTAACAACAGCACTGAAAGAAGGCCTCCCACTTTTTCGGGGAGTTCAGTGCATCAGTGATTCTCAACCCAACAGTGATATTTGGACATGATTTGGTGCAGGGAGTTGGGGGGAGGATGAGGAGACTGATGAAATGAGGTTTCTCTGGCCCCACCCCTGTGTATTCTGATTTAGTGGGTCTGGGGAACGAGTCTGCAAACTAAAGCTGACCGTTGCCATCAAGTCAGTTCTGACTCATAGCAACCCTTCAGGACAAAGTAGAACTGCCCCATAGAGTTTCCAAGCAGTGCCTGGTGGATTCCAACTGCCGACCTTTTGGTTAGCAGCCCAACACTTAACCACTACACTAGGACGGCCAAAAATGGCCTGCTGCCTGCTTTTATCTGGCAAGTGAGCTATGAATGGCTTTTACATTTTTTAATGGTCACAAAGGCCCTTGAGTGGTGTAAGCAGTTTACAATTGGCTGCTAAACTAAAGGTTGAACCCACCCGATGGCACCATAGAAGAAAGACCTGTCAATCTGTTCCATAAAAATTACGGCCACAAAAACCCCATGGAGCAGTTCTACTCTGTAACATATGGGGTCACCGTGAGTTGGAATCATTTCAGCAGCAGCGGGTTTGGATTTGTTGTTTATTTTTTAAGATCTAGGTGCCATTTTATTTCTTAAAATTCTTATGATGTTATATTGAACCTTCTTTTTTTAAATAATTTATTTTTGTTATTGAGAGTATACACAGAACATATACCAATTTAACAGTTTCTACACGTACAATTCAGTGACATTGATTATATTCTTCAAGTTGTGCAACCATTCTCACCCTCCTTTTCTGAGTTTTTCCTCCTGCATTAACATAAACTCGCTGCCCCCTAAGGTTCCTATCCAGTCTTTCAAGTTGGTGTTGTCAGTTTTAATGGTTGAAAACAATCAAAAGAAAAATAATATTTAATGACATACAAAAATTATACGAAATTAAAATTTCATTGTCATTGGAACACAGCCATGCTCGTTTGTTTGGCTGTTGTCTCTGGTTGCTTTCATGCTGCAATGCAGAGTGGAGTAGTTGTGACAGAAACTGTATGGCCTGCAAAGCCAAAAGTTATTTACTATCTGGCTCTATACAGAAAAAAGTGTGCCAATCCCTGATCTAGGGCCTTATTATTTAAAGTGTGGTTCAAGAATCTTGAACTCCATCCCAGTCATATGAAATCAGAACTCGCTTTTTTTTAAATTGTCTTTTAGATGAATCATATGCCACCTCTTGAAATGGTTGAACATCGACTAATTCTTTCTGGTATAATGACTCTGTGTATTCCTTCCATCTTCTTTTGATGCTTCCTGCATCGTTTAATCTCTTTCCCATGAAATCCTTCAGTATTGCAACTTGAGGCTTGAGTTTTTTCTTCAGTTCTTTCAGCTTGAGAAACGCCGAGCGTGTTCTCCCCTTTAGCTTTTCCATCTCCAGCTCTTTGCATATGTCATTGTAATACTTTACTTTGTCTTCTCGAAATGCCCTTTGAAATCTTCTATTCAGTTCTTTTACTTCATCAATTCTTCCTTTTGCTTTAGCTGCTCAACACTCAAGAGCAAGTTTCAGAGTCTCCTTTGACATCCATCTTGGTCTTTTCTTACTTTCCTGTCTTTTCAGTGACCTCTTGCTTTCTTCATGGATGATGTCCTTGATATCATTCCACAACTCGTCTGGTCTGCAGTCACTAGTGTACAATGCATCAAATCTGTTCTTCAGATGGTCTCTAAATTCAGGTGGGATATGCTCAAGGTCATATTTTGGCTCTCGTGGACTTGCTCTGATTTTCTTCAGTTTCAGCTTGAACCTTCATATGAGCAACTGATGGTCTGTTCCACAGTCGGCCCCTGGCCTTGCTCTGACTGATGATATTGAACTTTTGCATCGTCTCTTTCCACAGATGTAGTCAGTTTGATTTCTGTGTGTTCCATCTGGTGAGGTCCATGTGTATAGTAGCTGTTTATGTTGGTGAAAGAAGGTATTTGCAATGAAGAAGTCGTTGGTCTTGCAAAATTCTATTATTTGATCTCTGGCATTGTTTCTGTCACCAAGGAAGAAGGAAGAAGTCTGAGCTGCTCTGAAGGCATTGGCGAAAAACGAGGCTTCAGGAATTGATGGAATATCAATTGAGATGTTTCAACAAACAGATGCAGCGCTGGAGGTGCTCACTCGTCTATGCTGAGAAATGTGGAAGACAGCTTCCTGACCAACTGACTGGAAGAGATCGATCTTTATGCCTATTCCCAAGAAAGGTGATCCAACCGAATGTGGAAATTATAGAACAATATCATTAATATCACACGCAAGCAAAATTTTGCTGAAGATCATTCAAAAACGGCTGCAGCAGTATATCGATAGGGAACTGCCAGAAATTCAGGCTGGTTTCAGAAGAGGACGTGGAACCAGGGATATCGTTGCTGATGTCAGATGGATCCTGGCTGAAAGCAGAGAATACCAGAAGGATGTTTACCTGTGTTTTATTGACTATGCAAAGGCATTCGACTGTGTGGATCATAACAAACTATGGATAACGTTGCGAAGAATGGGAATTCCAGAACACTTAATTGTGCTCATGAGGAACCTTTACATAGATTGAAAGGCTGTTGTCCGGACAGAACAAGGGGATACTGACTGGTTTAAAGTCAGGAAAGGTGTGCGTCAGGGTTGTATTCTTTCACCATACCTATTTAATCTGTATACTGAACAAATAATCCGAGAAGCTGGACTATATGAAGAAGAACGGCGCATCAGGATTGGAGGAAGACTCATTAACAACCTGCTTTATGCAGATGACATGACCTTGCTTGCTGAAAGTGAAGAGGCCTTGAAGCACTTACCAATGAAGATCAAAGACCACAGCCTTCAGTATGGATTGCACCGAGAACAAAAATCCTCACAACTGGACCAATGAGCAACATCATGATAAACGGAGAAAAGATTGAAATTGTCAAGGATTTCATTTTACTTGGATCCACAATCAACAGCCATGGAAGCAGCAGTCAAGAAATCAAAAGACGCATTGCATTGGGTAAATCTGCTGCAAAGGACCTCTTTAAAGTGTTGAAGAGCAAAGATGTCCCCTGAAGACTAAGGTGCACCTGACCCAAGCCATGGTGTTTTCAATCGCCTCATATGCATGTGAAAGCTGGACAATGAATAAGGAAGACTGAAGAAGAATTGACGCCTTTCAATTGTGGTGTTGGCAAAGAATATTAAATATACCATGGACTGCCAAAAGAACAAACAAATCTGTCTTAGAAGAAGTACAGTCAGAATGCTCCTTAGAGGCAAGGATGGCGAGACTGCATCTTACATACTTTGGACATGTTGTCAGGAGGGATCAGTCCCTGGAGAAGGACATCACGCTTGGCAGAGTACAGGGTCAGCGGAGAAGAGGAAGACCCTCAACGAGGTGGATTGACACAGTGGCTGCAACAATGAGCTCAAGCATAACAACGGTTGTAAGGACAGCACAGGACTGGGCAGTGTTTCGTTCTGTAGTGCATAGGGTCGCTATGAGTCAGATCCAACTCGACGGCACCTAACAACAACAACAACAATTGTAGAAGAGGGTTTACGGAGCAAATTAGTTTCTCATTAAACAGTTAATACACATATTGTTTTGTAACATTGGTTGCCACCCCCACAACATGTCAATACTCTCGCTTTCTTGACCTTGAGTTCCCCAGGACCAGCTTTCCTGTTCCCTCCTGCCTTTTCATCCTTGCCCCTGGGCTGGTGTGCCCATTTAGTCTCATTTTGTTTTATGGGCCTGTGTTTTTTAACAAGATCCCTGGGTGATTCAGTTGCCCATTGAAGTTTGAGAAGCTGTGTTCTACTTATTTATCAAATTCCCCAGGAGATCCTGTGGACACCCAGCTTTGGCAACCATAGGGATAGATTTTTAAGGCCAAAGTAGATTTTTTAGGTTTCTGCTTCTCCTGGTACCGAGTCCATCCTTAGTCCAGCCGGGGCTGCTTCTGCCCCCTTCATGAGGCTCAGTTCAGGAGGCAGGGGGCTTTTAAAGAAATCTAGGGCAATATGCTGTAACTAGCATTATATGCCATTACTGTTCCTTTGTCTGAAAGATAACTGGTTTCTCATTCTCTATGTTTGAAGCTTGGAAACCTCCTGATGCCTTAGACCCTCTAGAAACTAGGGTCCTGCTTTATTCTTGCCAATTCTTGGCCAAGGCCTGGTGTCGTAATCTAAGGCTGGAGGTGGACAGGCCTTTGCTGCCTGCTGACAGACTTCCTTGCTGCTGCCTGCATTTCTGGGCAGTGGGCTCTGATTTCCCTACATCTGCCTTGCCAGTATCCTGCTATGTTGTGTGGCTGACAGCCCTCCACTGCCCGCTACCCCTCTGTTGCTACTTAAGGATTGGCTTAGACATTTGTCTGTTGTTGGTTGCTGTTCCTTCACCAATCCCAGTTGTCATCGAGTCAAATCTGACTCACAGTGACCCCATGTATGTCAGAGTAGAACTGTGCTCCTCAGAGCTTTCAGTGGCTGATTTTTCAGAAGTAGATCACCAGGCCTTTCCGAGGAGCCTCTGGATTCGAACCACCAACATTTTGGTTAGCAGCTGAATGCTAACCGGTTACATTACCCAGGGGCTCTGCTGCTCCTTCAGGAGCCTGTAATCCTTCTTCTGGTCAGGACCATCCCTGAGTTGAGCAGGTACTCCTAGTAGAACATTTCCAAAAGTGGCTTCTTTGAAGCCCTGCTTCCCAGAGAGGTTAATAGAAGTTCTATGGGCAGCAGGATGTCTTGTAAAGAAGTTTGGAAATGCTGGGGTAGGCAGGTTTCTTTACTGCAGGACTGCACAGTCATTGATCTGCTAATGTGCCTTGTTGTGCTCCCGGAGAGGACTGGAAGGGATAGAGAGGACCACAGTATCTCAATGTGTGATTCTTAGGCTAGCTGTCTGAGCATTATCTGGGAACCTGTTAGATATGCAAATTATAGAACGCCACCACAGACCTAATGAATTACAAGCTGGGTGGGGGAAAGGGGAGCCTGTCTGTGCTTTAACAAACCCTCTGGGTGAATCTGATGCACACTTAAGTGTGAGAACCACTGGTGTGTCCAGATCCAAATTGTTTTCCCAGAGCATCTCATTTGAATTGTTTCCCATTTGTTGTTTCTAATAGGACCTGTGTTTTTGGTTTTAGGATAGGACATTTGGGAACTTGACATTGAACTTCCTGAAGCATTTCCTGGTGGCAGTAACCATCACAGGCTTAGAGAAGAAAAAAAAAAAACTTTTGGGTAGCATCATCTGTCCCACATCTGTCCTGCTAAGCAGTTGTGTACGTATTTGGTCAGAGGAACTTTCTTCAAGTTGAAAGCCACCAGCTTTGGCCTGTTGCAAACATGTGTTCTTTAAAATGTGTTTTTTTTTGTGTATTAAAATGTGAAGAAAGCTGGGGAACAGCCCTTGGGATATATCTCTCTCTACACATTGTCTCTTTTCAGTATCCTCTCCCCTCCTCCTCTGCAAAATTTCCTCATCCAAATTCCAAACCCTGGTGGCACAGTGGTTAAGAGTTACAGCTGCTAACCAAAAGGTCAGCAGTTTGAATCTACCAGCTGCTTCTTGGAAACCCTATGAGGTAGTTCTACACTGTTCTGTAGGGTCGCTATGAGTGGGAATTGACTAGATGGCACACAACAACAAGAAGTTCAGAAGACTTTCCCTAGGGTTCTGCCCCCTCTCCACGGGGAAGCATTCAGATCTGAGGCTTTGGCCTGTCCCCCAGGCAGTGGTTCTTGTCCCAGGGGGCTCTTCATTCCTCCTCAGAGCTCAGCTCACTCCCATTCATTCTAGAGCTTCCTTCTTTGCCATTTGCTGTGAGGACCATGGTTCTTTGGGCCTGTATGGGAACACTTCTAGTTCTTTGCTATCAAAGGGTTTATTACTGCTGTGTTGACTTAACTTGAAAGTCCCACCAACAGTGAGGCTTGAGGGTGAGGTGGGAGGAACCACAAGTTATTCTACTTCCTCCATGGGTTGACTGCTGAGAGTAATGGAGGGGAGTGATGGATGAGAAAGCCACTCAGGCCTTGATTTTTTTTTTTTTTATCCAAAATAGATGCGATGACTGACAACTTTGGTTTCTAAACTTCTCTTGGGGCTAAGAATAGAACTCTTACATTATAGTTAACTTTTCTTGGCCCGGTGGTCTGAATAGTTATGCTTACCTTTAAAACAGCCCATTTGATATTGTAGGTGAGCTGAATCTGTCCTCTGGTGAATACACTTTTAAAATGCTTTTTAAAATCATGAAAGTCAAGCATGTTCATTGTAAAAAAAAAATTAAACAGATATTTACTACACACACTCACAAGATATGTGAAATATTACCATGGATTAGAAGAAAAAAAAATAGAAACATAAAAAGTTGGAAGCAGATCCACCCCTCATTTTCCTCCTGACTCCATTCCCTTTTTCAGAAGTTACCATTCTTAATAGTTTGACATATACTTCTAGGCACTTTTCTATGCATATGATTTTTTAAAAAACAAAAGAGGTGAAAAAGAATGCGTTGTCACAGCCACAGCAACATAATGTTGACAGAATGTTGAGTAAAAGAAGCCAGACACAAAAGAGAACATATGATAATTCCATTTATAAACCAAAAACCAAACCCATTGCTATCGAGTTGATTCCAACTTACAGCGACCCTATAGGACAGAGTAGAACTGCCCCATAGAGTTTCCAAGGAGCACCTGGTGGATTCGAACTGCCGACCTTTTGGTTAGCAGCTGTAGCACTTAGCCATTTCGCCACCAGGGTTTGCATTCCGTTTATAGGATGTTCAAAAAAAAAAAAAAACATGCAGAACTATTCTATGGTGATAGAAGTCAGAATAGGGGTTGTCTTTGGGGGTGGCAACTAGGACTGGCCAGGAGGGAGTCTCTTGGGGCACTGGAAATGTCCTGTATCTTAATCTAGGGGGTTCACAGGTATATACATATATAAAAATGCATTGACATATATGCTTAAGATTTGTACGCTTTACAGTATGTGTTATACTTCAGTTAAAAAGAAAAAAAAACAAAGGTGTGTGTGGAAGAACATAAATTGGTCTACGTAAGTTCTGCAACTTACTTTTTTCACTGAAAAAAATACATCATGTTCAAACTCCCATATACCATCATCACCCCCATAGAGGGCATTTGGAAATATGTGGTGGTGGTTTTGGTTGTCATAATGATGGGAAGGAGTCCTGCTGGCATTTATTGGGTACAGACTAGGGGTGCTAAACACCTTGGAATGTGTGGGACAGACCTGTATGATAAAAACTGACCCTCTCAAAATGTCCATAACACCCACATTGAGAAACACTGCTTTACATGTTTGCAGAGCATTCCGTTGTACAGGTGTCCGTATCATAGATGCACCTTCGAAATAGTTATTTATGTATTTCCCTTGCGTGGGTCTTTGCTCTGTCTGTTTAAATGGAGGTGAGGCCTCAGGAGTTGCTGCGTAGGGCTTCTCGATTTGTTTTTGCCCTCTGAACAGAATTGTAAAGAAGTGGAATCAGCTTATTTGCCAGGAAAGAGAGGCAGTTTGTTGGCCCCCAAATGTGAATGTGGTGCAAGAGAGCTCTCCTCCAGCCCAGTGTCTCCCTCCAATGCCCTTTAGCTCTCTGTTGCCATGAGGCCTCAGCCAGTGCCTGGATCTGGGACCCTTTGCTGGAGGCCTTGCCGCAGTCTCCCTCCTTTCTTGGATTTTGAGGGTATCCCAGTTGACCTCTGCAGAGGACAATTAAGCCTTTGGAGGACTATATGCCACATCACAAATTGCTTTTGTTTCGGTGTCTGGTTTTACTTTAAAGGCTAGACTGCTTTTTCTGTCTGTTGAGTGGGGACAGTCAGACTCCAGGGCTTTGGCAATGTTCCTTGGTGGGGACAGCTGTTGGCATTTGTTGTGTGCCCCTGTATGGGCTGAACTCCTTAGATTTGGGTGCTTGTCCTTTTATTCTTTCTCTTCTCTCCTGGCTTTAGGTGATGGGCTGGAACACACATTGACTATAATATTAAACAATAGAAGGAGATTAAACTGGAAAGAATATTACTTTTCCATTGGATGAGAGTAATGCCTTCATTTATATCCTTTTAACTTTTGTTGTGAGCTGTGTAAAATATGGCAATAATTAAAATTTCACAAGCCGCATGCTGTCTTACTTGTCTTTGCTAATTAAAGGCAGAGTGCCTGGGGACTGTGGGTGCCATGGGCTCCACCCAGAGCACTTGGGGAAGGGCCCCGTCTTGTGGCAGGCTTCCTTTTGGGGTCTTGTGCTGAAGAGTTTGAATATAGGAAGGAAGGATCATTGTCTCAGGTGAAGCAGCTGTGGAAGCAGGGCTGATTCTGAGGGGCTCATGTCTGGCAGGATCACTCTCTCACCAGACCCCCACCTTGCTGCCATTATTTTATTTTCTAGATGAGATCAAGTTAAAATAAACATTTAAGAGCCACTTTAATGGGGGAAGAGGGATAGCATTGGGGTGCAAGAGACAGAGGAAGAGTCCCGGATAGGATTGAGGCCCAGTTCCCCACAGCAGTGATCCACAGCAGTTGCCCACTAAGCAGTACTCTTATTGCCTTTCTTCTGTTCCTTGTCTTACTTCCCCAGTCCCTCACTGTGCTTCTTGAGATCTCCTCCCAAATGAACTGCTTGCAGCCATGTCCTTGTCTTAGGCCGGGAACTCATATAGACAATGGCTAAGCTAGAACTTAACCTAGGACTTTGGTTTCTGGTCCAAAGTTCTTTCTACCTCATCAGTTGATTCCTGCTGAATAGAGCTACCTAGGTCAGTGAGTAAACTGTAGCTATGCTGGAAGCTTGGGGATTGTTTCAGTTATCTATCGCTGTGTAAGAAATCACCCCAAAACTTAATGGTTTAAAGCTCCA
This sequence comes from Elephas maximus indicus, assembly GCF_024166365.1. Taxonomy (NCBI): domain Eukaryota; kingdom Metazoa; phylum Chordata; class Mammalia; order Proboscidea; family Elephantidae; genus Elephas; species Elephas maximus. The sequence goes on from NC_064846.1 coordinate 136,751,891, forward strand.
ACAACCATTGATTCTGCAGTTTGAGCGGGCTCAGTGGGGACGACTCATCTCTGTTGCATATGATGTCGGCTAGGGCAACTCAGCTGGGACTAGAGGATCCGAGATGGCTTCACTCACATATCTGGCACCTCTTCTTGGATGATTGGAATGACTGAGATGGCTGGGCCTCTCATCCCTTTGCAATCTCTTATTCTCTAGTTCCCTATCACACACAATCTCTCATTTTCTCTTCGTGTTATGTTTCTCTCCAACAGGGTGAGTGGACTTCTTTACATTCAGCTAGCGTCCAAGGAGATGAAAGTCAAAGTTGTCAGGACTCTTAAGGCCTATGCTCAGAACTGGCACTGCATCACTTCCTCACATTCTGTTAGTTAAAGCAAGTCATGAGGCCAGCCTAGATTCGGGGTGGTGGTGGTACATAGATTGCATCTCTTAATGGGAGGAGTGGTATGCCTGGGCAGGGTGGGAGGAATTGTTGGTTGCCAACTTTGCAGACAGTCCACTTACAGGGCTGCTTTGAGTGGGTATATTTGAGATGTGAGTTTAATTTCTGAGAATGTTTCTCACCTGTTAATTCTAATTAAATGCTGAGCCTAATGTTAGCTGTCCAGGTGTAGTAGGCTATTTAGCTACAGAATGTGGCATGCCCAGATTAATTTCAAGTCCATAAACAAAACAAACAAACAAACAAAAAACCCAAACCCGTTGCTGTCGAGTCAATTCCAACTCGTAGCGACCCTATAGGACAGAGTAGAACTGCCCCAGAGGGTTTCCAAGGAGAGCCTGGTGGATTCAAACTGCTGACCTTTTGGTTAGCAGTCGCAGCTCTTAACTACTGCGCCACCAGGTCTCCGTCATAGAACTGAGTAAATCTGCAGCCCTGGGAATAGCCAAGGTTCATTTCCCAGTGGTTCCTGGTGCTAGCACCACCTACCCCCATCCGTCCACCCCCATTTCCAGGCTTCTCTCCTGTTTTCATCAAAGGCAAGGACTTTATTAAACAAAACTCAAAATGGATCACTTCTTTATGAAAACATAGGGAAAAATCTTTGTGAGTTAGGCAAGGATTTCTTAGATATGGCACTAAAAGCATGATCTATGAAAGGTAAAATTGAAAAATTATACTTCATCCAAATTAAAAACTTGTTATTCAAAAGACATTGTTAAGAGAATGAAAAGACAAGTGATAGATTGGGAGAAAATATTTGCAAATCACTTATCTGATAAAGGACTCTTATCTAGAATATATAAAGAGCTCTCTAAACTCAATAAGAAGACAACAAGCAACCCAATTAAAACAATTGGGCAAAATATTTGAACACATACTTCACCAAAGAAGATATGTGAAAATTTACTCAATGTCATTATCACGTACTAGCTGGGTGAACTTGGCCAGCTCAGCTTCTGTTGTAACACTACTACCTGCTCTCCTAGAGAAGTGATTTGTAAAAAAAAGATTTGTAAAGTACAGTACGAATGTAAGGTATGATTAAAACTCTCAAAAAACAACTTGGACACGTTTCTGCTCCTTGTAGAGGGCTGACTAGCCATTTTCTCAGTCTCTCTGACTGGACTTTACATGACAGACACCCACAAATTGCTGGCCACCAGCAATTTGAGGTAGATCATTTACTGTAAGAGCAAGTGGACGTGGGTGTCTTCCACCATGCTTTTCCAAGCCAGTCTGGTTTTCAGGGCACCCTAGAAAATCTCCTACTGCCTACTTTCCCTGCCCTCACTGTTTTAATATCCTTTCATTTCCAGGAGCTTACATCATTTGGGCCCTGTAACAGAGGGCTTTAGTGTTCCTTGTTACTGTTGATACTTAAGAGGTTTGCTTTGATCTTTGATTTTTTTCCTTTGAATTAATCAATGAAAATGGGCTTTATTATTCCTTGGCACTATGGGTGCTTAAGAGATTTACTTTGACCTTGATTTTTTTCTTTGAATCCATTTGTAATCAATGGAAAAGTCTGAAATACATTATTTTATATTATCATATGTTATTTCTTCTTCAGAACCAAATGTTAAATTCAATACTGAGTGCTTAATTAGGGCACTGACAATGTGAGGAGTAATAGAACTTTATTTATTGCACTTTAGTTGAAGGTTTACAGAACAAACTAGTTTCTCATCAAACAGTTAGTACACACATTGTTCTATGACATTGGTTAACAACTCCATGACATGTCAACACTCTCCCTAGTAATAGAACATTTTTGTTCTTGTTTCTAAATCTGGAAAAAGAAGCTTGGATGAACAGCTATGATGTCCTAAATAATTCTCTGTTTTGGCAAATCCTAAAGGCCCTTTTTCATGCATTTAACATTCTTGAAATTCCTGAAATTAAAACAAAACAAAAACTGAGAACAAGCAGGTTTTTTTTTTTTTTAACAGCTTTATTGAAGTAAAACAAAAATCCTCACAGCTGGACCAATAAGCAACACCATGATAAACAGAAAAGATTTTAGTTGTCAAGGATTTCATTTTACTTGGATCCCAGGAAGCAGCCGTCAAGAGATCAAATGACGTATTGCATTGGGCAAATCTGCTGCAAAAGACCTCATTAAAGTGTTAAAAAGCAAAGATGTCACTTTGAAGCCTAAGGTGCACCTGACCCAAGGCCATGGTGTTTTTAGTTACCTCATATGCATGCGAAATCTGGGTGGTGAGTGAATAAGGAAGACCGAAGAAGAATTGATGCCTTTGAATTGTGTTGGCGAAGAATATTGAACATACCGTGGACTGCCAAAAGACCAAATAAATCTGTCTAGGAAGAAATATACAGCCAGAATGCTGCTTAGAAGTGAGGATGACGAAAATTGGTCTCACATACTTTGGACATGTTATCAGGAGGGATCAGTCCCTGGAAAAGGGCATCGTGGTTGGTAAAGTGGAGGGTCAGTGAAAAAGAGGAAGGCCCTCAACGAGATGGATTGATACCGTAGCTGCAACAGTGGGCTCAAGCATAACAACAATTGTGAAGGTGGCGCATGACCGGGCAGTGTTTCATTCTGCTGTACATAAAAAAAAAAAACTATTGTACATAGGGTTGCTATAAGTTGGAACCTACTTGACAGCACCTAACAACAACATTGAAGTATACTTTTTATATAATAAATTCCACTGAATTGCCCTTGTACCTTTTTCCAAAATGAATTGGTCGGTTTTGTGCAGGTCTGTTTCTGGGTTTTTTGTTCTGATTCATTGATCTGTGTGTGTCTGTCCCTCTGCCAATACCACACTATGTAGATTACTTTAGCTTTGTAATAAGTCTTAAAATTGGGTATTGTGATTCTTCCAACTTCATTCTTCTTTTGCAAAACTGTTTTGAAAATAAATTCTATATCAATTTTAGAATCAGCTTGCCTATATCTACAAAAAATCCTGCTTGGATTCTGATTGGCATTGTGTTAAATCTGTAGATCAATTTGGAGAGAATAGCCATCTTTATTATTTTGAATCTTCTAATTCATGAACACGGCATGTCTCTCCATGTATTTAGGTCCGTTTTGATTTTTTTTTTATCAGGATTTTATAGTTTTCAGTGTATGGATACTGTACATTTAAGAAAAAATTATGCCCAAGTATTTTATTTTCTGGAGCTATTGGAAATTATATATATAAATGTCTATGCGTGTGTGTGTATATATATGTATATATATATATATATATACACCCAAACCTATTGCTGTCAAGTTGATTCCAACTCATAGCAACCCTATAGGACAGAGTAGAACTGCCCCATAGAGTTTCCAAGGAGCGCCTAGTAGATTTGAACTGCTGACCCTTTGGTTAGCAGCTGGAGCTCTTAACCACTACGCCACCAGGGTTTCCATATATATATATATATATATATATATATATATATATATATATATATATATATATTTAAGTCTCACATTCTAATGGTTCATTGCTAGCATATAGACATAGCATATAGACACAGTCGACTGCAGGAAAATCCAACACCTCTTCAACAAAAAGGCAAATAATCCAATTAAAAAATGGGCAAAGGAAATGAACAGACACTGCACCAAAGAAAACATTCAAGCGGCTAACAGACACATGAGGAAATGCTTGCAATCACTAGCCATTAAAGAAATGCAAGTCAAAACCACAATGAGATACCATCTCACCCCAGCACTACTGGCACGAATCAAAAAAACAGAAAATAACAAATGTTGGAGAGGCTGCAGGGAGATTGGAACTCTTATGCACTGCTGGTGGAAATGAAAAATGGTACAACCATTTTGGTTTTGTTTTTTAATTTTTGTTGTGCTTTAAGTGAACGTTTACAAATCAAGTCAGACTCTTACACAGAAATTTATAAACACCTTGCTTTATACTCCTAATTGCTCTCTCCCTAATGAGACAGCACACTCCTTCCCTCCTCTATTTCTTTTTGAGTCCATTTGGCCAGCTTCTGACCCTCTCTACCCTCTTATCTCCCCTTCAGGCAGGAGATGCCAACATAGTTTCATGTGTCTACTTGATCCAAGAAGCTCATTCTCCACCAATATCATTGTCTATCCCATAATCTGGTCCAATCCTGTCTGGAGAGTTACCTTTAGGAATGGTTCCTGTCTTGGGCTAACAGAAGGTCTGGGGACCATGACCTCCAGAATCATTCTAGTCTCAGTCAGACCATTAAGTCTGTTCTTTTTACGAGAATTTGGGGTCTGCATCCCACTGCTCTCCTGCTCCCTCAGGGGTTCTTTGTTGTGTTCCCTGTCAGGGCAGTCATCGGTTGTAGTTAGGCACCATCTAGTTCTTCTGGTCTCAGGCTGATGTAGTCTGTGGTTTATGTGGCCCTTGTGGCCCTTTGTGTCTCTTGAACTCATAATTACCCTGTGTCTTTGGTGCTACTCATTCTCCTTGCTCCAGGTGGGTTGAAACCCATTGATTCATCTTAGATGGCCCCTTGCTAGCGTTTAAGACCCCAGACGCCACTCTCCAGAGTGGGATGCAGAATGTTTTCTTAATAGATTTTATTATGCCAATTGACCTAGATGTCCCCTGAACCATGGTCCCCAAATCCCCACCCCTGCTACGCTGGCCTCCAAAGTGTTCAGTTTATTCAGGAAACTTCTTTGCTTTTGGTTTAGTCCAGTTGTGCTGACCTCTCCTGTACTGTGTGTTGTCTTTCCCTTCACCTAAAATAGTTCTTATCTACTAATTAGTGAAAACCCCTCTCCCTCCCTCCCTCCCTCCCTCCCTCCCTCCCTCCCTCCCCCCTCTCGTAACCATCAAAGAGTATTTTCTTCTCTGTTTAAACTATTTCTTGAGTTCTTGTAATAGTGGTCTTATACAATATTTGTCCTTTTGCAGCTGACTAATTTCACTCGGCATAATGCCTTCCAGGTTCCTCCATGTTATGAAATGTTTCACGGATTCATCATTATTCTTTATCGATGTGTAATATTCCATTGCGTGAATATACCATAATTTATTTATCTATTCATCCATTGATGGGCACCTGGGTTGTTTCTGTCTTTTTGCTATTGTAAACAGTGCTGCAGTGAACATGGGTGTGCATATATCTGTGTAAAGGCTCTTATTTCTTTAGGATATGTTCCAAGGAGTGGGATTGCTGGATCGTATGGTAGTTGTATTTCTAGTTTTTTAAGGAAGTGCCAAATTGATTTCCAAAGTGTTTGGTACAACCATTTTCTAAAATGATATGGCACCTCCTTAGAAAGCAAGAAATAGAAATACCATATGATCCAGCAATCCCACTCCTAGGAATATATCCTAGAGAAATGAGAGCCGTCAACGAATAGACATATGCACGCTCATATTCACTGCAGCATTGTTCACAATAGCAAAAAGATGGAAACGGCCTAGATGCCCATCAACAGATGAATGAATAAATAAACTGTAGTACATGCACACAATGGAGTACTATGCAATGATAAAGAAAAATGATAAATCTGCGAAGCATCTCACAACATGGATGAATCTGGAGGGCATTATGCTGAATGAAATAAGTCAATTACAAAAGGACAAATATTGTATGAGACCACTACTATAAAAACTCATGAAAAGGTTTACACACACACACACACACACACAAACAAAAACAATCATTGATGGTTATGAGGGAGGGGATGGGTGGGGATGGAAAAACACTAAATAGACAATAGAAAAGTGGTAGCTTTGGTGAAGGGTAAGACAGTGCATGGTACCGGGGAAGCCAGCACAAGTTGTCCAAAGTAAGGTCATATAAGCTCCATAGACACATCCAAACTCCCTGAGGGATGGAATTATTGGGCTGAGGGCTGTGGGGACCATCGTCTCGGGGAACATCTAGGTCAATTGGCAAAACATAATTTATAAAGAAAATGTTCTACATTCTACTTTGGTGCATAACGTCTGGGGTCTTAAAAGCCAGTGAGCGGCCATCTAAGATGCTCCACTGGTCTCATGCTTTCGGGAGCAAGGGAGAATGAAGAAAACTAAAGACACAAGGGAAAGACTAGTCCAAAGGACTAATGAACCACATCTACCACGGCCTCCACCAGCCTGAGTCCAGTACAGCTAGATGATGCGTGGTTGCTACCACTGACTGCTCTGACAGATCACAATAGAGGGTCCCAGACAGAGCTGGAGAAAAGTGTAGAACAAAATTCTAACTGACAAAAAAAGACCAGACTTACTGTCCTGACAGAGACTGGAGAAACCCCTAGAGTATGGCCCTTGGACACCCTTTTAACTCAGTAATGAAGTCACTTCTGAAGTTTACCCTTCAGCCAGAGATTAGACAGGCCCATAAAACAAAATGAGACCTAAAGGGGCACACCAGCCCAGGCAAGGACTAGAAGGCAGGAGGGGACAGGAAAGCTGGTAATCGGGAACCCAAGGTCAAGAAGGGAGAGTGTTGACATGCCATGAGGTTGGTGACCAATGTCATAAAACAATATGTGTGCTAACCGTTTAATGAGAGGCTGGTTCTGTAAACTTTCATCTAAGTACAATAATAAACAACAAAAACAAAAAGAAATACAGTCAATTTTTGTGTTTGACTTTGTATCCTGTGACCTTGCTAACCTCAGGAGTTGTGTAGATTCTTTAGGATTTTCTAAATAGATGATTATATCATCTGGAAATAGGAACAGCTTTATTTCTTCCTTTCCAATCTGCATGCCTTTTATTACTTTCTTGTCTTACTGCAGTAGCTAGGACTACCAGTATAATGTTGAATAGAAGTGGTAAGAGTGGACTTCTTTGCCTTCTTTGTCCCATCTTAGAGAGAAAGCACTCAGTCTTTCACCATGAAGTATGACGTTAATTGTAGGTTTTTTTTTTTTTTTTTGTAGATCCCCTTTATTAGGTTGAGGAAGTGCTCTTCTTTTCTTAGTTTGCTGAGAAGTTTTATCGTGAAACCAAAAAAAAAAAAAAAAACAAACAACCAAACCCATTTCCATCAAGTTGATTCCGACTCATAGTGACCCTGTAGGGCAGAGTAGAACAACTGCCCCATAGGGTTTCCAAGGAGTGCCTGGTGGATTTCAACTGCCGACCATTTGATTAGCAGCCATAGCTCTTAACTACCGCGCCACCCGGTATTGAATTTTTTCAGATGCCTTTTCTGTATCAATTGGTACGATCATGTGGATTTTCTTTAATATATTATATTGATTTTTTTATTGATTGATTTTTAATTATTAAACCTGCCTTGCAGTCCTAGGATATATCCTACTTGGTGTTGGTATATTATTCTTTTTATATATTGCTGGATTTTATTTGGTAAGATTTCGTCGAGAATTTTTATGTCTATGTTCATGAAGGATGTTGGCCTGCAGTTTTATTTTCTTGTAATGTATTTGTCTGTTTTTGGCACCCTGGTAAATCTGGCCTCATAAAATGAGTTTGGACATGTTCTCTCCGTTTCTGCTTTCTGGAAGAGATTCTGTAGAATTGATGTCATTTCTCCCTTTAATATTTTGTAGAATTCACCAGTGAAGCCATCTGAGCCTGGAGATTTCTTTTTTGGATGTTTTTTAACTACAAATTTAATTTCTTTATTATTTCTAGTATTATTCTCCCTATTGGTTTATCTTGGGAGAATTTTAGTAGCTTGTGGTTTTGAGGAATTGGTCCATTTCATTTGTCTAATTTATGTGTGTAGTTTTTCATAGAACCTGTAATGGCATCTGCTACTTCATTCCTGATGTTGGTAATTTGTTTCTTATTTTTTTGTTGTCAGTTTTACTAGAGATTTATCAATTATATTGGTAGTATCAAAGAGCCAAGTTTTGGCTTGATTACTTTTCTCTGTTGTTTTTGTTTTAAATTTCATTGATTTCTGCTCTTTATTCTTTCCTCCTGCTTGCTTTGGTTTTATTTTGCTCTTCTTTTTCTAGCTGTATCCCATTGCATTCTTCCTCCTCTCCTTGAACTCTTCTGATGACCTGAATGTTACACCTTTTGGTATTGTCCCACCAACACAGAATAACCACTGAATGACAAACAGAAAATAGAATGGGGCGGGGGGAATAAGACAGAGAAAGAAGAAAAGCAATGGTGGGTTGCCTTACACTCTTGAGACCACAGCTTTTCCATTGAGAGAGAGAAAATCCTCTTCCCTAGAGTTTTAGGCACCTGTGGGCCCTGTTGCCACTGCTATAACTTCTGCCCATTGCTACCACAGGATTGTCTGGGGGCTGGAGCATGAAAGAACAGAAAAAACAAATAAAAAAGAAAACTTGGTGTTAGGAGTCCTCTTTCCCACTCCTTGAACCTGTGTCTCTCTCTGTACCCAGTGTCCACTACTGTGATTGGGATCCCTCAAGTACAGCCTAGGGGATACCAGAGGGAAAGTGAGGAAGTCACCACCAGTTCACTAATAACATCAACTTCTGGTCTCCTCCTCCAATCCACCTGCCGCAATTTAGTTTTCAGAGTTGTCAAATAGCTGCCCAGTGCATTCTTTTTGTGTTTTTTACCTGTATTTAGTGGAAGAGACATGGTGGAGTGTGATTAGTCCTTTTTTTTGTATTTTTTTTAATTGTTGTAAAAATATGTATAACACAACAATTGCCAATTCAGCATTTTTCAGGTGTATGATTTAGTGATCTCAAGTATGTTAATCATGGCGTACAACCATCACCCGCAATCGTTGCCTGTGGATTGATAAAATGACAGAGTGGCTAGAGAAAATGAGAGGAGGTCTCAGATTCCAGGGTTGGATGCTCTAGTTGATAGCATGGCTTCATTTTCATCAATCCTGTGTCCCTCCTCGGAAACCCTGGTGGCGTAGTGATTAAGTGCTACAGCTGCTAACCAAAGGGTGGGCAGTTCGAATCTGCTAGACGTTCCTTGGAAACTCTATGGGGCAGTTCTATTCTGTCCTATAGGGTTGCTATGAGTCGGAATTGACTCAACGGCACTGGGTTTTGGGTTTGATGTCCCTCCTCATCTTGTATCCGTATGCTTATACTCTTGAACTCATGCCTTTCCCTCTGATACAAAATGCCCATGTCTTAATTATAAAATCTTCAATAGAATACTCAACTCTGCATTTAAACAGGAAGAAACTAAGGCTCCAAGAGACGGTGAGGCTGGCCATAATCACACAGCTACCTGGTGGTAGAGCTAGAATAGGATTCTTAGCATCCCACGTCATTATTTTACTCCTGGTCTTCTAGAAAGGCACGGTGCTGTTTGCAGCATCTCACTTCTGAAGATATCACGTTGAGTTTTTAATCCGCTCAGCTTTCTTTCAAAACGCTGTAAGTATATGAAAGAAAACCAATCTCTGCTGTTAGAAGTCAGGATAGTGCCGGGATTCCAACACTATGTGTTTCTTGAGTGCTATTTATATGGGTGTGTTCACTTTTTGAAAATTCATTGAGCTGTGCACTTATGACACGTGTGCTTCTCTTTACAAAAAAAGTTTATAAAATGTATACAGAAGAGGGACAACTCCAGTGGTGGACAGGTTGGAAAGAGTGAGTAGGAGGAGACAGATGGCTTATGGCAGGAGCCCCAAATTTTCCTTGGGCCCCAGAACTTAATATTCCACTAATGCCCTTTATTATGCAACAAGTCACCTCTCTCATCCATCTTAAAAATTCATTTTCCTCCTAAAGCCCTTTTATTCTGCTCTCCAGGGTACTTTTGCTTCCTGGCGCCTGCATAATCTTTGTACTGTCAGTGTTGCAGAATCCTACTTAAAAAGAGGCATTAGCCACAGCCCGGAATCATAGGAGTAATCGTGCAGTGATTTGGCCCCCACCCCAGGGTGCTTGCTTGTTTAATATTCGCTGTGCACACTTCTAACAAGCCAGGGCACATCTGGATTTATAGTTTCCCTGCAAGCCCATGCTCCAGGGCTCCAACAATATGTGTGATACAGAGTCTGTAGCTTCTTTTCTAAATGACAGCACTGAAGCCTCTTTTTCTCTCTTTTTCAGTTGAACCGGAGACACACAAAATTAGCTTTCTTTGCGGCTTCCCTGTTCCACACCTCCCCTTGGCTTTCTTTTACAGCAGAGAAAGGGGCAGGGGCCCAAGTTTGTAACCAACAACAGTGAATTGAAAGCCATAGATCCTTCCCTTCTCCCCAGGGCTGAAGAAATGATCTTTTGTGGGCGTTCATCACTCTGCTTTTTAATTTTTTCTCTCTCTTATTTTTAGAGTCGTGTTTCATCCCTTTCTCTGTCTTTCTGTCCACCCCTTTGTCCCCAGAGGGTACTTTTCCATGACATAAAAGTTGATCTGGGCTCTGTATGCAACACTTTATTTAGAATTATCGTTGCCCAGAACCACAGAATCTTAACCTTGGAAAGGTTCTTAGAGGTTGTTTGCTCTGCCCTCCTCCCCAGTGCAGGAATCCCCACCTCCTCCCCTGGCCGGCATCCTCCCTCCTTGTGGGAACACTTGCAGGCTCAGTAGGCTCTCTGATGGTGTCTCAGGATGACTTGGAAGCCTTAGAAAATCCTGCCTCACATTGGGCTGAAACCAGCCTCTGGAGAACTTCTAGCCACTGTCCCTGTTTTTCACTTTGGGAACTATATAGAATAAGTCTCTCTCTCTCTATTTCCATCCATGGGGTTGGTGGTCACTGAGAAATCAAAACACAGGGATTCTATTTCCATTAAGTCTAATTTTCTTCAGGCTACAAATCTAATGTTTCCTTACCATGCAACAAACGTCTTATTCATTTATTTATTCACTTTTTATCAAAGCTAGTCCATATTGGTCACCTTCTGGTTTTTCTTTCCAGAACCTTCCAACATCTGTGTCCTTTTCCAAATGTGGCCCCAAGAATTGGCCTAAATGACCTGGTAGACCTGGTGTGGTTGGCTTAGTCCAGGGTAAGCCAAGCTTCTGTGACTTATCCTCTGTCTTCTTGACAGCTACTGTTATTTTCCCTTTTTTTTTAAAGCTACCTCACCATGTGGATGAGAAGCTGGCTGCTCTCTCCTAAGTCTACCAGGGCAGATATCTCCCACACGCTGGGTGTGTGCTGTTTAGTGTAGGAAGAGGAATGCAAGACTTCATGTTGCTGATCTTTATTAACTTCCTTCTTGTAGGTTTCAAACCAGCTACTGCCTCCTATGATACTTTCATCTGTTGTTTTTTCCTTTTTCCCACTGACACTGTTGATGTCCTGCCCCATCTCCCCTCAGCCCACCTCTGTGTTCATTTGAAGGTGCGGTGGGTGGTTCCCATGCGTGCTGGTGGTTTCTTGCCTCAGATGTCCTGTGGCCTTTCTCCAGTGCTGTGGGAGCTCTCTCAGCTGCTCATTCTGGAAGAGCAGGACATTTAACACCTCTGGAGGCGGTCCTCCACCAAGGAGGGGCAGGAATCAGTGGATAAAAACCCCAGATTCCCCAGTCATGGTTCCTCGTGGGTTCCCCAGTAGGAATGAACCCTGATTGCTCCCAGAAGTAGCCTGCTCATTAGCACAATTTTATGGGCTTTTCTGCCTTCCCTGCCTCACTTCCCCCACTTTCTCAATTGTGCCTCTTGTGATCACATCCCAAAAGTACTAAACCAGTTACCCTCAAGTTGACTCCGACTCATGGTTGACCCCATGTGTGTCAGAATAGAACTGTATTTCATAGGGTTTACAATGGCTGATTTTTAGGAAGTAGATTTCCAGGCCTTTATTCTGAGGTGCCCAAATGAACTGCCTGCACCCAAGTCCTTGTCTCAGGGTCAGTTTTGGGAGGAACCAAGCTAATACCCTGTTCTCTCCAACTCTGTATTTTCCTGCAGATTTATTCTTTCTAATTCTTCTTTCCTTCATAGAACTGCACAGAATCCTATAGCACATCTCCTGAGAGGGTGTTACCCATCAATGGGAGGTGAAATTTGTTTAGTGGGTAATGACCAGCACTTTTTCAAAACTAAAATGGAATAGAATGGAAAATATGCGAGGCCATCACACTTTAAATATTGTATTCTGTAAATTTTTTTTCCAGTTATATAAATGCATGTGTGTACTGAGTTACAGGATAAACTTTATTTTTTATTGTGGTTTGTGGTCAGAAAAGTTTAAAAGTCTGTTTTCTGTGAACATAATTCATAAATTAGTATCTCTTTAGAGTATTTACAGCTGCTTACCTGTTTTACCAGCCAGCCACACAGATAACAACTGATGGTGTATAGGCCTTTATGCAAACGGGATATACTGAATTGGAAGAGGCATTCCCTTGAATAAACTAAGGAAATTGCGGCTAATTTGACCCTATTTGTTCTTTTTGATCCAGTGCTGATTCCAAATTGTTACCATTTCTTTAGTTTTTTAAAAATTCTCCCTATTTTTTTTCTGTTTAATAAAATGTTCCACAATAAATAAAAATAGGATAGAATTTAAAATTGTCATGTCTATAGTTTCCACAATCCCTGTTTTTACCAGTTTGAAAATTGCCCATCATTAGTCTCTAACACTTCTTTGGTTTCTCTTAATTTTTCAGTGATATGAGAAATAATTCCATGGTTCACTCTCTATGTTCTTTCAGGCCTTGGAATGTATTTTCTCTGGACTTGGGAATTTGAACTTGTGTAAAGCAGCCAGCTGGGGTTTCACCCTTTTTGGTTTTCAGGCCTCTTTCTCTCTCTTTTTTAGGGAGTTTTATTTTTTATTTATTTATTGTGCTTTAAGTGAAAGTTTCCAAATCAAGTCAGTCTCTCATACAAAAACGTATATACACTTTGCTATGTGCTCCTAGCTGCTCTCCCCCAATGAGACAGTGTACTCCTCCTCTCCACCCTGTATTCCCTGTGTCCATTCAGCCAGCTGCTGTCCCTGCTACCTTTTCATCTCACCTCCATACAAGAGCTGCCGACATAGTCTCACGTGTCTACTTGAGCCAAGAAGCTCACTCCTCACCAGTATCATCTTCTGTTTTATAATCCTGCCTAATCCCTGTCTGAAGAGTTGGCTTTGGGAATGGTTCTAGTCTTGGCCTAACAGAAGGTCTGGGGACCATGACCTCCATGGTCCCTCTCATCTCAGTCAGACCATTAAGTCCGGTCTTTTTACAAGAATTTGAGGTCTGCCTCCCACCGTTCTGCTGCTCCATCAGGGATTCTCTGTTGTGTTCCTTGTCAGGGCAGTTATCAGTGGTAACCAGGTACCATCTAGTTCTTCTGGTCTCAGGCTGATGTAGTTTCTGATTTATGTGGCCCTTTCTGTCTCTTGGGCTCGTAATTACCTTGTGTCTTTGGTCTTCTTCATTCTCCTTTGCTCCAGGTGGGTTGAGTCTGATTGATGCATCTTAGATGGCTGCTTGCTAGCGTTTAAGACCCCAGACGCTACTGACCAAAGTGGGATGCAGAACGTTTTCTTAATACATTTTGTTATGCCAATGCCCTAGATGCCAGGCCTCTCTTTTTAAAGCGTGGATTTTTCTAGTTTGATGATGGTTTATTTCAATGGAGGATAAGAAACACAGCAGGAGTGGAGACATTCTAGTGATAGCCTGTTAATCTGTTAATGTTTCTACAGCTTCTCAAGTTGTATAAAATTCATTCTTATATTCTTGTAACTTTAAAACCCCTCATTATGTTAAAATATATGGAATCTGGGGAGTTCGTGCTATAGCACAATGAACAAGATGCTGCTCTGACGTAGTCGCTAGTTTAGTGATTCTTCTACATGACTGTGGGAGTAGCAGGCAGTGTCAGAAGCTGCCAGATTCCATAGAGGGGATCACTGCATTTGTGGCTGGGATCCTGAAAGCCTGCTCAAGCAGCAACAAGCAGGGTCCCCACAACCCGACTGGTTTGTCCAATTGTCTGCCCCACTCCCATACTCACCTTCTTTCTTTCCATTCCTGATACCCCTTTAGTTCTTTTCTCTATTTCTTTGTTGGAGATCATTTTATTAAGTAATATTATAAAGGTCACGCAGGGCCACTGAAAAAATCAAAAAATACTGAAAAGCATAAAATATAGAAAAGAAAATCAAATCACCCATAATCTCACCACCTGGAGATAACCACTTGAAAATATTGGTGTTTAGCTTTCTAGGCTTTATTTTATACATACCTTCATGCAATTAAGGAAACTCAGTTATTTGTCTGTCTATTTTGGGGTATTCTGCTTTTTTTCAAACTTAAATTGCATGGTGGATATCTTTCCATATTAATTAATATTTTTGCCAACATTCATTATGAAAATTCTCAAACATATAGAAAAGGTGAAAGAATTTTATGGCAAACAACCACATACTCTCTAACTAGATTCTACAGTGAACATTTTACTGTACTTGCTTCATTGCACAGCTATTTACCCCTTTATTCATTTATTAATGTGTCTAATTTTTGATACATTTCAAATTTGCTGATATCAGTACACGGTCATGCTTCAGCAAAATATATCTTATGGATTTAATTTGTGAGCCTTTCCCCTTTAGTTTTTTTTTTTTTTCCCAGAATTGAATCCGTTCTCATCTCACCATGTTGATCAGCTCTCCCTGGTTCTTCTCCTCTAGGCTGTCTAGATTTGCAACCCCAACTTCTCATTGAAGAAATATGAAGTTATTTTATCTCTTTGGGTATCTTCATGGACCAGGCCTTCCCTCCATGTGACCCAGTTTTGTTGCTTGAGATCCAAGAAGCCTTTTCTTTCCACCTTGATGAACTATCATCAGCCTTTTCCCAGGTTCCCCTAAACCACCTAGAAAGTTTCTCATGGCCATCTATAGTGGTAATGGTATGATATTGGCATAAATATTCAAGTAACAAGATTTTGGGTAGACTTTAAGGAAGAACTTCAGACTGTTCAAGAGGTAAAATGTTGAGAGCAGCTTGAGGGAAGGCTGAGATGGCTATGTCTCCAACTTTGAGTTTTCATAGGGATGCTCTCAGTCCTCAAGGCTGGTGCCTGCATCACATTATATTCTGAGAGCATTTCTAGATCTAAGACTCTCTAGTTTTATTGGCCAAGTATGCCTTTTAGTAGGAGGCCCAAATGGTCATTCTTAAGAACCCCTAGGATAAACAAAGTCTGATAATTGCAAAGAAATGAGAAACAGACCTAACAAACAAACTTTTTCCTTCAAAGTCTTTTAAATTGCTCTGGTTAAAAAAATTTTTTTTTAAACATTGAATAGAACAAGATAATATTTATAAAATATGTATGAGGTAAAAACAAAACAAACATTTCTGTACTAACCAGCCAGTTTGGTATAAAGAACATTACCAGAAAGAAAAGTAGCATTACCTTGAAGCCCTCACTGTGCCTTCCCTTTGCCCAGTTCCTCAGAGGGAACCAGCATCCTAAATTTTGTGTTTATCACTCCTGTGATTCTTATAGTTTTTTTTTGCATTTATTTATGCCCCTAACAGCATATTATTTACTTTTGTATGCTCTTGATCTTTATATGAATGGATTCATACTGAATGTATTCTTCCGCGACTTTTGTAATATTAGATCTTGAGATTGGTTCATGTTGTTGCATGTGGTTGTAGTTTGTTCATTCACATCACTATATAGAATCCCATCGTGTAAATAAGCCACAGTTGACTTATCTTGATACTCTTGATGTGAATTTTGGTTTTGGCTTGCTTTATGCTGTTACAAACAGTGCTGTTGCAAAGATTCTTGTCCATTTTTCCTGGAACAATGTGCAGGAATTTCTCCTGAAGAAATATCTAGGAGTGGAATTGCTAGATTGTAGCATATGCACGTCTTGGGCATTGTTCAATAGTACCAAATTACATATACTTCTGCCACCAATATATAAATCTTTCCATTACTCAATATCTTTGTCAACACTTGATTTTGTCAGGTTTTTAAATTTTTGCCCAACTGGTGGGTGTGAAATGGTATCATTGTGGTTTTAATTATTATTATCGATGAGATTTTAATGATAGTATCATAGAAATTATAATAGGTTATGAATTCTCAGGGGAGAGCTTCTTCACCTTCTACTCATTGTCAGGCTACAGGATAAGAACTTTTCTTTGCAGGCATACACCGGGTGGATTTCTTTCTAGTTCACCCTTTACACTGAGTGTAGGCCTTTGATGTATCAGCTTTATGTGGAGGGTGGGGAAAGGTGGGAGGTCTGCTCTGAAACTGCTGATCTTGGATGGACCACGGAGTTTGTCTTCTCTTCCCCAGCTTCACCAGTCCATGGAAATCAAAGCTCGGTTTTGGCAGTTGTCCTCAGAATGAAAGGTGGGTCTCAGAAGACAGGCCTGCTGATCTACTTTCCAAAGGTCACAGCTTTGAAAACCCTATGAAACACAGTTCTACTCTGCACATACGGTGTCGCCATGAGTGGGAATCAACTTGGCAACTAACACCACCACACAATTAGAAAACAGTGATACCAGCAAAACAATTACTGCCAATTTTTGTAACAGATATAAATAGTGTGTTTGAGGGTTTTTTGCTCCTGTCTTTGAATAGGTTTCATGTGAATACGTGATTAAATTAAATAATAAATGTAAATCATCCAGGGCCTGGGGTAGTGTCTGTTCAGTAAATAGGAGGTCCATCTTCTTCCTTACACACCACAAACCCCTGTGTTAGGACTCACTGGTGTCTGTCTTGGCCAATAGCGCAAAATAAGGTGGTGCTTGCTTCATAGGACTGCTTCCTGCATGATGAAAAGTTGAAGGAATAGCTGCTGCATCATTTCATTTACCTTTTGTTTGGCTGTTTCCTTTTTACCCTGGACTTGTATCTGCTTATCAGGATGCTGGGAAATTGCTCAGAAAGACACAGTTTTGGCAAGATTCCCTTAAGGGCATATTCTTTCTTTTTCACTGGCTCAGAGAAACTTGAGAACTGGCCTTATCCCCCCAAATGAGGACTTTGCCTAACTCACCAGTTCCCTCCCTGCAGGTAGTCTTGCTTGGACCTTGGGGCTTACTGATGACTTGAGGTGCTGGAGAAAGGACAAAGGGAGCTTGTCACTGTAGGCCCTTCTCCAGCTAGGGACTGGGGAGAGGCCAGAGTGCCTGCAGGTGCCTGTATTGACAAGTTGCAGCATCCTTGAAAGCAGCCAAGAAATAAAAATGGTAATTTGTGTTTGCATCTAGAATTTCTGAGCTTTGAATTCTTGGACCACAAAACTCTCAATAAGAGAAACCAGGACGCACATATAAATGTCCATATTCATGTTAGACTCTTTGTTAGACATCTAGGTCAGCAGGTCAAGACTGCCAACTAGCAGGATGATTATACTGGGGCTAGAATAAGTGACCGAAGGGTAGGGGGCAGCAAGCAGGTATGGGAAAGAGGAGAATGTCCTCCCCTTTTAGTGGGCACTGAGTCACTGCCAGACATATCTAAAGTTTGACTACATTATGGCTTAAAAAGACTTTTGTTCATTTTCTGGGAGACCTGACTACCATTTATAATATGATCTCCAATGGAAAGCCAGTTTTGAGTTACAAACAACTGATTTACAGATGAACTTTTGGGACACTGCCATATACAGGTAGGAGGCCACCTAGGCTCCCCTGTCATCAGTGCCCTGAAATCCTGGCAGGGTTATAAGCCACTATTGTGCCTCTCTGTAGTCTGCTCTTTGGCTGGGCAAGGGGCTGCATGTGGTATTCATTGAATAACACCAGAAGCCTGTTGATCCAAGATATTGCCTCCTTTTATCTGCCCTGCTGCTTGAAGTTTCCCCATGAGGATCAAGGGGTTTCCACAATAAGAAGGAAACCATTTTGGGGACCCCGTGTATTACTAGTTGTATTAAGGCATTATGCAAATATGAGAGTGCATAAATGTCTTCCTTGGTACCGGTAAACAGAGATTACTGTGTTTGTTAATTTGGGATCCGTAGACAACTTGATGAATACAGTTTCTTTCAAACTCTTTTGTCTTCTACCTACAAAAAGAAATGTATTTTATATCACAATCCAGGACACACGCATACATATACACGTGTCATCAAATCTAAGACTCCATTGGTTGTCAGATACATCATTTATTTTACGTATTACTAAAAAATGTAAAAGCTACGCCAATTAAAACAATGCCATTACATTGATTGTAAAGCTCACCTTGATGTAATAAAAATTAAAATGTATAAAAGGGACCTACATAAGTGGAAAAACATACCTTGCTCATGGATAGGAAGACTTAACATAGGAAAAATGTCTATTCTACCAAAAGCCATCTATATATACAATGTACTTCAGATCCAAATTCCAACGACATTTTTTAATGTGATGGAGAAACAAATCACCAACTTCATATGGAACGGAAAGAAGCCCCGGATAAGTAAAGCATTACTGAAAAAGAAGAAGAAAGTGGGAGGCCTCACTCTACCTGATTTTAGAACATATTATACAGCCACAGTAGTCCAAACAGGCTGGTGCTGGTACAACAGGCACAATGACCAATGGAACAGAATTGAGAACCCAGATATAAATCCATCCACATATGAGCAGCTGATATTTGACAAAGGCCCAGTGTCAGTTAATTGGGGAAAAGATAGTCTTTTTAACAAATGGTGCTGGCATAACTGGATATCCATCTGCAAAAAAATAAAACAGGATCCATACCTCACACCATGCACAAAAACTAACTCCAAATGGATCAGACACCTAAACATAAAGACTAAAATGATAAAGATCATGGGAGAAAAAATAGGGGCAGCGTTAGGAGCCCTAATACAAGGCATAAACAGAATACAAAACATTACTAAAAATGACAAAGAGAAACCAGATAACTTGGAGCTCCTAAAAATCAAACACCTATGAGGTCAGCAGTTCCAATCCACCAGGCACTCCTTGGAAACTCTATCGGGCAGCTCTACTCTGTCCTGTAGGGTCGCTATCAGTCGGAATCGACTCGATGGCAGTGGGTTTGGTTTTTTTGGTTTGATGCTCATCTAAAGACTTCACCAAAAGAGTAAAAAGACCACCTGCAGACTGGGAAAAAATTTTCAGCTCTGACATCTCCGACCAGCGCCTGATCTCTAAAATCTATATGATTCTGTTAAAACTCAACCACAAGAAGACAAACAACCCACTTAAAAATTGGGCAAAGGATATGAACACGCACTTCACTAAAGAAGATATTCAGGCAGCTAACAGATACGTGAGAAAATGCTCTCGATCGTTAGCCATTAGAGAAATGCAAATTAAAACTACGATGAGATTCCATCTCACTCCAACAAGGCTGGCATTAATCCAAAAAACACAGAATAATAAATGTTGGAGAAGCTGTGGAGAGATTGGAACTCTTACACGCTGCTGGTGGGAATGTAAAATGGTACAACCACTTTGGAAATCTATCTGGCGTTTTCTTAAAAAGTTAGAAATAGAACTACCATACAACCCAGAAATCCCACTTCTCGGAATATACCCTAGAGAAATAAGAGCCTTCACACGAACAGATATATGCACAGCCATGTTTATTGCAGCTCTGTTTACAATAGCAAAAAGCTGGAAGCAACCAAGGTGTCCATCAACGGACGAATGGATAAATAAATTATGGTATATTCACACAATGGAATACTACGCATAAATAAAGAACAGTGATGAATCTGTGAAACATTTCCTAACATGGAGGAACCCGGAAGGCATTATGCTGAGTGAAATGAGTCAGTTGCAAAAGGACAAATATTGTATAAGACCACTATTATAAGAACTTGAGAAATAGTTTAAACTGAGAACACATCCTTTTGTGGTTATGAGAAGGGGAAGGGAGGGAGGGTGGGAGAGGGTTATTTACTGATTAGATAGTAGATAAGGACTACTTCAGGTAGAGGGAAGGACAACACTCAATACAGGGAAGGTCAGCTCAACTGGACTGGACCAAAAGCAAAGAAGTTTCCTGAATAAACTGAATGCTTTGAAGGTCAGCAGAGCAAGGGCGGGGGTTTGGGGACTATGGCTTCAGGGGACATCTAAGTCAATTGGCAAAATAAATTCTATTAAGAAAACATTCTGCATTCCACTTTGAGTTGTGGCGTCTGGGGTCTTAAATGCTAACAAGCGGCCATCTAAGATGCATCAATGAGTCTGAACCCACCTGGATCAAAGGAGAATGAAGAACACGAAGGCCACAAGGTAATTATGAGCCCAAGAGACGGAAAGGGCTACATGAACTAGAGACTACATCATCCTGAGACCAGAAGAACTAGATGGTGCCCGGCCACAACCGATGACTGCCCTGACAGGGAGCACAACAGAGAACCCCTGAGGGAGCAGGAGAACAAGGGGATGCAGACCCCAAATTCTCATAAAAAGACCAGACTTAATGGTCTGACTGAGACTAGAGGAATCCCGGTGGTCATGGTTCCCAAACCTTCTATTGGCCCAGAACAGGAACCATTCCCAAAGCCAACTCATCAAACTGGATGTCATTTCATCTGTTTTAGTCATCTATTTCATTCAAATGTGAATCGATGGCCTGCTGTTTAAATCAGTACTCTTGATGGCAAGTGACAGAAACTGACCTTGAACTTGCTTTGGCTAGAAAGGGATTTTACTGTTTTATGAAAGGACGGGTATGCTGGTGGGCCTGAGTAGTGTGGAAACCAAGGGCTCAAATACTGTGGGTCTCTCTCCATTTTGTCTCCCTTTCTCTTACGGTTTCATTCTCTCAGATTAGCATTCTCTGTGAGGCTTAACCTTGGTCACTGGCAACTTCAGGGCTTGCTTCTTCCTTATTTTAACACCAGAGAAAATCCCCTGAAGGACCAGATTGTCTCAGCTTGGGTCATGTGATCATCCCTGGAGTCAGGGAACACGTTAAAAAGTCATCCTCAGTAGAACCACATGGGTGGCATGAGGAATAATACAGTTCTCCAAAAGAAGGGGTCCTGTTCCCCTAAGAACAGCATAGTAGATGTCCATTACACCTAGAAGGTGGTAGCAGTAGGCATTGTGCACTGTGGTTTAGCCTCCCCCAATAGATATTACACAAGGCATGCAAATTACCATTTGAAACTCAGAGTTGCTATCAGTTCAGTTTTACCTTCTTTTCCCTAGAGCTTGAGTCTCCCTGTGAAGATAATAATAACTGACAGCAGCCAGTGTGTGACTGTCATTTTGGGGACACTGAGTGGAAAATGGCTGCTTTCAGATTCAAAGAGAGAAACTACCCAGAACAGAAACCGTTTGACCTCCCACTGGAGACAGAGCGGCTAAATAAACCACCCATGAAAGGCTTCAAGTGAAGCCCAAGTTTTCATCCTTGGGTGCTGGTGTTCCATGCTCTGTCAGGGAACCAGAGAATGTTCCAAAAGGAAGAAGCCTCAGGTTTCGTTTGAGCAAGCAGCAGCCAGTCCCTTATGTTCTCACTGTGCTCGTTACAGGGCTGCCTTCTGGAAGCATCTTTCCTCACAGTCTCCTCTTTCTCTGCCATTTAATCTGCTGTATTAAAATGTCATTCTACAGATGTGTAATTAAAGGCTTTTTGCTTCCCATTCTTTGTACGCACTGCTGTGGTTTTATTTATTTATTTTTGTTAGTATCTCTCTTTCCTGAACCCCATTATTCTCAGTTTTGCTGTGATGTGCCAGAATTTTGTAGATTATACCACTGGTTTACTGCCAAGCATGATGGGCCAGTCGTAGCTTTATTTGGGTAGCTTTTTTGAATCTTAAATACAGTTTTTGTTTCTGTAAGTACAGCCTTCACTGAGGGAGATGGATTTCTCTTTCTGACACTGGTGGAACATCTCAAGGCAGATCAGTAATGTATACTGAAGTCTTGAAGGAAGACTCCTTTTGAGGGCTTTTTGGGGAGAGGGGTACTTGTTTTAGTTTCTGCCAGAGCCGTAACAGGAAACAAACCCTGACCATATTCTCTGGGAAGTCTGCCATCTAGTTGGAAAGACAGAACCTACACACACCTAAAATGATTTCTGAAAGTCA
Source organism: Elephas maximus indicus (assembly GCF_024166365.1). NCBI lineage: Eukaryota > Metazoa > Chordata > Mammalia > Proboscidea > Elephantidae > Elephas > Elephas maximus. Next base: position 136,774,203 of record NC_064846.1, read on the forward strand.
AAGCAACCTAAGAATCAGCGCTGATTCAAAAATGTGAACAGGGCATGTCAATGTGAATGTAAATTTAAAGATTAGAAACGATGAACTGAGGAGTCGGCTTTGAACCAACTTTTAAAGCAGGAAAGGGACTGAGAGAGGAGGGGAGGGGTTTTTCAGGTAGTGCAAAGACATCAAGACAGAAAACAGGTGGTTGTGAAATAGTGCGAGATTTACTGTCAGAAGTGTTCAATCCTTGTTTCTCTAGTAATCGATGATCACTTCATTCTCTGAGACAGGGATATAGTCGTAAACAAGGTAGCAAAGTGTTGCTGCCCTACCCAGGTTTACATTCTAGTTACTGAGTGACACCTACCTCATGGGTTGCACTGAGGATTTAAGGTAACTGAAATGAAAGAACCTGGTGAATTTTTAAGTAACACATTATATTTATTGTTTATTACTAGTTGGGGGAGGAGGGCAGGTTGTTTTGCTTGATTGGAATTATATCCCAACTAGAAGTTGATGGGAGTATTTTGAGGGACTGTAGTTTGAAAACATGTACTGTGTCCTTCTCATTAGTGCCACCCAAGTTTACAAACGAGCAAACTGAGGCCCCAGAAGGGGAAGTGGCTTCTCCAGTCAAGATCATACAGTTAGTTAGAGGTGGAGCTGGAACTAAATCCCAAGGCTCTTTCAGTTGCATTCTACCAGAGAGGGTAGCCATAAGCAGTTGAGGAAATTTGGTACCTGCTTGATGTTTCTTGGGACAAACTATCCATGTCCTGAACAAATCAGGTGAAAGCAAATACTTCCACCACTGCCCCCTCGAAGCCTTCCTCAGATCCCTTCTTTTTGAAGGAAGAAACAAAGAATTAATTAGACAAGGCTAAGTGTTCTAAGAAGCCTGGTGGTGCAGTGGTTCCGCACTCCACTGCTAATCAAAAGGTTGGTGGTTCAAACTCACCCAGCAGCTCCCTGGGAGAAAGACCTGGCGATCTGCTTCCCTAAAGATTACAGCCAAGAAAACCCTATGGGGCAGTTCTGCTCTGTCACAGGGGGTTGCTATGAGTTGAAAATCGACTCAACAGCACCTAACAATAACATAAAGTATTCTGAATCACTGTTTTTTTTTCAATTCTATTGATCAAGACCCACAGGAAGAAATATATTCTACACTATGAAGTATTTGGGTGAACATATTATTTATTGTCCAAATCGGGACACTTTTGAGTGTGAAAGTGATTGCTTTTAATAAAAATGCTGGGACAACAAGAGTAAAATGGGACTGTAGCATACAAACTGGGGATACCCTGCCACACAGACACTTAAATAATTTTTTTAAAAGTTTCATAAAGTAGTATTAACCCTTACTATGTGCAATGCATGCCAACATTTTTAATTCTATTCTATTTCACTACAAAAATATAGGTCATGACCCACTAAGATGGGTCAACAGTTTGAAAAATACTACTCTTGCTGATTGTTGGTACATTTAAAGGGCTAAGGGTGGTGATGGAGAGGGGAGAGGAAGGTGGGCGAGGGGAGAGGAAGGTGGGCATGGGGAGGTGAATGTCTGAGATGTGCAATAAATTTGTCCCATCGGAACCTTTGGGTGAATCTTCTCTCCAGGTAAAAATACTGGTAATAAACATGTCCTTCAGCCTATTCCCCATGATTACAAGGGGTTCAGGAACAATCTTTCTGGAGACCTTTCTTCCACTTGGGACAGGGTTCTTCCTCTGTGGACTTTCCCCCCATTTTCTTACCTTCAGGTTTTCGTCTATTATTCTGACGCTGATTTAGTTGAGCAAACCTTCCAAGGAAGAGTGTTTCATTGATAGTTTCTGGCCCTCTGAGCACTTACTTGTTCTGGGTCTGTGTCCTGGGCTTGAAGCTGATCCTCTGCACTGCTAAATTTTCTTCTCTCCTCTACTCCTTTAAACAGACACTTACACACAGCTCTGAGACATCTTTCCTCTGCCATGAAACTTTGCCAAGACAAAACAGAGCAGGTTTTGCCTGCCAGTTAGGTGTGAGGGGCTCACTGTGGGGTTTTCTCCAAAGGCTGCCCATATCTTAGACCTTTCCAGCTAAGAAAGGGCCTGCACACTTTACCCATGGAGGAGAGAAGGGCTGCTATTCTGCCCTGTGTCCACACAGGCTGTTGGGCAGGCCTTTCCTCAAGGTTTCCAGAAATGTTTGTGCACTCATGTGTGTTAGCAAGAGCCATGAGAGCATGACAGACCCAGCAGTAATACTTCCCAGAAATGAAATCACTTTCTGTGGGCCCTGTTTCATAAGGATTTTAAAGTCTTGAAGACATATGGGGAACCATAGTGTTTTTCTTGCCTGAAAGGATAAACTATGGTAATATCTTGAGCCTAAAAGTCACTTTCTCCTAAAATAAATTTTATCAGGTGAATTCACAGACTAATGTGACAGCAGGTTTTTTTTTCTTTTTTTTTTTTTTTTTTTTACTGGAGAGGATTCAGTGTGTGGCCTTTTCTGGTGGTTATTAAAACCCAGCACCCAATATTTTGGTAGCACGGAGATTTTTGATGTTGCTTAATTTTTTTTCAGTTCTTTTTTTTCTTCAAATTTTTATTGTGCTTTTTGAAAGTTTACAAATCAAGTCAGTCTCTCGTACAAAAATTTATATACACCTTGCTATATACTCCTAGTTGCTCTCCCCCTAATGAGACAGTACACTCCTCTCCATCCTCTAGTTCCATGTCCGTTCAGCTAGTTTCTCTCCCCTTCTCCCTTCTCATCTTGCCTCCAGACAGGAGCTGCCTACATAGTCTCATGTGTCTACTTGATCCAAGAAGCTCACTCTTCCCCAGTATCATTTTCTTTGCCATAGTCCAGTCCAATCCCTGACTGAAGAGTTGGCTTTGGGAATGGATCCTGTCTTGGGCTAACAGAAGGTATGGGAACCATGACCTTGGGGTCCTTCTAGTCTCAATCAGACCATTAAGTCTGGTCTTTTTACAAGAATTTGGAGTCTGCATCCCACTGCTCTCCTGCTCCCTGAGGGGTTCTCTGTTGTGTTCCCTGTCAGGGCAGTCATCGGTTGTGGCCGGGCGCCGTCTAGCTCTTCTGGTCTCAGGCTGATGTAGTCTCTGGTTTATGTGGCCCTTTCTGTCTCTTGGGCTCGTAATTACCTTGTGTCCTTGGTGTTCTGCATTGTCATTTGCTCCAGGTGGGTTGAGACCAATTGATGCATCTTAGATGGCCGCTTGGTAGTGTTTAAGACCCCAGATGCCACTCTCCAAAGTGGGACATTGCTTAATGTTTTAAAAAATTCTCTAAAATATATATTAGACCAGGTATAAATTTGTCATATTTTAACATTCTTACCAGAAGCTCATTTGCATGCACAGCCAGCAGCTTCCAGGTAGTAGAGGCCTTCAATATATACTCCCTGAATTAAGCAGAAAATGTGATTATGAACTATCAAATTGTAAACTTGTAAAGCAAACCAAAGATAGTAGTAACTATTTTATTTTACTATGTTGTTTTAAAAACATACACATTATGCCATTTAACCTTTATGGCAACCCTATGAGGCATGGCAGATTTGGGTATTTGAGGTTTAGGGAGGTTCAGTGACTGTCTTAAGTTGGTTCCCTAGAAGCAGAGCTTGTGATTTGTTGAGGGAATGCTCTCAGGGAAAACTGTAAGTGAGGTAAGGAAGCAGGAAAGAGTCAAGCAACAATGTAGTCTTAGGGAATGTCTAGCCATGTTCTGATCCACAAGGTGCTCAGAAACATAAATCCTGCAGAGTTGCACCCCAGCCTTGTCCCTTGAGGAAAGAGTCTGACCTTATGTCCCTCCATATCAACTAGACATTGACTGCCTTTAGAGAAAGGACGGGGGTGGCATAATCTCCTGGCTGAGGTGGCTTCCATGAGCTGAGGACAATTCTCTGCAGAAGCTGGCAGCTGTGAGCCATTATCATCCAAATACTCACAGCAGCTGGGCGATAAGTACACCACCCTGGGTAAAGGAGATTTGGGTGAGGCATTAGCAGCATCTACTTCAGTGACCTGAAAAAGCTGTAAAACCAGGCCTGAGAGATACATCAAAATCTTCTGTCTGGAAGCACAACAGAGAACCCCTGAGGGAGCAGGAGAACAGTGGGATGCAGACCCCAAATTCTCATAAAAAGACCAGACTTAATGGTCTGACTGAGACTAGAGGAGTCCCGGCGGTCATGGTCCCCAAACCTTCTGTTGGCCCAGGACAGGAACCATTCCCAAAGACTACTCATCAGACATGGAAGGGACTGGACAATGGGTTGGAGAGAGATGCTGATGAAGAGAGAGCTACTTGTATCAGGTGGACACTTGAGACTGTATTGGCATCTCCTGTCTGGAGGGGAGAAGGGAGGGTAGAGAGGGTTAGAAACTGGCAAAACGGTCACGAAAGGAGAGACTGGAAGAAGGGAGCGGGCTGACTCATTGGGGGAGAGTAAATGGGAGTATGTAGTAAGGTGTATATAAGCTTATATGTGACAGACTGACTTGATTTGTAAACTTTCACTTAAAGCACAATAAAAATTATTTAAAAAAATCTGTCTAATGCCCTTTCTCCTCTTCCTCTTTGTCCTTGTTCTCCTCTTTCTCTTTTTCTTCTTCCTCCTCCTTCTCTCTTCTCACATTCTTCTTCCCCCTCCCCCCTTCCTCCTCCTCCTCTCTCTTCTCCTTCTTATTCTTTTTTGTTTTTAAATCAAATACCACTCATTCTATCAGGGCTTTTGCAGGTCAGGATACAGGCAGGGCTTAGCTTAAGCTGTTGGAGCTTAAGCTGTTGGCTGGGCCTGTGGTTTCATTTGAAGGCTCAATTTGTGTGTGTTCAGGGGTCAATCCTCTTCCAACTCGTTGGCAGACCTTGGTGCATCACCACATGGAACTCTCCACAGGGCAGCTGGTTTGCCCTAAGATGAGTGATCCAGAGAAAGCATAAGAGAAAATTCCCAAGATAGAAACCCATCTTTTTATAATTGAATCTCAGAAGAGATATGGCATTACTTCTGCCATATTCTGTTGATTAGAAGTGAATCAGTTCCAGTTCACACTCAAAGGGAGGAGATTACAGAATGGCATGAATGCTGGGAGGCAGAGATCATTGGGGGTCATCATAGAGGGTGCCTATTACAGCCCATCCTTTGACCCCCAATGATTCATATCCCTCCCACATGCAAAATATACTCACCCTTTCCCAAGGCCCCTAAAAGTCTTATCCCATTACAGCATCAGCTCAACATCTAATTAGGTCCAGATATGGATCAGGCTCCTCAGATACAGATATTTAACCATACTCCACAAATAGAATTCATCTTGATTTGTAGATATGTGAAACTAAAAATACAAGCTGTCTGCCCTGACCCATCCAACCTACAGTAGTGGGACAGTTACAAGATAACTACTCTAGAGATTTCTGTTTTTAAAAAGAGGTTAAATGTGAGGCACAAGAGAGTCACTGGCCCATAGCAGTTTTGAAATCCAGCTGGCTAAATTTTGGGAATTCCTTGCTTATGTATCATGGTCTGGGAAGAATTCTCTGTGGCTTTTGACTCTGCCCTCTGGGCTCTTGATTCCACCCTCTAAGCTATCCTTCATTTTTCATGGAAGATAGCACCTATTTATAGCTGAGGAGCTTGCTCATCCTGCTTCCTGAAACTAAAATTCTGGGAGTTCAGAGGTCTCTCCTCATTCTGTATTGTCTCTGTCCCCCTCAGTCATGCTGGTGATACTTCTGAATATGTGGCCTTTTAAGAACTTTGTGAGTCTTCTATGAATCTTTTTAGGATTTCCTTCATTAGACAAAAGCCACACCCACAGATATCATGGACAAAAGCCCTTTTCTACTTGGTTGAGATGATCAGTAAATATTAAAAAAAAATTTTTTTTTTTAAATATTAAGGCATACCTTTAATTTCCTTAAAGGGCTTTTTTCATGACTTTGAGGCACCATCTTAGATCTTTCTGAAGTTTTCGGGATTTTGCAGTCATACTTTTGGTGTTATCTTTAGGCCAGGTTTTCCTGGCAGTGTCCTTGATTTGATCTTTGCACAGAAGCCGTTCACATATCTTTTCCACTTTATTGCAGCTGCAATGTAACCCCATTTGCAAATCATTTGTTAATACTAAATCATCTGGCTACCACAAATGCCCTATGGTTTCTAATAGTGAAAAATACCTTTTCCTAAATATCCAAATCTCTTCAGCATTGTCACAGTTCAGATTTATATACTGAAGCTGTACGAACTAGGATAAAACCATTCCAGACACATGAGCGTAAGAACACATGATTTATGTGTCATAAGACACTTAAGGTAGATCTTTCTCTTTTTCTCCAACAAAAAATTTATTGACCACCAGCTCTGAATCATATGCAGGGTATACAAGGTAAATTACACATGGTTCTTACCACTGAGCAATTTAAAGGTATACTTTACCTTCATAGAAAATTTTGTTAAAAATTAGGTCTAAATCTGTGCTGACATACGTGGGAGCTGCTAGCCACACGTGACTATTTCATTTTAAATTAATTAAAACTAAACTAATAAAAACATTCAGTTTTTTAGTCTTACACCATTTCAAGTGCTCAATAACTGCATGTGACTAGTAGCTACCTTATTGGACAGCATAGATGTAAAACATTTCTATCACTGTAGAAAATTCCATTGGACAGCACTAGTCTAGAAGAAACCAAAATGATCTAATAAAAACAACCATTTATCCTCTTGTTTAAAATATCTCTCCTGTCCTATACCAAAAAGAGTCAAGGAGATATACTACATACTTCTTCAGTAAATATGCTTCATAATAAAGAATGCTGTAAAACTATGGTTCTTAATGATTTTTTGGATCACAGGCCCTTATTAAAATATACTGAAAGCTAGCAACTTTTTCCCCGGCAAATGTATTTGTGTACCAAAAATCATGTCCAATTGCAAGGGGATTCATGGACCCCCTAAAGCTCTTCCATTGGTTCTCTAGGTGGCCATGAGACTCAGGTTAAGAGCCCCTAGTGCAGAGTAAATTTTATTTCCTGTTAACTTTGAACAGAACAAAGGAGATGCAATTTACTATTAAATATGTTGATATCTGATAATACTGAAGTTATATTTGGAATATATATGATAAAGTAAAAAAACTGATAAAGTATTAAGAATACAAAGCTATCTTCAAAACAACTTAAAAAAAACTACCCTTTGAGTTAAAAATATAACACAGAACCAGCAAATTTGCCAGTTTGGATCATTGTATCACAATCAAAATGTATAAAGTTTTAACAAATTTGCTGTTTTTTTATTAGTCTCAAATGTCACTGCCCCCTTAAAACGAGCCACCTTACGGGTTGATGGAAGGAACCCTCAATAGCCTTCCAAAATCTAAATTCTTCATATAATTCTAGTACATACAATAGATATTTCTTACGAGTGACTTCAGTGCCTCAATGATGTTATCTACTTGGGCATTTAGAATGAAAAGGGTGGAATTCAGTGGGCCAGGAAAACCCTTCTTTGGACTTTGGAGAAAAGGAATGGCTATTTTTCTGAAAATCTGTTGAATTAGAAGAAATTTCTGCCAAGGAGAGCAGAATTATAAATGGAATTGGCTCCAGGTATGGCTAAGGGACAGAAGCCTACATGGCTCTGAGTTTCTGATTTCTGAGCCAATGTAGGATTTGTGTTTGTGTTGAGAGGACACACTGAAGCATTCTTTCCAAAGAGTGGTAATCCAAACCATATGAGCACTGATTAATGGTTATGTCATAATAAAACCTTAATTAACCAGAGTTCTAAACGAGTGGCCTATTGTTAACAAAGAAGAGTTTACTAGGAAACCCTTCTCTCTCCTTCCTTCCTTCTTCCCCCGCCCCCCCGCCATTGTTTTTTCATTCTTATTTTAATCCTGTGGAAAATCTTTCTCCAACATGTGTGAATCCCTTTGCTGCTTTAGTTAGTACAATCTGCTGAACTGAGTCTGTCTTTTATCTTAGTGTATCCTTCAGGACGTTCATTTTGCAGACTGTCCATCATTTTTATAGAAGTTGATGTTCGAGTTCAGGCTTAATGTAAACTGGAAATTTGCTGAGGAAAGGCTAGTATCCATTTTATTTTCTTGCCGCTTCTTTTTAATCTATCAATCAGTGGCAGGAAAGTTTCCATTCATTTGTATATCAGTTTGGATGCGTTAAGCTGCAAGTAACAAACAATGCCATTTACAGTGGCTAAACTGAAAGGATATTTATTTGTAGACCTAATAGGAAGTGTGAATATAAGGGTCTCAGCTTGATTTAGTAGCCTAGTGAGGTTATCAAAGACCCCCAGTACTTTTTATCCTTCCACTCTGCCATCTTCAGCTGATAATCTTTAATCCTGAGACTAAAGATTACCTCATGGTTGCAAAATAGCTGCTGCAGTTCTCTCTTTTATTAGGAAGGAAATTTTTCCCATAAGTTTTTCCTTTTCCCAAAGCAGACTTCCTTTTACGTGCCATTTGTCAATACTGGATAACATGCCTACCCCTGGATCAGTCATTGGCAAAGGAGAATTTTTGGCCTAGAGTCGTCATGGTTTATCTCCTGGGGAAGGTCACATTGCTGCTGAACACAATCTGGTAACTTTTAGCAAGAAAAAAGGGGAGAATGGCTGTTAGACAGGCAACTAGTAGCTTCTGCCACTCAAATTCTTTGTCTTGATTTTGGTAGGCCCACTCTTCCATGTTATACTTGTTATTCTACTACAAAAGAGGCCATTTTCTGTTTGCATATCAGTGATCCCAAAGCCTACCACCTCATTTGTTTGAAAATGTAAGGGCAAAAGGCAATAAGGCTGAGTGGAAAGAGCATGATGCATTTAGGGGTTAGGCAGACTGGATTTGAATCCCTGATTTACCACTTACTAGCTATGTACCCTTAGATAAGTAGTTTAAGACCTTTGAGACTTGGCTTCCCTACTTGTAATTCTAAGATAATATCAACCTGCCAGGGTTATTGTATAGATTAAATAAGATAATGCATAGAAATTGCCTAGTATAGTACATATCACTGGCTCTCAATGTATTATAGCAGTTATGTGGATTCAGTTACTCGGGAATCAACCTACATTTAACTGGGGAGATAGACCAAATAGGAAGAAGAATGAAAAGTTTGATTCTAGCTTTTTGTTCTCTTTCTTCATCCATATTCACGTTAAAGCCCCCTCCCCCATCTTCAAAAGACTTGTGGGTGTTGTTATTGTGTGTCGTGGAGTCGATTCTGACTCATAGCAACCCTATAGGACAGAGTAGAACTTGCGCATAGGGTTTCCTAGGCTGACATCTTTATGAGAGCAAATCACCAGGTCTTTTCTCCTGCAGAGTGGCTGGTAGGTTTGAATCACAGACCTTTCGGTTAGCAGCCCAAGCATTTAACTATTGCACCAACAGGGCTTCTTTGTTGAGTAATTTCAGTTACTAAGAGAAAATTGTTAAAACCATACTCTTTTAAAAATTTGTTTGCTTATAACAAAGTTTATTAAGAAAATGTTCTGCATACCACTTTGGTGAGTAGCATCTGGGGTCTTAAAAGCTAGTGAGCAGCCGTTTAAGATGCTTCTATTGGTCGCAACCCACCTGGAGCAAAGGAGAATGAAGAACACCAAAGACGCAAGGAAACTATTAGCACAAGAGATAAAAAGGGCCACATAAACCAGAGACTACATCAGCCTGAGACCGGAAGAACTAGATGGTGCCCAGCTACCACCAATGACCGCCCTAACAGGGAACACAACAGAGTCCCTGATGGAGCAGGAGAAAAGTGCAGTACAGTATTAAAATTCCCGTAAAAAAGACCAGACTTACTGGTCTGAATGAGACATGGCCCCAGACTCTCTGTTAACCCAGAACTAAAACCATTCCCGAAGCCAACTCTTCAGACAAAGAATAGACTGGACTATAAGACATAAAATGATACTCGTGAGGAGTGTGTTTCTTAGTTCAAGTAGATACATGAGACCAAATGGGCAGCTCCTGTCCGGAGGTAGAATGAGAAGGCAGAAGGGGATAGGAGCTGGTTCAATGGACATGGGAAATCTGGGGTGGAAAGGGGGAGTGTGCTGTCGCATTATAGGGATAGCAACTGGGGTCATGTAACAATGTGTATATAAATTTTCATATGCGAAACTAACTTGAGCTGTACCTTTCACCTAAAGCACAGTAATAAAAATAGTAAAAATTTTGTTTACTTAAATATCTGTCAGAGTTTAACACAGGAAACAAAAGCCCCTCTAAGAATTTTAGACAAAAAGGGATATGATGTAGGCAATTGAGTGCTCACAAAATTGTTGGCAAGATTGGAGCAGTGGAAGTCAGGAAGTTTGGATTAAAGGTCAAATGGCACCACAGCTTCAATTCAGATGTCAGACGCTACTGTTATCATTCAGAGGTTAGAAGACTGTTGCTGCCATGACTACCATCACTGCCAATATTAATTATATCCTCCCTACCCCACAAAGCTGATGAGGATACACAGTATGCCACTGCTACCAACATTCACATCTGCTGAAGCCTACTTTCTGCCTATATAACTGTAGAAAAGAAGAATGACTATGCTTTCATCTCCCAAATCTCTAAAGAGTGCATCTCGTTTGCAGAACCAACCACAACTTAGGGGTAAGAGAATCTAGGAACTGTAGTTTTCAACCTCCTAGCCTCTGAAATACAGGGAAGTAGGTACACAGAAAATTCTGGAAATGGGTGTTGTCATGGATTGAATTGTGTCTCCCTAAAATATCTATCAACTTGGCTAGGCCATGATTCCCAGTATTGTGTGATTGTCCATCATTTTGTCATCTGATGTGATTTTCCTATGTGTTGTTAATGAGGGAGGACTCAATCTACAAGACTAAGTTTTTTCTTAAATCAATCTCTTCAGAGATACAAAAGAGAGAAGTGAGCAGAGAGACAGGGGGACCTCTACCATGAAGAAAGAAGCACTGAGAGTATAGTGCGTCCTTTAGATCTGGGGTCCCTGTGCTGAGAAGCGTCTCGACCAGGGGAAGATTGATGACAAGGACCTTCCCCTAGAGCTGACAGAGAGAGAAAGCCTTCCCCCTGGAGCTGGCCCCCTGAATTTGGACTTCTGGCCTCCTAGACTGTGAGAGAATAAATTTCTCTTTGTTAAGGCCATCCACTTGTATTTCTGTTATATAGCAGCACTAGATAACTAAGACAGGTGCCAATAGGCAATGTTTAGCATAGCTTATTTATTTATACATATTTATAAATATGGTAGCTTATTCCTCAAAGGATCTGAGGTAGAAAACTACCCACTATATTTGTTCAAAATAACTCTTTGAGGTTTCCTATTCTAAGCTTTGAGCAACTGGTTATATTATTTCAACACTGTCTTAGTTATCTAGTGCTGCTGTAACAGAAATACCGCAAGTGGATGGCTTTAACAAAGAGAAATTTATTCTCTCACACTTTAGGAGGCTAGAAGTCCAAAATCAGGGTGCCGGCTCCAGGGGAAGGCTTTCTCTCTCTGTCAGCTCCAGGGGAAGGTCCTTGTCATCAATCTTCCCCTGGTCCAGGAGCTTTTCACATGCAGGGACTCTGGGTACAAAAGATACGCTCTGCTGTGGCTCTTATGCACTGCTGGTGGGAATTTGAAATGGTACAACCACTATGGAAAACGATGGGGTACCTCCTTAAAAAGCTAGAAATAGAAATACTGTGTGATTCAGAAATCCCATTCCTACGAATATATCCTAGAGAAATAAGAGCCGTCACATGAATAGACATATGCATATCCATGTTTACTACAGCATTATTCACAATAGCAAAAAGATAGAAGCAACCTAAGTGCCTGTATTAGTCATCTAGTGCTGCTGTAACAGAAATACCACAAGTGAATGGCTTTAACAAAGAGACATTTATTTTCTCACAGTCCGGTAGGCTAGAAGTCCAAATTCAGGGCGTCAGCTCCAGGGAAAGGCTTTCTCTCTCTGTTGGCTCTGGAGGAAGGCCCTTCTTGTCAATCTTCCCCTGGTTAAGGAGCTTCTCTGCACAGGGACCTCAGGTCCAGAGGATGTGCTCTGTTCCTGGCACTGCCTTCTTGGTGTTGTGAGGTCCCCATGTCTCTCTGCTCACTTCTCTCTTTTCTATCTCAAAAGAGATTGGCTTAAGATACTATCTAATCTTGTAGATCTCATCAATATAACTGCCACTAATCCATCTCATTCCATCATAGTGATAGGATTTATAACACATGAGAAATCACATTAGATGACAAAATGGTAGACAATCATACAATACTGGGAAACATAGCCCAGCCAAGTTGACAGATATTTTTGGGGGACATGATTCAGTCCATGACAGTGCCCATCAACAGATGAATGGATAAACAAATTATTGTATATACACACAATGGAATATTACACAATGATAAAGAACGATGAATCTGGGAAACATCTCACAACATGGATGAATCTGGAGGGTATTGTGCTGAGTGAAATAAGTCAATCACAAAAGGACAAATATTCTGTAAGACCACTATTATAAAAACTGCAGAAAAGGTTTACAGATAGGAAAAAAAAATCTTTGATGGTTATGAGGGAGGGTTAGAATTGGGGAGAGGGAATCACTAATTAGTAGACAAATGGTAACTTTGGTGAAGGGGAAGCCAACACACAATATAAGGGAAGTCAGCACAACTTGACCAATGCAAAGTCATAGAAGCTTCATAGACACATCCAAATACCTCGAGGGACCGAGTTACTGGAGCTGAGGGTTGGGGTCTATGGTCTTGGGAGGGCATGTAGGTCAATTGGCATAAAGTAGCCCATAAAGAAAATGTTCTACATCCGACTTTGGTGAATAGTGTCTATGGTCTTGAAAGCTGCTGGTCCCATCCCATCTGGAGCAAAGGAGAATGAAGAAAACCAAAGATACGAGGAAAATATTAGTCCAGAGAACTAATGGACCACATAAACCACAGTCCCCACCAGCCTTTGCCCAGAAAAAGTACCACCACCGACTGTTCTGACAGTAATCACAGTAAAGGGCCCCAGACAGAGCGGGATAAAAATGTAGAACAAAATTCAAACTAAAAGAAAAAGACCGGACTTACTGGTCTGACAGAGACTGGAGGAACCCCAGAGACTATGATCCCCAGACACCCTGCTGATTCAGAACTGAAGCCACTCCCGAAGTCCTCCTTTAAAGCTAGAGATTAGAGAAGTCTATGAAAGAAACAACAATATATATGCGAAATTGAGAAATCTACCCATAGAATCTGTTTACACTTGAAAAGGAGTTCCAGGTGCAGGAGTTCCAGTTACAGGTTCTCTCATTCTAGGCTTGAGTGGCATTGCTTTTGGGAGTTTCAATTCGAAGAAATGCAGCAACTGTTTTTCCTCTAGAATGTATGCTCCACAAAGATAGGACATTGTCTTGTTCACTTCTGTTTTCTCACCACTGAGCACAAGATTTTCACTCAGAAGATATTTGTTGAATGAATGAGAGGTACATACCAGATACAGTGATTGGTGCTAGGGACATAAAGATAAAAACATAGCCCTTGCCCTCAAGAAGCTTACGCTCTAATAGAGAAGTGAGACACATGTTCTACATGAAGAATGAAACAGGTGCTAGAGACATAAACTCAATGCTATTGGAGCGCAGAAGAGGCAATAATGAAGTGTTGGTACATGACACATGGTTATTATTGGTCTATGCATGGTCTTGTTTTACGTATGTACTTTTGTATTCAGTTACCAATTTAATTATGTAAATTTTAATAATAAGCATCTGTAAACCCATCACCTAACCCAGGAACTGAAATATTGACAATAACTCACATCATCTTTTGATTCCTTCTCTATCCCATGCTTTTGCTTCCACAGCCATCTCCTCCCTCACAAGGTAAACACCTTCCTGAGATTTGTGTTAACCATCCCTTTGTTTTTTAAAAAACAAAATTTATTTTGAAACAATCACAGACTTACAGCAAAATTGAAAGTACTGCACAGGAAACTTTTTTCCCGCTGAACCATTTGGGAATAAGGCCGTTAGGCCCAACATCCCCAAATACTTTAGTATATATTTTCCATGTACAGGAACATTTTCCTACATAACCACAGCCATCAAAATCAGGAAATTAGCATTGCCCATACTTACCATCTAGTACTTAGACCTCATTCAAGTTTCATCAATCTTGGACCGATAATGTCCTTTATAGGAAAAAAATATCCAGTTTGGAATCATTGCTTGCATTTTGTTGTCATGTCTCCTTTAGCCTGAAACAGTTCCTCAGTTTTTCTTTGACTTTTATGACCTTGAAATTTTTTTTTTAAGATTACAGACCAGTTATTTTGTAGAATGTCTGTCAATTAGGGCTTGTCTGATGATTAGATTCAGTTATTTGTCTTCAGCAGGAATATCACAGAAGGGATGCTGGTTTCTCATTCTGTCAGGTGTCTACTTCATGGGCTTCAATTTAAGTAAAAACAGTAGTGAGAAGGCCTGGCCTTGGGTTTAGATGAGCTGTCCAAAGAAACAAATAAATAGGAAAAAAAAAACTACATTATCTCTGCCAAGGAGAGACCAACATTAGAAGTGCCATGTGAACCATGTCTCCTTTGGTTCATTATAAGACTTTTCTCGTGGTGTAACCTGGAGGGCTCCTCTCTTTAGGCAAACATCTACCATTTTCAGGTGACACTTCAGTTAAACTTGTGGTCTAACAATACAAGTGGTTTACCCCTGACACCCCGGAGACAGCAGAGTCAAGGTTTTTTTTTTTTTTTTTTTGTCAGAGTTTTGTGTGTGTGGAGAAGGGGAAAGTGTAGAAAACTCAAAACCCAGCGTATAGAGGCCGTGGTTCTGACCCCAGACATCTGTCCCTCTTATTTGCGTGACCATCCTTTTAGATGAGTAGCAAGGTTTTGGGATGTGAGGACTTGGAGTACTGGGGAATGGATGATAGAATATTGGATACCACAATCCACCATTTTTATATTTAACAATTGTTCAATATGTTTTTGTTAAAATGTTAAAAGTAATGATACACTCAGTGAAGAAAACATGAAAATCATAGCAAAGAGGGAGACATATTGACTCATTAATTCTACCATTCCAGTACCCAAGTTTCTGGTATGTTCTTCTAGCTGCGTTCCCAGTTTCATTCCTCTTCTCCCTCCTTCCCTCCCTCCTTTCTTTTCTTTCCTTTCCCTCCCTTTTTAAAATAATGAAATAGTTCAAATATAAAGAAATGTACCCACTACCTAGATTCAACTGATGTTAACATTTTGCCATTTTTGCTCCAGATCTTTTATTTTTTTAAGCAATAAAATGTCAATGGCCCCTCTGTATGTGTTTCTGATTGCTTTGCTGTTCCTCCTTGTGCAGAGGAAATCCCTACTATGAAGTTTGTGTATGTCTTTCCAGTCCGTTATAATTTTACTGCATAGTCACAAAACATACAGCATTGTTTTAATTTTTACGTAATTGATATCACACCCTATTTATTGTTATTCAACTTGGTTTTTATTCACTATACATTGTGATTTTGAAATTTCACCTTCTTGTTTCATGTAGATTGAGTTCACTCATTTTTAACTTTTATAGCTTTCTGTTGTTGGAATACACCAATATTGATTTATCCATTTTTATAGTAGTGGTTTATACGGTTGTTCTTAGTACTGGCAGTGTTGCAGTGAGCATCCTAACACGTGGTTCCTTGTGTCCTATGCAGGAGTTCCTATGGCACATAATCTAGAAGAGGAATGAGTGGCTGATTCGACGGATAGTTTCAAATGTAGAGCAAAATCTCTCTCCAAAGTAGTTGTACCAATTACATTGCTGCCAGCAGAACTTGAGAGTTCCTCTCTCATGACATCTTTGCCAGTTTAACTTTTGCCAATCTGATGGATGTGAATTGATTTTTGTTTCTATGACATATTGTGCTGATTTCTAGTGAGGTTGAATATTCTTCCTTCCATCTTAACATTGTGTGGTATTTGGTTAAAATTCTGGTTATTTTTTTTTTCCCTGTAAATACCTGTTCAAATTTGTCATTTTTTCCCTGTTGGGCTATTATCATTATATTTTCTGGATTGTAATTCTGTGTTATATGTATTGAAAATACTTTCTCCTAATCTGGATTTTTCTTCAAATTTGATGTGCCTTTTATTGCACAGAAATTTTGCATTTTAATGTAATGAAATATATCCGTATTTTTCCTTATGGATTGTGTTTTGTAAGTTTTATTTAAAGAGTCTTTTCCTACCTCATGATTGTGAAGAAATTCTTTATTTTTGCTCAAAGATTTTGCTTTCACAGTTAGGTCTTGTAATCTATCAGGTATTGTTTTTGCAGTATGGTGTGAGATAGGGCTCTAAATTAGCTTTTTTTTGGAAAAAAATGCATAGCCAGTTAATCCCAGCATATTTATTAATCTTCTCCCCCACTGATTAATAATTCCACTTTATCATATTCCAAGTTTGACATATGTGTAAGTATAAATATTATATGCATATATATATTCTCTTTCATTATATATAGTTTGCAGTGTTGGCTTTTTAGAGTATTTTCACATACCTTTTTCCCGTTCCAGACTTGATTAGTGACTGTATAATGTTTGTTGACATACAATCGTTTGTTTGCCTGTTTCCCTATCGTCAGACATTTGATTTTCACTGTAACAAGCAATGTGTATGAGCATGCCTTAGAATGCCGAAGTATCAGTAAAGTGAGGCTGTGCACCGTGGGTATATTTATCTCTCTAACAGGAGGCGGGTGTCTCAGTCCCTTTCCTCCTATGTGGAGGGTCCCCCCAGTAGATTACGCATCTCAAGTTGTCTCTGAATGAGTGAGTGTTGTTCTTATGGTCATGAAGATATGCCACTCGGATACCCCTTCAGGGAAGGGCTGGTTGTTTCAGCTGCAGGCACTATTGTCTACAGACAGCTCTCAGCCCCTTCAGGTATTGCCTGAGCTTCTGAGAGTATTTTACCCAAGGACACACCCTTCCCAAAGGTGAATCACATCCAGTGAATGACTGAGGCAGGCATATAAAGGCCCAGCCATTTCACCCCAACATGAGACAACTTTTATCATTCATTTTTGGCTCCAGGGTTCCTCATGGTGTTGTTCAAAGCTGTTGTTGAGTCTACATCACAGTTTGACTTCTCCTTCCATCCAGACCTGCTTTCTTCCCTGACCCTCTATAGGTGTTGATGCCTAATAAACCTCCTGTGCACTAAACTCCATCCTAGAAGCTGCATCCCAGAGAATCTCAACCTGTGACAGTTGTTCTCTCTGCTTAGAAACAGGAATATGTCCAAAGTCTCTCTCTACCTAGGTTGATCATATGGAGGCTAGGATAACTTGGGGGAAGGGAGTGCTCTTGCTAGGAGATGGCTCTCTTGACACCAGGGCTTCAAACCGGTTTGTTCAGGTTCAAACCCATTGCTGGGAATTTGCATTTCTCATAAGTTACCTGCTGAGATTTTGCATTTCCACCCCAGATATACTGAATCAGAATCTACATTTTAACAAGATCCACAGGCGATTCTTATGTATAACTTCCTAGAACTTGTTAGAAATGCAAATTCTCAGCAGGGGTTGGAACTGGAAAGCACCAGTTCCAAGTCCTTCTGGGCACTTAGAAATGTGCCATGTCGAGTTGGAGAATCTCACAGTTCCTAGAGGGCAGGGGAGACCTAGTTCAACTCTGAATATGGAGAGAAATGGGGACAGGGCAGGAAGGGAGAGGCAATAGATTATTAAAAATTTGTTTTATATTCAAAATATATTTTGGGAAGTAAGATTATTTGAGTTACATGCATAATATTTAAAACTAAGTTTATTGTTTCCATTATAAAAGTAATACATGCTTGTTATAGAAAATTTAGCAGGATGAAGAAAATCAATTATCTTACTCTTCTATGCATTTTAAAAATTTGATTGTTTTACATTATTTTAAATCATCCCATTTATATAATTTTGTTATAGTAATTTTTCACTTAATGTTACAATATAAGCTTTTTTTCATGCTATCATAATCTCTTCATAAGTAGCGTTTTTAATGGTTGTGTTATATAGTGTCGCTGTGAGTTGGAATTGACTCGATGGGTTAGTTAGTTGTATAGGGAACCCTGGTTAAACGTTCCATTGCTTTCCAAAAGGTCGGCAGTTCGAATCCACCAACCACTCCTTAGAAACCCTGTGGGGCAGGCCAGTTCTACTCTGTCTTATAGGGTTGCTATGAGTCAGAATCCACTTGATGGCAGTGAGTTTGGGTTTTTTTAATGTTATTTTTTATGTTATATAGGGTCTCTATGAGTCGGAATTTACTCGATGGCATTGGGTATGTTGTATTATGTCCGATGAATGTACTACGGTTTATTTAAGCATAATATTAAATATTGAATTGCTTATAGTCTTTTGCTATTATAAATGACATTGCAAAGAAACCTTTGTGTGTATATTTTTTTTCCCATGTTTAATATTTCCTTGGGATAGATTCCTAGAACTGTAATGACTGGATCGATGGTTTTGAACATAGGTTTTGATTCATGTTGCTAAATTGCTTTCCTAAAGGGTAATGCTGGTTTTTATGTTCACTTTTTGATATGGAATAATGAGCAGTGTGTAATTTTGTACTGATCTGTGTAGCCAGAGACCAGGTGGGGAGACCTACAGCAAAGATGAACACAGAACTGGATTTCTCTGGTTGGGGGTCCTTTCCAAATGGGCATGGTTCAGCCTTTACCACCTCCTCACTTTCAATTTCTATACTCTACATCTCTCATGCAAAATACAAGTGGAACAAGGGCGGTTACTCAGTATCTCATCCTTTATGGGGTTTTGAATAACCTCCTAGTAGAGAGTGTCCTTGCCTATTATGGTTACATATACCTGTAGGTGAATGTGTGACCAGGGTGGTGATAACCCAAGAATTGGGGGTCAGACTATGATGTCTAGAGGGAAAGTTCTCTGAATTCAAGGTTACCATTTTAAAGTTCAGGGCCTGCTACAGCTTCTAAGGAGGTTAAGGATCCAGCATTCACTAGAATTCAATATGTAATATTCTAAGAATGATCCAGTCCCAACTTGCAAGTAAGTTTAAATTTTAGAATAATAGCTACAGGCTTTCTGAGTTTGTGGTTTTAAGAGTATCAGGACGCATCAAGAAATTCTCTTGTAGCCATGCCTTGGTGAGAAGTTTGTGAATAAACATCCGGTTCCTCTATTTAAGCCCTCATTTCCTACAAACATACCAAGAACCGCTTTGCATTTCTTTTTTCATTAAGATAAGACATTCGATTTGCCCTTGTTATCCTCCACCCAAATTCACTTCATAAGATACTGGTTTTTGGGCATCATAAACACCCAGTTCTACTGGGTTGTCTTTGACTGCTGGAGAAGTTGTGGGCCGTGTTTGAGTCACACACATTTTACTGCGTCTCCCCTGGCATGAGATTCATGTACATTGGCATCTTCTCAGAGTGAAGTTGACTCTCTCTCTCTCTCTATCCCGATTCCAGAATTTCGTTTGGCACGTTGTGATTCCAAAATAGTTTGAGGCTCCTTTTGATTGGCTCTGGCAATCTTGGCCCGGCCAGGTTCACTCTGAGAGGTCCCCTGTCCCTTAAGGAATGGCCACAGAAGCTTTTGCTCTGCGTTCTAATAGACCCTCTTGCATGGACTATGCCAAGGCAGCGCTTTGAAACATGCATCCATACCATGTGGCTTTTCTTGCTGCAGTTTCTGTTCTTTTTTTTTATTGTAGGATCGGGAGACTCACCGCCAGAAGACGATGAAGCTGAGTATTCACACGCTAGATATAAAGGTGAATGCTTTGCTTATGTGCTGTTAAGGACCCGCTGATGCCAGGAGAACTTTCCTTTTTGCCCTGTGGAGCAGACTGTAATAAAGTGACCAGACGACACATTTAAGTTTTAATTACCTGTACAGGAAAAATATTTTAAAAGAAATACACATATGCTCCTATTTAAAAAAAAAACAAACACATTTGGAAATCTCTAAGTGCTGTCCTTCGGCACCTGGATGGTCATTTTATTCTCTTAAGTTTCTTTTCTATCCTCACGTCTGCAAAGCCAAGCTCTAGCTGATGAAAGTGAAAATCAAGCTGTGAGCTCTGCCTGATTCATACATTACGGCCAGGATCGTTCAGAGTAAGCCACTCGAGGTCAGGTCTGGACCCAGAGCTGTTAATGTCCTGAGATGAATGGGGAATGAGAAAACTTGATTTTCATAAGCTCATTTCATCGTGCTCTTTCTGAGCCCAGCTTGTCTTCTGAAATGATGAGTAAAGTGTGTCGCCCAGTTAGTCTTTAATTTAATGATAAAGAACTCTGCACATCTCCAGCACCCCACCCCCAGCAGGTATAAAAAGCCTAATCAAGAACCTTCTATGCAGGCTCAGGTAAGTTTGACCCTATACGTTTCTACTGGTGAGCCATATCTCTGATGCTTTGCGAGACCCAAGGCAAGTGAAGGTAAATTTAGATGCTCTCTCTTTCTCTGAATCTGGTTCCTCTTACAGTGGAAGGATAATTTGAAGAAAATTGGTGAGTAAAGTTGCACTGTGGCATTTTGCCCAGGATATTTGTCCACATTTTGGCAAGAGGACACTGCCCTACTCTGTTGTGATAGTTCTGTGTTATAGTAGAATCAGGGTAGTGCTGGTGGGAATCTGCTTTCTAATATAATGACTGGTATCTATGTTGGAGCATGTCTCCCACCGTATTTCTCATTTGCTTGTACCCTGTGAATGCAAACACTTGTTCCTATCCACAGCTCCTATGTTCATAGCCTCAGGGATTAACCAGTCAAGCAAATCACACACTTGTTAATTAGATGTTTGGGGTAAGGAGGTATTCTGATTCATAAAACTTCTTAATTAATAGAGGATTTTAAAATCTCTTTTTCCTTTGAGTCCCTTGTTGAAAAATATTCCTATAATACATATGTGCACATGTGAGCCTTCGCACATATAGTAGGGGTTGTCTGGTGCCCTCAGGTCGTTGTTCCTAGTGTCAATGCTCACATTACAGCATTGCAAGTGCACAAGGTAGACGAGATGACCAAAGACGTGCCTCTCCTAGAGCCTACACTGAATGTTTCAGAATAAATCTCTTTTGGGAACTTGTTTTTGTTGTTAGCTTTCTAGTTTTAAAATTTAGAGGCAAACCATTGTGAACTGAAGGTTTAGCTCTGGATCCTCAGGGACCTGCACAGTGTCTGGCACAGAGTATATACTCAGTAAGTGTTTTTAAATTAACTGAAATTAAGGAGGAAAATTAAATTTAGCCAACATTTATTGTGTACCCAGTATGTGGCAAACATTGCTTTTGATTCTTTTACTTAGAATGTCATAAATATTCACACCAATTGAGGGAAGGGGGAACGTCTGTAGAGATCATGAGGATATTACTCCTTATTTACAAATATTTATGAACCAAGGATCAGAGAGGATAGGTGGCTTTCCCAGAGTCACACAGCTAGCAAGCATAAGACTTGGGTCTGAAATCCAGGTGCTTTAACTAACAGCCAGGGGTTGCTAATGGCACTGCATTAGTCTGCTACCTTACACTGCCTACCCAAGGAACTCCAGTTAAATGGAGTACTTACCACATTGGCTTAGTGGGGTGAAAAAGCTTTCCTGAATAATTATTGAGATTTATCCCTGAGTAAACCCTGTCTTAGCAGAAGTAGGATAAAAGCTTGCTTTCTTTCTCTAAACCTCTATGTTAATCATTTTGATAATTCACCTTAACTCATGGTGTTTGCATACACTTCAAATTCAAGTCACTCACTGAGGTTATAGTTGCTATCACTGCAGGGCTACTACTAAAGTTTCAAAATGTCTTCCAAAGATTTGTCTTGGAAAGTAATGAAAAAAAAATAAATCTCCTTTCGTGAGTAAAAGAAACCAAGATTTTTCCACATGTTGACAGCAGCATAGCTTTTGGATGTACAGCCAGCACTGCTAGGAGGACTTGAAGACCCAGAATATGGGGAGAAATCTGCTAATCGCATGTCGCATTGAAATGTGTGAATTGTGATGTATGTACATGCAGGTTGTTCTCCAACGACCAATTCTCTCCTTGCCTCCGATGGAGATTTCATTTTTTTTTCTCTGGAGAGTGTACGGTCCTCAGTCAAGGGGTCCACAGTTAAGGCAATGGTGGAAAAGCAGTAAAGGAGACCCAATTTGCAAGTGAAGAGGAAGGCTGGAGATGGAGAAACTCGCGGAAACATTGCAGTCTAGAAGGGGAATGAGGGCAGACAGGGAAAGGAAGAGGAAATGAGGTAGTGAGGAGATTAGGGAGCATTGGGAAAGAGATGATAAAGAAGTAAAACGACAGATGATTTTATAAGATTTAGCACCATGGAAGTCTGCTGGAAAAAAATGCATCTTTGAGATTAAAAACACCAAGTGTGTTTTGTAGTTCCCTTATAGGTGATCTTTCCTCTTGCATTTGGAAAAGGAGACAGAGAGAGGGAGAGAAACCTACCTTACTTTTAAAAGCTGCAGGAGCCACTAGGTTCTAATTCAGTTTTGTTTGAGTGGTAGGTATCTATGGCTCTTTCCGGAATTTATCTCAGGGCCCTTTGATTGAAGAAGAAAGTGAGTGAAGTATCCCCAGCTTGTCAGTGGTAAGCAAACATATCTCAAGAGCTTTTCAGTTACTTGTGGCTTTGTCGTTTCCTAGTTTCATGTTGACCAGGAGCCATTGTTAAAGAAAGAACTAAAGCATTTAAAATTGGTATAAGAACCCTTTTACACTTGAGAAGCAAATAATGGAGATATGTATGTTGTTTTATACTTCAGGGTCCAGAATTTTCTCATTTAAAAACGTTACTACATACAGGCTATATATATATAGACCCCTAGAGGAAAGAACTTTGTTCAGGGAAGGTCTGTAGGCCTGGTCTGAGCTCCTGTAAGTTTATATCCACGTGGAAAATTTATTCAGCTCTAGGTTAAGCCCTCTGTCTGGGCGGTACCAACTGTTAAATACTCAGCTACTAACCATAAAGATTAGAGGTTCAAATCTACCCAGAAGCATCTTAGGAGAAAGGCCTGACAATCTACTTCCAAAAGATTACAGCCACTGAAAACCCTATGGAGTACAGTTTTACTCTGAAACACATGGGGTCACCATGAGTCGAAATTGGCTTAGTGGCAACTGGTTTTTTTTTGCTTCCTTGTTTTTTGTTTAGGCTAAGCCCTCAGGACATCACTTCTACCCAGCAAGTCTCAGAAATAGTACTTAAAAGTCCTGACTTTAGGACCCATTGCAGCTGTCTGCAAAACACTACATGACAGCATTAGCCCAAGGGAACGTGAAAGTACAAAAGTAAAAAGCAGTCTAAGTACAAGACCCAGACAGGATTGTTGGTTTTCATGGCTGAGAAAAAGAAGCACATCTTAAGGGCGATTCCTGGGAAAATAAAACAGGGTCTGTCCTACTTCCTGGCCACATGATGGCAGACTAATCCTACTCACTGACAGCTCAGGTGCTGGGGTGGGATGATGAGGCAGGCAGCTGTAGGGAAGTGGCCAGTGTTCATGGACTTGAGAGCCCTCAGGCTTGAGGGAGTGGTCACTGGCCCCACCTATTATGGGAAATCAGTGTAGTGGCCACTGTGGGAACTTCTTCCGCCGAGGAGCTAGTCCTGTCCTTATATTTTCGTGGATCTCAGAGAATGCCTTCCAAAGGCACAGAGGAGAAGTTCTGATGTATTAGTGTCACCCTAGCTGTCCTCTGGGCAACTATGTGACCAGTATTAAAACTCCCAGGAAGCTTGCCATTTGAAGAGGGTGTCACTCTCTATGATCTCACCTAAATGGGGCATGTCTGGGGACATTTGAAAAGGGAATCACTTCGCTGTGGGAAGCAATTATTCTGTGCTGTAAACCAAAATGATAGCCAGATGCGAAAACCTGGAAATTGTAGCTTCATTCACATTCATGAACAACAGTATTAAGGCCTTTTGCAGAGACTATGCATACAGATCCAGAGAAAATTCAAATTAGCTAATTATTGACCTCTTCCACTATGTATGGATGGCTCTTCTAGGGGCTCACAACGATATTAATTTGCCCTCAAGAGAATTATGTATCTAGTTAAGGGAGCTACTAAAAAAAAACAAGCATTTGTTGAGTATTAACTATGTGCCAGACACTGTACTAGGTGCTTTATATGTATTATTTTTCTAGTCGTTATAACAGCCCTATGGCATAGGTATGCAGGTATTGACTCAGAGAGGTTAAGTAACTTGTCCAGGATCACACAGCTAGTAATGGAGGAGCCTGGGTCCCTATTCAGATATGTCTGACACCTAGACCCATGATCATAACCACCCTACCCAGAGACACATTAAAAGACATGGGACACTATTTGGAGGTCAAAATTTGGAATGCAGCCAACCAGGGACTGCGAGTATGAGGAGACACATTTTCTGAAGATGTCACTTCCTATTTCTTCCCTCTCTTATTTCTGCTACCTGCAGATACCCCGTGGTGTTCCCCCATCAAAGTGAAGTACGGGAATGTGCACTGCAGGGCCCCTCAAGGAGGATACTACAAAACAGCCCTGGGAACCAGGTGTGATGTTCGCTGCCAGAAAGGCTATGAGCTGCATGGCTCTTCCCAGCTGATCTGCCAGTCAAACAAAAGGTGGTCTGACAAGGTCATCTGTAAACGTGAGTATCCCAGCCCTGTTTTGGGTCCTCAGGGCCAACATTCTTTGCTTTGAGATCAGGGCTTTTTACTGAACCTGTTATGGTCTTTGATAAGAAAAACTCCCTTTGTGAGTGGAAGCCAGAGAAGGGTTTCTAAGACATGGTGGAGGTGAGATGGCACCTTTCAGAGAGAAGGGTGTGGGAAAGAACAGAGCTTTGTTCAGCAAACAGGTTGTGTTTGTTCACTAAGTGCTGGACCCTGAAGAGGTACTAGGAATTATAACAATAAGACACAGGCCCTGCTGTCAAAGGTCTCACAGTGTAGCATCAGAATCAGCGGGGCAGAGGCGTCAACTGTGAAATAAGTACAAGAATGAAGCTAAGTCACGGACTCATGGTAGTGGGGGAGGGGTGTGTCTCCCAAAGGGTGGGGCTTAGGGAAGCAGAGAAAGAAGAGTCAGCAGAGAAGAGATGCTTTATTCCATGAAGGGAGTGTTTCTCAGAGCAGAAGAACACTTCAGGGGCTGACTTTTAGCTTCATGAAACATCATATCCCATTTGGAAAACTGCAAGTGGCATGCCATTATGGAAACACATTTTAGATGCCATTGTTATTCAAAATGGCCACCATTTATTGAGCACCTGTGTGAGCCAAGCAGCTTGCATGCATTCAGCTTTTGCAGCAACACTATTGAAATAAAAAAAAAAATTTTTTTCAACACTGTTGAAATGAGTGTTATTAATTTAGCTATATTGGTCAGGAAACTGAGGCTAAGGGATGTAGCCATGTGGTGTGTGTACACTTATACAGCTGTGTGGCTGTAGTGTACACTGTCAGTGCTTGACTCAGATCTCCCTGGATCTCCTTTTACCAGTTCTGGGGGCTTCTGAGTGTTTTGCTCCCAAGGGCTTACACCTTTGACCCTCTTCAGAGGAAGAAGATGCTCCACTCCTTCAGAGGACTGTTCTCTGTTCCTATAAGGGAGAGCATCCTGTAGCTGCTCAGTGGCTGACTGGTAAAGGAGTATGGAAGCCCAACTTTCTTGCCTGGTGGCAGGACAAATTCTGAAGTGTCATTCATGCTCTAGAGCTCATCTGCAGGATCAGGCTGAGACTGACTTTGTCCAACGTTGCACCTGTATTTATTTATTTATTTTATTGTGCTTTAAGAGAAAGTTTACAGTTCAAGTTAGTTTCTCATACAAAAATTTATATGCACATTGCTATGTGACCCTAGTTGCTCTCCCTGTAATGTGATGGCACACTCTTCCTTTCCACCCTGTATTTCCCATGTCCATTCAACGAGATTGCACCTTTTTTAGCGTCCTCCCTTTCCTGTCCGGCTCCTCGACTGCCTCACTGGTCTCCCCAGGGAGCACTTCCTTAATAAATCACTTGCATACATTCCCTCATCTCAGGGTCTGCTTCTGGGAACCCAGCCTAAGACAGTGGCCTAATTGAAATGCCAGCCTAAGCCATTCTGACCGGAAACCTTGTATCCCTTCTTATGTGACATCCAACTACCCATTGTTTCTCTAATTCCATCTATTATATTTAAATTAACTTGTTACCCTATGATTTCAGAGTTTCTGAACATTAAGGACAGATCTCTGGGTGAAAACTGAGAAATGCTGAATATCTGGTTTTCCCTTTTTCAGAAAAGCGATGTCCTACCCTTGTCATGCCAGCAAATGGAGGGTTTAAGTGTGTAGATGGCGCCTACTTTAACTCCCAGTGTGAGTATTATTGCTCCCCAGGATACACATTGAAAGGGGAGCGGACAGTCACGTGTATGGACAACAAAGCCTGGAGCGGCAGACCAGCTTCCTGTGTGGGTAAGAATATGCTGCAGCCCTCAGGAGCCACGTACTTTGAGGGGGCAGGGGGGTGTCTATACAGTGGATTTTTTTTTCAGTTTTTAAATTTATTAATACTTTTCAATAATTTATTTTATTTTTGTTATTGTTGAAAATGTACACAGCAAAACCATACACCAGTTCAACAATTTCTACATGTACAATTCTGTGACATTGGTTACATTCTTCAAGTTGTGCAGCCATTCTCACCCTCCTTTTCCAAATTATTCCTCCACCATTAACATGAACTCACAGCTCCCTAAGCTTCTTCTCTAACCTTTCAAGTTGCTGTTGTCAATTTGATCCCACATAGATAGATCTTTAAAAGAGTATGATGCTCAAGGCAGTCAGTCTTTACTGGTTAAGTGCTTGGCTGCTAAACAAAATGTTGACAGTTCGAACCCACCCAGCGGCTACATGGGAGAAAGACCCAAAGATCTGCTTCAGTAAAGATTACAGCCAAGAAAGCCCTGTGGGGCACTTCTGCCCTTCACATGGGGTTGCTATGAGTTGGAATCGACTTGATGGCACCCAGCAACAACAACAACATTGTTTGGTTTAAAGAAGACTTCAAGGGATAGTTTTGGTTTAAGATTTATCCCCTGTGTGAAGAACCCAGCGTTGCTTTCAGTAGCTCTCTTCATCCCTAGTTCTCTGGCTAAGCCCTAGAGTTAAACTTAGTCTCTGTCCTAGAACTGACTTCGCAGTTGATGGTGTTCACCTGAATTTGTCTCTATCTTGGCTTGCTATCGAGGCAGCTCCAGGCTGGCAGAGGTGTGGCACATACCTGCTGCTTTAGTTCAGGGTCTATAGTGTAGCATTGAGGAGAGTGACATTTGCAAGTACAGTCCTACAGAGGGGCATCTATTTTTTTTTTCAGCTGAGCAGAAGTAGTTCTTTCATCATTGACTCTGGTGGTCAGCATTCAGTTTGCTCAGCTGGAAGGGATTTGGGTATTTCATCTTACTCTGGGTTTGTCGGGCAGTGGTCCACACAGTGTGGTCCCTGGACCACCACCATCATCATCACCTGGGAACTTGTTAGAAATCCAGATTCTCCACCCTACTGTAGACCTGCTGAATCCAAAACTCTAGGGATTGGACCCAGTAACCTGTGTTTTAACAAGCCTTCCAGGGATTCTGATGTGTTGCCATTGATCTAAGACAGTGCTTCTCAAACTTTAATGTGCATAGTAATTAACATGGGAATCTTGGTGAAACAGCAGATTCTAATTCAGCAGGTCTGGAGTCAGGCCTGGAGTCCCCCGATGGTTCAAATAGTTAAGATCTCGGCTGCTAACTGAAAGTTTGCTGGTTTGAGTCCACCCAGAGGCACTTCAGAAGAAAGGCCTGGCCATCTACTTCCAAAAAATCAGCCATTGAAAACACACACAGTTCTACTTTGACACAAATGGGATCGCTGTGAGTCGGAATTGACTCGAAGGCAACTGGTGGTGGTGGTGGTGTGAGACCTGAGACTCTGCTAGTCCATGACAACGCACTGAGTAGCAGGGCTCTAGGGCAGGGGTTCACCAGCTTGGCACTATTGACATTTTGGGCTAGATAATTCTTTGTTTGGGGGGGAGAGCTGTCCTCTGTGTTAAGGAGCCCTGGTGGTGCAGTGGTTGGCTGCTAACTGAAAGGTCGGTAGTTTGAACCCACCAGCCGCTCCACGAAAGAAAGATGTGGCAGTCTGCTTCCATAAAGATTTATAGCCTTGGAAACCCTATGGGACAGTTCTACTCTGTCTTATAGGGTTGCTATGAGTCGTCATCAACTCGATGGCAATGGGTTTGCTTTTTTGTTGTTGTTTGTCCTCTGTGTTGTAGAAGGACATTCTACTTACTAGATACCAGTAGCACTCCTTTCCAGTTGTGAAACCAAAAATGTCTCTAGACATTGCCACACATGGGGGTTGGGGATGGAGATGGGGCAGAATCACTGCCCTATCGAGATCCATTGGTCTAAGAGTAGTAGTTCCCCATACTGGCTACTTATTAGAATCAGCTGAGCATCTTTTAAAGCCTAGGCATGCTGGCTCTACCCTAGAGATTCTGATGCAGGATCTAGGGACTCCAGGTCTGAGGTGGGGCAGGCAGAGAGAGTGTTACAAAAGCTTTCCAGCTGTTTTTGTGTGTAATTAAGATTGAGGACCATTGCCTTAGAGCAGTGGTTCTCAAGGTGTGGTCTCAGGACCAGCAATAATAATGGCACCTGGGAACTTGTTAGGAATGCAGATTCTCAGGTCGTACTCCAGGCCCATGGGCTTAGAAACTTTGGGTACAGGGCCTGGCAATCTGCATTTCAACAAGCCCTCCAGGTGATTTTGATGCATGCTAAAGTTTAAGAATCTGCCTTAGAATGTCAGTCTTGGGAGGAACTTTAGTACTTTTCTACTTAAAATATTGCCTTGGACCAGCAGCATGGATTGGGGGGGTTTGTTAGAAACGTAGACCCTTAGGCTCCACCCCTGACTTGGAAAATCAAATTCCACACTTTAAGAAGATGCCCAGGGGATTTGCATGCATATTAAACTTGAGGCACACTGCCCTAGGGCAGTGATGTTCAATCCTGGCTGCCATTTGAATCTCTGGGGCACTGGTATTTTTTAGAAGCCAACCAACTGTATTAGGGGATCATTACTCATCAGCCGGCTGTTAGAGCTGCCAGAGCCCTTAGAGAGCATTCTAGTCTAATCCCCCATTTTGCAGATGAGGCCAGAAAGGTCAGTTGGCTTGCCCAAGGTTGTATAGATCCAAGCTTGGAACTACGTTTCTAGGCTCTCAGGCCTAAAGTTTCTGATTCCCGGGGCAGCTCTGGCACTAAGGGCGAAGGAAGTGTCTGAAGGAGTCTGGCTCTGCCCTGCTTGGATCTGTCCACCCTCTGGAGAACTGTTTGGCTCAGTCTCCTAATGTACTTTACCCTCCTAATGTACTCCCTCCTGACTGCTCAGTGTATGGGCTGGTCACTTCAGAGTAAGATGGAAATCTGATAGTACCTTCTATGGGAAGATGTGCAACAACTCCTCTGACCTTGGTTCCGGGGTTGTCTTCATGGCAACACCCAGGGGCAGATTAACCAGTGAGCACGTATGCAATGGCTTGCATGGAACAAGTACCCACGGGGTTAATTTTGTTTACTTGATAATCCCTGGTGAGCAATTTCACATCTTTGACATGGTGGAAGACAGGTGAAATTGTTTACTCCAGATTGGTGGGAAGGCACAGTTGGGCCCGTGCATACCTTGTTTATTGGGCAGTCCTGTCCGGGTGACGCCATTGTCCACTGTCTTTCCTGGTGGCATTAGCCATTCTGACTCTACAGTTCTGAGGTAAATGAACTACAGCCAAGGGACCTGGCCCATGGGGTGATCTAAATCCTGTGTCTGGGACATAGCCTGGACCAGACCTTGTATTCTTTTGGTAAGAGCCATAAAAAACCAAAACCAAACCCGTTGCTGTCGAGTTGATGCTGACTCATGGCGACCCTCTAGGACAGAGTAGAACTGCCCCATAGGGTGGATTCGAACTGCCGACCTTTTGGTTAGTAGCCGAGCTAACCAAGCTAACCAGGGTTCCAAAACCAAACCTGTTGCCATTAAGTCAGCTCTGACTTATAGTGCTGCCTAGGACAGAATAGAATTGCCCCATAGGTTTTCCAAGGAGCAGTTGGTGGATTTGAACTGCCAAACTTTTGGTTAGCAGCCCAGCTCTTAACCACTGCTCCACCAGGGCAAGAGCCATAAAAGAGCCATGGGTTCAAATAATTACTCAGTAAGTCGGTTCTGACTCATAGGACCTATAGGACAGAGTAGAACTGCCCCATAGGGTTTCCAAGGAGTGGCTGGTGGATTTGAACTGCTGACCTTTTGGTTAGTAGTCCAGCTCTTAACCACTGAGCCACCAGGGCAAGGGCCAGAGGGCCAAATAATTACTTAGATACTTCTGGGCTTTTCGCTTTCTAGTATGTAGGTAGGAGTTTGTATTGATCAGTAACCAGTCAGGAACACAGAAACCACTCTAGGTATTTCAAACAGAAGGGAATTTAAAACGTGGACTTGCCAAAAAAGTATAAGAAGAGCCAGGGAAGAAAAAGTGGAAAGACTGTTACCACATATTAGTTATAACAGGAAGCAGGGGCAAAGATTATCCAATAGGCAAGGTAAGCATCGGGTTTACCTTGCCTATTGGATAATCCACCCGTGGCAGGAAGCCATTACTAACCAATGGTTGGAGGAACAGAAGAGGGTAATCCACACCTGCTGCTGACGTTGCTTGAACTACCACCATTACTGATGAGCAGAAAGCCAGGAGCCCACACTCTTGCTGATACTTCTGGAGCCCAGGAAACCCTCATTGAAGCTGTTGCCAGAAACGCAATGACTTCCACCTTCTCCTGCCTTCTGATTTCATGAAAATGCCTCCCATTGTCAAATCTATCTGCTACTCAGCTGGCAAAGGAGTCTGGGAAATATCATTTTGAGGCATTAAGTCCTGTCAGGAAAGAGGGGATTATAGAAAAACTGTGCCAACAGAGTATTTGGCACAGTATTTTTCAGGTTTTAGACTTTTTGCCCTGAATCATTGCAGTTTCCATTGAAAAGAATTCTGAAAGGCAGTCCTGGTCAACATGTGCAGGTAGAATGGTGCTGAGGTTGTGAACTCTGAACATGCTCCTCTTGAAGGACATGACCTAAGGCCAGATGTTCAGGTCAGTACTGCCCCTCACAGATGTTGCTTTCAGTATCTCCCCTATGACTTGGTGTGTGTAAGATAACTCTTCAAAACAATTTTTTTTTCTTTTGGAATCTCTACTGTCTCACATTGGAAGGGGCAGAGGTGATGATGGGAGGAGAGGAGAGGCTTGAGAATCTTTCTGCTAAGCAAGCTTTGACAAAGAATATTTTAGGGCTCATACTGTTCAGATGTCCAGATTGTATGCAAAAATGGAAAGAAAATGCTGATTTTTCTCAAAAAACAGCAAGCAAGTCTTAAGCTCAACCAGATGGCCCTGGAACCCTCCCAGAGGGAGAGAGAAGGAACTAAGAAATTAACCCCAATTTCAGGGGATTTATCTTACCATCTACCAGGGCAAAGTTCAGGCAGATGAACCTCAAAGTACATATTTGGAGGAGGTGGAATTGTTCATGTAATTAGGTGGGGGTAGCAAACAGGGGTGCAGTGAGCCACAACAGAGCTTAGAGCTCCCAGGAAGAAGAGAAAAATTGGCAAAGCAAGCAAGCAATTCTTTCTTTTATTTTGATGATAGATAAGTTGGAGTTTATCCCCAGTGAATTTTACTCCAGGGATGTCATTTACTCTTTTGGCTTGAAATTTATTAGTGTAATAAATTTGTGTGTGGATAGGGGAGGGCTGGGGGACTCTGAGCATAACTCAGAGTCTCAGCCTATTTTAGGAGCTAACACGTGGTGACTGAGGAGTTCCCAGATTTCCACACAACCTTGAAGAGTGCATCTTGGCCAGAGCTGTGCTGAGTACTGAGGAAGTTGCCCCACTTCTCTTCCTGGAGGGAAGAGAGAAGACTGGGCTTACTTTTGACTCTGAGGTGGTCAGTTCTGTGGTCTGGCTATTTTAAAAGTGCTATGAGTTAAAATCAATTATTTTATGCAGACCACACTCTGGCAGTGAACCCAAACTCATGGTTATTTCAGAAACAGATACAGATAAAAATAAGTCAATGTAGGAGGAAAAAAATACTGCAAATTGTAGGAGGGACAGATATTTAAAGAGCCACAACCTCCACTGATATAAAAAAAAATAAACCTTAGAATGTAACAACTATTGTTTTGGGAAATATTTTTTCTTTCCATTTTTAGTTCTTTTTTGGCAGTATGGGCACTTAAATTATAGAACAATGAGCAGTTGGAATTTCAACAAGTCCTCATCTGGAAAACCAAGACCAACACTTTTTCCTGGGCCAAAAGAGGAGGAAAAAAATAAATAAAGATAGTTCCAAAACTGTGAATAATGAAAACCCAGCAAATGTCTTTTGTTTTAATAGTTTTTAACAAAGGACAGTGTACAAACTGACTTGGTTTTTGGAATTGCTTGCTGCTTGTTTTATATTGCTTACAGAGTAAACTAGATGGAGATTTATTAACACAAGTGAAACTTCGGAAAACAAATCCGAGACTTAAGATATGCAGATTGGTGGAATACATTTCCTGCCTTCCAGCTGCCTGACAGTTTTCCCAGTGACCATAAGAAAATTTGCCTGGACCGTGTTGCGTTATTTTCAGAGATTCATATGAAGATACAAACACTCGGGCTAAGAATAAAATGTGTCAGTGCATTGTTCCTGATGATCTTAAAATGTTTCCTGAGTTGACAAATACACATTCTTTTTCAGACTTACAGGAAGGTAGTTCTGACTTTAAAACGACTAAGACACTGATCTGCTTTTTACCTCGTGTGATTTGTTAGAGCAAATTGAACAGGTAAACTTTTAGTGGCCCTCCCCAGTATAAATGGATTTCCAACGAATTTTTAGTTGTGCATCTCTTTGATTGAAGATGGTGACTTCCATTTGTGGATATTATTGCTTCCCTTCTTACCTCTTTTGTCTGTTTTGGAAAGCTCTTGGAAATCTTAAGTGATGTGCCAAAGAGAAGAAATCACTCCCCAGAGCCATTCACAGGCATTATACTCTAGCTGGGGAATGCTTCAGTGGCCAGGTTAGCTCTGCCGTTGGCAGTCACCCATTTCCTACCCTCCCATGAAATGAATTTTTCCTTCCCCCATACTGTTTTAAATTTGTATCAGTTATCTTTTGCTGCACAACAGACCACCCAAAACTTAATGGCAGAAAACAACTTTGTTATTATGATTATTTGGCTTAGGAATTTGGGCAGGGCTTGGTGGGGATGGCTTATCTCTGTTCCACGTGGTAATGGCTGAGGTGACTGACTGGGGCTAGAGGATCCAAGATGGCTCCACTCAAATGTCTGGCACCTCATTTGGGAGTGGTTGTACTGGCTGGGGTTTGGCTGAGTTTCTCTCTGTCCCTTGGTAATTTCTCATGTTCTGGGGCCTTTCTCTCCAAACGGCCTCTTTAGTCAGATAGTTGGGCTTTTTAGATGGGAGCTGGCTTTTAAGAGAGCAAAAGCAAAAGGTGCCAGTCTCTTTAAGGCCTAGGCCTACAACTGGCACAGGGTCACTTCCACCACATTATACCAGTCAAAGCAAGTCACAAGGCTTCCCCAGATTCCAAGCGAGGGAAATGAGACTCCATCTCTTGGTAGGAGGAGCTGCATGGGCATGAAGGGATGGGAAGAATTAAGGGCAGCCATCTCTGCAGGCAGCTCATCACAATATTCTTTTAAGAAACCAGTGCTTTGGAATCATTAGTGAAATAGATTTTGGAAGATGCCATACAAGATGCCATATAAAGAGTAATTTGAAAGAAGAGGCATGATTGTTTATATACCAGTTCAGGTACTAGTAACAAAGACCAAAATCATTTTTAAAGAAGAGAAATTCCTTTCGCATATAAGTGTTTGAACATAAGCAGTCCAGCGCAGTGTCGTATGTCCAAGCTCCTTCTCGCTGGTTTTGCCAACTTCAACTTGCAGCTTTCATCACACAGTCTAAGGTGGCTTCTCCAGCTCCCCCACCCCATCCACTTTCAAGCTAGGATAGAAGAGGAAAGAGAGCACAACCCAGAAGTTGCACATATCACTTTGTCTCACAGTCCGTTGGTGGAATCCATTATATGGCCACATCTAGCTTCAGGGGAAGCTGAGAAATGTAGTCTTTCTTCTGGAAGGTCAAAGACTCAGGCAAACTTCTACTGCTGTACAAGAAGGAGGAACAGATACTGGGCGAATCACTGCCAGTCTCTACCACATTGACTGTATAGATTGAAAAGAAGTTGATGTGAAAAAAGACCAAGGGATAAAAGAAGAGAAACAGCAGTTAAAAAACTGGTTTGAATAGGGTATGTAGGAGGCCAGAGAGGAAAGAAGGGACATTGAATGGGAATGCAGCTATTGACCAGATAGAGCGTGCTTCGGTCTGTTTACTCTGAAGAGGTGTGACAACCCTTTACTTGTGATGAGAACCAAAACCAAACCAAACTCATTGCCTTCGAGTCGATTCTGAGTAGAACTAACCCATAGGGTTTCCAAGGAGCAGCTGGTGAATTTGGACTGCCGACCTTTGGTTAGCAGCTGTAGCTGTTAACCACTATGACACCAGGGTTGGGATAAGAGTGTCCATCATTTTGCCTTACAGTGAGATTGAGAGAGGGGACCACCACTCCATGTCAAGCAGTCTCAGACACAAGTTATTGTCATGTTCTGAAGCACATATTAATCAGATCTCTCACAGTCATCTTACAATACAGAGTTCCTTGGAAAGTATTTCAAGCAAACATTTTAGGGTGTGGTTAATTTCTAACCTTAGTTTACAAGTTTTAGTTGTTTTTTTTTCTTCTTACCTGTTTGTGGGCTGGGACATTATCCTTTTGAACCTCTTCCTTATTTCCACCACCTACCTAATTAGGCGTGTTAAGGATTCCTGAGTAAATATTTCACCTTTTTGGGTAAATAGCAGTTGATACAATGCAGTGCATTTATTTCCCATATTTTATATGCTGAGAGGAAACTACAGCACAGAGAAAGGACACAGTTTGTTAGATGTCTCCCGTGAATGGGGCAGAGAGCATAGGCCAGGATTTTCACTGAGTGTTTCAGGATTTCCACACACCCTGGCTCTATGAGCTCCCTGACTCAACAGGGAATAGGAGTTATGTTTCTATAGTAACTTTGTTCATTTAATTCATGGAAATTTATGATAACTTATAAAAAACGATGGTGACCACAGCTGTGTAATAATAGGCTTGGGTTTCTGGAGCATCTGCTGAAAGGCAGGCCAGCTGGTCTCTTAAGCTGAGAGAGCAAGGACACAATGCTTGAGGATGTGACAGAATCGAGTCCTGTTGCTGCTCTTCGGGGATTTATGGGAAAAGTTGTGGCAGACGACCACAGAAGAATATGTGTGCAAAGGTTGGAGGAAAACACTGGGTCAGCAGCAGACGGACACACAGAGACATTTGACTTATTGAAATAATTTAAACATATGTAATTATGTCTTAGGGAGCCCTGGTAGTGCAGTGGTTAAGAACTCGGCTGCAAACCAAAAGGGTGGTGGTTCCAACCCACCAGCTGCTCTGTGGGAGAAAGATGTGGCAGTCTGCTTCTGTAAAGATTTACAGCCTTGGGAACCCTGTGGGGCAGTTCTTCTCTGCCCTACAGGGTTGCTATGATATGGATTCAACTTGATGGCAATGGGTTTGGAATCACATCTTAAAACCCCAGACCACAAAGAAATTCCAAAAGAGAAGAAACGCTTCCCAGTTTATAAATGAAGGTGATAATAGCAGTCAGCCTACAAGGTGGTTGTGAGGATTCAATGAGATAATGCAGGGACAGTGCTTAGTGTGGGCTCAGTAGATATTAGCTAGTATTTTCAGCAATTTATTTCTTCTTGTTTTTGGTTTGGGAGAGCGTTACTTTTTGAAAAACTCAGCCAGTTTTGACTGATTATTGTTAGCTGGACATATTCTGGTTTTGGGAAGTTCGAAATTCTTCACCTAACTCATTTACATTGGGGTGTGTTTGCTCATGATGTCGCTATATTTAGTTAATACAGAAAAAAAATCAGTATGTCATCCAGATGTTTAGTTTGTGTGACTCAGAGACTTAAGAGTATCCTTTTACTCCGACAGTGTGGTTCCGAGAAAACATGGTAACACAACTAATTCTACATGGAAATCTGTATCCTTTCCTTGGCCCCCGCCTTCTGATTTTTAAATACGTTTGGGTGCCTCAGAAGAAAGACCTGGCTATCCAGTTACAAAAAATCAGCCATTGTAAACCCTATGGAGCACAGTTCTCCTCTGATACATGTGGGGTTACCGTGAGTCAGAACTGACTCCAGAACTGATTTTACTTTCTATGATTAAATTACCAGCTATCTTTGACCAGCAGGGGGCAGGCATTGTACACTTTTCTTTTTGATGCACCCCAAACTGAAATGTTCATCTGAATTGTAAAAGTCTGTCTTCTACCACTTATCGAAGTATAAAAAAAAAAAAATCTAAATTATTTTTGAAAGCTTAGCAAGTAAAAATAGACACCTAGAATGTGTTTAAAGCATCTTCTATGTCATTACAACTTTTATATACTTTATTTCATCAATTTTTTTTTCACATTTTAATATCCCTGAAACTGGGATGCATCTCACAATCAATAGTGACTTAGAGTCAATAAAATGTGGTAGTTGTTCAATTTAGGATTCGTGTATCAAGTCTGTAAATTCCTACTCCATCGAGCATGACACAGAATGAAAATGATTTTGTGTAACTGAAGGCAGAATTGTTTAACATATTAGATACAAGACTCAGGAGGAAGTATTTGAAGCCTTTACTTGGTACATTTAGTCTCTCAAGGATGTTTGTGATTCAGGATCAACAGACATTTAATTTTCATTCAGATTGGAGCAGTATTGAAATAATGATCAGTTGATACTCAGCAGTGCAAAGCTGAATGCCACTAACTTGCGCCGCCCTCTTTAAATGCCTTCTCTGTATCTGTCCAGAATCATCAAGTAGAATTTGTGCAAGTTGGAACTGCGACTTCTTGTGACTCCACTCAGCTGTAATTAGATGAAATTCAACCCAGTGTAGAATGGACATTTCATTTACTTCCAGCCCTTGTTATCAACTCATCCTTGGTAGTGAGGGGTAGGACTCTTACCAGGTGGAAAAACTACTTGGGGAAAGGTGGGAGGCCTTTGGAGGGCCAGAGCCAAGGTATAACTGCTGTCTCAGAACACCAAACTATTGGTGTGGTCTGGTGGCAGCTGGAGGGGAGAGTGGACCCAGAGGGACCATTGTTTTCAAATATTGAGGAATATACTGGGAATATAAAGACATAGTTGGAGGGTAGAGAACTTGTTCCAGTGGCAAGTCCTCTGGCATGGTTTATAATCTACACTGCCACTATCTCTATATCTCTGAGCCTCAGTTTCCACATCTGTAAAATTGATGGCTCCCTTCTGCCTTGTGTTGTATTTGATATGTACTAACATCATCCCCTCAATAGACTGTAAACTCTTTGAAAAGCAGGGAACACACGATTCTCTTGCCTTTGTGCTCCTGCCTCCCAACCCTAGCAGCTGGAATGATGCCTTCGGCAAAGTTGTTGTTTGCTGCCGTTGAGTTGGTCCCCAGCTCACGGCAAAGTTCCAGTTCCCAGTTGCTGTCGAGTTGACTCCGACTCATGGTAACCCCATGTGTGCCAGAGTAGAACTGTGTGTGTAGGGTTTTCAAGGCTGTGACCTTTTGGAAGTAGATCACCAGGACTTCCAAGGTGCCTCTGGGTAGACTCAAACCCCCAAACTTTCGGTTAGCAGTTTGTGCCACCCGGGGATTTCCATGGCAAGATAGGCACTCAATAAAGGTTTATCAAATTGAATTGAATCATACTAGATGATAGCTAAGGTACTCTTCTCTAATATTCTATGATCCTATCTTTAAAGTAGGAGGGGCTCACTAAGATTGAATGACATCTGCCCACTGCTGGGTAATTGCCATGTAGCCAAGTCAGTAGACAGAGTTAGAAGAGTGGGGAGGAAGGAGATGTAACTAATAAATGACCCTACAGGATACCTAGCAAGGTCAGTTGATTACAGATTTAGTCCTGGGCATGTAAGTACTCAAACAGTCTTTAAAACTCACAGGGGAGAAAGGGAAAGATGAAGGGAGGGAAGAGAAATGCAGAGGGGTGAACAAACTCTTTGAAAATGGGGAGCACCTAGAGCTTTTCATATGTTAAACTTTGGGTGTTGATGCCCCTAAGTTGACAGGAGATACTTCTTAATGACAGTGAGAAGGTTTTGGTTATATTTTCAGATATAGAACCTCCTAGAATTAAGTGCCCAAGTGTGAAGGAACGCATTGCTGAACCCAATAAGCTGACGATCCGGGTGTCTTGGGATACCCCTGAGGGAAGAGACACAGCAGATGGCATCCTGACTGAGTAAGTGAAACTTGGCAGCTGGAATGATCCTGGCCCTTTTATATGAGACATTACTGCCAGGAGTAAGGGGTGTCTCTATCCAGATGTGCTTTCAGACCTGGGCCTCCTAGTGAATGGCAAAATGGCAAACTCTGGCTACAGCCTATTCAAGTCACCATTCTCTGTTCCCTGCCCCCTTAACTGCTTCTACCCTTGCTTCCTTCAGTGTAGTCTCAATGCTGTAGTGAGGGTGATGCTTGAAAATGTGTGTCAGATCACACCATTTCTCTGCTCAAACCGCCCCCCCCCCAGTAGTTTCCCATCTCACTTAACGCAAAAGCCCCCACCACTACCTACCTACACTCACCTTTTCTGCTCATCCTCACTCAGTCTTTTCTAGATGCACTGGCCTCCTTGCTTGTCTTCAAATACACCTGGGATGCGCCTTCTACAGGATCTTTGCTCTTGTTTCTTCTGCCAAGAATACTCTTCCCTTAGGTACCTCGATGGTTCCATCTTCTCCTTCAGGTCTTTTTTCAAAAGTAATCTTAGCAAGGCCATTCCTGATCTCCTCTTTAAAATTGCAGTCCACACCCTTTCAGGAATTCCTATTACTTGTCATCCTTTATTTTTCTCTGTTGTTCTTTTCGCTCTCTAACATACTATATGTTTTCCTTATTTGTTTATTGCCTGACTCCACTACAGTGTGCTCACTGCCGTATCCCCAGGGTCTGTAACCATGCCTGGAACGTAAATGGCACTCAGTAAATATTTGTTGAAGGAAGAAGGAATGGTGGGAAGGAGGGAAGAGGGGCAGAAGGAAGAAGAGAGAGAGTCGGCTGGTTATTTCAAGGATAGAATCATTCCCATTGCCTGCCCAGAGGGCTCCTACTCATGCCACCAGGCCTTATGAAGAGGTCACCTCCCCTGGGAAGGCTTCCATGTCTCCCCAGTGGAGCCAGGTGCTGTTCCCCTTGTGCTCTGAGTGTGATTGAGTGCAGAACTTTTCCATCCTCCTGTTTTTGGTTCCACCTGCATCTTTCAAATTTTATTTTTTTATTTTCAAAAATTGTGAGTGTATCAAATTCTTACAGAAGCTTATGAAAAGGAGAAGGTATTTGCTATGCTTTTAAACAAATGGAGCCACCTCAGAGAGATTAGTAGACGCTAATACTCGAAGTGTTATTATTATTCCTCTCAGCTGTATCTACATTTCACTTATGCCTCCTGAGGACCTTAAAGCATATAATGCCCAAAGGAACATGTCTCTAATGGTGGGATTTCGGACACTTTGCCAAGACCCCTCACTTAATACCTTATAAACAGCTACCTGGTCTGCCTACCAGTAAGGGTCTCCTCAGTGGTGACAATGATAATTTCCCATATCCATTACTAGTAAATATTCTCATGTTTCCCAAGAACTGGGAAGGGAAGGGAAATTATCTGTTTTTGTTTTGGGGGGAAAAAAAAACCACAACTTGGCATTTGATCATGCTGTACCTAACGATACCCCTATCAGACAGACAGGAAGAAAGATGCTAGAATCATAGTAGCCAGGTGGTCAGGATCAAGTTCCTTCATCTTTCAGTGCCTCAGTTTCCTCATTTGTGAAACAGAGATGATAAGATCTAACTCATAGGGTTTTTGTGGAGATTAAATAAGACAATATGTGTTAAATATAAGAACTGTAGCTGGCATATGTAAGGTTTACTACTACTACTATTACTACAACTATTTGGATAACCAAGAAATCACAGAGAACTTGCTTTTTGCGCAGGAAAGGCCTTCACTGGCCCAGACAGAAAAAGCAGAGAAAGTTCTAGCACCCCCTACAGGCCCAAATTACCAATGACTGCTTGGGCCCTCTCAAATAATTTTTCCCACAGAAAATTCCCTTGCCTTCTCAAGAGTCAGCCAATTCAGGTATCCCTTGGAACAAGGATGGGATTGGAGGAAGACTTGGACCCTAGATTCCCAGCCTTCTCCACCCTCTGTTCTACCTCCAGTGTCACCCAGGTGTGTGGGGGCTGTTTGGGGTTGCTCTGAGGCTCAGCTGCAAAGCTGGCAGTCTCTGTCGGAGATCCATTTGTTTATTCATTTATTCATTCAAAAAGGATTTTAGTTATAAAAATGGTAAACGAATTCCCTTCAAAGACTTCTCTTATTTCCCTGCACTGAGAAAAAAAAATCTAAACGTCACAGCCATTGGGGCCTTCCATTTTCTGGTCTCTAACTACTCTTCCAAAACAGAGTAAAGCTCAGGAAAACTGATTCTTCCAGAATATTTGTTCTAATCAAATGGCCTGATGACTGCCCCTCGGTATCCCCACTTCCTGTCCAGAGTGGGTGCTCATCAAATGCCCTTTAGGATCAAAATAATTACCTTTGGTGTTTTTCCCCCCCTTTGTAGTGTTATTCTAAAAGGCCTCCCCCCAGGCTCAAATTTTCCAGAAGGAGATCACAAGATTCAGTACACAGTTTACGACAGAGCTGAGAACAAGGGCACTTGCAAATTTCGGGTTAAAGTAAGAGGTAAGAACACTGGGTTTGTTTTTTTGTTTTTAAGAATACTGCTTTTTGGCTTTAGGAGATCAAAGGGAAGCAAGCTCTCAAGCAAGAACCCTCTGTGGTAGGGGCACTTGCCAGTTTTGGATTTGCCTCTGATGAGGCTGGGGAGTGTCCCATCTTAATGCCTAAATCTCATGATACACATGCTGGCAGTTAGCCTCACTAACTTCAGGTCCACGTGGCTTATTTAAGGAGTCCCAGAAGGCAGAAAGCTAGTCCCACAGGAACCTCCAGCTGGCTGGCCCAGCAGATATTATTCGATAACTTTCCCATCCCTGGGCTTTGGATGATCAGGTAAAGCCTGCAAGTCCTTCGGTAACCAGGCTGATTAGGAGCCCTTTAGCTTGGGCCACCAGTTGACCATGTTCTTGGTGTTCTAGAACATTTTGTATACCTGAAAAAAAAATGTAAGGTCCTTTTTATACCTCATGGGTTGGGCAGCTAATTACTAACCATCTTTATTCTTCTTGGCTCAATCTCATGTATAACACAGGGGGCTAAACAGTTTGATCTCACTGATCTAATTGATATGGACAATGACTGTTCCAAGGTCCACCCACTGGCCAAATAGCCATCCCTGCCCAGTTACCATTTAACAGGCCCCCACCTTTCCTGGTTACCCAATGGAAGGGAACTCAGCCCTGAGACCCCTCTGGTCTTGTGTCCCTACAGTTAAACGTTGCAGCAAACTCAATGCCCCAGAGAATGGTTATATGAAGTGCTCCAGTGACGGCAACAATTATGGAGCCACGTGTGAGTTCTCCTGCATCGGTGGCTATGAGCTACAAGGTAGCCCTGCCCGAGTGTGTCAGTCTAACCTGGCTTGGTCTGGCACGGAGCCCACCTGTGCAGGTATGTGTGCAGCCACCTCTCCAGCCAGCAGCAGAAGCTGAAGACCCCTTGGTTCTGGATTCCAGTGGATAACCAAGTGCAGGGAGGGAGAGTTTCATTTCATACACTTTGAAAAGCTCAGTGCCATCCCTCTTCATCTGAGTGGGTGAAAGCAGTTCCTGGATTTCTGCGGCAACTCATCTGGCTATGCCTCCTACTTTGCCTCTGAATTCCCTTTCACGTCCTCTAAGGAAGAAGGTGGAGGTAGGAACCCAGGGCCAGCCATTTATGACATCGTGAATCAGCAGAGTCTACTTTAAGTTACCCTTGTTCCTACCGCCTACAAATGTAATGATCTTGTTTATGAAGCCAGTATGCTGCCATGGACAGAATATAATGCCTGCTTTGAAGCTCTGGCTTGAAAGTCATGCAGACTTTGTGCATTTGGACTCTTTCCTCCTATGTAAAATGAGGAAAATAATACCTTAGCTACCGCTCGAGTGGTTGTCAGGATGAAATGGGGTCATCCATTGAACAGTGGATTAGAGCAATGTCTGGCACAGGGAATGTTCTTAATACATGTCATCTGTTATTACTGATGAACAGAAATTGGGCCAGGTAGTGATAACAGCGTGAAATCTGGACACATCTCTTACTTATATATCCCTTTTCTCCCATTTTCTGGTACTTTCTCATCATTATCCTTTCCCTTTAACCCACGCCATTCAGAGTTAGGTAGAAGAGACACATATACACCTTCATCTAAATGCTTGAGGTTCTTCAATTTCGTACATTAAAAGAGAAAGGACGTACTCATCCCATACTCCCCATCTAAGGACTTGATGCCCATCATGCTGGCATTAAGGTGCGGGTGGTACAACAAGGTCCTAGGCCTGCAGGGGCCAATATGGTAGCCACCATGTGGCTGTTGAGAATTTGGAATGTGGCTAGTCTGAATTGAAATGTGCTGTAAGTATAAAATAAATACTGATTTCAAAGACAGTACAAAAAAAAAAAGAGAATATAAAGGCTATAAAGTATCTCATTAACAATTTTTATTTTGATTACATACTGATATTTCAGATATATTGGGTTAAATAAAATATGTTATTACAAACTAATTTTATCTGTTTCTTTGTGCTTATCTAATGTGGCTACTGAAAAATTTAAAATTGTGTAGTGGCTCACATTATATCTCAAGCTGTCATAGACTCTGAGCCCCTGGGGAAAGTGGACAGGAACTCCGTATCACTCACTGGGGCATCCCAGTGCCTGGCACAGAGCTTGACACATAGCAAGCTCTCGGTGGGTGTTCACTCAGTGAGTGAATGTGTAAGTGAACAAATAATTCAACACAAGTGGAAAGTTTGAAATATGAACACCAAGACTATAAACCACCCATGGAATTCCCTAGCTCTTCTCATATTTTTCTCCAGGGCCAGGGCTGTTTGCTTATCTGTTCATTAAACACCCTTCATTGACCTTGACCAGCCAATCAGCTGGGATTGATTGTCACTTATTTGCTTAAGTGACCTATTAAAAAACTGCCTTGTCCCATATTCTCCATGACAGAATTCCTTACTCCGTGGTACTCTGTGCCCTGCATTACTCTGTCCCCTCTGCACCAAGAAAGCAAACTTTGGCCTGAGCTTTTTGGTCACAAGTTAGCCTTTCCATTGCCTATTCTTTCATCCTTATGCCTCCCTGTACCTCTTCTCTTGGCAGATGCTGTTGGTGCCTGCACCATAGGCCTTTGGCACTCCTTTCTATGCTCAGAAGGCTGCTTACTGCAATTACCTGGGTCTCTCTGATTAAGGGTTTTTTTTTTCCTAGCCCTGAAAGTATTGTAGAACCAGGCACAGGGCCAGCTGGAAGTGATAGAGCGTTAGTGCTTCCAGAAGGAATCCTCAATCAGTGATACTCCAGTTCCTTTGTTCTTCAGTGGGATAGCTCTGAGGTGTGCAGTACACCGTGTCCCAGAGTTACTCAACAGGCTTGAGCTCCAGATGCCCACAACTTGCTTATAAGACACGCTGTATTGCCTCCTTTCTTTCCCATCTCACTTTCTAAGGTAGACAGAATAATGGTTTCCCAAAGATGTCCACATTTTAATACCTGGAACGTGTGAATATGTTACCTCACATGGCAAAAGACACTTTGCAGCTGTAATTAAGTTAAGGATCTTGAGGTGGGGAGGTTATCATGGATTTCTGGGTGGGCTTAATGGTTATCATAAGAGTCCTTATAAGGGAAAGAGGGAGTAAGGAGAGTTAGAGTTATAGAAGAAGATAATGGAAGCAGAGATCAGAGTGGATAAAGAATTGAAGATGCCTCACTGCTGGCTTTGAAGATAAGGAAGAGGCCATGAGCTAAGGAAAGTAAGCAACCTCTAGAAATGGAAAAGGCAAGGGAATGAATTCTCCAGTAGAGCCTCCTGAGGGAACACAGCCTTGCCAATACCTTGATTTTAGCCAGTGAACCTCACTTATGACTCCCAGAACTATAGGATAATAAATTTGTGTTGTTTCAAGCCAATAAGTTTGTGGTAATTTGTTACAGCAGCCATAGGCAAGTAATACACTTCCCAACTCCCCTACCAGTGTTTCCTGTGACCACCTCCCAAATAACCTGCTTATACTCAAACCCTTGTCTCAGGGTCTGCTGTTATGCATATGAC
This sequence comes from Elephas maximus indicus, assembly GCF_024166365.1. Lineage (NCBI taxonomy): Eukaryota > Metazoa > Chordata > Mammalia > Proboscidea > Elephantidae > Elephas > Elephas maximus. The sequence goes on from NC_064846.1 coordinate 136,818,869, forward strand.
TCAGTGTGTCATCACAGGCTATGTCGAGCTGGAACAAGCAGAGGATGTCTAACCCATTGTGGCCATTTCTACTTACAGCCATGAATGTCAATGTGGGCGTCAGGACAGCAGCTATACTTCTAGATCAGTTTTATGAGAAAAGGAGACTCCTCATTGTGTCCGCACCCACAGCCAGGAACCTTCTTTACCGGCTGCAGCTGGGAATGCTACAGGTAAGCCTTGGGGCAGAGGCAAGGTGGGAAAGAGACCTCTAACAGGAAGGGCCCAGCCATTTCATTAAAAGTAAAGGCTAGATTCAGTGCCTAATCCACTTACTGTGAGTTTCAGGAACTGGCACTTTAGAGCTGCCACCATTCATTTCTGGTTCTGGGGCATAACCTGATTTACACTGACTCCCCAGAGCTAACCCAGTCATTTCCCAGCTAACGACGTTTGTCTGTCTTCACTACTAAGGTTAAGTGGCATCTCTCCAGGCCCAGCCAAAGAACAATTGTCTTTGCTGAACCTGTCCAAGGATATGCCTGGACTGGATCAATCAGTCATCTGTCCGAGTGGCTGGCCCAAAGGATAAGAGGTGTCTCAGAGGTCTCAGGCTCCAGATTCTGCTCTGGGAAGCTTCTCTTACCCTCACAGAGCTCCTCAGAGAGTGGCTGTCATCTTTAAGATCAGTGGTTCTCAAAATGTGACCCCTGGACCAGCTGCATCAACATAATCTGGGAGCTTGTTAAAAATGCAAATTCTCAGGCCTCTACCCTAGACCTACTTAATCAGAATCTACATTTGAACAAGACACCCAGGTGATTCCTAAGCACCTTGAAGTTTGAGGAGCACTTTTCTGGGAAATGTGCCCTTCCCAGCTGTGTAAAGTTCGTAGCTATAAAATGAGGCAACCAGCATCTTGTGAGTAAAACTAGAAAGTGAAAGGCTGGAACCTAGAACTTGCTTGTTTCTCTCCTGAAGATGGTTTGCAGTAAGAGTGGATGACTTGATTAAATGCTAGGGAGGCAGGATGTACCGTGTTATGGACACAGTGCTGCACACGTTTTTTTTAAGGAATATTTCATCCCCTTATTACAGTGACTAGAGAGAGCTAAGTATTTAGAACAATCTTGGTGTAATCAAACACTGCAATTTTACGTCTCATCTCAACAACATATAGGCAGTCCCCGGGTTATGAACCAGATTGTTCTTAAGTGTGTCTTTAAGAATTTGTAGGTAAGTCAGAACAGGTGCATACGGTTCTTATTCAGCTGTACTTTAGTGCAAGAAAGGAGCCCTGGTGGCACAGTGGTTAAGAGTTCAGCTGCTGACCAGAAGGTCGGCAGTTCAAATCCACCAGCCGCTCCTTGGAAACCCTGTGGGGCAGTTCTACTCTGTCCTGTAGGGCCACTATGAGTCGGAATTGACTGTATGGCAACAGGTTTGTTTTTTTTGGTTAGTGCAAGAAAAGGCTGGAAACCTTTTCAATGCACCAAGTGAAGGTGATTGTGATAATTTTTGCGAGTAGGGGTTGGTTCAGTCGTTTCAACGTGAGGGCGGATTTACATAATATTAAGGGGCAAGTATGAGTTGTCCGTAAGTCTGTAAGTAGGATGTTCATAACCAAGGGACGTACTGTATTGAATAATGATAAGCTTTTCTTCACTTTTCCCATGTACTTGAAGGACTGCCCATGAACTCTGAAGAGTCACATTAAAAATCTTTTGGGTTCTCTTGATAGGAACCCAAATCACTGCATCTTTACTCCCAATCCCTGCCACCTCACCTCCAGCCTTATATCCCCTATCTTTTTTTTATCAGGTAGGGGCTTGCTATTTGGGTAGCACAAGCCCACAGCCCTCCATTTTTGCGGGAGATTGGCCTCTTCTTAAAATCCAAAAAACCAAACCCTTTGCCGTCCAGTTGATTCCAACTCATAGCGACCCTATAGGACAGGGTAGAACTGCCCCATAGAGTTTCCAAAGAGCACCTGGTTGATTTGAACTGCTGACCTTGTGGTTAGCAGCCGTAGCTCTTAAACATTACGCCATCAAGGTTTCTGACCTCTTACTCCATAGAAAAGCCAATATGCCAAACAACTTGCTTTTCCTGTAGGTCGGCAAACTGTGGCACGTGGGCGAGATCTGGCCTGTCGGCTATTTTTGGAAATGAGGTAAAAGTGGAACACAGCCACATTCATTCATTTGCATATTATCTAGCACTGCTTTCACACTACAGTGGCAGAGCTGAGTAGCTGCAACAGAGATTCTTCAGCTCTGCAAAGCCTTAAGTATTTACTGTCTGGCCCTTTACAGAAAACTCCTACTCTAGTCTATCCCATTCCTTTAGGTAAATTACTAGTCAATTAATTGACTACTTTAATTGGCTAAATTACTAGTCAATTAATTGCATAAAATATTTGGTATTAAGGTGTTCTTACGTGACCTTCCCCCAACTTATTTTCATTTGCATTTGAATGAGAACTTTTTGACTTAGATATTTCAGTCGGAATAGTAGAAAAGTATATTTTTACCTTTTCTGTCAGTTCTGTCACCCCCTATGGGGATGTTTCCATGGAATTGTGGTAGAAAATTTGGTGTTCTAAAATAGCTTGGAAACCCCGGTGGTGTAGTGGTTCAGTGCTACAGCTCCTAACCAAAAGGTCAGCAGTTCGAATCCACCAGACGCTCCTTAGAAACTCTTTGGGGCAGTTCTACTCTGTCCTATGAGGTCGCTATGAGTCAGAACTGACTCGATGGCAATGGAATAATAGTTCAGGAGTTTAAAATTTCTTTCCTCACTTAGCCAGATAGCCAGATCAGTCTTAGGTTACTTTTTTGTTCCCTCATTGCCACTGCCACTCCTCAAGTAGCCTCCTGGCACATAGCTGACTGGGCCACATTCCCAAGGTTCTTTCCAAGGGCCAGCTCAGAGAGCTGGAACTTTTTATTCTTGTTTCCCCCAAGTTTGGGTGTGTGTGTGGGTGGCACAGGGTAGGAGGATGTGGTAGGTGAAAAGGACTCTGGGAAAATTTTACCTCTTTGCAAAGACAAACTTAGGAACCTCTGGAGGGTGGTCTTGGACACTGTTTAGGAAATTTGGCTTACGCAGAGTCTCACCCCATCTGGAAACACAGTCTGCCATTTTGCTTAGGTTTAAAAAAACCCATTTCTGAATGATTCCTCCAGGAAGATACTTTGAGTTTTATAGCCACTAGCTTAACCCCAATTTTTCAGCTGTTTTCAGGACAGTTTAAAGTAGTCACATAAACTTCCAAAAACAGACCAGTGCTTCTTCTGCCAGTTTTTAGTTTGACATGGAAGTCTCTTTCTTTAGCCATGCTCATGCCTTCCCTATTGGTTTTTTTTCAGCAAGCACAGTGCGGCATGGATCTTCGGCATATCACCATGGTGGAGCTGGTGGGTGTGTTCCCAACCCTCATTGGCAGGATAGGAACAAAGATTATGCCTCCAGCCCTAGCTCTGCAGCTCAGGTAGGGGAAAGGCCTGTCCTTAAATTTCATCCCCTATAAATGCACTTCTTTGCGATAAAGTTCCCTGATTCTTGCTATTCAGTATTGACTTCAGGCAACTTTTAATGTTTAATTATTTTTTTTCTGGCACTGTTATTACAACTATGCTAATTGGCATGTTGGTGCCTGCCCACATAAATCATGCAGTGTTCTCTTCTTTCCACCTTCACCCAGAGTTTTTGCTTTGTCTTATTTTTGTTGTTGTTGTTTGGTGGGGTGGGATAGGTAGGGAAGTCCTGGAAAAAAGGAACAAAGCAATTCTGGTCTTATTAGGAGGGAGGGTGTCCAATTATCCTTTCCAGACTTGGCCTCTTTTTTTCGCCATCCTTCCAGGGCCCTTGTCCATACCCCCATTGTAACAATTATGTAACAATTATTTTGCTAACACTGATAAGGCCAGGACTATGGTGTTCGGACTCTGAGTAATCGTGCTTTGAAGAAGCAGAATTCAAAACCAAAAAGTAATTTCAGAATAACCCAAATTTTACTTGCATCTCCTGACCACTGTGTGAAGGATAATTAGGCTAAATCAAAGCTTAGGAAAATCTTTCTTTTTAGCCCATCTTTTCTCAGACATGCTGCAGAGTGGGGTACAGATCTCTGCTCTACATAGTTTCTCAGGGTCTCAAGCTGTTGGTAGCTTTACCACCTTATAGCATCAACATCCAGAAAATACAGCTTTCCAGGTTTCTGCAACACGGGAAGAAAGAGAGCAAAAGCACACTACACCTCCACTTCTGTGCTTCACGTTGGAAGTGACACACATTGCTTACTCTCTCAGTCCATTGGCCAGAGCACGTGATTGCAGCCAAATTTCAAAGGAGGCTGGGGAATGTATTCTTTCTGTATTCTCAGGAAGAAAATGAAATCACATTTATGAACCCCATCACAGGTGTTCAGAGAGGTTCACAGAAATGTCTTGAGAGATGCCTGTATGATAGGAACATGTCCTTGACAAGTGATGTTATGAATTGACACAATAGCTTCTTTATCTTTTTCCCAGCCCATTCCATCTTTGATTTATACCTTTCCACACCAAAAAGACTCCACCCATCCCCACCAAAATAAAAAACTCAGAAGGCCAGGAAAGAAAAAAAAATTAATAGTAGGAGGATGTCTAAATCCTCTTTTAGTTGACTGAAGGAAGAGGAAGACTGAATACACTCCTAAGAATTTATATTTTATTATCCTACTGTATTTGTATCTAGCACCTCCTCAGAGTATAACAGTTTTGAGATCAGTACTAGATCTCTTCCACGTTTTATACCCAGTATCTAACACAGTACCTGGCACCATGTTGGTGTTCAGTAAATGGAGTAAACCCAAAACCAAATCTGTTGCCTTCGAGTCAATTCCAACTTATAGCGACCCTGTAGGACAGAGTAGAACTGCCCCATAAGGTTTCTAAGGTTGTAGTCTTTACAGAAGCAGACTGCCTTATCTTTCTCTCGTGGAGCGGCTGGTGGGTTCAAACGTCCAACCTTTGGGATAGCAGCCGAGTGCGCTTAGCCACCGTGCCACCAGGGCTCCTTAAATGGAGTAAATGTCTCTAAATTTCATTGAAACAGCTTTACTATTTCCAGGAGTGGCAGTAGCCTTTTTTTTAATTTATTATTTTTTAATTCTTATTGTGCTTTAAGTGAAAGTTTACAAATCAAGTCAGTCTCTCATACAGAAATTTATACACACCTTGCAATATACTCCTAATTGCTCTCCCCCAATGAGACAGCACACTCATTCCCTCCTCTGTTTTCCTGTCCATTTGGCCAGCTTCTGATGCCCTCCACCCTCCCATCTCCCCTCCAGACAGGAGATACCAAGATAGTCTCATGTGTCTACTTGATCTAAGAAGCTCACTCCTGACCAGTATCATTTTCTATCCCATTGTCCAGTCCAATCCCTGTCTGAAGAGTTGGCTTTGGGAATGGTTCCTGTCTTGGGCTAACAGGAGGTCTGGGGACCATGACCACCGGGGTCCTTCTAGTCTCAGTCAGACCATTAAGTCTGGTCTTTTTATGAGAATTTGTAGTCTGTGTCCCGCTGCTCTCCTGCTCCCTCAGGGGTTCTCTGTTGTGTTCCCTGTCAGAGCAGTCATTGGTTGTAGCCGGACAACATCTAGTTCTTCTGGTCTCAGGCTAATGTAGTCTCTGGTTTATGTGGCCCTTTCTGTCTCTTGGGCTCATAATTACCTTGTGTCTTTGGTAGCCTTCATTCTCCTTTGATCCAGGTGGGTTGAGACCAATTGATGCATCTTAGATGGCCGCTTGCTAGCGTTTAAGACCCCAGTTGCCACTCCCCAAAGTGGGATGCAGAAAGTTTTTGTAATAGATTTTATTAGGCCAATTGTCTTAGATGTCCCCTGAAACCATGGTCCCCAAACCCCTGCCCCTGCTACGCTGGCCTTCGAAGCATTCAGTTTATTCAGGAGACTTCTTTGCTTTTGGTTTAGTCCATTTGTGCTGACTTTTCCTGTATTGTGTGTCGTCTTTCCCTTCACCTAAAATAGTTCTGTCTACTATCAGTGAAAACCCCTCTCCCTCCCTACCTCCCTCCCACCTCGCATAACCATCAAAGAATATTCTCTTCTCTGTTTAAACTGTTTCTCGAGTTCATATAATAGTGGTCTCATACAATATTTGTCCTTTTGCAACTGACTAATTTCACTGAGTATAATGCCTTCCAGATTCCTCCATGTTATGAAATGTTTCATGGATTCATCATTGCTCTTCATCGATGCGTAGTATTCCATTGTGTGAATATACCATAATTTATCCATTCATCCATTGATGGGCACCTTGGTTGCTTCCATCTTTTTGCTATTGTAAACAGTGCTGCAGTGAACGTGGGTGTGCATATATCTTCGTGTAAAGGCTCTTATTTCTCTAGGATATATTCCAAGGAGTGGGATTGCTGGATCGTATGGTAGTTCTATTTCTAGCTTTTTAAGGAAGCACCACATCGATTTCCAAAGTGGTTGTACCATTTTACATTCCCACCAGTGGTGTATAAGTGTTCCAGTCGCTCCACAACCTCTCCAACCTTTATTATTTTGTGTTTTTTGAATTAATGGCCAGCCTTGGAAACTCTATGGGGCAGTTCTACGCTATCCTATAGGGTTGCTATGACTCTGAAGTGACTCGACGACATTGGTTTTTTTGAGTTTGTTGGAGATGGAATCTCATTGTAGTTTTGATTTGCATTTCTCTAATGGCTAATGATGGTATTTCCTCATGTATCTGTTAGCTACCTAAATGTCTTCTTTAGTGAAGCGTCTGTTCATATCTTTTGCCCATTTTTTAATTGGGTTATTTGTCTTTTTGTAGTTGAGTTTTTTGCGGTATCATGCAGATTTTAGAAATTAGATGCTGATCGGAAATGTCATAGCTAAAAACTTTTTCCCAGCCTGTAGGTAATCTTTTTACTCTTTTGGTGAAGTCTTTGTATGAGCATAGATGTTTGATTTTTAGGAGCTCCCAGTTATGTAGTTTCTCTTCTGCATTGTTAGTAATGTTTTGTATACTGTTTATGCCATGTATTAGGGCTTCTAACATTGTCCCTATTTTTTCTTCCATGATCTTCATTGTTTTAGATTTTATATTTAGGTATTTGGTCCATTTTGAGTTCATTTTTGTGCATGGTGTGAGGTATGGGTCTTGTTTCATTTTTTTGCAGGTGGATATCCAGTTATGTCAGCACCATATGTTAAAGAGACTGTCTTTTCCCCTTTAACTGACTTTAGGCCTTTGTCAAATATCAGCTGCCCTTATGTGGATGGATTTATGTCTGGATTCTCAATTCTGTTCCACTGGTCTATGTATCTGTTGTACCAGTACCAGGCTGTTTTGACTACTGTGGCAGTATAATAGGTTCTAAAATCAGGTAGAATGAGGCCTCCCACTTTCTTCTTTTTTTTTTCAGTAATGCTTTACTTATCCAGGGCCTCTTTCCCTTCCATATGAAGTCAGTTATTTGTTTTTCTATCTTATTAAAAAATGTCATTGGAATTTGAATTGGAATTGCATTGTATCTATTGATGGCTTTTGGTAGAATAGACATTTCTATGATGTTAAGTCTTCCTATCCATGAGCAAGGTATGTTTTTCCAATTATGTAGATCTCTTTTGGTTTCCTGCAGTAGTGTCTTGTAGTTTTCTTTGTATAGGTCTTTTACATCTCTGGTAAGATTTATTCCTAAGTATTTTATCTTCTTGGGGGCTACTGTAAATGGTATTGATTTGGTGATTTCCTCTTCGATGTCCTTTTTGTTGGTGTAGAGGAATCCAGCTGATTTTTTTATGTTTAGCTTGTATCCTGATACTCTGCTGAACTCTTCTATTAGTTTCAGTAGTTTTCTTGAGGATTCTTTAGGGTTTTCTGTGTATAAGATCAAGTCATCTGCAAACAGAGATACTTTTACTTCTTCCTTACAATCTGGATGCCCCTTATTTCTTTATCTAGCCTACATTGCTCTGGCTAGGACCACCAGCACAGCACAGCGTTGAATAAGGGTGGTGGTAAAGGGCATCCTTGTCTGGTTTCCGATCTCAAGGAGAATGCTTTCGGGCCCTCTCCATTTAGGATGATGTTGGCTATTGGCTTTGTATAAGTGCCCTTTATTATGTTGAGGAATTTTCCTTCTATTCCTATTTTGCTGAGAGTTTTTATCATGAATGGGTGTTGAACTTTGTCAAATGCCTTTTCTGCATCAGTTGATAAAATCATATGATTCTTGTCTTTTGTTTTATTTATATGATGGATTACATTAATTCTTTTTCTAATGTTGAACCATCTGTGCATACCTGGTATGAATCCCACTTGGTCATGGTGAATTATTATTTTGATATGTTGTTGAATTCTATTGGCTAGAATTTTGTTGAGGATTTTTGCATCTAAGTTCATGAGGGATACAGGTCTGTAACTTTCTTTTTTTGTAGTGTCTTTAGCTGGTTTTGGTATCAGGGATATGGTGGCTTCATAGAATGAATTTGGGAGTATTCCATCCTTTTCTATGCTCTGAAATACCTTTAGTAGTAGTGGTGCTTACTCTTCTCTGAAAGTATGGTAGAACTCTGCAGTGAAGCCATCCGGGCCAGGGCTTTTATTTTGTTGTTGGGAGTTTTTCGTTTGCCTTTTCAATCTCTTGTTATGGGTCTGTTTAGTTGTTCTACCTCTGTTTGTGTGTGTGTGTGTGTGTGTGTTTTACCTCTGTTTGTGTTAGTTTAGGCAGGTAGTGTGTTTCTAGGAATTCTTCCATTTCTTCTAGGTTTTCAAATTTGTTAGAGTACAATTTTTCATAGTACTCTGATATGATTCTTTTAATTTATTGGGTCTGTTGTAATATCACCTGTCTCATTTCTTCCTCTCCTGTTTTTGTTTTGTCAGTGTAGCCAATGCTTTATCAGCTTTTTAAATTTTTTCAGAGAACCAGCTTTTGGTCTTGTTAACGCTTTCAATTGTTTTTCTGTTCTCTATTTCATTTAATTCTGCTCTAATTTTTATTATTTGCTTTCTTCTGGTGCCTGAGGGTTTCTGGTTGCTCTCTTCGTATTTCTTCAAGTTGTAGGGGTAACTCTTTGAATTTGGCCCTTCTTTTTGTATGTGTGCATTTATTGATACAAATTGACCTCTGAGCATTGCTTTTGCAGTGTCCCAAAGGTTCCGATAAGAAGCGTTTTCATTCTCATTGGATTCTCTGAATTTGTTTATTCTATCATTCATGTCTTCTATAACCCAGTCTTTTTTGAGCAGGGTATTGTTCAGTTTCCAAGTGTTTGATTTCTTTTCCCTGCATTTTCTATTATTGATTTCCACTTTTATGGCCTTATGGCTAGAGAAGATGCTTTGTAATATTTCAATGTTATGGATTCTGCTAAGGTTTGCTTTATGACCTTATATGTGGTCTATTCTAGAGAATGTTCCATGTGCACTAGAAAAGAAAGTATACTTGGCTGCTGCTGGGTGGAGCGTTCTGTATATGTGTATGAGGTTCAGTTGGTTGATGGTTGATTTAGATCTTGCATGTCTTTATTGAGCTTCCTTCTGAATGTCCTGTCCTTCACCGAAAGTGGTGTGTTGAAGTCTCCTACTATTATTGTGAAGCTGTCTATCTCACTTTCAGTGCTGTTAGAGTTTGTTTTATGTATCTTGCAGCCCTGTCATTGGGTACATAAATATTTAATATGGTTATATTCCCCTGGTTATATTGGCCCTTTAATCATTATGTAGTGTTCTTCCTTATCCTTTCTGATGGATGTGACTTTAAAGTCTATTTTGTCAGAAATTAATATTGCCACTCCTGCTTGTTTTTGATTGTTGTTTGCTTGATATATATTTTTTCCATCCTTTGAGTTTTAGTTTGTTTGTGTCTCTAAGTCTAAGATGTGTCTCTTGTAGGCAGTATGTAGACAGATCGTGTTTTTTTTTATGCATTCTGCCACTCTTTGTCTCTTTATTGGTGCATTTAGTCCATTTATATTCAGTGTAATTATGGATAGGTAGGAGTTTTTTTTTTTTTAGGAGTTTAGTGCTGTCATTTTGATGTCTTTTTTTGTGTGTGTATTGTTGACAGTTTCTTTTTCCCACTTAGTTTTTTGTGCTGAGTAGTTTATATATTGTCTTTTCCTCATATTCATTGTTGTTGATTTTGTTTCTGCTGAGTCTCTATTTTTTCCTTGTGTTTTACTTTGACGAGTAGGACAGTTAGTCTCCTTTGTGGTTACCTTAATATTTACCCTTGTATTTCTCAGTTTAAACCTAACTTTTATTTCTTTTATATCTCCTTGTCTTCCTCTCCATTTGAAAGATCTGTGGCTGCATTTCTTAGTCCCTCGTTGTTTTAATGTTGTCTTGTTTTACATAATAACGTCTCTGTTACCCTGTTTTGAGAGTTTTTTTTCCTTGATTTATTTTTGTGATTTCCCTGTCTAGGTTGACCTCTCATTGCTCTGTCTAGTGTTCTAGCCTTAGGTTGATACCTGATATTATTGATTTTCTAGCCAAAGCACTCCCTTTAGTATTTCTTGTAGTTTTGATTTTTAAGAATTCTCTAAAGTTCTGTTTATCTGGAAATGTCCTAATTTCACTTTCATATTTGAGAGACAGTTTTGCTGGATATACGATTCTTGGGTGGCAATTTTTTTTTCTTCAATGCTTTATATAAGTCATCCCATTGCCTTCTTGCCTGCATGGTTCTGCCGAGTAGTCCGAGCTTATTCGTACTGACTCTCCTTTGTAGGTGACTTTTCGTTTATCCCTAGCTGCTCTTAAAATTCTCTCTTTATCTTTGGTTTTGGCAAGTTTGATGATAATATGTCTTGGTGACTTTCTTTTAAAATCTACCTTATGTGGAGTTTGATGAGCATCTTGGGTAGATATCTTCTCATCTTTCACAATATCAGGGAAGTTTTCTGCCAACAAATCTTCAACAATCCTCTCTGTATTTTCTGTCATCCCTCCCTGTTCGGTACTCCAGTCACTTATAGGTTATTTCTTTTGATAGGGTCCCACGTGATTCTTAAGGTTTCTTCATTTTTTTAAAATTCCTTTTATCTGATTTTTCTTAAAAAATATTGGTGCCAAGTGCTTTATCTTCAAGCTCACCAATTCTGCCTTCCACTTGCTCAATTCTGCTCCTCTGACTTTCTACTGAGTTGTCTACTGTGTAATTTTATTGTTAATCCTCTGTATTTCTGATTGCTGTTTGTCTGTGGATTTTTCCAGCTTATTAAATTTTTCATTATGTTCTTGAATAACCTTTTTAATTTCTTCAACTGTTTTGTCTGTGTGTTCCCTTGGCTTGTTCTGTGTATTGCCTGGTCTCCTTCCTGATGTCTTGAAGGGTTCTGTATATTAATCTTTTGTATTCTGCCTCTGGTAATTCCAGGAAGGCACTTTCACCTAGAAGATCCCTTGATTCTTTATTTTGAGAGCTTGTTGAAGCAGCCATGGTCAGTTTTCTTTGTGATTTGATATCGACTGTTGTCTCTGAGCCATTTCTAAGTTATTGTATTAGTTTATTTTATGTTTTGTTTACTGTATCCTAGCTTCTTGCTTTGTTGCGTTTTGATATGCCAAATAGGTTGCTTGAGTGAGCTGGCTTTATTATTTTCGCCTTTGAAGCTCTGATGTCCTGTCACCAGATGGTTAGAGCTGTTATCAAGTTATGTTAGTCTAGGAGTCCATTCACTTTTCTTGTATGAAGTCAGCTGAGGTGTCCAGGTAGCTGATCATCAAGTGTGTGGTACAGGCTCTTTCCTACAGTCTTAGAGGGGCAGGGGTGATTGGTGTAGGTACCAGTATCTGGTTGCAGTAGGGGGTAACACTCTGAATGAGGCAGGGGCTGAGAATTGTCCCCCAAGTGTCTATGAGGAAAGCATGCCCCTCTTTCCTGGAGCGTACAGGTGGGTGGGTTCTGCAGATGGACCATCAGCACCCAATGCTTTTGGTTGTAAGGTCTGGGAGGTAACAGTTATCCTTGGACCCCTGTTGCGGGTGGGTGGGTGACCTGAGTGGAGCCACCAGTCTTTAGGCCCCTGATGTGGGTAGGTGAGGACCCTGTTTAATAGGCTAAGTGGTGTCAATCATCAAACACATACCTCTCCACCACACAGCTGAGACAGTCGCAGTCTGCCGACAAGGGCCTATTCTCATGAAATTGGCCCACACAGGTCCATGTAGGGGGGAAAGGTATTCAAAGTCCACAGACTGTTTATGCCTGGACAGGAGCCGCTTCTGTCTGGAGCTCCCCCAGTTAGTGGAGCTGGCAAGTTATCTTTTCCCTCAATTGCAAATTTATTCCTTCTCCAAGGCCAGGAGAAAGGCTCCAGGCGCTCAACAGGGCCTATATTAGGCCCAGGGAAATCAACAGCCTCTGAAGCCAGCTTGGGTGTGGGGGGCGCGGTAAAATATGTGCAAGTACTTAGCTTTTGCCAAGAGCACCATTTTTCTCTGGTTCAGACGTGTGAGTAGGCTGTGAGGCTGGATGTTTCTCCCTGAGGAAACTGCATATGAACACTACAACCAGCCTGCCACAGCCACTCCCGGGAATGGTGCCTGAGGGGTCCTGGTGATTCAGGTCCGGCAACTCCTCTGTGTTTCTGAACTGTCTCTCCCTCCCGCTGCCGTTCAGTCCGTTTTCTAACTTTGCCTTTGATGTTCAGGGCTCCTAGCTTGTCATAAATATAATCATTTACCTTATTTTTTTGGGTCTTTGTTGTAAGAAGGATCGCCGGAGCCATCTGGCTATTCTGTCATCTTGGCTCTGCCTCCGGCAGTAGCCTTTTAAGAGTGTATTAACAATTGCTAATACTTCAAGTTGAAGTCTGCCAATCTCAAGACAGAGGCTTGTGTGAATAACCGCAAATTTATAATGAAAATTTTCAAAGTAGAGTTTTTGAAGCTGTTGCTTATGCCCTGTATCAATGGTTTTTTAAAAAACCTGTTGCAGAATTTGCTAAATGTTCTTTGGATTTCATATATATATATATATATAAAATACATTGCTCTCGAGTTAATTCTGACTCATAGTGGCATGATTAGCATATATAGATAGGTAGATAAATATAAAGCCCCGTACAAAACCCATTGCCGTCAAGTCGATTCCGACTCATAGCGACCCTATAGGACGGAGTAAAACTGCCCCATAGAGTTTCTAAGGAGCACCTGGTGGATTCGAACTGCTGACCTTTATTGGTTAGCAGCTGTAGCATTTAATCACTATGACACCAGGGTTTCCATATAAATATATATGGCCCTGGTGGTGCAAGTGGTTAAGCATTTCACTGCTAATCAAAAGGTCAGCAGTTCGAATCCTCCAGAGGCTCATTGGAAACCCTATGGGGCAGTTCTACTCTGTCCTATAGGGTCCTATCGAGTTGGAATTGACTCGATGGCAATAGGTTTGGTTTTTTTTGCATATACATAAAATATTTATAAAATCTTAATGCAATTTTGAACTGTTTAAACTTGAAGAATCTAGAAGTCTTATTTAAGAAAAAAAATCTCTGTCATTCAAATTGTGCATGTTGGGGCTACCATAGACCACTGTAGCCTAAGGATTATTTAAGCAACAAATAAGTTGCATAAATGAATTATGCAGTGGTTCATAATCTTTTAGCCTGCTGCAGAATCACCTGGAGATTGCTGGGCTCCACCCCTTGTGTTTCCTACTCAGTAGGTCCGGGATGGGGCTTGAGAATGTACATTCTAACGAGTTCCCAAGTGATGCTGGTGTTACTGGTGGGGGGACCACACTTTGAGACCATGGCCCAATGGATTCTACAATTTACTCATTTCTAGTAGCTGTTGAGGGAGGACCAGGCAGGCCTGTCTCCGGACCTGCAGGAGGCATGGGAGGATGATACAAAGGAGGACAACTCACAGGCTTGCTCTACCCTTCTCTCTTTCCGTAAAAGCTCCTGAGCTACCCCTGACAGATGTGCCCCTGGGCTGGGTAGATCCCTGATAATTCCTGCGTTGTCCTTGTCTGAAGCAGTGGTGACTGCGGCACCCCGGGGGGCTTTCATCTTTAATGTCCTGATCCCTGTGCCCCTCCCACCCTCCTCTCACCCACATCACCTCTCCCTGCTCAGATCCTTGATCTCTGGCTTTCTCCCTCTGCTGCCAGTGAGCTTCTGGGCCAGGAGGGATGGATGGGCCTTCAAAAGAATCCTGGCAGGCAGCTGTGAGGCCAGGGCCTCCGCTTTGAGTCTGGTGAGTCTTTGATTTCTAGACAGATTAGCAGTACACAGAAGCAGAGCCAGAGAATCAGCACTTGTTAAATGCAGATTGCTGGATCCCACCTCCAGAGTTTCTGATTCAGGTCTAGGGCAGGGCCTGAGAATTTGCATTTTAACAGGTTCCCCAGGTGATGCTGATGCTGCTGGATTACACTTTGAGAACTGCTGATGTAGTTTTTTACCAAAGGTTTCACAGTTTTGAAATGGAAATTTTGCAAACCAGTCTGTAAGAAGAGGGTCAAGCTTTATTGAGCAAAGCTAGCAAGGCCAGAAGATAGTCCAGGTACGTGTCACACAGAGATGATCACTCAGATGCATTACCTAATGGATTCCGTATCAGGCTGTATGCCCCTTTTATCAAACATATCAGCAAGGAACAAGGAACTGGGCAGATAGATGTTTGGTTCTTTATCCTTTTGAATTCCACCCAGAATCTCCCACAGAGGGAAAGGGATGATTTAGCCAAATAATAGAAAGCAGGAAAGAAGAGAAGAAGAAGCAGAACACCTGGATAATAAAATAATTATCTTCTCAGTTAGAACCCTATTTTCAAATAGCACTGAGGCCATGGTAAAACTATTGAAGAGAGTTGGCAGAAAGGAGAGACCAGGTGCCTAGTGTGCCAAGGTTACCACCTGCCTTCTTTCTTGCCCTCATTTGTTTTAGATCTGGACATATGGGCTAATTCATGCTCCCTAGAGTAATTTTCCGGCAATCTCAAGGGGAACAAAGACCAAGAAAACCATACTGTTTACACCCACGTCAGTCTTTGAGTCTACAGAGTTCCCTGGCAGATTCTTCAGAAAGAATTCGTTCCCACCCAATGACAGACATTTGTGTAACTCCAATGTACTGCCGGCAACCACCACCCCCTACCCCCCACATTCTGTGGAGCATCCAACCATCAATCCTCAAGATTTATGTGGTCTGTTGGCCACAGTGGGTTGCATTTCTATGGCTGCTGCTAACCTCCTGATCTGACCACACATCTCTTCCTGAGACTGTTTTCCCTCATATTCTGTGCCAATCCAGGCATGGGACTCACGAGAGGAATGCTTGTGCGTGGTAGACTGTGGCACTATGGGGAGGGGTGTGCATCCTAGCCTCTATAAAATCAAATGTTCCAATTCCTCGTGGGCACCCTTCCTCCTAGGTTCCAGCCACCAACACATTGCTTGGCCCTTTTCTCCCTCCAGGCCTGCTTACCTTCCTACTTTGTGGTTTCCTGAAACCACCTCCCTTTCTTTGGGACTTCCCCATGAAACTCAACAGGCCTCCTCTTAAAGATGCAGAGCAGGTCCATACTCACTTCTGTTCTCCTTTAAAGTGCTTCAAGATTCCTTAATGCTCTTTGCTAAGTCATCTACTCCAGGGCTCCCTTTTAGCATGGCAGGAAACCTGGCCAAGGCATTGTAATGTTTTTCTTTTATTTCTGGTCACTAGAAGTAGATTGGGGCCATGGTGGTGCAGAGGTTAAGTGTTCGGCTGCTAACCAAGAGGTTGGCAGTTCAAATCTACCAGCCACTCCTTGGAAACCCTATGGGGCAGTTCTACTCTGTCCTATTGTGTTGCTATGAGTTGGAATCCACTGGATGGCAATGGGTTTGGGTTTTTTTTTTTTTTTGGAAGTGGATTAGCAATTTAGTTTCTCACTGAGATAAAATATTAATTATTCCCATCTTCCCTGAAATGCCCCCCTTTAAAGGCAGAAGAAAGTCTTAGTTTGGGTTTTATGTAACTTTTTTTTAACCTCAGTCCATTTGTGTGAGGAAAAAAGATTTCACTTTAAATCCATATGGCAGTGTATATTCTTCCTCACACATGATTTCAAGATACGCAAACTGAAAAGTGAAATCTAGAAGAGAGACTGAGTGGTCCAATTTTTTCATTGAGCTCAGCTTATCTGCTTGTTTGCTTTCTGTGGCATTTCTTATCCAAACATGTTTGTATTGATGTAACACAGTTTAAATTCTAGTGTGGTATAGTAGATAGGGTCTCTCTGAGTCAGAATCGATTTAATTACAATGGGTTTGATTTTTTGGTTTTTATAGTCGATAGAACACTAGACACTTGAAACCACCTCAAATTTTTAAAAAAATTATTCAGGGTACAGATTATAATTAAGAGTTCAGAGTCTCCAAGTCAGAATACCTGGGGAATAGATCAATCTCCACCCTCTCTATCTTGGAGGAAGTAGAGCCAGAATGCTTCTTAGAAGTGAGGATGACAAAACTTCACCTCACTTACTTTGGACACTTTATCAGGAGGGACCAATCCCTGGAGAAAGACATCATGTTTGGTAAATAGAGGGTCAGCGAAAAAGAGGAAGACCCTCAATGAGATTGACTGACACAGTGGCTGCAATAATGGGCTGAAATATGCCTACTGTTGTGAGGATGGAGCCCTGGTGACGCAATGGTTAAGAGCTCGCCTGCTAACCAGAAGGTTAGCAGTTCAAATCCACCAGCTGCTCCTTGGAGAACCGACGGGGCTGTTCTACTGTGTCCTGTAGGGTCACTATGAGTTGGAATTGACTCAACAACAACAGTTTTTTTTTTTTATTGTAAGGATGGCACAGAACTGGGCAACATTTTGTTCTGTTATACACAAGGTCACTGTGAGTCAGAGTGGACTTGACAGAACCTAACAACAAAAACACCACCACCACCACCCTCTGTGTAGGGCTGGCCATGGAATAGGTCAGAACTAAAATGTGTGGAAAGTTATTTCAGTCAGCTTCACCTAGTCCAGGGTTTCATAATCTCAGTATTATTGCCATTGGTAGCAAGATAATTCTTTGTTGTGGGGGGCTGTTCTGTGCACTGTAGGATGCTTAGCAGCATCCACAGTCTTTACTCACTAGATGCCAGTAGCACCTCCATCCATTTTTTTAAAATAAAACTTTATTGTGTTTTTGGTGAAAGTTGACACAGCAAATCAGGTTTCCATTCAACAATTCCTACACAAATGGTTCAGTGACATTGGTTACATTCTTCACAATGTGTCAACATTCTCATTATTTCTGTTCTGGTTGTTCTGTTTCTAGTAGTCTAGTTTCCCTGTCCCTTACCTTCTCATTTTTGCTATAAAGTAATTGTTGACCGTTTGGTCTCATATAGATGATACTCTAAAGGAGCACAGTAATCACAGGTGATATTCTTTATTTTGTGAGCTAATCTATTATTTAGCTAAAAGGTGACCTTGGTATGGTTTCAGTTCAGGATTTGAAGAGTATCTCAGGGCAATAGTCTCAGGGAGGCATCTAGTCTCAGCCAGTCCATTAACTCTGGATTTTTTCAAGAATTTAAGTTCCGTTCCATATTTTTCTTCCATTCTATCAGAATCTATCTATTGTGGCCCTGATCAGAATGATTGGTAGTAGTAGCCAGGTACCATCTAGTTCTGGTCTTAGGGTAGATGAGGCCCTGGTTCATGTAGACCATTAATCCTATAGAGTAGTTTCTTCTTTGAGTCTTGGGTTTCCTTCGTTCTCTTTTGCTGTGGATGAGTAGGGGCCAATAGTTGTATCTTAGATGGTCACTCACAAGCTTTTAAGACCCCAGACACTACTCACCAAGCTAGGATGTGGACCATAAACTTTATGAACTATATATGCCAATTGACTGAGTTGTCCCGTGAGACAATGGTCCTAAGCCTACAATTGCAGAAAACCAATCCCATGAGGCATTTGTTTATATCTGAGAAGTATCCATAACTGTGCACCCTATATATATATGAATATATGTGCATGCATAGACACATACATACATATACATGTATATATATCTATACTGTTGTTGTTAGGTGCCGTCAAGTCGGTTTTGACTCATAGTGACCCTAAGTACAACAGAATGAAACATTGCCCAGTCCTGTGCCATCCTCACAATTGTTGCTGTGTTTGAGCCCATTGTTGCAGCCACTGTGTCAATCCATCTCGTTGAGGGTCTTCCTATTTTTTACTGACCCTTTACTTTACCAAGAGTGATGTCCTTCTCCAGGGTCTGGTCCCTCCCAAGAACATGTGCAAAGTACGTGAGATGAAGTCTCACCATCCTTGCTTCTAAGGAGCATTCTGGCTGTACTTCTTCCAAGACAGATTTGTTTGTTCTCCTGGCACTCCATGGCATATTCAGTATTCTTCACCAACACCATAATTCAAAGGCATCAATTCTTCTTCATTCTTCCTTATACGTTGTCCAGCCATGGTATTTGCAATTGCCTCATATGCATGCGAAAGCTGGACAGTGTATACACCTATATCCCCATTGCCGTCGAGTTGATTTCAACTCATAGCGACCCTATAGGACTGAGCAGAACTGCCCTGTAAGGTTTCCAAGGAGCACCTGGTGGATTCAAACTGCTGACCTTTTGGTTAGCAGTCAAACTCTTATTATTACGCCACCAGGATTTCCATATACATACATACATATACATAACACACACACACACATGCACACATTATATACCAACATATATAATACATAAATCCACACATATATTTTTTGGTTGTTGCTGCTATTGCAAAATTATATATGTCATAAAACAAACAAACAAACAAAAAACCCATTGCCATCAGGTCAATTCTGACTCATAGTGACCCTATAGCACAGAGTAGAACTGCCCCATAGGATTTCTAAGGAGTGGCTGGCGGATTCAAACTGCTAACCTTTTGGTTAGCACCTGAGCTCTTAACCACTGCGCCACCAGGGCTACATATATGTCATATTTACCAAAACGTCCCTTTTTCTTGTGTATACTTAGTGACATCATTGGCCTTGGTCAGGCTGTGCTCACTTCACCCATATTCAGTGTTGCCTTTCCCATCACCAAAAGTATCAAGTGTCTACTATCTAGAGAGTGATGCCCCCTCTCCCTCTCCTCTGACCCATCCCTGTTAACCACCAGTGAGCATCGGTCTCTGCATATGGATCTATCCTTGTCTTATTATAAAAGAAAAATTGATCATACCATATTTGTTCTTTTGTAACTGCCTTATTTCACTCAGCATTATGTTCTCCAGATTCATTCACATTATGTTTCGAGGACTCATCATTCTTTATGGCTGCATAGTATTACATTATATGTATGTACCACATTTTGTTTACCCATTCATCCATTGATGGCCACTGAGGTTGTTTCCATCTTTTTGCTATTGTGAATAGTGCTTTAGTAAACATAGGTGTGCATATGTCTATTCATGTCTCTTCTATTAGATCTCTACCTAGAAGTGGTCCTCCATCCGTTTTTGACAACCAAAAAAAACGTCTCTAGACATTACCAAGTGTTTATAGGGGGAGGGGGAGCAAGATCGTGCTGGGAACCAATGACCTAGTCCTAGTGCATATGTGGTTGAGATTTTATGAACCTTATCGGGCTCAGTGGTTAAGCGTTAGCTGCTAACTGAAAGATTGGCAGTTCAAACCCACCAGCCACTCCACAGGAGGAAAGACTTGGAGATCTGCTCCCGTTAAGATTATAGCAGAGGATACCCTATGGGGCAGTTCTACTCTGTCCTATAGGGTTTCTATGAGTCATAATTGCCTCAAGGGCACACAACAACAACAACATCTGCCTTCAATTTAATGCGAAAATTGTTACTCTTGTAGCATGTGCCTTGTAACAACTTTTGGCCCATAGCACCATTGTAGGCTTGAAATTTTCCTGACTATAATCCATAGCAGTGATCCTCAGCCTTTGATGTGCTTTCCAATCACCTGTGAATCTTGCTAATAGTGCAGATTTTAATTCAGTAGGTTTGGGGTGCGGCATGAGAGTCTCCATTTCTAATAAGTGCTGGTCTAAGGACCACACCTTGAGTAGCAAGAGCCTAAAGGATGATTTAGTCCTTGGCCATTGAGCCGTTTTCTGCATACAATTTCACTCTAGTGCTGTGGCTGGTCCACTAGAGAACCTTTAGGAGTGGGGGTTTGACACAGTCTTTTTATTTCGTTGTCTGTACCAGGCTGTTGCTGCGAATCCCACTCTATTCCTTCAGTATGGTGCTAGTGGATAAGCATGGCACTGACAAGGAGCGCTACAACTCCCTGGTGACACCCATGGCCCTCTTCAACCTGATTGACACTTTCCCCTTGAGAAAAGAGGAGATGGTTTTGCAAGCTGAAATGGGCCAGACCTGTAGCAACTGATGTGATGGTTTCTCTCTCAGTGGTTCCTCTTCTTCTACAGAGCGTGATGCACCACAGGGAAGGCCTTAAAAATATCCTTGATGTACAGATTTTTATTTGTAATTTTAAAAGTCTATTTTATTATGAGCTTCCTTTGCACTTAAAAATTAGCACAATGCTGTTTGTACTTTGAAGTTTCAAAAATTATATGAATATGGTATTTACTCCTCCTTTCATTACTCCACCGTGACTGGTTAATTTTGTAGAGAATTTAGAAACTACAACCATACATATATTTTCAACATGTTATTCAGTGTAACACATAACTCCCTTATATGTAGTTGTTTATATAAAACTTTTATTAATAAAATATTTTGGAGCAAATTTATTAAAACTCCCTTTGTTTTTTAAGCACTGACCATACTTGCTCAGTGCTGGTCAAAGATTTTAGGATTGTGATGCCTAGTGGTGCTTTAGGAATGGAAAATATAATTACTCTCCCAGGTAAACTTTGACATTTTCCCTTCATTTTCAGAGTATCAGTTTGGTTGGCAGACTATTCCTGAACAGACAAAATTACT
This sequence comes from Elephas maximus indicus, assembly GCF_024166365.1. Lineage (NCBI taxonomy): Eukaryota > Metazoa > Chordata > Mammalia > Proboscidea > Elephantidae > Elephas > Elephas maximus. Next base: position 136,839,821 of record NC_064846.1, read on the forward strand.
AAATTAATGGCGGACGGTCTACAGTCCAACATACGGAGGTTTAAAGCTGGAAGCAAATTTGACTTTTTTTTTAAAGACTAGGCAGCATGATTGCTGTGCTGTGCATAGGTTTGTACCGTACCTACAAATATGATTTTTTTTTTCCCACAAAGCATACTAGAAGCCATTCTTTGAATTTTCTCTCCTTCAGATGTATCAGATAAAGGTCAATTGCGTGGCTGGAAGAAGAATTTAACCAGTAACTAGTTGGGAAGCTATGAAAAGTTCAAAAGGTTTTTTGTCACAATTAAATAAGCATGTATCAGCTCGTGTTAAAACTCTTTGTCTTTGACAAGCCAAGGTCCCATCCTGAAGATATACTGACATTTAAGGAACTGCCTCATTGTCTTCAAACCAGTCTTCCTAATAAACTTGGGATATTACAGGCATTTTGCCCAAGAGACACAAACTATTTAAAGATGAATGCACTGTGACATTTAAAAATAAATTACACCAAAACTTCGGGGGCATTTCTGGAGATTAATCAATAGCTTTCTTTAGAGAAGTGCTTTCTCACTGCAGATCTTTCAGGACTTTTCTGTGGACTTTTGGGACCCCATAAACCAATAAATAACCCTGTTTGCTTGCTCACACTGTGGTACTGCAGAACTTTGACGTGTGTGTGTGTGTGTGTATTGGGCATGAATTCAAACTGAAAACTGTCTGCTTTGTTAGATGGCTGCTAAAATCTCAGTTCGGTGCTTTTAGCCTTAACTTAGCTGCTTGGAATCTATCCCCCTTCCTTTCCCCCAGTGCATGTGTAGTGCAATGGTCAGTCAGAGATTTAGGTAGTTTATATACAGAATTTGGGTTTCCCTCTCTCCTTTCTGAGGTCTCCCTCATCACTTTTCAGTTGCTAGGGTCACCCCTACTCTGTCCCCAGCATGATGCATACTGAGACCTGCCCTTAGGCAAAACCCATAAAAAGTGATGACTCAGTTTTTTTTTTCAGTCTAGTTGCCTTCTTCCAAGTGATGACTGCCTTCCAGTATCTGCCTGATTTTTAGTCACTCTCCAATGCCTTCAGGTACTTTTTACAAATATTTTGTCCAGATATAGTTGTCGCCTGTAGGGGAAGTCTGGTCCAGTATCTTTTATGTCAGTGGTTCTTAACCTTAGATGTCCATTGGAATTACCTGGTTGTTTGGCTAAACACTAGTCTTGTTATTGCATAATGTAATCTAATGTAAATTGTGATGTAATTACTTTCCATGATGTAATCAATCAAGCACTTGAAAAGGGAATTTCCCTAGGGTGTTTTCTGCCCCCAGAATATAAATAGGTATTTGGCAGGACTTACTCTATACCCTTCTTGTCACCTGACCTACCAATCTTGAGATACAAGCCTACAGAAGTCTCCAGCCTGGTGCCTAACCTACGGATTTTCACCTTGCCAGCTACCAGCCCTCCCCCACAATCATGCAAACCAATTCCTTGAAGTAAATCAATCTCTATCTATATATATACATATGTATGTGTGTATGTGTGTTTTAGTTGTTTTTCTTTTAAACACAGCTAAAAATTGGGTAACAATTTGTAAAGCACCTGGCACATAGTATGTACTCAATAGACGTCACATCTGATCCCTTCCTTTGTCACTACCTGGGATTTATTGGCAGGGGAGAGGGGAGGCATAAAGGGAGCAAAGGTGTCAGGCTTCAGATTTAGGGGATGATAAGTGAACAAAAACCAAAAGGAGGGACAGGTTTAATAGCTGAGCACCAAGAAGGGTTGTTCGCCATTATCCTCGCTTTAGAAACAGAAATCAGACTCTCATCCAGCCTGTGTGTGTCAAATGATCACATGTATTTTTCTCCAAAGACAAACACATATAAAAACAAAAGGAACAGGTGACATATAATCCATCTCCAAGGACTCAAGGAGTAACTCATAATAGAACACGTTAGAGATACCAGGAAAGTGAATTTAATGAAAAAGACATTACACTTTGGAGCAAGTACAGGGTGGCTTAACATTTTGGTCTCGGGTACATAATCCATCCAGAAGCTTAGAAGCAGGCAGGTGAAATGTTTATGTACTGCTACTAATTTTTTCACCAAACACAGCAAAACGTGCAAATGGGAACAGTTGTTTGTAGCCAAAAACAAAAACTAGCAAAATGAATGCAGGCCTTCCATCATCTCTTATTATTAAGTGCTTATAATTGTTGCACAGAGTTCTTCCTTCTTTTTCTCTGTCTCTACTTAAAAACAAACAAAAAGAGACCAATATTCTATCAGAGCAGGAATTTAGGAGAGTATATCGGCAGCTGAAGCAGGTGGATACTGAAAACTAAACCACCAAAGCAGAAATGAACTTACTCATGTGTAGATGACCCAGCCTTTGGCAGAGTTTGGAAAATTATCCTTATTTCTCCTCCAGGTGAGCCCCCATTCAGAGTCCTAGTGACCCAATGATCCTTAGCTGTATTGAAAGTATGGCTCCCTTCTCCAACCTGCGAAACTCCTGGACTTATCTTCAGGGCCCAGAGTAAAATCTAGCCATGTAGAGGCCTGTCATAACTACTGTGCTCAATCCAATAATGGCGGCCTAGTGCATTCACAGAGCTGGGCCAATACTTGGTCTGACATTGTGGTGCCCCTCTATGGGTATTCTTTAAGTATTTGTACATTTATTCTGAGGAATACCTGCCTTGGGGAAAGGATGCAAAGGAGACCCCACGCCCAGGGAAGGCACACCTCTTTTCCCTATGTCCTTAGCAATTCAACTCTGGGCTAAACTTGCAAACCCCATTCATCAAAACAAAGTCCTGCCTTTAACCAGACTCGTCCTTCTTAGAAGGCAAGGGGTCTCCACCTCACGTATCTACTCGAGCAGACCTTATTTCTTTTGGCCAATTATTATTCCCAAGACAAGTTTTCTACTTCATTACCTTTCCAGGAATATTTACTGTGCCTTATAATTTGGCAACCTGGGCAGCTGCCTGGGAAGCCCAGCCTGGCACTGTGCATTTAGATGCTTTGCAAACAAATGACTTAAAGATCTGGATGCTGAGGTGGCCAGAGGGAGTGGAAGATTAAAGATCATATATGCCTAAATCCACGTGGAGAAAAGCATTGAGGGCATCTTTTATGTTCTGGTATGCACCTCAGCCAACGGGACTATGTAAGAAGATAGTTATTGAGGAGGACAAGTTAGCTGGGTGGGGATGGTGGGAAAGGTCAAAAGCAAGAAGATTCAGGAAAAGTCCAATTGTCACTTTCTTCACATCAACTGAAAGCCAATGGCCTCTCTTCAAAAATGTCCGTTTATTAATCATCAAGATTAGGAAAGAATGGAAAAAAACTTCCCAACTTGGAATCATTTTAACCACTGTTTAACTGCGTGAATGATTGACATGCCTGTTGTGTAATAGACTGGTCCCCCATCCTTGTTTCCAATTGAGAAAAATTGTTAAATACGTTTTATCATCAGGACTCATCAATGCCTGTGGATTTGCAGAAACAAGTTTCAACTTTCTGAAGACAAAATGAGCCTTAGGCTAAGCAGAAAAATTCTTGGGAGGAGCAGTCAGATAAAAAAATACCTCCCCAAAATAAGTCTATCTACCGACAAAGAGGTAAAAAGAAAATATTTAGATTCTCTGCCCTTCTAAGGAGACATTTCTTTCCTTGGCAGTGACAAACAATTAACAAATTTGCCTTAGTTGTTATCATGAAATGTTGGATCTACTCACTGTAATAATCTGTGCCCCATTCAGAGGAAAAGGAAAGCAAAGTAGGGACACATCTCCTCTCGTGCTGAAATTTTGGAGAGAAAAGGATAATCTGCTCTGTATGAGTGTTTTGTCACTTATTGGCAATACTAACTATATATTCTACTTTTTCTTTCCAAATATGAAACGAACCCCACCCAGCATAGCTTGATGAATTCTAATGAGGTACGATTTATAATTATTGAAACACCATGCATTACTCATAGAGACTAAAGTAGTTTGTATGTCTATGGAAGTTGTTTGGATGGAATGGTAAATTTCATTCGGTAGATAAGCAGGATTTTGAACAACATTCCTGTCAGGAAGACCGGTTTGATCTCCCTGATGTAGAAGATAAGGAGTAGGCAACAGAAAGAGATGTCCATTACATTGGAAGAGGGTGCTAAAGAAAGAAGAGGAAGGAGAGTTTGTTCCCAGGTCCAGAAACCTGGTAACAAAAAACTGACCAGTTTTTCTCTCCATCAAATTAAACGCTTTCTGTAATTTTTATTATCTAATCAGATGAAGTAGGACATTCCAGCCTAAAAATCAATAAATTACTATCACCCAAAATGGGTAACCAAGCATAAAATAAGGATTGTTTGTATGTTTGCTGTACCCCGGAGTCCACTTCACTGTACACAGAATGCTTAAGACCTAACCAAGCATCTGGGAAAAGGGCCCGAAGGGATCACGTACCACAGTGATATAATGACCTACTTTTCCTTTTTACAGTGGGTTAAAATTTACAAAGCATATTTACATGTACTTTCTTATTTTACATCTTCAGTTAATCCAAGGTTGTGTGATTATTCCTTTTTTACAAGTAAATAGACCAAGGCCCAGACTGAATAATTAGCTTGACTGAAGTCACATGATTGGTAAGTATTCATGACTTGAGCCAATGTCTAAGGCTAGGCTCTTTTCATCTTACCGTGGTTGCCTTGCAAGTAATAATCTCCACGTTAGCTAAAAGAGAAGCTATTCCAAAGCCAAATCCAAGCAGTCATCATGATGTAGCTAGTCTGAATAATATAGTCTAGATAATCTGCCCTCTGATAGATTTTCTCAAATTGTGATTCTCTTGTACTAGAATCACTCCAGAAGCTTAAAAAAAAAATGACGGTAATTTTTACGGATTTTGGCCCTGTAGGTTTGAAACAGGGCTCTGGAATCAACATATTAAATTCACACTCCAGATGATTTAGATTAACCTTTGTAATCCTTAATGTGGCCTAATTTCACTGGCGATTGTTCAAACTTGCCCAGACCCAATTTTTGCTATTGGTTTGCCTGGATGGAAACCCAGGTGGCGTAGTGGTTAAGTGCTATGGCTGTTAACCAACGGGTCAGCAGTTCGAATCCGCCAGGCGCTCTTTGGAAACTCTAAGGGGCAGTTCTACTCTGTCCTATATAGGGTTGCTATGAGTCGGAATTGACTCAACGGCACTGGGTTTGGTTTTTGGGTTTTTTTTTTTTTTTTTTGCCTGTATAGACTTCCTTCTGATATTTCTTTTCTTCCCTAATTTCAGAGGCCATCAGTGGTACCATTGCCAAGTGTTAGAGGCAGTGCTCTGTCGAATGTGGAAAAATCTACGTGGAAGAAAAAACAAACGGTCATAATCCAAAATGCCACAAGCTCATACTCTGAGGTGCTTCTGGGACTTTCAATTTGCTTCTAAAAGTGGAGTTTGCCTCTGTTTTTTTCCACATCTTTATCCTCCTTTGCCAAATCTAAACCTTAGGGCAGTGGGTGATGATATGACTAATATTACTGTCAATCAAATGGGCTCAATTAATTCATTAGTTACATACGTACTTAATGATCGGTGATCATATATATGTGTAAGTTTATTAAGGAAAAGGAGGCCAAGAATATAAAATTCCACCAAAATATCTTTGTTTTTAGTTTTTATGTAAAGATCAAAGACTAAAGTCTTCAGTATGGATTATACCTCAACATAAAACTGAAATCCTCACACCTGGACTAGTAAGCAACATGATACACAGAGAAAAGACTGAAGTTGTCAAGGTTTTCATTTTACCTGGATCCACAATCAACACCCATGGAAGCGGCAGTCAAGAAATCAAATTATGTGTTGCATTGGGAAAATCTGCAAAAGACCTCTTTAAAGTGTTAAAAAAAAAACAAAACAAAGATGTCACCTTGAGGACTAAGGTGCACCTGACCAAAGCCATGGTATTTTCAATTGCCTTATATGGATGCAAAAGCTAGACAATGAATAAGGAAGACCAAAGAAGTATTGATGCATTTGAACTATGGTGTTGGTGAAGAATATCGAGTATACCATGGACTTCCAGAAGAACGAACAAATCTGTCTTAGAAGAAGTACAGCCAGAATGCTCCTTAGAAGCAAGGATGGTGAGACTTCATCTCACATACTTTGGACATATTATTAGGAGGGACCAGTCCCTGAAGAAGGACATCATGTTTGGTAAAGTAGATGGTCAGTGAAAAAGAGGAAGATCCTCAACAAGATGGATTAACGCAGTGCTGCAATGATGGGCTCAAACATAACAATGATGGTGAGGATGGTGCAGAACTGGGCAGTGTTTTGTTCTGTTGTACATAGGGTTGCTCTGAGTTGGAACTAACCCCATGGCACCTGAAAACAACATATAACCTGGAAAATCAACATCTTGACAACTCCAGTGATAGTACCAACATAAGTGAGATGAGAACCACCAGACTGAATCTTCCAAGTGTCTTGCAGGTGCTATTTACAGATTGCATGGATAAAGTCAGGCTTTTAAGCTTGCCCATGCCCCTTTAAAACTTGACCATACAAAGGCTGTACACTCTAATAGTTTTGTTCGATTCAACTGAGGGAAAATGAAAGTTGACATCTCCAAACAAGAATAGGATATTCCAGGCAAGGCCGTGGTCTCCTCTTCCAAGAAGTTGATATGCTGTTGTGGACAACACACTGTGTGTTTTTATCAATGCTGAGCCAGGCTGGTACTCACCCGCTAAAGGTGTAACTCCATTACTTGTAGAAAAGTTGTTTTGTAAAGACCAGTCAGTAAGCATATTTGAAGATTTTTCTTGATTTTTGTGCCTCAGTTTCCTCATCTGTTAATTGGTTAGAGGAGGTGGTCTCTAGAGACACCTACTGGTCTAACACTCTATGATGCTGTTTTTTTTTTTCATTTATTTTACAATTTTTTTTGATTACCTACACTGAACCATTCTATTGGAATGGATAACATTATGAAGAATGTTTAAAAAAAAAAAAAAGCAAAGATGTCACTCTGAAGACTAAGTTGCACCTGACCGAAGCCATGGTATTTTCATTCTCCTTGTATGCATGCAAAAGCTGGGCAATTAATAAAGAAGACCAAAGAAGAATTGATGTCTTTGAATTACAGTGTTGGTAAACATTATCGACTATTCCATTGACTGCCAGAAGAATGAACAAATCTGTCTTGGAAGAAGTATAGCCAGAAATACTTCTTAGAAAGGAAGATGGTGAGATTTTATCTCATGTACTTGGACATGTTATCAGAAGGGACAAGTCCCTGGAGAAGAATGTCATGCTTGGTAAAGTTGAGGGTCAGTGAAAAAGAGGAAGACCCTCAATGTGATGGATTGATACAGTGACTGCGACAGTGGGCTTAAACAGTGATTGTGAGGATGGCGCAGGATCGGGCAGTGTTGCCTTCCGTTGTACATATGGTCGCTATGAGTTGGAAGTGACTTGACAGCATGTAACAACCAGGACACACTGAACTAAGCACTGGGTATACAGCCATGAAAAAATGTAAAAATTGGCTCTGCCCTTACGAGTCTTACATTTTATGGATGTTGGGGGAAAAGGACACATACATTAAAGGACTCATTACATAAATACTATAATTGTGATGTGTGCTGTGCAAGAGAAATAGAGGCAGGCTGCTGTGAACTAGTTGGACAGAGGATGGTCAGGGGAGGCTTCCTTGAGGAGGTGACAATTAGGCCAGACCTGAATTATGAATGAGAATCAGATGGATGAGGAGAAGGAGAAAGAACATTCCCAGCAAATGTCATCGAGCAGCAGAAAGATACATAGTGTGGCTAAGGGGAAGGCGAGGGGAGGCATGGCCTGAGACGAGCTGGAGAGGAGGCAGTGGCCATTTATTTAGGGCCTGGCAGGCCCTGGGCAAGAGTTTCCACTTTATTCTCAGAGCCTAGGAAAGTTCGAGAGCCTGATCAGATGTGCTTTTAAAAAAAGACCACTCTTCAGATTGACAGATCCATAGTAATGATAAGCAAGTGTAGTCAAATGCTAATGGTAGAAACTGAATTTAAATGATGGGTATAAGGGTATTCACTGTAAAATTCTTTCAATTTTTCTGTATGTTTGAAACATTTTTACTAACATGTTAGTAAAAATCACTTGTGTGCAGCCACTACCTTTTCTTCAGTGGAAGCTTGTGTGTTGCTATGATGCTGAACAGGTCTCAGCAGACTAGGAAGAAAGATCTGGTGTTCTACTTCCAAAAATCAGCCAGTGAGAACCATGTGGCTCACAACAGTCCAATCTGCAACCGATTATGGGGATGACACAGACTGGGCAGGATTTCATCGGGTTGTACGTGGGGTCGCCATGATTCAAGCCCCACTCGACAATAGCTAACAACAACAACATGGTATGGAGAATAGATTGAGAGAGGACAAGAGTGGTTCCATAGATAGAAGCTCAGAGACTATTGTGATCATCATGGAGAGGTGAGATTGTTGCTTGGACTAGGGTGGTGCCATGGAGATAAGAGAGAATCAGAAGGCTCTAGAGATATTTAGGAGGTAGAATCAATACTATTTCCTGATTGATTTCGTATCAGGGTATGGAAAGGCAGAAATCAAAGATTACTCCGAGGTGTCTTGACAGTGTAACTGGGTGGATGATGGTACCAGGTACAGAGACAGAACACACTAAATCAGAAAGACATGAGTGCGAGGGAGAAGGTGGAAGGAAGAGTTCAGTTTTGAATGTGTTGAAAATGTGAGCTATCCCAGTGGAGATGTCGTAGAGGCAGTTGGATCTGGCTCTGGGGCTGAGAGGAGGGGTCTGTATTAAAGATGTGAGTTTGAAGTTATAAGCATACAGATGATCATAAAGCCATGGGAACATGGTATATGAGAATGCCTAGGGAAGTATATAAAGTAAGGGAAAAGAATGACCAACACCAAAGACTAATTTTTAAGAGTTGTGTACTGAATGAGTGGAGAACAAGGAGAAGGAGTAACTAGTGAAACAGAAAAATCAGGAGTATGTGATATTACAGAAGGCCTCTGTTGATGAGTTTTTGAGTTGTCTCCAACCTTTTGCAATCAATACTGTTGCACGTACTAATTTCTCACATATACATCTATCTCTGTAGGATAATACCCAGAAGTGGGAATGTTAGGTAAGATGTGTATGCATTTTAGATTTCAAAGTGTTAACTTTTGAAGAAAAGAATGCTTAGAAAAGCCGCTGAGCATAGATAGCTAAGTTAAGCATATTTAATATGGCACTTGATAGCACTGGTTAAATAAATGTAGCATATCCATGTAATATAATACTTAGCAGCTATAAGAAGGATGATGAGGTGGTCAATGTATTCTGATGTGGAAGGGGAGAGGGGACAGTTTTGAGGTATTTGAATTTTGTACCATTCACATGTATTACCTATACTCTAAAATACACTTTGTACCTCTACACTGAGGAAAAGAGACTGAACTAAAGATCAGTTTGCCTTTTACTCCTGATAGCAACACCAACAGATTCTAATGGACTTTTGCGTATCTGGGTTTTGCATCACAGAAATACCCAATGAGATGTTAGAAATCTTATGAAACCACAATACAGAGAATTGCTCTAAATGTGGCAAAGGTCTGAACTCATAAAGTTCACACTTTTCTTCAGTTCTAGTTATAAGTCTTGGAATTTATTTTGTCATTTTTAATACTAGCAAATAAATCTACTTAGTTGTGTCCACGTTAGAAATGTCTCCAGACTTCACCTTTTCCACCCACTTATCTCCCCTAAAAATGTCAGTGAGTCATGTGAATCTGAGGACAATTTATTTTTCCAGTGTGGGAAGTGATGATGATCATATACTTTTTGTTTTCTGTTGTTAAGCTGGGCAGTATAGGGGCATGGGTGTGAGTTAAAAGGAAAAAAAAACCCACCATATTCACTAAGCTATACTAGACCAATAACTTCAATTTTCTGGGATTACATGGCCTATCTTTGAATAATGTTGAAAATGCATTGCTTAGTTCCTTACTAAAAATAATGCTAAATATATTCTTAAATCAGTTTTCAAAATTGGAGAAGAAATCTAGAGATATGAAACTAGCTAGAATAAGCCCAAAAATGATTCTAGCTATCCTACCACTGGCTGATGAAAAATACCACCTTGCAGTTGATTATCACTTAGCTTTTCAATGCCATTTTATCCCCATGCCTTTCCTAGGCAGAATAAGTTGTGGCTACATCTGTGTTTCCAGGACTCTTTATCTATACCTTTATTATAGCACATATCACCTTGTATCATGGTTACTCATTTACATGAAGATTCCTTAAAAGCCTGTGAGTTACTCAGGGTCAAAACTGGGTTTGACTTGAGCTGTGAAGCTCAGCATCCATCAGAATCCTTGACATGAATTAAAAGTTTGCCCAATTGCTGAACTGAATGCCACTATCCCTCTTTTAGTCTCAGGCCCTCTTTGTAAGAGGGATGTGGCTCTCTTACTCTCCCTATTATAACAAGGAGAAAACAGAGAACCAACACAGTTTCACGAGCTTCCTAAAACCACAGAACTGGTTTATGGAAGAGTCACTGGCCTCTTCTTTTCTAGGCCTGTGCTTTTAATTCTGGGCATTGCATTCTCCAGGCCAAAGAGGTGACTGGAAAGGGAGTTCTCTCCTTATGGTGTATGATACGGAACGTGGCTTTCACACACGTAAAGGGCATGCATGAGGCTTGGCCAAAATAATACTAAGTGCATTCATCACCCTATGTAACAGCCTTTAGTTTCCTAGGAGCTTCAGAGATCCAGCAACAGTTTACTGTCAATTCCAAGTCTGCCCAGGATCCTGATTCAAATGCTTGAATTTTTCCTTTGGTATTTTATAAATGCTATTCTTTGCTAAAATTCTGTTTCTACCCTTTAAAAGAGTTTATATGAATTCAGGTGAGAAGAATGAGACAAGGGGCCAGAATACGACTCCATAAGGAGACTGGGTCAAATATGTTTATTGCCTCTTGCTCACCCTAATAAGCACAAGATCATGGCAGAACACTGGCCTCGGAGTCACATCCTGGATTTAAGGCCAGGTTTAGTCATAATCTCCATATGACCTTGGGCAAGTCATTTCAGCTGGGCTTCAGGTTTTGAATATGCAAAATGAGGAGTCAGGCCTAAGGTCCCTTCCAGCTTTAACTACCTTTGTGCCTAAATTTTGTGGCTTGAGCAAGGTATTGTATATTGAACTATTGGCCCCAATTCTTCCCTTCCTGTATCCTCACTCTTGCCATGGTTTCATTGTAGACAGAGTGTATTTCCCTGCTCCTTGAGTTTGGGCTTGGCCATATGGCTTGCTTTGGCCAAAGAGAGGTCAGTAGACATGACAAAAGCAAGGGGCTCAAATTATACTTCTGCAGTGCACCTCTGCACCTCTGCCATCAACATGGGAAGAACATACACTGGCTATGCCTCTGGCCCAAAAAGGAGTAGACACGAGCAATAGACCAAGACCCTCAGGCCTCTAGCAGGAAGCAGAGCTTCCCCAGCCAACCCATATAACCATGAGACTAAAGAATTGTGATTTTAAGTCACTGACTTTGGGGTGGTTTGTTACTCAGTATTATTGTAGCAATCACTAACCAATACAGAAGACGAAAACAAAAACACAAAGGAGAAAATGAAGGGGAGAGAGCAAATAAAGACCGTGACTCTCCTATAACAGGGTAAAAGAGAGGCAGAAGTAAAACAGCAGGTAGAGTAGTACCTCCCTTTTCATTAAACTGGCCTCATCAATAAACAAAATGTGAAATGGTGTATAGCTCGATCATTATTTCTTAATTAATGCCTTAGGATATTTTATAAAATGTTTACAACAGAGCTGTCTAATAGCCAGGTCATAATTAGAGTGACCCTACATCCCAATTTGCCCAGGTCTACATCTGTTGTCCTGGGGTAATTACTTAGCTCTCATCACTCTCAACAGTGGGCCGATTTAGATGATAACTTGTGTAGTCACCAGAGAAGACCCTGTCAGTCCATCCTGAAACCTCACCTGGTTAATACACCAGGTCGCTACAATACCGGCGTCACACGCCCTCCCCACCCTTTGCCACCATCTCCATCATGCCTTCTTTGGATCATGGGGATTCCTAGGGTGAGTGAAGGGTAGCCAGTTTCCCTTCTTATTCTTCAAGTGATCTACATTCTCAGTGGTCCCCTTCTTCCCCAAACCATTTGGGGAAATCTGAAGTAACTTATAATTTGAAAAGGTGTGGGGACCCCCAATCTCAGCTGTAGTTTCAAATAAGCTTGTGCTATTAATCTTATGGTATGAAGCCCATGAATCATTGCACAATTGGCTTGTTGTCAGGGGAGTGTGGTACACTTTTTATCATCCAGTCATTCTGAAGGCCCTGGTCCATGGGCATATCGATATACATGGTCTTTTAGCCACTCATCAAGGTCCTAAATGCCTAGAACACTGACATCTCTCCCCTTATGCCCCAATGATCTCAGGTGAGAAATGGTAGGGAATCAGAATCTTAGTTCCCAAGGAAACAGCAGCCAAATGTTCCTTGGAGGCCTCATTCTTGGAGAACTGGTCCTCTTCAGAGCCTGCGCTTCCCCATGCTGGAACGGAGCATGAGTACACCCTCTACTGGAGTCCCAGGGTTGTTGACCATCTTATGCCAAAGGCGTTGTTCTTCCCCCTGAGAGTCCATCCAATCCACGTTCTTCCCATGGCTCACACCTAAAAAAGGGAGAAGGAACATTACATTTCACAGATGAAATGTGATGTTCCAAAAGGCATCTCAACTTATGAAGAAGAGATGGGGGCCTCCTGACTAAAGCCTGATTTGTTCTTGCTCAATGTATCTAGTGAGTGGTGTTAGAATGGAATAAATCATTTAGAGCTTGCACTAGTCTCTTCTGCCTATATCATGAAAGACAAATCAGGATGGCCCTGGAGGCTTTTTTAGTTTAGCAGAGAAAGAGCTGGTTCATCTGGACTGAGTTGACAGAAGAACAGGCTGAACTGGACACTGAAGCCCTCACATTCTAACACGGCCACTTCTCTGATCTGTGGCGTTTTCATCATTTCGGTGACATTGATATTTTAAGTTCCCCTTATTCTATCAGTAGAGCATTATAGGGGTGGGGTCATTCTCTACAGGAACATTGACCTTGGTGCGTGCAGAGCATCTAGATCTGCCCTACGTTAGGAGATAATGAAAGTTTGGGGGAACTATGTATGCTCTGAGGAGCCCTGGTGGCAAAGAGGTTAAGAGCTCAGGCTGCTAACCAAAAAGTCAGCAGTTCGAATCCACCGGCTGCTCCTTGGAACCCTATGGGGCAGTTCTACTCTGTCCTATAGGGTTGCTATGAGTCGGAACCAACTTGACAGCACACAACAACGTGTGCTCTACTACTTCTAAGTTTTTTTTTCCAATTCACACTGTTATAGTCATGTCTTGTGGAACAGTGGTGTGTTTTCATGACCTGTTTGAACAATGCTAGATGTTATTTTTTCAGGGAAAAATGTATTTCCTTTAAATGTAAACACCGTATGAGTAAAGCCTGCAAGGGCTGGCAGAACTGAGAAGAGGATAGAGTTGGTCTTGGAAGTCCTTCCCTCAATTATCAAAAGTTTGTGCCGTCTCAGTCATCTTCTCACTAGCAAAACCTGAAGTCCTAAGAAAGTACTTGAGATTCACTTAGACTAAAGTGTAAATGATATTCTAACAAACTAACAAAGGAATGAATTTAACCATTCTGCTGCTCAAACTTCTAACCTAAGGATACAAAGTTAGAGTAGTAATATTTGTATTTTAACCATGAACAGATCTTCAGTTAAAAGAATGGAACATTTGTGGAAATTTCAGGAGTCAGCTACAGCTGAAACTACATATACATTACTACACTTGACACCTCGAGGAGCCACACCCCGTCCTGTGCCCAGACACAGATCATCTCAGGGTCCCCACCAAGTCTCTCACCACTTCCAGAATTCAAACGAACTCCTCCTAGAAAGATGTTGCTGGAAAAAGCTTCCTTGTCCCAGACAGTAAGTTCTAGGCAAACATTCTTTATATCCTCGGGATACAGGCCACTGAACATGAAAGTGTGATTCCACTGAGGGTTAACACTCCTTTTTATAACCAGAGTTTTGTGCTTGGTGGCTTTGCTATCATCAGGGAGCAGGTAGCTGCAAAAGAAAAAAAACGAACAAAAACAGTGAATCCATCAGTGAAACAGCAGGCAGAAAATGGCAGCCTTGAGTAGCCATTTAAATTTTCCATAATTCCTAGTATGTGTGCCCAAGAGTGATATGTATATTTGATTTTCTCCTCCAGGTTCTTATATGCTGAAATCTGAATTTACTTGGTAGCATGGTTTATTATTTCTTTTAAGTGGGACAATAGTAAAATGCCTTCACTCTCCTTTCTAATCCTATTTTGGTCCTTTCCCACATTTGGAAATGAGAATACCTCTTGTGGTATTCGAATGCCCTGCCTCGTATCTTCTTAGCTCACCTCTGAGTTGACTTGCAGCCAGGATGGGCAGTTCCTGGCATGCTGACAGCTTCCCACCTCTAGTGTCTGTGTTTTTTTGTTTCTCCAATTAAGGACTGTCTACTACTCTGTCCTATAGGGTCGCTATGAGTAGGAATCAACTCAATGGCAGTGGGTTACTGTACTATGTGAGCCGACTCAGCTAATGTGCAGGGCAGCCTGGAATTACTGTGGATTTAAGACCCCAATGGTTAAGCACTCGGCTGCTAATTGAAAGGTTGGTGATTTGAACCCACCAGCGGCTCCATGAAAGAAAAGACCTGGTGATCTACTTCTGTAAAGATTACAGCCTAGGAAATTTTATGGGGCAGTTCTACTCTGTCCTATAAGGTTGCTATGAGTTGGAATCAACTCGACAGCACACAACAACAACAGAGGCAACCCTCAACCAACTAGTTTTAGAAATCAGTGGATGAATCCTCTGGCTTCCCTATCCCTTGGAGGGACAATTCTAAGTTGCATTTCACAAAGTCCCAAGTGGAACTGAGCTCCCATTGCCCACAGTGGTAACCTGCTCATTAACATAATTTTATCAGCTTTCTTCCTTTCCCTGTCCCATTTTCTCCATTCTTATTAGTACTTCCTGGGATATCTTCTCAAATAAAACACTTGTACCCAAACCTTTTCTGCTATAGTTAAAACACTGTACCAGGCCCTAGGTATGTTAAGAATATGACTTTGTGTCTTTGTTTGAATGAATGAAAGATATCTTCCCAGTCCTATTTCCTCTAATATCCAAATGGTCAGAAATCAAGAGGGATTTCCTTTTCGGATTGCCTAGAATGGGCAAGAATGGCCATTTAAAGGGCTGTGTTCCCTCAAGAATCTGTCCTGTGCTCCACAAAGTGAGAGTCCTGGAGCTTCCCCAAAGCACTCTCCAGTGTCTGTCTCCAGGGAGGATGCTCTGATCTCTCCACTTTTTACAATTTTCCCCAAGACAGCCAAGCACCAAGGATACAATGTACCAAATGAAAACAAAGCACAGTAAAAATACATTACACTTAGAAAATCATGCTTTCTCTCCCTTCAAGAAATGAAACACAACCTCATAGGAAACTGCTTGTCTTGAGGGTGAGACTGAGGGGCTGGAAACAGTAAAAACCAGAATAGGCAGTTCACCCAACACTCTTATTGTTTTAGATGGAAGAGCCAACATTTAAGAGTAGCTCAGTACATGTAGAATAAGCAGAACATAGAAGTCTTGCAGCCACACTGTCTCGTGGATCACAGCTCCTTTCATCTCTCATTAAGCATCATCTACCTCCTGGAGCCATGAAGGTTGGAAGGAACCCCTAAAACTATTGCCCTGATACAATCTTTAAACCTTAAACCAAAAATATCCCCTGAAGTCTTCTTAAAACCAAACAATAGTCTAGCTTAACTAGTAAAAAATGTCTGCCTTGAGCATTATGCTCTTTTAAGAACTATCTATATGGGATCAAAGTGACAATGGCAATTTGAAAGATTAGACAGGAACCTTAGGGGGCGGTGAATTGATGTTAACGCATGAGGAACAACTCAGAAAAGGAGAGTGAGTATGGTTGCACAACTCAAAGAACGTAATCAATGTCATTAAATCGTACATGTAGAACTGTTGTATTGGTGTATGTTTTGCTGTGTTTGTTCTCAACAATGACAACAAAATAAAATTATATATAAAAAAGCATCACTTAAAATGAGCTAAATCAAAATTACCCCTTCACAAAACTATCAGAAGTGCCTCCTGACTTCACCGCTGTCAAATTCTTTGCCTCTTTGATGAACACTTCTAGTACTCCTCCAGAGATCACAGATGACTCCTTCTTCTTTCCCTTTTTAAAGGCCTTCTTTCCTGCATTAGCCACCAGATGGGGAGAGAGAGAAAGAGAAAGCGAGACAGAAATAGACAGAGAGAGGTATCATGGGTTCCATTCGAAAACTTACAATGAAAATCTGTAAATATTTATTTAATTTGCTGGCTGATTCAGGCCTTTACATTATTGTATATTTTTTCATGTATTTATTTAAATGTTTTTACTCCATTGATTACTTCTGGATGGATCTTTCATTTGAGTTTGTTAAAAAAAAATTTTAAACTGTAAAAGCTCTCTTCTGGGTGATACCTTTTCACAGGGTATAAAATAATAGAAATGGAAAAAGACTCTGAGAGCTGCCTGGGCCACATCTCTGCTCTTAGTGAGAATAGCTACAATGAAAGCCACTCACAAGCTCCAAGATTTCGAAACAGAAAATTCCATAACCTCCTCCTTTGATATTTCAGTCTCGTATATTGTCAACTCCAGGGCCATCTCCAGAGGCTACTGTTCAAGCACAATTATATTTTGGGGGTGAGATAAAACTTTCCCACCCCACCTTCTTAGTCTGGTGGAATATGCTCAACATAAATAATAACCACCACTACTACCAGCAACTTTATTTAGTACTGTTTTAAACATTTTACATGCATGAACTTATTTCATCTTCACAACTTTCCTCTGAGGAAAACTAAACTGGGAGATAGTTACTTGTCCATGGTTCCATTGGAGAGGGTGTAGGAACTGATGGAAAATGAAGGGAAAGAGGGATTTACATGTTGACTCCATCTGGACTTTTCCTTTGTATTCTGTGTTCTAGGTCAACTCTTCTTCAAGATTTCATTAGTAGTTGTGGATGTCATAAATTAATACAGCTGCTTCCTACACACACCCCCGACATACCCACCCCTACCCCACACTGGGGAAGATCCTATGTCTCTGGGACTGTCAGGATACAAATCTCACCAATCATGACTGGTTTCTAAATGTGAACTTTGTCCTTTCCTTGCAAGACTCCTGCACCCATCCCCAGGCAGGGTATATACTTCTCAACTCTCCCCCAAAGACAGTGATACCATTTCATTGGTGTCATCTGGAAGTAATCTAGTCCAGCCAATCACTGAGTTCCTTTCCCATATAGGATGCCCTTGAGCAAAGTAATCGAGTTTTACTCTACCTTGAACTTGTCCTAGTGGAAGAATCAAGTTTTCCTCTGGGGGAATATAGCGTAAAACGACTGTCAGCTCTCCTTTGTACTGAAGGCCAATGTCAGGGGCAAACTCCACCTGGCCAAGGGGAGGCAGGCAAAAAGAAGGAGTAAGAATGCTTGGTTTATTATTTTGCAGCCCATGTTTTAATATATAGCATTTATTTGGTAGCTTAAGTGTGACAGTCCTTTCCCACTCAACTATGTTAGCTCTTATTGGTTCAACAGATGCTTTAGATATGAGGGGAAAAAAAGGCTAGAAAACTCTATGAAGGAATTAGCGTATAACTTTTAACATTAAAGTAAAAAGAATTTTAGAGGAGATACACGAAACACATTTAGTCAGTCAATGGATATTGAGTTCCTGTGAGATAGACAGTTTGTGGTATGATGCAGGAGTAAAGATGTCACTGAAAATAGCTCCAGAAGCTACTTCTTCCCCTCTGTCTTTGATGTCTCAAGGCCTTCCTATGTGAGCAAGAAGGGAAAAGCTTGGTTCACACTGGACTGCCAGACACTATTAAAAGTAATATTGACAGTTCACATCATCAAAATTCAATGTGAAATACTGGTTCATTCAAACATTGCTAGTGGGAAAGTAAAATGGTGCAGCCATGCTGGAAGACAGTCTAACAGTTTCTTGTAAAAGTAAACTTGTAATTACCACATACAACCCAGCAATTCCACTTTAGAGCATTTATCCTAGACAAATGAAAATTTATGTCCACACAAAAATCTATACGTGAATGCTTGTAGCAGCTTTACTCATAATATCCAAAAAGTGGAAACAACCCAGATGCTGCTCAATGAATGAATGGTTAAACAAACCGTGGTACATCTATACCATGGAATACTATTCAGCAATAAAAGAAATGGTCTATTGATGCATGCAACTTGGATGAATCCCAAGGGAATTCTGCCAAGCAAAAAAAGCCAATCTCAAAAGGTTACATACCATGGGATTCCATTTATGTAACGCTCTTGAAATGACAAAATTATAGAGATAACAGATTAGTGGTTGCTAAGAATCAGGGATGAGGGTAGAGGGAGAGGGGCAGGAAGGAGGTGGGTGTGGTTATAAAATGGCAACATGAAGGATCCTTGTGGTAATGGAACTGGTCTGTATCTCAACTGTAGTGGTGGATACACAAACCTACATAGGTGATACAATTGTACAGAACTTAAATGAACACACACACAAATGAGTACAAGTAAAACTGTGGAACAGAGAGATTAATCCAGATGATGACACATGAAGATGGGTTGGGAAGGTTAGTCTGGGTTGAGAAAGCAGCATGAGCGAAGTGAGGCAGCGACTGTGTACAATGAGTTTAGGGACTGGTAGGATGCCAAGTGTGATTAGGGGTGTGTGTGCAGAGAGGTAGTAGCAAAGAGGATGGAAACCAGGTGTCTATTCTGGATCCCCCAGAATACTCTAAGATGAGAATTTATGTCATAGTGATTTATTAGGAAGGGTAGTGGAGAAGTGGGACTACAGAGCAAAGGAGGCTCAACAAGGGTGTGATATCAAGCAAAGTTCCATGGACAGTAATTTTTGCTTAGCCCTGCAGGGTAGCTCTGGAGATAGGACAGATCCCACCTCAGAGTGTCCCAATCATAGGCAAGGAAGCAGGAGTGTTTATATCTCTTCACCTGTTAGTCATTGATCAAGGGCTCCATACCAACCCCTAACCTAACCTAACCTGCTGCCACCGAGTCAATTCTGACTCATAGCGACCCTATAGGACAGAGTAGAACTGTCCCATATGGTTTCCAAGGAGAGCCTGGTGGATTCGAACTGCCGACTTTTTGGTTAGCAGCTGTAGCTCTTACCCACTACGCCACCAGGGATTCCAATACCAACCCCTAAAACCCACTGCCGTCGAGTCGATTTCGACTCATAGCAACCCTATAGGACAGAGAAGAACTGCCCCATAGAGCTTCCAAGGAGTGCCTGGCGGATTCGAACTACTGACCTTTTGGTTAGCAGCTGTAGCACTTAACCACTACACCACCAGGGTTTCCAATACCAACCCCTAGGGGACTTAAATACCAGGCTCATCTGGCTTTCCATGCCCACAGACAAAGCTGGCTCCAGCAGCCTGAAGGCTCCCCTCCTATAAAGACTGTCAGGCGCTGGAAGCTGGTAGCAGAAGCTACGGGGAGCCATGTGTACATGAAAATTGGGACATGAGCAGAGCACTGACATCCAGGCCTGTACGGAAGACCAAGCCATATCAGGGGAGCTCTGAGCGCCTGGGTGAGGGTTAGGATTTATTCAAATAATAATAATAAAAAAAAAGCAGTAGGGAGTCATTGAGACTATCTGAGCAGGGCTCTCACGTAATGAGATGACGATGTTACCAAAACCCCAGTGCCGTTGAGTTGATTCCGACTCATAGCGACCCTATAGGACAGAGTAGAACTGCCCCATAGAGTTTCCAAGGAGTGCCTGGCGGATTCGAACTGCCGACCCTTTGGTTAGCAGCCGTAGCACTTAACCACTACGCCACCGGGGTTTCCATGATGATGTTAACTGTCGTTGAGGTGGCTCCTGACTCAGGGAGACCCCATGCACAACAGAACAAAACACTACCTGGCCCTGCACCATCCCCTGATCAGCTGTGGATCTGACTGTTGTGGTCCCTAGGGTTTTCATTGTCTGATTTTCGGAAGTATATTGCTTTTGTCCTAGTCTGTCGTAGGAAACCTGGTCAGCATCACAGCAACACGCAAGTTTCTACAGACAATCGGGTCGCTGAGCATGAGGTGCACTGGCCAGGAATGGGACCTGGGTCCCCCCATGGAAGGCACGAATTTTACTTACTGAACCATCACTGCCTCCCTTGTCTGATGATACCCACTGTCCTCTGTTTTCTGAAAAGAGAGTGATCCACTTTCCGTTGAAGTGAGAGACAGAGTTCCCAGTATAGTTACAGGTCTAAGGTGGGGTAATTAATTATGGGCAGAAGTCTGCCTAAACTGTCAAATAAAGAGAGAGCCTTTTCCCACAGGAGCTTACATTGACTCTCTGGCTCAAGGCAGAATAAGAGGTTTCCTTGGAAAATCACTTAAGCCTGCTGTTGATTTTCAAAGGTTCTTGTTTTTATAGTAGCACCTTCTGGGAATGCATGAAAGGCAATTGTTACTGACAAACCCTTCTTGTCTAACTACCTAACCTGCTTTTCATAAGGATGAGTTATAGCTAATCTATATATAATCTATAATCCCATTTCACACAGAAAAGTTCTACCATGAAACCTCTTTACAGTACATTTGGCATCTTGAGTTCTCTTTCTGCCTGCACTAACCTCCTCGCTGGCTTAGTGCTGTGAGATCCAGCAGAAACAAAAATATGTATCGAGTGCTTTCACTAACAGAGTCAATGAGGCACAATGTCTTTCCGGTATTTCTACCGCAAAAAGATGTCATAGTGTTTCCAGGTGCTTAAAGAGTGTTACGTAGTTCTGATCCCCCTGTAGCTCCCACTTCACCTACTTGACTGGATAATCAAAAAGAAACATCAAGTCTCCTGGAGCTGCTTGTATTCCGGCTATAACCAATGAAGTGACCATCGCATTGAAATGACTGAGACAGGAGACAGAAAGAAGCGATACTTGCCATAAAAAACCAAAAACCAAACCAGTTGCTGCCAAGTCAATTTCAACTCGTGGTGACCCCATGTGTGTCAGAGTGGAACTGTTCAATAGAGTTTTCAAGGCCGTGACCTTTCAGAAGCAGATTGCCAGGCCTGTCTTCCATGGCGCCTCTGGGTGAGTTTGAACTACCAACCTTTTGATTAGTAACCCACCTGTTTAACCATTTATGCCATGCAGGGACTGGCTAATAATAAACCACACAGAGCCCAGTTCAGCCTGAGGATGAGCCACTAATGAGGCAGGAAGTAGCCTATGGAGCAATGCCTTTGCACCTGTCCTCCCCACTTTTGGAAGCGTGGTACCTTTCCTCTCTACATGTCAGAGGAAACTTGACGGAGGAAGATGACATGGATCAGATATTGCCTTATAGTTCCCTGGAAGTAGACCCTGAGGTGATAAAGCCTGTGCAAGCGACTTATTAAGGGAGTGCGCCCAGGACAGACCAGTGAGGGAGTAGGAGAAGCAGGACAGGGAAAAGGAGGAAGTCAAGCAAGGGTGCAAACTCAGGCAAAGTTCCATGTAGGGTAGCTTCAGCCCAATCCCACAAGGGCATTCTGGAGTATAAGTAACGCTTCAGAATTTGTCCCACTCTGGGTAAGGGAGCTGGGATTTCATATTCCTCCATCTATCAGTTATTGTCTAAAGGTTGCCTCATGGGGGGTGGGTTGGGTATATAAACCCCCAGAAACTTCTGGTTCTTTGCCTACATGGGCAAAGAAACTACAGTAGCCTAAGGGCAGGCTTCCAAAGAGACTCTGGAGGGGGTCGTTGGATGCAACACTCCTCACAGACACGGTAAAAGGAATTGGAGGGAATCTGGCAGAGCACGGAAAGTGTCCCTCATAAACACTGAATACGATCAGAACTTTTCTACATTTGGCAGGCCCAGAGACATCCAGAGATGCTTTCCCTTCATAACAGAAAGTAAAGTACCCAACAGAAATGTGGTGATTATGGTGGAAAGTTGTTGGCCTCTAAGCACAGAAAATGCCTGGGAGAACTTAGATATCAGCCCAGCACAAGTCCTTCAACCATTTCCAGGAAACTGACTGGATAGATGCTACTTTTCCCTCCCAACAGGTTTCCAAAGAGCCCTTTTGTGCTTTAATGTTAACTTCATGACAGACAAATTAATGTTATGTGCTAAGATGCATGTTACATATTCTCCATCTATGTCATGCATCATATGATATTTCGGGAATTTTCTAACAATGATGCTATCATGTTCATCCATCATACACTATAGGAAGCAACTGATAGGAGATTGGTAAATCATATTAAGTGCTATTCTTTGTGCTAAGGCTTTTTATTTGATTCTAAGAGACTTAATACTGCAATGATGAAATATTTCTCATTTAATGTCAGTGGAATAATATGTTATTGTGGGCTGATTTATTTTTAATATTGTACTTACCATGTCTATCATATTTACACTAGTCATGAGCTTATGGTTATCTTAATTTTAAGGATTTTTATTGTCCATTTTACCCACAGTCCAAATATACCTCAATAAAGGTTTTGCATGAGTTATTTACACCAAGTTGGGGGTCAACAGTGACAAAACACCATCACCAAGACTGAGTCTCAGCCTCCTCTTATATAAAATGGAGATAATATAATACTTACCTCACAGTGTTGTTGTAACAATTAAATAAAATTACAATGATGCTGCTGATGACAGTATGGGAGACATTGTTTTTGCTGCCCAGTATCCACTCACTATTCCTTTGGTACTACTGTACCTGGATTTCCTTTGGTATAATCCCACCTTCAGCACTAAAGTATGTTCTGATTATTTTAAGCCAGCCAATGTATCTCACCCCTCTGACCACAGAAATTAGTTTAGGATGGGCAAATAATCTAACTAAAATTAGTAGAGCCAGACCCAAGGCATTGGTTTGACTGTTGAAGGAGGAGGAACTCTCTCCTCTCCTGGACAGTCTGGTGCAAGGATGAGAATCTCGTGGTCGCTGTAGCCATTAGTGCCCAAGAGGACCACGTCTGAAGCTAGTGGTGGAGGTCCATACTGTGGATCCTGAAAATGAAGCCAACACAGAGGAGAAGAGAAACCAAGAGACTCCAGGGTCTTGATATGATTTGAGCATTTGGATCATGCCATGTCTAATTACCACTGGCCAATATTTTCCCTGTGATTTTTGAGCAATATGATCTGGAGTTTCTATCACTTGCAACACAAGGGCTCCTAAAACCAAACAAAACAAAACAAAAACAAACAAACAAACAAAAAACCCCATTGCCTTTGAGTCAATTCCGACTACTAACAGCCCTATAGGACAGAGTAGAACTGCCCCATAGGATTTCCAGGGAGTGGCTAGTGGATTCGAACTGCTGGCCTTTTGGTTAGCATCTGAGCTCTTAACCACTATGCCACTAAGTAACACCAAAAGCAAACCTGTTGCCGTTGAGTTGATTCCAACTCATAGCGACTCTATAGGACAGAGTAGAACTGCCCCATAGGGTTTCCAAGGCTGTAAATCTTTATGGAATCAGGCTGCTACATCTTTCTCCCGAGGGGCAGCTAGTGGGTTCAAACCTCAGACCTTCAGTTAGTAGCTGAGCGCTTAATCACTGTGCCACGAGGGCTCCTTAACACAAAGAATTGCTAGCATTTTTTGAGAGCTTACAATGTGCCTGATACAATGCTGAGAGTCTCATATAGAATACTTCTTTAAGCCCTGTAAACTATGTGCAATTATTATGTTACAAATGAGGAGACCAAGGTCCAAGATCGCACAGGCAAGTAATTCGTAAAGCCAGGATTGAACCCAGAAAGTCTGACATGAGTCCACCATCAGTAATCATATTTTGCCTCTTTATATAAAAAGAACAAATTTTGTTTGCATTAACATGACATTTTTTCCACCACACTTTTACTTTAAAAAAATTACTGTAAATATAAAGAGACTCCAGTTGCATAGAGTGAACCCAAGGCACTGTTGGTCTAGATTAGAGCATGTTAAAAGAGCATTCACATTTATTCTTTTGCTAAAGCCAGTCAAGGGTTATGTTAAACCATTTATTTTGTTCAAGGCAAAATAATAAGCAGAAACAAAGACATTCCTGAGGAATAAAAGAAATTACAGGGCTTGCATTATACAATCTATATTGATGAAGTATCTCCAAAAGGAGGGGCTTAGAACACTTACTATAATGTTATTCCAAAATTTGCTGCACTAATCTTTGCAAGTATTCAGATTCTTTAGGTCTATGACATCAATTTTGCTCATAACCTGTCTCATCGTGTAACTGTTTGATTGATCCGGAAGCATTTCCTACCTTAGGCTGTAATGCAAACCACTCATCACTTGGATTTTCAAAGTTCCATGAATCAAAAGGAATCTCCACTTCCCCGAGGAAGCTGTTACGTCCAAATCGATCATAGTGCCAGACTGAGAGCTGCAAAGTTCTTGTTTCCAACTGAGTGTGGCTGATAGTGTACTGCAAATGAGAGTTACAACATTACACTTCACAAGGAGGGCTCTGTCCAATGCCAGGATAGGTTGGAATTTACTTCCACCAGCTTTCAGATCATATTCATCAGTAATAGGAATTTTTTTTAAAACGCAAAGAAAATACTTTCTTTTTTGTTTCCCCTACAACTAAGGATCTATTCCATATAGTCATTTTGTGCCAGACCTAGCACTGAAAGATATATAAACAAATTACCTGGGTGGAGGGGGGGAGGTGGTGGTGATAAACTCTAGATATTGAGTAAAAAGTGTTAGGTGATAAAGCTTGTCCTTGTTTCAGTTTCATCTGTTTTTCAATTGCCTTCAATAGTTATTTTGTCAACATATACTTTGTAAGCTCAAGGTTTAACATATCAATTCTCCACCTCCTCTGTCTTACCTTATTCGTAATAAGAACCCAAAAGCCCAGAAAAGTATTGGTAGTGAGAAATCTGCAAACACCAAATCCATAATATCTTTAAGTACAGAGGTGGAAATATGTGTGTGTAGATGGAGCAGAAAGAAGATATTGCTGGGATAGCTATTCCCTTTCTAGTAGAACATTATCCAGGGCCAACATGCTTGCATAGTCTCAAACCTCCAGTTTGTTCTATGCAACCATCACCAGGAATGTACTTCAGGCTGAAGATTCCTGATCATGGATTTGTGTCTATACCTGTCCTTGCTCTTCTTGACATGATTAACCTTGGCTCCCTGCTTCCTGAATTTGCCCTGTCACTCTGTTTATCTGTTCTGCTTGGTCTCATCTTTGCTATTCTGTGATGCTCAGAAAATACCTGCATTTTTTCATTCTCCGTTTTATCTGTTTTGATATCAGTTCCTACTTCCATGAATGCCCCCACCCACACATGCAGGCACATGGCTTTCTGTCCTCACCAACTTCCTGCTATGGTAGACTCTGACTCTCTCATTCTGGAACAAAATGCAAAACTGAATCCATTATCACTGAGTTGATTCTGACTCATGGTGATTACATGTGCTACAGAATAGAATGGCTCAGCAGCAGATCTCCAGGCCTTTCTTCCATAGCACCACTGGGTGGGTTTGAACTACCAACCTTTAGGTTAGTAGTTGAGCACAAATCATTGGCATCACCCAGGGGCCTTATCACTCTGGCACAAGGTTCATAAATTTCCCTGGGATTGGCAATAACTTTTACATACCAGCTCCCCAGATCATTCTTAGCAGGCCAGTTTGGCCCAGGGCGTGAGAAGGGGTTGTTACATGGAAGCCCACTGGTAAAAGTAATTTCATTTAGGATTGGAGCTTGGGTCATGTTTTATCTAGGCCACTTTCTCTGAGATTTCTCAAATTCAACCCTGCATCACCACTATTCATTAACCACACACCTAAATTTAGCCAAATTCTGAAACCCTAACAAGAAACAGTATATATCCATGCTGTGTTAACAGAACAATGAGCATGTACAAGGTGACCCACTAAGTTAGTGTCAAAACTGTGACAAACGTCTTTCACGGGAACTAGAGAAAGGCCAGTTTTCCCAAGGGTAACACATACTTTTTGACAAGATGTATTAGCCCAGATGTAATTTTGTTGGCTCATCTCTACTTAAGGTACAACTTCAGCAGCAGCAGAAAAATAACAGAGTAAGAGTGGTTTGTATTTTTTCCTTTCCAAGCACTATTAAGAAAACCAATGCCATTATAATAATTTATTCAAAGTCTACAGTTTTCTACTGCATATACAAGCTTCGACATGCAAATAAAAGATTCTCTCTAGTTGCTTTAAAAAAAATGAGGTTGTGAACTACATCACATGCTTGGCATGGGTTACTATGAGAGAGTATTTACCTTTAGTGTTTCATTGAATTCTGGATTAGTGCCTGTTCTGATTTTGGTCTTGCGCTTATTGTTTCGGGACTTGTCAGGAAGAAGGTATGACTTGACATAACTGTAGATGATAAAAGAAGAAACTATTCGCAAACATTTACTTTGCAAGAAATGCTAAAAGCCTTCAATGAATAAAAGAGGTAAAGGCAATATATAGGTTAGTAACAGTAAGTTTTTTTTTACTGGGTTTTTAAGTATAAGAGACAGGGCCAAAGAGAATATAGTCTACATAACAGTGCTTTAAATATAACTCTGGGCCTTCTATAAGAGAGAAGCGGTAAAGAGAGCTGGTTCTGGAGTCAAGCCAACTGGGTTCAAATCACTCCATGACTCACTTGTTTTAGTGGCCTCAAGGTTTATTCCACTCTGTGCCTCAATTTACTCATCTGTAAAACAGGGTTAATAACAGTGTCTAACCCATGGGGTTGTGAGGATTAGATTAATTTAATAAATTAGTTGATACATGCAAAGAGCTGACATACTGTACATATTCAATAAATGTAATCTATTATCATTATCAATTGCCTCACAAAATTTTCCAGAGTTATATTCCTCTACATTCCTAATCCTAGCTTCTCATGTCAGGGAGAGGGGTCAATGGTAATGGGTGAATGAAGGAAAATAGTGAGAAAGAATAGAAAATAACAACCTACCCAATTCTACTGAAGATCTTGCTTTGAGCTATCCCAGCAGCCCCTTGGATCAGGGGCATCATGGTGGAGTTAGAAATGTACAAGATGCTACTACAGGTCTGAAACACATCTGCTAGGGCTTTAGATTACCCCTTTCAATGCTAGTCTAAATGGTTGTATAGATTCTGAAGCCCTCTTAAATGTAGGTAGGAAGGCAGATGGCCCAATTTGTAGTCATAATCCTTTCATCTGTCTATCTTAGGACATTTGGGACCAGTTTCACTGGGTTGGTTATTGGATATGGATCAACTACTGTGCAGAAAAGAGTTAACATGGCAGGGGAGGCTGATATTCTTTTAAAGACCTGCTTGCAAGGTTGGCCCTTGGCTGATGTCTGGGAACTTGAATTTTGGGAGAGTTACTAACATTTCCAGAATTGATAAAAGTGGCTCATTGTGTATAAACTCTACCCACCCCCCTTCATTATATAACAATTCCAATCTGATTTATGCTGAATACGTGGTTTCCTTCTGGAGGTCAGGAATTTTGGTGTGTGCCAGGCAGAGGCTGCCTATATAATAAGCAGCCCCCAGTAGAAAACCCTGGGTGCTGAGTCTTTAATGAGCTTCCCTGGTAGGCAATTTCACTTGCATTGTCATAACCCGTTATTGTATGAATTAAGCACATCCTGTGTGACTCTATTGGAAGCCCTTGGAAGCTTATGTCTGGTTTCCCCCCAGAATTTGCCCATGCACCTTTTTCCTTTGCTGATTTCAGCTATATGTGGTCCTGTGAGTCCTCCTAGTGAACCATTGAACCTGGGGGTGGTCTTGGGGGACCTTCAACACATTTATATATTTAGCTCCCCTCCAATGTGCCATGGTGCATACCTGCCCTGCCAGGCTGATCCCTGGAATCCTGAGAGCCTCATAATTGCTCTTTTGAGTTGTTCTACTGGGATAATAGCTTGGTACTTTTCTGTGGCAGATTTCCCACAGCAAGAGTTAACAGGATATTCTTGTATATCCTGGGATGCACCAAGAAGTCAGCCTTCTAACTCAAAAAGCTAGCTCCATGTAAACTACAAATATGTCAGTCCTGAATCACAATGAGTAACAAAAATCAGGTAACCCCAGACACAACCATTATGTATGCATTTTGGTGAATATTTAGAAGTGTGGCACAGGAGGAGAGCGACAATCTGCTGAGAAGGATTTGAATGTTAAGACTCTTCTGAAAAAGAAACATATATACAGACAAAACAGAATAATAGTAATTGAAATAGTCCGAGGAACATGCTATGTGCTTACGCATCTGTCCTCTGTTTCTTTTCATCTCCTATGGCCAGATTTCTGCAATTCTTCACAAAAATGTAGAGCCCGCCAGTTTTGTAGCAGTAGCTGATGTGGAGAAGGATTTCACCACTGACCTTCACATTGCCATAGTCTCCTGTCTCACTGTAAACACTCATCATGCTGTTAAGGCTGGTCTGGAATAAATGAGATAAAAAGAGGTGTCCAGTGTTCTAATGATCGCTTCATAGAACCCACCCCCCTTCATTATATAATAATTCCTTTGTCTTTATAATGAGCAGGGGAGTATAGGGTGAGGGAAGAAAGCAGAAGTTGATGCTTGTTTTGTTGGTTTGGTATAAAATCCAAGTTTGAGAAAAGACAACAGATCTAGACCCTTGGTAAGGAAGGCATGAAACTTGCTGAGAGCAGAAGCATTTCTTTTGAGGTTAGTGAATACCCTTTGTTTATTCACCTTTTCTAATGAGTACAGGCTTATTGAGGCATTTCCAATCTTACTCCTCATTCCCATCCCTATAGCTTTCTCCTTTTTTATTGATAGACTCAAAGCTGATCTACTTCAAGTTCTAGAAAACATTGATCAGGGTAAGGAAAAGCTCACATCATATTCAGTTCTAGCAGGAGTCACATCTTTCCTCCCTGACACCCACAGACAGCATCCTATCAGTCTCAGGGGGCCACGGCTGCAACTTGAACAAGGGCATGCCAGGAGAATATCTTATACTCACAGCTACTGTGATTCTCCAGCTAAGCAGCTGTGTGGGCCCCATGGGTAGTCTAAGAGGATAGCTATGTAAACCTCTGTAAAATAACAACTCACAAAATAAAACACTAAACAATAAAATGACACACTAACCAATAAATAAAATAAAAATTTTCAAAAACCAGTCCAAATCTCTCAGAATGAATGAGGTTTCTGATGAAGCACTAATGACATGGAACATATTTTGAATTAAATGTTACAAAATTATTCTTTAGTGCCAGAAGTAAAACCCTGTATCTTAGCAACATAACCGTCACCTAGAAAGCTTTCATGAAAGATCCAGTAGTTTCAAAACCCCTCTTCTGGAATCACTACAGTGAGTGAGTGAGTACAAAGGGAACTTAGACTTTCCACTTTTTTTTATAGTTGTAAAAATACGTATAACACAAAATTTGCCCATTCAACACTTTTCAGGTTTACAATTTAATAATATCAACTATATTAATCATGTTGTTCAGCTACCAAATTTCCCATCATCATAAACAAATACTGCTTCCCAAACACTGGCTCTCCCTTTCCCCCTCACTCATACCGGCCGGTAATCACTAATAAGCTTTGACCTTTATATTTGTGTGTTCTTGTTATTTCACATAAGAGAGATTATACAATATTTGTCCTTTTGTGATTGATGTATATTCACTGAACCTAAGGTTTTCAAGGTTCATTAATGTTGTAGCGTGGATAAGGACTTCGTTTCTCTTTATGGCTAAGTAGTATTCCATTGTACGTATGTACCACATTTTGTTTATCCATTCATCTGTTTATGGACACTTAGGTTGTTTCCACCTTTTGGCTATTGTGAATAGTACTGCAATGAGCACCGGTGTATGTCTTAATTATCTAGTGTTGCTATAACAGAAATACAGCAAGTGAGTGACTTTAACAAACAGAAATTTATTTTCTCACAGTTTAGGAGGCTAGAAGTCCAAATTTAGGGCATTGGCTCTAGGAGAAAACTTTCTGTCTCTGTTGGCTCTGGGGGAAGGTCCTGGATCTTCAGCTTCTTTCCTGGTTCCTTGAAGATCTCCTTTGGCTTACAGTCAATCTTCCCCCATCCCTGCTTCTTTCCCTTGCTTGTTTAATCTCTTTTATATTTGAAAAGAGATTGACTTAAAACACACCCTACACTAATCTGGTCTCATTAACATAACACAATCCATTTAACCACAGGCATAGAGGTTTTTTTTTTTTTATAGAGGTTAGGATTTACTACACATATTTTTTGGTGAACACAATTCAATCCATAACATTGTACATGTGTCTTTCTGTTTTTCATAATTTTAATTTTTTTTTGCAAAAGCCATTATGATTTTCCAATTGCTCAGAATAGAGACTGATGAAAGAGCAGCATTTGGATGATGTGGCGAGTATCTCTTCTAAGCCTGAGTCATGGCAGGAGAATCAAGAGTGACCTAATTTGTCTTTCCTATTCCTAAAGCAAAGCAACAGAATTTTAGTGCTAGCAGATGGCTTCGAGCAGTGTTTCTCAAATTTTAATTGCATATAAATCACCCGGGGAGCTTGTTAAAATGAAGATTTTCATTAATGCAGTCTGGGTCAGGGTCTCAGATTCTGCTTTTCTAAAAAATTCCCAGATCCACAGTTCCCAAACTGTGTGTCAAGGCACCGCAGAGCACCACAGGATATTTTAAACTTTTGAGTGAAACACAGATATCAAGCAAACTACCAGCTAGTAGTTCACAGTGTCATAAGATTGCACTTCATTCTTTTCAGTGAAGCCCTAGCTATGTGAAGCTGAGTTTTTGGCAGGCACTGTGACAAAAAGTATTGCATGGAAATCACTGGGGAACAGGAAATGAGGGTGGTGATGCCCAATCATATCCCAAGGCTTGAGATGTTGTATAGTGTCCAACAGGTACACACCTGCCATTAGTAAGTAATAGAAATTATTTAAGAATGGAAAAAAATACTATGTTTCTTTCAATTTACATATACACCCACTCTTCACTTATCAACATGGTTAGGTTCCAAAGACCTGGTCATTATGTGAAAACCGGCGTTATGCAAAAATGGCGAATGATCACATCAGATCACAAAATGGAGGATGACTACATCATTACATAGCCGCCAAACTACATCATTACATAACTGCCAAATCACATCACTGCATAACTGCCAAATTACATCAGTACATAACTGCCAAACCACTGAGAATCATGATCCAGCCAAACTGACACATTACCTTAACTATCACAGCCAGCGTTACTCTCACCTCACACCTTGGTGTTCGTTATTGCCAGATGTACATTAATGTGCAAAATAGTCAGATAGTAGATATTTTACTATTGTAAGTGTGAAACATCAGATAATGAGATAGTTGATAAGTAAGGAGCAGGTATATATTTTTTTCAAATGGCTATTAAATTGTTAGGATATTAAGTTGTTCGGACCTAACAACTTAGTAAATGGACCATTAGGTGTCACTTTTGGCCCAGGAGCTCCACGAGAGAACTACTGAGACACAAAGGTGCTGTAAAACAAGTATAGTTTAGAGACTGTGTTCCAGGTGATGCAATGTTGCTGGTCATGGACCATGCTTTGAGTATCAAGGGTTTTGAGACTGTGGCCCAACCCCCTCATGTTACACATGAGTAAATTCTGGCTTATAGAAACTGTCGGCAGTGCCTAGAGTTAAACCAAGATCTCCATATTTCTACTCTGAGGAGCTCCCCACCATACCTCACTGCCTCCTTGTATCATTGACTTGTGTCTACCCCACATCCTTTTGTAGCCACATCCCTGAAGAGGGCCCTCTGTAAGCTGCAGGCCCCTATGAACAGAAGGAAATTTAGATGCTTATGGCAGTTTTGCTACTAACCAAACTTTATGCTCTTAACCAATCCGAGGCTGTGATTTAAAATAGAGATGTTTATCCTATTACCTTGATAACAGTAAATCATTTTGGACCATGTGTCTTCTGACTGGTGCACAGATTCTAATGTTTAATGAATGTTCTCTTTTTGGAATACTTAGATTCTGATAGTCTCATTAATCTTTTTTTATACAAAAAAATTTAGAGCAATTTTATTATTCATAACAGCCCCAAACTGGAATCAGCCCAAATATCCATCAACAGGTAAGCAAATTTTGATGTTTTCATGCAATGGAATAAAACCAAAAAACCAAATCCAGTTGCCATTTGATTCTGACTCATGGTGACCTCATGTGCAGAGTAGTTTTCAAGGCTTTGACCTTTTGACAGGAGATTGCCAGACCTTTCCTCTAAGGTGCCTCTCGGTGGGTTCAAAGAGCCAGTCTTTCCACTGAGTGTTGAACCATTTGCTCCACCCAGGGACTCTTATACAATGGGATGCTATTGTTGATGTTAGTCGTTGCTGAGTCGATTATGACTCATGGAAACCCCATGTCTCATTAATCTTTTAAAGGAGAACCTCTGGTTAGTGGTATACAAATCAGAAAAAGCCAAATGCTGGAAGAATTGCCCATATAATCATATTTCTCAAACTATAAAACTCATGAAACGTGGTTGGACAAAAGGAGAAGAAAAGCTTGAAAACTCACAGTGTCTGAGTCTGCATCAGGCACATGTAGGTAGGTCCACTTCCTGTCAGAGGCTGCTTGAGAATTCTTTAAGAAAGTTGCCCAAATGTCAAAAGAAAGAGGACATTAGAGAAACAGATAGACATTAGAGAAACAGATAGAAATTAGAGAACCATAGAAAAAGACTTACAGGCACAGAGATGGATACAAGGACACAGGGACACCTAAAGCCTTCCTCAAGGAAGGCCTTGATGTGAAAGTAGGAGTACCACCTTATTCTGTTGGCAGTGGGAAGCTATGGATGGTTTTTAGAAGGAGAGAAACTTCACCGGGTATGTGTGTTAGGAAGGTGACTGACAGCAGTGTGGGGATGATTGGGATGTTGACAGAATGGTGGCAGGGAACTTTTTCATCAGAGATTTGAAATAGTTCATAGGCTTGAGATGACGAGGGCCTGTACTAGAGAATGAAGAGATTTTAAAACCTGGGCTAGGATTGTGGAGAGAGAAGGAAGGAATCAGGAGCCTTAGCAAAAGCCCACACTAAATGAAACTGAAAAGAATGCTGGGGCAAAGGGCGAACAGGAGCCTGTAAGGACTTTGAACTCACTATCACACATTTCCCTAACTACATTCATACCTCCTTTGGAAATGCACAGAAAATCAACAAGAGAGAGAAAAACTTCCAGTATGTGCTAGAGAACTACTTACCGTTGACAGGCCACTTGCTAGACTGCGACTGTTTGCAGAAAACTGGGAGGACACTAAGTCATCAATGCCTTCTTCAGTGTCTTCCAAGGAATTCTAAGAAAGGAAGAAAAATCAGTGGTTCAGTTTATTTCTTTCCCAGAAAGTCTTTTCACTTTAAAAACCACTTTCTTGCCTACATATTTGAAAATCAGAAAAAATATCTAGAAATCCCCCACTCCTAGGTTTTTCTCCTTTCCCCTGTAGTCAATCTGAGTCATGTCATCAGAAGAGTTATCAAGAAAGGACAGGGAGTAGAGGGTTGGGTCTCCTTCCCAATTCTGCTTGTTTTGTGGAAAGAACATGAAATTTGAAATCACACAGTCCTGGATTCGACTCCTATCTCCCTGATCTCTAAGGTGATTCACTTTGGACAATGTACTTAGGTTATTTATTTATTTCCTTTTTTAAAATTGTGGTAAATAAATATGTAACAAAACGTTTGCCATGTCAGCTTTCTTCACATGTGCAATTCAGTGACATTAGTTGTGTTCACCATGTTGCTCAGCTATCACCATTATCCATTTCCAATTTTTATTTAATTTTGGGACTTACAAGTGTGTGTGCATCTATATCTATCTGTACTGCCAAGATAGGGCAATATACCTAAAAATTTTCTCTAGGGGAAGAGCCAACGTGGGACTATAGACAGAAGCACCATGCAATCCCTTCACAGCAAAGACCCGAAAAAGTAAGTAAAACAGAGACAAATGTCAGTCCTGGAATCCTAAGCATCAAATTAAGAGATAAAGAACTCAACCATGCACAGAATGGAATAATAAACTGACAGAAAACAGAGAGAGTGGAGAGATGTAAGCAGAGGTCCTCTATTAGCTAATGCAGCACGGATTCAGCATCTTGGACTCCTGTCAGAGATTGGCAGACAGGGAGTTCAGGAAAGCAGATTCATGGAGCTCCCAGTAGGAGACAGAGTACCCGGTAACCAGCGATATATGTTTTCCCACCTACCACCCTTCTTCCCCTGCTCAGCCTCCGCCACTTCCCCCCACTGGCCGACCCACTGTTTCCCCACGAGAGCCTAGTGACCGTGGCCCTGGAGGTGCGGGCTCTGTGCTGTATGGATTCATCCCACCCACACCAGTCAGCTCCTTCAGTGCCATTTCTTTGTTGCTGTTGCTTTTTTCGTCCTCTCTTGGTTTCTTCCCTGCCTCTCACCTCCTCCCGTTCCTTTCTCTTGAACACCTAACTCCGTGTGCCATCTTTGCTTCTTCTTGGGAGGCTGTGAAGTGCCGCTAGGCTGGGGACTGCTTCCCTGGTCTGCGCCGCCACATTGGTGGGATCCCTGGGGGCTTTTTTTTTTTTGGTTGTTTGTTTTCTCTTTCTTTTTCCTTTTTATTTTTCTTCATTTCTTGGTTTCTCATCTCTTTCTACTTACTTTCTTTCCCTGTCTCCTGAATACCTGGCCCTGTGTGCCATCTCCACCCCTTCTAGCTGGGCTGTACCGCGTGGCTTGGGAGCCACTTCCCTGGTCTCAGAAGCCACGCTGGCGTGATACCTGGGGGCAACTTTTTATTTTTATCTTTTCCTTAATTTCTCAGTTTCTTGTCTCTCCACTCTAACAGCAGGCTCCCTCAGCACTTTTTTTTGGCTCCTGTTTCTCTCTCCTCTCTCTTCTTTCCCAAACCTAACCTAGCTCCACACATCACAACCTCAACCCTCCCCCTCCCTCCTGCCTATCTGCAACGTGTGCTGAACATTACACCCCCAAGAAGCACAGGCATGGCCTACTGGAACCTGCCCTGCAGAGAACTCCAGTCCACCTTGCTGGCCCCAGTACATGCCACAAACAACCCATTCTAGCCCCTCCCCTTCAGCTGGACCTACCTTGCTGGACCATAGCTAAGCAACTGGCCCATTTCATTCCTGATTTTAAAATGAATGTTTATAATAGGTATTCTTTTTCTACTACATTCACTTCTAATTCATTTCTAATTACTAAGAGTTTTTACCATAATATATGTTAAGTTACATAAAGTTATTTTTCTGAATCTATTAAAATGATCATACTACTTGTTTTAGAAATCTACTGTAGTGAATTAATTTATAGATTTTTAAATATTTAAACCATTCTTGCAGATGCAAGAAATTCCCAACAAAATATTAGTCAATTAAATCTAACAATATATAAAAATTATACACCTTGATCAAGTGGACTTTATTCCAGGTATACAAGGTCAGGTCAACATTTGAAAATCAATCAATAGAGTCCATGACTTCAAGGGGCTAAAAAACAAACATGTGGGAGGTGGAGCCAACATGGCACTATAGACAGAAGCACCACGCTGTCCCCCCACAGCAAAGATATGAAAAGGTAAAGTAAGTAAAACAGAGACAAACATCAATCCTGGAACCCTAAGCATCAAATGAAGAGATAAAGAACTCAACCAAGCACCGGATGGAATAAGAAACTGACAGAGAACAGAGAGCGAGGAGATATACCAGTGGAGGTCTCCTATGAGCTAATGCAGCAGGAATTCACCATTTTGGACTCCTGTCGGAAATTGGCGGGCAGGGAGTATGGGAAAGCAGATTCATGGAGCTCTCAGCAGGAGAAAGAGCACCTGATAACCAGTAATATATGCTTTCCCACCCCCCACCCTACGTCCCCCTGCTTGGCCTCTGCCGCTTCCCAGCAGGCCGAGTGATCACGCCCAGAAAGGCACCGGCTCCGTGCCACTTGGATTTGTCCTGCCCACACTGGCCAGCTCCTTCAGTGCCATTTCACTGTTGCTGGTGTTGCTTTTTCAGCTTCTTTTGGTTTTATTCCCTGCCTCTCACTCCTCCCCCTCCTTTCTCTTGAACACCTGGTTCCATGTGCCATCTTTGCTTCTTCTTGACAGAAGAAGCGTGGCTTGGGTGGGGAACTGCTTCCCTGGTCAGAGCGACCATGCTGGTGGAATCCCCAGGGTCCCTTTTTTTTTTTTTGTCTGTTGTTTTCTTTAACTTTTTGCAGTTTGGGAGCCCCTTCTAGCTAGGCTGTACTTCATGGCTTGAGAGCTGCTTCCCCAGTATGTGCAGCCATACCAGTGGGATCCCTGGGGAAGTTTTTTTTTTTTTGCCTCTTTGCCTTTCTTCATTTCTCAGTTTCTTATCTCTCTCTACTTACTTTCTTTTCCTGTCTCCCGAATACCTGGTGTTTTGTGCCATCTCTGCCCCTTCTAGCTAGGCTCTGCTATGCAGCTTGGGAGCCATTTCCCCGGTCTGCGCAACCACGCCAGTGGGATTGCTGGGGACTTTTCTCTTTCCTTCATTTTCTTTTTATTTTTTATTATTTTTTCTTTCTTCATTTCTCAGTATCTCATCTCTCTGTACTTACCTTTTTTGCCTGTCTCCTGAATACCTGGCACTGTGTGCCATCTCTGCCCCTTATAGACGGGCTGTACTGTTCAGCTTGGGAGCCACTTCCATGGTCTGCGCAGCCATGATGGTGGGATCACTGGGGCCTTTTTTCATATTATTAACTTTTTCTTTTTTTGTTTTTGTTTTTTCTTCATTTCTCAGTTTCTCATTTCTTTCCACTTTCCTTCCTTTCCTGTATCCTGAATACCTGGTGCTATGCGCCGTCTATGTCCCTTCTAGACAGGCTGTGCCCCAAGGCCTGGGAGCCACTTCCCCAGTCATCAGTGGAATCCCTGGGGGTATTTTTAAAAATTTTTACTTATTTCTCTTTTTTCATTTTTGTTTTTCTTCATTTAATTTCATCTCTCCACTCTAACAGTAGGCTCCCTCAGTAGTTCTTTTTTTTAGCTCTTATTTCTCTCTACTCTTTCTCTTCTTTTGCATACCCACTTAGCTCCACACATCACAACCTCTCTCTTCCCTCCTGCCTATCTACTCCATGTGCTGGACATCAGACCCCCAAGCAGCACGGGCACAGCCTACTGGAAGCTGCCCTGAACTGACCCCCAGCCCACCCTGTCAGCCCAAGTACATGCCACAAAAAACCAATCCCAGCCCCTCTCCCTCAGCTGGGCCTACCCTGCTGCAACATAGCTGAGTGACTGGTCCTGTCCATTGGACAAGGAAGTGGAAAGTATCGTGACCACAGACAAGCAAACAACAAAGAATGTACAGCCTGCCTGCTCAGACATAACCAAATAAAAGAAAAAAGCGGGACGAAACAAACAAATCTACAATCAATAAATGAAGAAAATAACTAATGAATGTCCCAAAGAGAGCAGACAATATCAAAACAAACAAAAAAGACAGAATGGTTCCAGTAGGCATCCAAAATAAAACACCAGATGATTTTCCAATAGAAGAAAAGTCACTAGAAGTACCTGATAAGGAACTCAAATCTCTAATAATCAGAGCTATCCAAAAGTTGGTGTAAAGAGCAGACAAAAATGAGGAAAAAATAGACAAATTCATGGAAAATACAGACAAAAAAATGGAAGAATTCAGGAAAATAATACAGGAACAAAATGTCAAAATAAATTCACATCTAGAAATCATACAAAAACGACAACTAGAAATCCAAAAGATAAACAACAAGATTTCAGAAATGGACAGTGTCATAGAAGGTCTGAGGAGCAGGTTTGAAACAATGGAAGAGAGGATCAGCAAAACTGAAGACAAATGCTTGTATATGACTCTGAGGAAAAACTAGAAAAAAGAATGAAGAAAAATGAAAAAACTCTGAGAATTATATGAAATACAATCAAAAGCAAAAATTTGCGAGTGATTGGAGTTCCAGAACGGGGAGAAAAGGGAAAACACACAGAGGATCATTGAAGAACTGCTGAACATAAAACTTCCCTAATATCATGAAAGATGAAAAGCTGACCATCCAAGAAGCTCAACGAACCCCATATAGTATAGGCCCCAAAAGAAAATCACCAAGGCATATCACAATTGCACTTGCTAAAACCAAAGACAAAGAAAGAATCCTGAGAGCAGCTTGAAAAAAACAAAAAGTCACAAGCAGAGGAGAAACAATAAGACTAAGCTCTGATTACTTGGCTGAAACCATGCAGGCAAGAAGACAATTGGATGACATATATAAAACCTTGAAAGAAAAAAATTGCCAACCAAGAATAATATATCCTGGAAAACTCTTGTTCAAATATGATGGTGCAATTAGGACATTTCCAGAAAAACAAAAATTAAGGGAATATGTGAAAACCAAGCCAAACTTACAAGAATTATTAACAGGAGTCCTTCAGTCTGAGAACAAACAACATCAGAGCATAGCCTGAACCTAGGACACAAGATCTCACCA
Source organism: Elephas maximus indicus (assembly GCF_024166365.1). Taxonomy (NCBI): domain Eukaryota; kingdom Metazoa; phylum Chordata; class Mammalia; order Proboscidea; family Elephantidae; genus Elephas; species Elephas maximus. The sequence continues at coordinate 136,878,602 of NC_064846.1, forward strand.
GCCAGACACCAACCTAGGAAATGAACTCTCAAGGACTATTCAAAACCAAAAGATTTACAACAGGGAACCAGAGAGGTTAATCTGTAAATGACAACCGTATAAGAACAATAAAAGAGGGAATAAAGGTGTAGGTATATAACGTTCTAATGGAGAAGAAGGCAAGGTGATACCAAGTAATAATAGACTGGTTCAAACTTAGGAAGATAAGGGTAAATTTCAGGGTAACCACAAAGAAAGTTAACAAACCTACTCATCAAAATAAGGAAGAAAAACATAAAGTCTCAGTAAAAAAAAAAAAAAATCTACAAAAACAAAAGAAATGAAAAAGAAACCCACAAACATAGAAATTCAACACAAGAGAGTAAGAGGAACAAAGAAAACGTCTGTACCACACAAAAAAAGCACTACAAGATGACAGCAATAAACTCACACCTATCAATAATTACACTGAATGTAAATGTCCTAAATGCACCCACAAAGAGACAGACAGTGACAGAATGGATTAAAAAAAAAAGGATCCATCATTATGCTGTCTACAAGAGGCTCATCTTAGAAACAAAGATGTAAATTTATTAAAAATCAAAGGATGGAAAAAATATATCAAGCAAACAGCTACCAAAAAAGAGAAGGAGTGGCAATACTAATCTCAGTTAAAATGGACTTCAAAACAAAATCCACCATAGAAGACAAAGAAGGGCACTATATAATGATTAAAGGGACAATCTATTATGAAGACATAAACATAATAAATGTCTATGCACCCAATGACAGAGCTCCAAAATACATAAAACAAAATAACAGCACTGAAAAGAGAAATTGACAGCTCCACAATAATAGTAGGAGACTTCAGTACACCACTTGGTAAAGGACAGAACATCTAGAAAGAAACTCAACAAAGATACAGAAGATCTAAAGGAAACAATCAGCCAACTTGACCTCGTAGACATACAGAGAACACTCCACCTAATAGCTGCAAAGTACACATTCTTTTCCAACCCACATGGGACATTCTGCAGAATAGAACACATCTTAGGCCACAGAGCAACCGTCAACAAAATTCAAAACATTGAGATAATACAAAGTATCTTTGACCACAGTGATATCAATGTAGACATTAACAACAGGAAGAGCAAGGGAAAAAAATCAGTTACATGGAAACTGACTAAAACCCTGCTTAAAAACCACGGCGTAATAGAAATCAGAGATGGAATAAAAAAATTCCTAGAATCAAATGAGAATGAAAATACATCAAACCAAAACCCTTGGGACACAGCAAAGGCAGTGCTCAGAGGTCAATTTATAGTAATAGATGTGCACATCAAAAAAGAAGAAAGGGACAAAATCAAAACATTAGCCACACAACTCAAACAAATAGAGAACAGCAAAAGAAATAAATGAAATAGAGAATAGAAAAACAATAGAAAGAATCAACAAAACCAAAAGCTGGTTCTTTGAAAGGATCAACAAAATTGACAAACCACTAGCCAAACTGACAAAAGAAAACAGGAGAGGACACAAATAACATAAATAAGAAATGAAATGGGGGACGCTGCAATGGACCCAAGTGAAAATAAAAAGGATCATAACAGAGTATTATGAAAAACTATACTCCAACAAATTTGAAAACCTAGAGGAAATGGGCAAATTTCAAGAAACACACTACCTACCAAACTAACACAAAATGATGTTGAAAATCTGAACAGACGCAAAAGAAGAGAAGAGATTGGAAAGATAATAATAAAATCCCAACACGATAAAGCCCTGGCCCAGATGGTTTCCCTGGAGAATTCTACCAAACATTCAGAGAAGAGCTTACACTAGTGCTACTGAAACTATTTCGGAACATAGAAAAGGAAATAATACTTTCAAATTCATTCTATGATGCTAGCATAACCCTGATACCAAAAGCAGGCAAAGACAACACAGAAAAAGAAAATTAGACCAATATATCTCATGAATATAGATGCAAAAATTCTCAAAATTCTAGCCAGTCGAATTCAGCATCATACCAAAAAAATAATATACCACACCCAAGTGGCATTCATACCAGGTATGCAAGGATGTTTCAACATTAGAAAATCAATCAATGCAATCAACCACATAAATAGAATAAGAGAAAAGAATCACATGATCATCTCAATTGATGCAGAAAAGGCATTTGACAAAGTCCAACACCCATTCCTGATAAAAACTCTCAATAAAATAGGTATAGAAGGGAAATTCCTCAACAAAATAAAGGACATCTATACAAAACCAACAGCCAACGTCATTCTTAATGGAGAGAGGCTGAAAACATTCCCCTTGAGAACAGAGAAAAGACAAGGATGCCCTTTATCACCACTCTTGTTTAACATGTTGGTGGAAGTCCTAGCTAGAGCAATAAGGCAAGAAAAAGAAATAAAGGGCATCGAAATTGGTAATGAAGAAGTAAAACTGTCCCTAATTGTGGATGATATGATACTAAACAGAGAAAACCCAGAAGACTCCATGAGAAAACTACTGGAACTAATAGAAAGATTCAGCAGAGTAGCAGGATACGAGACGAACATACAAAAATCAGTTGGATTCTTATACTCCAAGAAAGAGAAAGAGGAAAAGGATATCAGGAAAATAATACCATTTATAATAGCCCCTAAAAAAAACAAAATACTTAGGGATAAATCTAACCAGGGATATAAAAGACCTATACAAAGAAAACTACAAAACACTACTGCAAGAAACCAAAAGAGGTCTACATAAATGGAAAAACCATGCTCATAGATAGGTACACTCAATATTGTGAAAATGATCATTTTACTCAAAGCAATTTACAAATACAATGCAATCTCAATCCAAATACCAACATTCTTTAAAGAGATGGAAAAACTAATCATAAGCTTTATATGGAAGGGCAAGAAAGCCCGCATAAGTAAAGCACTACTGAAGAAGAATAAAGTAGGAGGACTCACACTGCCTGACCTCAGAACCTACTATACAGCTTCGTTAGTCAAAACAGCCTGGTACTGGTACAACGACAGATACATTGACCAGTGGACCAGGATTGAGAAGCCAGATGTAAATCCATCCACCTATGGTCACCTGATCTTCGACAAGAGCCTGAAGTCCATCAAATGGGGAAAAAACAGTCCTTTTTAACAAATGGTGCTGGCAAAACTGGATGTCCAACTGCAAAAATATGAAATAGGATCCATACCCCACACCATACACAAAAACTAATTTCAAATGAATCACAGACCTAAATTATAAAGCCAAAACCTATAAAGATCATAGAAGAAAAAAACAGGATCACTGCTAGAGACCCTAATACATGGCATTAATAGGATACAAACCATAACTAACAACACACAAACTCCAGAAGATGAGGTAGATAACTGGGATCTTCTAAAAATTAAACACTTATGCTCATCAAAAGACTTCACCAATAGAGTTAAATGAGAACCTAGTGGAAAAAAATATTTGGCTATGACAAATCCGACATAGGTCTAATCTCTAAAATCTACAGGAAAATGCAACACCTCTACAACAAAAAGACAAATAATCCAATTAAAAAATGGGCAAATGAAATGAACAGACACTTCACCTAAGAAGACATTCAAGCGGCTAACAGACAAACGAGGAAATGCTCCGTATCACTAGCCATTATAAAAAGAAAAAAAAAAATTTTTTTTTTAAATGCAAATCAAAACCACAATGAGATACCATCTCACACCGGCATTGCTGGCATGAAAGAAAAACATAGAAAATAACAAATGTTGGAGAGATAGTGGGGAGACTGGAACTCTTATGCACTGCTGGTGGGAATGCAAAATGATACAACCATTTTGGAAAACAATATGGTGCTTCCTTAGAAAGCTAGAAATAGAAATACCATATGATCCAGCAATCCCACTCCTAGGAATATATCCTATAGAAATAAGAGCCATCACCCAAATAGACATATGCATATCCCTGTTCATTGCAACACTGTTCACAATAGCAAAAAGATGGAAACAACCTAGATGCTCATCAACAGACGAATGGATAAACAAACTGTGGTACACACACACAATGCAGTATTATTCAACAATAAAGAACAACGATGAATCTGAGAAGCATTACATGGGTGAATCTGGAGAGCATCATGCTGAGTGAAATAAGTCAACACAAAAGGACAATACTATATGAGAACACTACTATAAAAATTCATGAAAAGGTTCACACACAAAAAGAAACAATCTTTGATGATTACAAGAGAGGGGAAGGGTCGGGGTGGAAAAACACTAAATACACAATAGATAAGTTGTAACTCTGGTGAAGGGTAAGACTACACAATACTGGGGAAGCCAGCACTACCTGTACAATGCAAGGTCATGGAAGCTCTATAGATACATCCAAACTCCCTGAGGGACCGAATTGCTGGGCTGAGGACTGTGGGGACCATGATCTCAGGGAATATCCAGCCTAACTGGCATAACATAGTTTATAAAGAAAACGTTCTACATTCTACTTTGGTGAGTAGCGTCTGGCATCTTAAAAGGCTGTGAGTGGCCATCTAAGATACTCCACTGGTCTCACCCCCTTGGGAGCAAGGAAGAATGAAGAAAACTAAAGAAACAAGGGAAAGATTAGTCCAAAGGACTAATGGACCACACCTACCATGGCCTCTACCAGACTGAGTCCAGTACAACTAGAAGGTGCCCAGCTACTACCACTGACTGCTCTGACAGGGATGACAATAAAGGGTCCTGGACAGAGCTGGAGCAAAATGAAGAACAAGATCCTAACTCACAAAAAAAGACCAGACTTACTGGTCTGACAGAGACTGGAGAAACTCTGAGAGTATGGCCCCAGGACACCTTTTTAGCTCAGTAATGAAGTCACTCCTAAGGTTCACCCTTCAGCCAAAGATTAGACAGGCTCATAAAACAAAACCAGACTAAAGGGACACACCAGCCCAGGGGCAAGGACTAGAAGGCAGGAAGGACAGGAAAGCTGGTAATAGGGAACCCAATGTTGAGAAGGGAGAGTGTCGAAATGTCGTGGGGTTGTTAACCAATGTCATAAAACAATATGTGTACTGTTTACTGAAAAGCTAGTTCTGTAAACCTTCCTTGAAAGTACAATAAAAAAATAAATTGAAAAAAAAGAAACATGATCATATCACTTGATACAGAAAAAGCGTTTGACAAAATCCAACATCCTTTCATGATAAAAATTCACAGCAAACTAGGAATAGAGATTAACGTCCTCAACATAATAAAGAACATGTACAAAAAAACCTACAGCGAACATTATACTTAATGGTGAGAAATTGGATGCTTCCCCCTTTGATTGGAAACAAGGCAATGATGTCCTCTCTCACCACTCCTATTGAACATCATGCTGTCTACTTCTTGTTGTTGTTGTTAGTTGCCATCAAGTCGGTTCTGACTCATGGCTACCCTATTTACCACAGAACGAAACACTGCCTGGTCCTGCGTCTTGCTCACAATCGTTGTTATGCTTGAGCCTATTGTTGCAGCCACTTTGTCAGTCCATCTCATTGAGGGTCTTCCCCTTTTTCACTGACCCTGTACTTTACCAAGCATGATGTCCTTCTCCAGGGACTGGTCCCTCCTGAGAACATGTCCAAAGTATGTAAGACACAGTCTCCCCATCCTTGCTTCTAAGGAGCATTCTGTTCGTACTACTTCCAAGACAGATTTGTTTGTTCTTTTGGCAGTCCATGGTAGATTCAATATTTTTCACCAACACCACAATTGGAAGGTGTCAATTCTTCTTCGGTCTACTTAGATATAAAAATAACAATATATATACAGATTTTATATGCAGAAAACTACAAAATTCTGATGAAAGCAATTGAAGATCTAAATAAATGGAGACATACCCTGTGTTCATGTATTGAAAGACTCAATACTGTTAAGATGTCAATTCTTCCCAGCATGATCTATAGATTCAATGTAGTTCCAATTAAAATTCCAGGAGACTATTTTTGTAGATATCAACAAACTGATTCTAAAGTTTATATGGAAAGTTAAAATATCCAGAATAGTAAACATAATATTGAAAGAGAACAAAGTTGGATGATTTATGGCACCTGATTTTAAGATTTACCATGAGGCTACACTAATCGAGGTAATGTGGCATTGGTGAAAGAACAGACACATACATCAATGGAACAAAATATAAAGCCCAGAAATGGATCCCCACAAACATAGTCAACTGATCTTTGACAAAGGAGCAAAGGCAATTCAATGGAGAAAGAATAGGTATTTTTACCAAATGTTGCTGAGACAACTGGATGCCCATATGCCAAAAAATGAATCTAGACACACACCTTACACCTTCCACAAAAATTAAAAATCAAATGGCTCATACACCTACACGCAAAATGCAATACTATAAAACTTCTGGAAGAAAACATAGGAGAAAATCTATGTGGCCTTTGATTTGATTATGAGTTTTTAGATACAACACCAAAAAGCACAATCCATGAAAGAAAGAAAAAAAAAAAAGATAAGTTGGAGTTTGTTAGAAATAAAAAAAAACTTCTGCTCTGTGACAGACACTGTTGAGTCTGAAAAGACAAGCCAAGACTGGGAGAAGATCTTTGTAAAACACATATTCTGATAAAGGACATGTATTCAAAATATATAAAGGGCAAAAATCAACAAAAAGAAAAAAAATTAAAAAATGATTAAAAGATCTGAACAAAAAACTCACCAAAGATACACAGATGGCAAATATGCTTATGAAAAGATGCTGAACATTATTATATTTTTTACTGTACTTTAAGGTTTACAGACCAAACTAGTTTCTCATTAAACAGTTAATATACATATTGTTTTATGACATTGGTTAACAACCCCACAACATGTCAACATGCTCCCTTCTCAACCTTGGGTTCCCTATTACCAGCTTTCCTGTTTCTGCCTGCCTTCTAGTCCTTGTCCCTGGGCTGGTGTGCCCCTTTAGTCTCGTTTTGTTTTATGGGGCTGTCCAATCTTTGACTGAAGGGTGAACCTCTGGAGTGACTTCATTACTGAGCTGAAAGGGTGTCTGGGAACCCGACTTTCAGAGTCTTCAGTCTCTGTCAGATCAGCAAGTCTGCTGTTTCTTTTCGAGTTAGAATTTTGTTCTACATTTTTCTCCAGCTCTGCTTGGGACCCTCTATTGTGATCCCTGTCAGAGCAGTCAGTGGTGGTAGCCACGCACCATCTAGTTGTACTGGACTCAGTTTGGTGGAGGCTGTGGTAGGTGTGGTCCATTAGTCCTTTGGACTAATCTTTCCCTTGTTTCTTTAGTTTTCTTCATTATTCCTTGCTCCCGAAGGGGTGAGACCATTGGAGTATCCTAGATGGCCGCTTACAGCCTTTTAAGATCCCAGACGCTACTCACCAAAGTAGAATGTAGAACATATTCCTTATAAACTATGTTATGCCAATTGAGCTAGATGTTCCCTGAGACCATGGTCGCCACAGTCCTCAGATCCGCAATTCAGTCCCTCAGGGAGGCTGGATAAGTCTATGGAGTTACTGTTAGGCCTTGCCTTGTACAGGTTGTGCTGGCTTCCCCAGTATTTGTATTGTCTTACCCTTCACTAAAGTTACCACTTATCTTTTGTCTCTTAAGTGTTTTTCCATCCCCACCCCTCCCCTCCCTTGTAACCATCAAAGATTGTTTCTTTTTGTATATAAACCTTTTCTAGAGTTTTTACAGTAGTGGTCTTACGCAGTATTTGTCCTTTTGTGATTGACTTATTTCACTCAGCATAATGTCCTCCAGATGCATCCATGTTATGAGATGCTTTATGGATTCATCGTTGTTCTTTATTGTTGAGTTTATTGCTGTCATTTTGTAGTGCTTTTTTTGTGGTGCTAACGTTTTCTTTGTTCCTCTTACTCTCCTGTGCTGAGTTCCTTTTGTTTATGGATTTCTTTTGTTTTTGTAGATTTCGTTTTCATTGAGACTTTATTTTGTTGTTGTTGTTGTTTGTTTATATTGATGAGTAGGTTTGTTAACTTTCTTTGTGCTTACCTTTAAATTTACCCTTATTTTCCTAGGTTTGAACCAGTGTGTTATTACTTGGTTTCACTTTGACTTCCTGTCCATTAGAAAGTTCTATACCTATACAGTTTATTTCCTCTTTTATTGTTCTGACATTGCTGTCATTTACAGGTTAACCTCTCTAGTTCTCTAATGCAATTGTTTAGGTTTTGGATAGTCTTTGAGAGTTCGTTTCCTAGGTTGGTATCTGGCTGGTACAATCTTGCATCCTAGATTCAGGCTATGGTCTGATGTTGTTTGTTCTCAGACCAAAAGACTCCCTTTAATAATTCTTATAAATTTGGTTTGGTTTTTACATATTCCCTTAATTTCTGTTTATCTGGAAATGTCCTAATTTCACCATTATATTTGAACATTCTGTAGGATATATTATTCTTGGTTGGCAATTTTTTTCTTTCAAGGTTTTATATATGTCATCCCATTGCCTTCTTACCTGCATGGTTTCTACTAAATAATCAGAGCTTAGTCTTATTGTTTCTCCTCTGTATGTGACTTTTTGTTTTTCTCAAGCTGCTCTCAGGATTTTTTCTTTGTCGTTGGTTTTAGTGAGTGTGATTATGATATGTCTTGGTCATTTTCTTTTGGGGTCTATCCTATATGGGGTTCATTGAGCTTCTTGGGTGCTCAACTTTTCATCTTTCATGATATTAGGGAAATTTCATGTCAGCAATTCTTCAATGATCCTCTGTGTGTTTTCTGTTTCCTCCCTGTGTTCTGCAACTCTGATCACTTGCAAATTTTTGCTTTTGATTGTATCTCAGATAATTTTCAGAGTTTCTTCATTTCTTATCATTCTTTTTTCCCGATTTTTCCTCAAACAGAGTTGCATCCAAGTGTTTGTCTTCCACTTTGCTGATCCTGTCTTCCATTGGTTCAAACCTGCTCCTTACCCCTTCTATGATGCTGTCCTCCATTTCTGAAATCCTGTTGTTTATCTTTCTGATTTCTAGTTGTTTTTGTATGATTTCTAGTTATGAATTTATTTTGCCATTTTGTTTCTGTATTATTTTCCTGAATTCTTCCTTTTTTTGTCCGTATTTTCCATGAGTTTGCCTGCTTTTTCCATGAATTTGTCTATTTTTTCCTCATTTTTGTCTGCTTTTGCTTCAACTCTTGGATATAGCTGAATATTAGAGATTTGAACTCCCTATCAGGTAGTTCTAGTGCCTTTTCTTCTGGGAAGTCATCTGGTGTTTTATTTTGCATGCTTACTGGAACCATCCTGTCCTGTATTTTTTAAAATATGTTTTGATATTGTCTGCTGTCTTCAAGACATTCAGTGGTTATTTTCTTCATTTATTGATTGTAGTTCTGTTTGTTTTGTCCTGATTTTTTGTTTTATTTGGTTATGTCTGAGCAGGCATGCTGTGTTCTTTGTTGTTTACTCATCTGTGGTCACAATACTTTTCACCTCCTTGTCCAAAATGGGCAGGGCCAGTTGCTCAATTATGTTGCAGTGGGGGAGGTCCAGCTGAAGGGGAGGGTCTGGGATGAGTTGTTTGTGGCACGTACTAGCGCCGACTGGGTGGGCTAAGAATAAGTGCAGGACAGGTTCTGGTAGGCCGTGCCTGTGCTGCTTGGGGGTGTGATGTTCAGCACACAGTGCAGGTAGGCAGGAAGGAGGGGAGAGGTTGTGATGTGTGGAGCTGATATAGGTATGGGAAACAGGAGAGGAGAGAGAAAGGAGGCAAAAACAAACAAACAAACAGAATGCTAAGGGAGCTTGCCATTGGAATGGAGAGATGAGAAACTGAGAAATGGAGAAAGAAAAGGAAAAAAAAGAAAAAGAGAAAAGGAAAAAAGCTAGATAAAAATTTGGAAGAAAAAAATAAAGAAAATCCACTAGGCGTCCCATTGGTACAGCTTCAAAGACTTTGGTAGTGGCTCCCAGACTGCACAGTATAACCTGGCTGGGGGGGCGGTATAGATGTCACACAGTGCCAGGTATTCAGGAGACAGGAAAAGAAGGTGAGTATAGAGAGATGAGAACTGAGAAATGAAAGACAGAAAGGAAAAAAAGACAATAAAAAAGAAAGGAAAAAGAAATGCCCCCAGGGATCCCACCTATGTTGCTGAGTAGATAAGGGGAGTGGCTCCTAAGCCATGCAGTGCATTACTGCTAGAAGGGGCTCCCAAGGTGTGAAAAGAAAAAGAAAATAAACAAATAAAAAAAAACAAAACAGAACAAAGCAAAACAAAACAAAGTAAAAAAAAGCCCCAGGGTTCCTACCAGCACAGTGTCACGGTCCAGGGGAGCGGTTCCCCAGGTGAGCAGGACTTCACAGCCTTTCAAGAGGATGCAAAGATTGCACATGGGGCCAGGTGTTCGAGAGAAAGGAGGGAGAGATGGTGGAAGGCATGGAAGAAACCAAAATAAACGGAAACAAGCAACAAGTGCAACAGACAAATGGCACTCAGGGAGCTGACCAGTGTGGGCAGGGTGAATCCATGTGGCCTGGGGCTGAAGCAGTTGCCTCTGGGACAAGTGACTGCAGCTGGCAGTTATCAGAGGAGGCCGAGGGTGGGGGAGAAGGGTAGGGATTAGGAAAGCGTGTATCGCTGGTTACCAGGTACTCTGTCTCCTGCTGGGAACTTCGTGAAGCTGCTTTCCCATACTCCCTGTCTGTTGATCCCCAGTGTGGGTGGGGTGAATCCAAGCGGCACATATGCTGCACTTCTCGGCTGTCCAAGCCACCGCTGGCAGCAAGGAAGCACGGAGGTAGAGCAGCGGGGAGACGATGGTGGGTGGGAAAACGTGTATCACTGGTTACTGGCTGCTCTGCCTCCTGCTGGGAGCTCCATGAAGCTGCTTTCCTGTGCTTCCTGTCTGCCAGTCTCCAACAGGAGTTCACGATGGTGAATCCGTGCTGTGTTAGCTGACAGGGGACCTCCGTATGTATCTCTCCTTGCTCTCTGTTCTCTGTCAGTTCCTTATTCAATTTGGTGCTTTGCTGAGTTCTTTATCTCTGCATTTGACACTTTGGGTTCCAGGGCTGACATTTGTCTCTGTTTTACTTACCTTTTCAGGTCTTTGCTGTGGACGGATGGTGTGGTGTTTCTGTCTATGGCACCATGTTGGCCAGAAGTCTCAACATTATTTTTAATAAAGCAATTTCAAATTAAAACAGTCACGTTGTTACTGTTTTTGTTAGTTGTCATGGAGTTGATTTCAACTCATGGCATCCCCACGTGTGCAGAGTACAACTCCATACACTTTTCAAGGCTGTGATATTTCAGAACAGATCACCAGGCCTATCCTCCAAGGCACCTCTGGGTAGCTTCAAGCCACTGACCTTTTGGTTAGTTGTCAAGCACTTAACCATTAGCCAGCGACTCCACAAAACAACCATGAGGTAACACTATACACCTATTAAAATGACTGAAATCCAAAAAAAAAAAAAAAAAAAACCCGATAATACCAACTGCTACCAAGAATGCAGAGCAGTTGGAATACTCATTTATTGCTATTCGGATTGCAAAATTTTACAACCACCTTGGAGACAGTTTGTCAGTTTCTTCCAAAGCTAAGCATAGTCTTACCCTGCAATCCAGCAACCGATATAAAAACATGAAAAACACACACACACACACACAAAAAACCCTGCATGCAGCTTTATTCATAATAGCCCCAAACTGGAACCAACCAAAATGTCCTTCAATAGGTGAATTAATAAACAAACTATGGTATATCCATTCAATGGAATATTATTCAGTGACAAAAAGAAATGAGGGACCAATCCATGCCAAGATATGTATGCATCTTAAAATGCACATTGCTAAGTGAAAGAAAACAGCCTTTAAGGGCTACATGCTGTATGATTACAGTTTTATGACATTCCATAAGAGACAAAACTATGGAAATGGTAAAAAAAAAAAAAATCAGTAGTTTCCAGAGGTCAGGGGGAGGGTAGAGGGTTGCATAGGTAAGGCACAGGGAACTTGTAGGGCAGGAAACTATACTGTATGTATAATGGTGGACATATGACATACACATTTTTTCAAAACCCATAGGTCTTCAAAGCATAAAGAGTGAATCTTAATGTAAAAACAATCATTTAGGATGTTGAGGATCCCTGGATAGAATGCATAGTATGAAAAAACAATCTAACTGTGTTACAAATGTATGAAACAACCTCACTGAAGGAGTGAAATGGAAGTGAATAAAGTCTGTATGACAAAAGGTAAAATAAACTGTACATGACAGCTGTACTCTAGTCGATAAAGTTGTGTCCCACCAGATTACGAGTTTACAATTTTGTAGTTGTGGACTGAGTTGTGTCCCCCCAAAATGTGTGTCAACTTACTAGGCCATTATTTCCAGTATTGTGTGATTGTTCATCACTTTGTCATCTGATGTGATTGTCCTATGTGTTGTAATCCTACCTCTACGATGTTAATAAGGCAGGACTAGAGGCAGTTATGTTAATTAGGTAGTACTCAAGCTACAAAATTAGGTTGTATCTCGAGTCAATCTCTTTCGAGATATAAAAGAGAGAAGCAAGCAGAGAGACAGTAGAACCTCATACCACCAAGGAAGCAGTGCTGGGAGCACAGCACGTTCTTTGGAACTGGGGCCCTTGTGCTGAGAAGCTCCTGGAACAGACGGATTGATGACAAGGACCTTTCCCAGAGCCGACAGAGAGAGAAAGCCTTCCCCTGGAGCTGGCACCCTGAATTTGGACTCCTAGACTGTGAGAGATTGATCAAACATGTAATCAGGTTGCATAGATAATTACTGAAGATTGGAATGCAAAAGATGGAAACAAAGAAGAAGGATCAGTAGTTGGAAAATACAGCCTTGGCAATAGAAACAATGCTGGAGATTGCTTGATAGAATTTTGCAAGACCAACGACTTTTTCATCACAAATACCTTTTTTCACCAACATAAATGGTGAGTATACACAAAGATGGAAGGAATACACAGAGTCATTCTACCAAAAAGAATTAGTTGATGTTCAACCATTTCAAGAGGTAGCTTATGATCAGGAACTGATGGTACTGAAGGAAGAAGTCCAAGCTGCACTGAAGGCATTGGCGAAAAAAAAAGGCTCCAGGAACTGATGGAATATCAATTGAGATGTTTCAACAAAAGGATGCAGTGCTGGAAGTGCTCACTCATCCATGCCAAGAAATTTGGAAGACAACTACCTGGCCAACTGACTGGAAGAGATCCATATTTATGCCTATTCCCAAGAAAGGTGATCCCACTGAATGCGGAAATTATTGAACAATATCATTAATACCACATGCAAGTAAAATTTTGCTGAAGATCATCCAAAAGTGCCTGCAGCATATCAACAGGGAACTGGCAGAAATTCAGGCTAGATTTAGGAGAGGACGTGGAACCAGGGATATCATTGTTGATGTCAGATGGATTTTGGCTGAAAGCAGAGAATCCCAAAAGGATGTTTACCTGTGTTTTATTGACTATGCAAACGCATTTGACTGTGTAGATCATAACAAATTATGGATAACATTGCAGAGAATGGGAATTCCAGAACACTTAATTGTGCTCATGAGGAACCTTTACATAGATCAAGAGGCAGTTGTTCGGACAGAACAAGGGAATACTGAGTGGTTTAAAGTCAGGGAAGCTGTGTGTCAGGGTTGTATTCTTTCATCATACCTATTCACTCTTTATGCTGAGCAAATAACCCAAGAAGCTGGACTATATGAAGAAGAATGGGTCATCAGGATTAGAGGAAGACTCATTAACAACTTGTGTTATGCAGATGACACAACCTTGCTTGCTGAAAGTGAAGAGGACTTGAAGCACTTACTGATGAAGATCAAAGACCACAGCCTTCAGTATGGATTGCACCTCAACATAAAGAAAACAAAAATCCTCACAACTGGACCAATGAGCAGCATCATGATAAATGGAGAAAAGATTTAAGTTTTCAAAGATTTCATTCTACTTGGATCCACAATCAACAGCCATGGAAGCAGCAGTCAAGAAATCAAAAGATGCATTGCATTGGGCAAAGCTTCTGCAAAAGACCTCTTTAAAGTGCTGAAAAACAAAGATACCACCTTTGAAGACTAAGGTGCACCTGACCCAAGCCATGGTATTTTCAATTGCATCATATGCATGCAAAAGCTGGACAATGAATAAGGAAGACTGAAGAAGAATTGATGCCTTTGAATTGTGGTGTTGGTGAAGAATATTGAATATACCATGGACTGCCAAAAGAATGAACAAATCTGTCTTGGAAGAAGTACAACCAGAATGCTCCTTAGGAGCAAGGATAGGAAGACTACATCTCACATATTTTGGACATGTGATCAGGAGGGATCAGTACCTGGAGAAGGACATCATACTTGGTAAAGTACTGGGTCAGCAGAAAAGAAGACCCTCAACAAGATGGATTGACACATTGGCTACCACAATGGGCTGAAGCATGATGATTGCAAGCATAGCGCAGGACAGGGCAGTGTTTCGTTCTGTGGTACATAGGGTCGCTATGAGTTGTAACCAACTTGACAGCACAAACAACAACAACCACTGGCCTTTCTATGCTAAGAGAGGCTCCACTCATTTCTGACTTCCCTGCAGACACCTCTGCAGAGCTGCACTCAGGAAGCTAAAGACAAAGCCACCCGGGGCTTCCTAGAAGGCTCTTTGATACAACTGATTATGATGTTCTGCTGGATAATTACCTTGTTTCAAGTGCATGATTAGTGGAATTATTATTCATAATTAGGGGATGCCCAGAGAGCACAGAACACAAACAGAGTTCTGACTGGCTGTCAGCAATTGTCAGGCTCACACTAATATTGCTCAGGAAATGAAAAGGCTCTGACATTTCCCTCTAATTGTATTTAGCAATGCCATTTCCTAACAGCAGTGGGGTGCTGTGGGCAGTGCGTGTCCTGTGGATTATGTCACCCAAAGTGCCATTCCTCATGGCATCCCTTGCAGAGTACGGGAAGAGGCCTGACAGATATCATCACTGAATTAGGGTCTGTCTAGTAGGAGCCTTCATCAACAGCGCCCCTACTCTCTTTCTAACTCCCCCTCCCCTCTGGAATTCGCACCTGCTGCTGGTCCCTTTGGAGGCACACCACATTGGAGGAGGGGAATTCTGTTGGCTTCCAGCTTGGCCTCTAAAGAGAAAGCTTTACAAGGCCGGTCAATTCGGTTTTTAGGAAATAGCTTCTCTTCTTGTAGTCGTGGGGGAAAAAATAGTCTTAGCAACTTTCTCCCTGCAGGAACTGCTCCATCCTTTTTGTTTTCTTTACTACAGCTAATCAAAACACTGTCACGCTCACCAGCACAGAGTACTGCAAACTGCAGTCAGCTGTAGAAAGACCCTGGACAGAGTGCAGGGCCATTGGCAGAGGCAGCAGCTGACTGCTCCAGTGGAATAGCTCCTGGACTATAACAATCAAAAAGCCCAGGCTCCCCGTGCAAATGTCTGAAGAAATTAAACTGGTATGAAGGGAAGGCCTCCTCAAACACATTTCAGTTTTCTTCTCCTTTTGAGTGCATGCTGTTGGATTTTCAAAAGAATGTGTGGCCTGCTGGATGAAGATGCTTAAGCTCTTGCTGATCTGGGAGCAGGAAAAGGAGGAAGCAGACAGCTCAATGATGAGGATATGTTGCCAGGTGGAAACCCCAGGTTTTTTTTTTTTTTAATCTTACTTTATATGAAGGTTTACAGAACAAACTAGTTTCTCATTAAACGGTTAGTTCACACATATTGCTTTATGACACTGGTTAACAACCCCATGACATGTCAACGCTCTCCCTTCTCGACCTTGGGTTCCTTATTACCAGCTCTCCTGTCCCCTCCTGCCTTCTAGTTCTTGCCTCTGGGCTGGTGTGACCATTTAGTCTTGTTCTGTTTTATGGGCCTGTCTAATCTTTGGCTGAGGGGTGAACCTCAGGAGTGACTTCATTACAGAGCTAAAAGAGTATCCGGGGGCCATACTCTCGGGGTTTCTCCAGTCTCTGTCAAACCAGTAAGACTCTCTCTCTCTTTTTTTTGTGAGATAGAATTTTGTTCTACATTTTTCTCCAGCTCTGTCCTGGCCCCTCTACTGTGATCCCTGCCAGAGCAGTCAGTGGTGGCAGCCTGGAACCATCTAGCTGTACTGGAATCAGCCTGATGGAGGCCATGGTAGATGTAGTCCATCAGTCTTTTGGACTAATCTTTCCCTTGTATCTTTAGTTTTCTTCATTCTCCCTTGCTCCCAAAGGGGTGAGAGGAGTGGAGTATCTTAGATGGCTGCTCACAGACTTTTAAGACCCCAGACGCTAGTCACCAAAGTCTAAACTCAACTCATCACCAAAGTAGAATGTGGAATATTTTCTTTAAAAACTATGTTATCCTCAGCCCACTAATTCAGTCCCTGAGGGAGTTCAGATGTGTCTATGGAGCTTCTGTGGAGCTTACATGTGTCCATTTTTGGGATGGTCTCTAAATTCCTTTGGGATATACTCATGGTTGTACTTTGGCTCTCGTGGACTTGTTTTTATGTTCTTCAGCTTCAACTTGATCTTGCATATGAGCAATTGACAACATGTGCTCCAACTGGACCTTGGCCTTGTTCTGACTGATGATATTGAGCTTCTTCATCATTTCTTTCCACAGATGTAGTCAATTTGATTCCTGTGTTAAGGTTCCATCTGTTGAGGTCCACATGTACACCTACCATTTATGTTGTTTAAAAAAGATATTTCCAATGAATAGGCCATGGGACTTGCAAAATTCTATCCTGCAATCTCCAGTGTCATTTCTACATTCAAGGTCATATTTTCCAACTATTGCTCCTTCTTCTTTGTTTCCAACTTTCACATTCCAATCACGAGCAATTATCAATGCATCTTGATTCCATGTTTGATCAATTTCAGACCGCAGAAGTTGGTAAAAATCTTCAATTTCTTTGCCTTTGAAATTAGTGGTGGTGCAAGTCACCACTCATCTATCAGGTGGTTGTACTGTGGTGACTTGTGTGTTGCTGTGATTCTGGGAGCTATGTTACAGGCATTTCAAATACCAGCAGCGTCACCCATGGTGGACAGGTTTTGGTAGAGCTTCCAGACTAAGACAGACTAGGAAGAAGGACATGGAGATCTACTTCTGAAAAAATTGGCCAGTGAAAACCTTATGAACATCAGTAGAACACTGTGTGATATTGTGTTGGATGAGGAGTCCCTCAGGTTGGAAGGCACTCAAAATAAAACTGGGGAAGTCCTCCCTCTTCAAAGTAGAGTTCATCCATGACATGGATGGAATAAAGCTTTCAGGACCTTCATTTGCTGATGCGGTCAAATCAAAATGAGAAGAATCAGTTGCAAACACCCATTAGTAATTGGAACATGGAATGTACAAAGGATGAATGCCGAAAAATTGTAAGCTGTCAAAAATGAAACAGAATATTTAAAGATCAGCATCTTAGGCATTAGTGAGCTGAAATGGACTGGTACTGACCATTTTGAATCAATCGTATGGTCTACTATGCTGAGGTTTTAGTCATGTAGTGCTGGTTTTACAGAAATACCACAAGTGGGTGGCTTTAACAAACAGAAGTTTATTTTCTCACAGTTTCACAGTTTAGGAGGCTAGAAATCCAACTTTAGAGTGCCAACTCTTGGGGAAGTTTCTCTCCCTCTGTTTGCTCTGGAGGAAGGCCCTTGTCCCTTCTGAGATTCTGCTCCTGGGTGATCTTCATGTCCCTTGGTATCTTTCTTCCCCCATCTCTGAAAAGATTGAGTCAAAATATACCCTACACTAATCCTGCCTTATTAGCATAACAAATACATCCCATTCTCAAATGGTATTATATCCACAGACACAGAGGTTAGGATTTACAATACATATTTTGGGGGGACGTAATTCAATCCACAACAGCTTGGAATGACAAATTGAAGAGGAACAGTATCACACGCACTGTCAAAAAAGAACATTTCAAGATCCATCCTGAAGAACAACACTGCCAGTGATAGGATAATATCCACAGGCCTACAAGGAAGACCAGTTAATACGACTATTATTCAAAATAATGCACCGAACACTAAAGCCAAAGATAAGGAAATTGAAGATTTTTACCAACTTTTGCAGTCTGAAATTGATCAAACATGCAATCAGGATTCATTGATAATAACTGGTGATTGGAATGACAAAGTTGGAAACAAAGAAGAAGGATCAGTAGATGGAAAATACAGTCTTGGTGATAGAAATGTCGCCAGAGATCACAGGATAGAATTTTGCAGGGCCAATGACTTATTCATTGGAAATGCTGTTTTTCAGCAACACAATAGACTATTCAATTTAAGATATATAATATCTTATTAATAATTTTGATTACATGTTAAAATAGTATTTTGGATGTATCGGGTTAAATTTATTATATTGTCAAAACTAATTTCATCTGTTTCTTTTTTACATTTTTAATGTGGCCACTAGAAAATTTCAGTTTACGTATGTGGCTCATGTTACCTTTCTATTGGACAATGCTGGTCTACAGCCAGCATCTGGCTAAAAGTTCAAACACAATTGCTAATACTAAGCCGTGAGGAACAGTCCTATCATTGATTGTTCCAATGAAAGACTGCCTTTTCTTGTCTTATGTTATCCCAGAAGGTAATATACAGGATGACATTGATATGCTTGCAGAACGATTCTAACACCAGTTTGCCAAAATACATTTTCTATGGAGAGATTTGACTCTAAATGCAATTTAACTGTAATAGTGGTAGAGAATGCAGGAAGACATTCTTTCTTGCTTCCCTACCATTGACTGCATGCATCTTCTGCCATAAGAAGTGCCTTAGTAAGGGTTCTCCACAGAAACAGAACTAATATCTATCTAGAATCAATCAATCATCTATCTATCTATCTATCTATCTATCTATCTATCTATCTATCTATCTATCTATCTATCTATCTATCTATCTATCTATCTATCTATCTATCTATCTATCTATCTATCTATCTATCTATCTATCTATCTATCTATCTATCTATCTATCTATCTATCTATCTATCTATCTATCTATCTATCTATCTATCTATCTATCTATCTATCTATCTATCTATCTATCTATCTATCTATCTATCTATCTATCTATCTATCTATCTATCTATCTATCTATCTATCTATCTATCTATCTATCTATCTATCTATCTATCTATCTCTCTCTCTCTCTCTCTCTCTCTCTCTCTCTCTCTCTCTATCTATCTATCTATCTATCATCTATCATCTATCTATCTAATCTATCTACCTACCTAAATACCTATCATCTGTAATCTATCTATCTACTTATCTATCATCTATCAACTATCTATCATCTATCTAGACTTTGAAATTGCCAGCTACCCACAATCGCATGAGCCAATTCCATAAAATAAACATCTTTCTCTCTCTCTCCATCTACCCACGTACCCATCCACCCACCTAACCTGCCTACCGAACCTAACTGCCAAATTATCTACATATCTACCTACGCATCTATCTACCTCTCTACGTAGGTAAGCAGGTAGATAGGTAGATTAGATAGGTAAATGGATTAGGTGGGTAGATTAGTTAGACGGGTAGATTAGCTAGGTTGGTAGATTAGCTGGGGGTAGATTAGCTAGGAGGGTAGAGTAGCAAGGCGGGGAGATTAGCTAGGCGGGTAGATTAGATAGGCGGGTAGATTAGACAGGCGGGTAGATTAGATAGGGGATAGATAAGATAGGCGGGTAGATTAGATAGGTGGATAGATTAGATAGGTGGGTAGATTAGATAGGTGAGTACATTAGATAGGCTGGCAGTTGGCAGATACATAGGTAGATAGGCAGGTCGATGCATAGACAGATTTCACAAATATATTAAATACATAAGTACATTCACAGATAGACAGGCAGAGACATAAAGAGAGATAGGAAGACAGATGGAGAGAGAGAGGATTATTTGAAGGAATTGGCTCATGCGATTGCCAGTAGCTGGTAGGTTCAAAATGTGTAGGTCAGGTGATGGGATGATTATTACTGCAATCCTCCGTCCCAAAATCTATAGCACAGACTACAGGACAAAAACGTGTGGAGAGTGAGAGAGTTCTAGCAAAATGTCTATTTATAGTCTGGAGGCAGAGTACACCCTATGGAAAACTGTCTTTTTTTCCTAGGGCCTCAACTGATTTGTTGTGGCTCATCTACATTATGGAAGAGAATCGGAGTGACTTAAAAGGAGCTGATTTAAATACATGCATGTAGACCAGCGTTTAACCAAACCACTGAACGCCATAGCCCAGCCATGTTCCTTTATTTGTTGATGAAGATTTAGTTAGTTTTCACCTTTGCTATTGTGAATAGCGCTGCTAGGAACATTCACGTATAGGTGTTTGTTTGAACACCCTTTTTCAATTATTAGAGACAAATACATAGGAGGGGTATTTCTGGGTCATATGGTAAGTCTGTGGACAAATCTTTGAGGAGCTGACGAACTAGTTTTCACAGTAGTGAACCATTCTGCATTCTCATGAGCAATGCATGTGGGTTCAAATGCACTTTTTGTTTTTTGAGTTTTTTCTGCTTACATTATTATCCTAGGAGGTGTGAAGTGGTATCTCATTGGGATTTTGATCTATGTTCATCTAAAGCCTAATGATGTTCAGCATCATTTCATGTGTTTATTGGCCATTTGTATAAGTTATTTGAAGAAATGCCTATTCGAATCCATTGCCCATTTTATGATTTGTTCCTTTATTTTTGTTAGTAACTTCCAAGACTTTGTTTTCTATTCTCAACAGCTGGCCCTTATCAGATATCTGATTTAAAAATATTTTCTCACACACATTCAATAGGTAGTCTTTATTCACTATCTTCATAGTTCCTTTCGATTCACAAAATATTTTATATCAAATCAAAAACCAGGAAAGGTCTGTTCTAAGAACTTTCTAGTTGTAGCTGTTGCATTTAGGACCCTGACCCATTCTGACTTTATCATTAGTTTCTGATTATGGGTAGATTAGAAAGGTAGGTAGATTAGACAGGCGGGTAGATTAGACAGGTGGGTAGATTAAACAGGTGGGTAGATCAGATAGATGGGTAGATAAGATAGGTGGGTACATCAGATAGGCAAGTAGATTAGACAGGCGAGTAGATAGGCGGGTAGATTAGAGAAGTGGACAGATTAGATAGGTGGGCGGAGAGGCAGTTACATAAGTAGATAGATAGGCAGATAGATATATAGACAGATTGGACAAATAGATTAGATACACATATACATAGAGAGGTACATAGATATACTGATGGGCAGATAGGCAGACAGGCAGAGGGACATAGAGACATATAAACAGATAGATGATAGGCAGGAAAAGAGAGCCAGAGACAGATACTGAGACAGACAGACAGAGAGAGAGACAGAGAAGAGAGAGGATAATTTAAAGGAATTGGCTCATGCGATTGACGCGAGCTGGCAATTTCAAAATGTGTAGTTCCGGTGATGGGCTGATTATTACTGCAATCTTATGTCCCAAAATCTATAGGACAGACTACAGGACAAAAAAGCATGGAGAGGGAGAGAGTTGTAGCAAAGTCTATTTATAGTCTGTGGACAGAATACACCCTATGTAAAACTCCGTTTATTCTCTAAGGGCCTTCAACTGATTTGCTGAGCCCCATCTACATCATGGAAGGTAATCTGATGGACTTAAGGGCAGCTGATTGAAACACACGCATGTAGACTATTGTTTAACCAAGCCACTGAACACCATAGACTAGCCAAGTTCCTTTATTTGTTGATGAACATTTAGTTAGTTTTCACCTTTGGCTATTGTGGACAGAGCTGTTATGAACATTCGTGTACAGGTGTTTGTTTGAGTACGCATTTTCAATTATCAGGGACATATACAGAGGAGGCGTATTTCTGGGTCACATGATAAGTCTATGGATAAATCATTGAGAAACTGCCAAAGTGGTTTTCACAGTAGCGAAACATTTTGCATTCTAATGAGCAATGCATGAGGGTTCAAATGCACTTTTTGTTTTCTGGGTTTTTCTTCTGCTTTCAGTATTATCCTAGTAGGTCTGAAGTAGTATCTCATTGCGATTTTGAGCTACATTCATCTAAAGCCTAATGATGTTCAGCATTATTTCACGTGTTTATTGGCCAGTTCTATATCTTCTTTGAAGAAATGCCTATTCAAATCCCTTGCCCAATTTATAGTTTGGTTGTTTATTTCTGTTCTTGACATCCAAGACTTTGTTTTCTGTTGTGGACACAAGGCCTTTATCAGATCTATGATTCAAAAATATTTTCTTACATTCTATGGGTAGTCTTTCTTCACTACCTTGAGAGTGTCCTTTGATGCTGAAAATATTTTACAGAAATACAAAGCCATGAATGGATTGTTCTAAGAGTTTTCTAGTTCTACCTCTTGCATTTAGGAACATGATTCATTCTGAGGTTATCATTAGTTCATGAGTATGGGTAGATTCGATAGTTAGATAGATTAGATAGGAGGGTAGACTAGTTACGCAGGTAGATTAGACAGGTGGGTAGATTAGATAGGAGGTAGCTTAGATAGACGGGTAGATTAGATAGGAGATAGATTAGCTAGGCGGGTAGATTAGATAGGAAGGTAGATTACATAGGCAGGTAGATTACATAGGCGAGTAGATTAGACAGGCGGGTAGATTAGATAGGAGAGAGATTAGATAGGTGGGTAGATTAGATACGTGGGTAGATCAATAGGCGGGTCGATCAGATAGGCGGGTCGATTAGATAGGTGGGTAGATTCGACAGGAGGGTAGATTGGATAGGAGATAGTTTAGATAGACGGGTAGATTAGATAGGAGATAGATTAGATGGGTGGGTAGATTAGATAGGCCGGTAGATTAGATAGGGGGGTAGATTAGACAGGCGGGTAGATTTGATAGGAGATAGATTAGACATGCGGGTAGATTAGATAGGAGATAGATTAGATAGGGGGGTAGATTAGATAGGTGGATAGATTAGGTAGGCGGGTATATTAGATAGGTGGGTACACTACATAGGCTGGCAGTTGGCAGATACATAGGTAGATAGGAAGGTAGATACATAGATAGATTTCATAAATATATTAAATACATAGGTACATAGACCGACAGGCAGAGAAATAAAGAGGGATAGGCAGACAGATGGAGAGAGAGAGGATTATTTGAAGGAATCGGCTCATGCCATTGCCAGTAGCTGGTAGGTTCAAAATGTGTAGGTCAGGTGATGGGATGATTATTATTGCAATCCTACGTCCCAAAATCTATAGCACAGACTACAGGACAAAAACGTGTGGAGAGTGAGAGAGTTCTAGCAAAATGTCTATTTATAGTCTGGAGGCAGAATACACCCTATGGAAAACTGTCTTTTTTTCCTAGGGCCTCAACTGATTTGTTGTGGCTCATCTATATTATGGAAGAGAATTTGAGTGACTTAAAAGCAGCTGATTTAAACACATGCATGTAGACGAGCGTTTAATTAAACCACTGAACGCCATAGCCCAGCCATGTTCCTTTATTTGTTGATGAAGATTTAGTTAGTTTTCACCTTTGCTATTGTGAATAGCGCTGCTAGGAACATTCACGTATAGGTGTTTGTTTGAACACCCTTTTTCAATTATTAGAGACAAATACATAGGAGGGGTATTTCTGGGTCATATGGTAAGTCTGTGGACAAATCTTTGAGGAGCTGCCAAACTAGTTTTCACAGTAGTGAACCATTCTGCATTCTCATGAGCAATGCATGTGGGTTCAAATGCACTTTTTGTTTTTTGAGTTTTTTCTGCTTACATTATTATCCTAGGAGGTGTGAAGTGGTATCTCATTGGGATTTTGATCTATGTTCATCTAAAGCCTAATGATGTTCAGCATCATTTCATGTGTTTATTGGCCATTTGTATAAGTTATTTGAAGAAATGCCTATTCGAATCCATTGCCCATTTTATGATTTGTTCCTTTATTTTTGTTATTAACTTCCAAGACTTTGTTTTCTATTCTGAACAGCTGGCCCTTATCAGATATCTGATTAAAAAATATTTTCTCACACACATTCAATAGGTAGTCTTTATTCACTACATTCATAGTTCCTTTTGATTCACAAAATATTTTATATCAAATCAAAAACCAGGAAAGTTCTGTTCTAAGAAGTTTCTAGTTGTAGCTGTTGCATTTAGGACCTTGACGCATTCTGACTTTATCATTAGTTTCTGATTATGGGTAGATTAGAAAGGGTAGGTAGATTAGACAGGCGGGTAGGTTAGACAGGCGGGTAGACTAGACAGGTGGGGAGATCAGATAGATGGGTAGATAAGATAGGTGGGTACATCAGATAGGCAAGTAGATTAGACAGGCGAGTAGATAGGTGGGTAGATTAGAGAAGTGGACAGATTAGATAGGTGGGAGGAGAGGCAGTTACATAAGTAGATAGATAGGCAGATCGATATATAGACAGATTGCATAAATAGATTAGATACACATATACATAGAGAGATACATAGATGTACTGATAGGCAGATATGCAGACAGGCAGAGGGAAATAGAGACATATAAACAGATAGACGATAGGCAGGAAAAGAGAGCCAGAGACAAATACTGAGACAGACAGACAGAGAGAGAGTCAGATAAAGAGAGAGGATTATTTAAAGGAATTGGCTCATGCGATTGACGGGAGCTGGCAATTTCAAAATGTGTAGTTCCGGTGATGGGCTGATTATTACTGCAATCTTATGTCCCAAATTCTATAGGACAGACCACAGGACAAAACAGCATGGAGAGGGAGAGAGTTGTAGCAAAGTGTCTATTTATAGTCTCTAGACAGAATACACCCTTTGTAAAACTCCGTTTATTCTCTAAGGGCCTTCAACTGACTTGCTGCGGCCCATCTACATCATGGAGGTAATCTGATGGATTTAAGGGCAGCTGATTTAAATACATGCATGTAGACTATTGTTTAACCAAGCCACTGAACACCATAGACTAGCCAAGTTCCTTTATTTGTTGATGACCATTTAGTTAGTTTTCACCTTTGGCTAAAGTGAACAGAGCTGTTATGAACATTCATGTACAGGTGTCTTTTTGAGTACGCATTTTCAATTATCAGGGACATATACGTACGAGACGTATTTCTGGGTCAAGTGATAAGTCTATGGATAAATCATTGAGAAACTGCCAAACTGGTTTTCACAGTAGCGAACCATTTTGCATTCCCATGAGCAATGCATGAGGGTTCAAATGCACTTTTTGTTTTCTGGGTTTTTCTTCTGCTTTCAGTATTATCCTAGTAGGTCTGAAGTAGTATCTCATTGCGATTTTGAGCTACATTCATCTAAAGCCTAATGATGTTCAGCATCATTTCACGTGTTTATTGGCCACTTCCATATCTTCTTTGAAGAAATGCCTATTCAAATCCTTTGCCCAATTTATAATTTGCTTGTTTATTTTTGTTATTGACATCCAAGACTTTGTTTTCTATTGTGGACACAAGGCTTTTATCAGATCTATGATTCAAAAATATTTTCTTACATTCTATGGGTAGTCTTTCTTCACTACCTTGAGAGTGTCTTTTGATGCTGAAAATATTTTACAGAAATACAAAGCCATGAATGGTTTGTTCTATGAGTTTTCTAGTTCTACTTCTTGCGTTTAGGAACTTGATCCATTCTGAGGTTATGATTAGTTCATGAGTATGGGTAGATTCGACAGGTAGATAGATTAGATAGGAGGGTAGATTAGTTATGCAGGTAGATTACACAGGCGGGTAGATTAGATAGGAGATAGATTAGATAGACGGGTAGATTAGATAGGAGAAAGATCAGATGGGTGGGTAGATTAGATAGGCAGGTAGATTACATAGGCGGGTAGATTACATAGGCAGGTAGATTAGACAGGCGGGTAGATTAGATAGGTGGGTAGATTAGAGAGGCGGATAGATTAGATAGGAGATAGATTAGATAGGCAGGTATATTAGATAGGTGGGTAGATTAGACAGGCGGGTAGATTAGACAGGCGGGTAGGTTACATAGGCGGGTAGATTAGATAGGCGGGTCGATTAGATAGGCGGGTCGATAGATAGGTGGGTTGATTAGATGGGAGGGTAGATTGGATAGGAGATAGATTAGATAGGCAGGTAGATTAAATAGGAGATAGATTAGATAGGCGGGTAGATTAGATAGGCAGGTAGATTAGATAGGCGGGTAGATTAGATAGGAGATAGATTAGATAGGCGGGTAGATTAGATAGGTGGGTACATTAGATAGGCTGGCAGTTGGCAGATACATAGGTAGATAGGCAGGTAGATGTATAGACAGATTTCATAAATATATTAAATACATAGGTACATAGACAGATAGAGAGGCAGAGACATAAAGAGAGATAGGCAGACAGATGGAGAGAGAGAGGATTATTTGAAGGAATCGGCTCATGCGATTGCCAGTAGCTGGTAGGTTCAAAATGTGTAGGTCAGGTGATGGGATGATTATTACTGCAATCCTACGTCCCAAAATCTATAGCACAGACTACAGGACAAAAACGTGTGGAGAGTGAGAGAGTTCTAGCAAAATGTCTATTTATAGTCTGGAGGCAGAGTACACCCTATGGAAAACTGTCTTTTTTTCCTAGGGCCTCAACTGATTTGCTGTGGCTCATCTACATTATGGAAGAGAATCGGAGTGACTTAAAAGCAGCTGATTTAAACACATGCATGTAGACCAGTGTTTAACCAAACCACTGAACACCATAGCCCAGCCATGTTCCTTTATTTGTTGATGAAGATTTAGTTAGTTTTCACCTTTGCTATTGTGAATAGCGCTGCTAGGAACATTCACGTATAGGTGTTTGTTTGAACACCCTTTTTCAATTATTAGAGACAAATACATAGGAGGGGTATTTCTGGGTCATATGGTAAGTCTGTGGACAAATCTTTGAGGAGCTGCCAAACTAGTTTTCACAGTAGTGAACCATTCTGCATTCTCATGAGCAATGCATGTGGGTTCAAATGCACTTTCTGTTTTTTGAGTTTTTTCTGCTTACATTATTATCCTAGGAGGTGTGAAGTGGTATCTCATTGGGATTTTGATCTATGTTCATCTAAAGCCTAATGATGTTCAGCATCATTTCATGTGTTTATTGGCCATTTGTATAAGTTATTTCAAGAAATGCCTATTCGAATCCATTGCCCATTTTATGATTTGTTCCTTTATTTTTGTTATTAACTTCCAAGACTTTGTTTTCTATTCTGAACAGCTGGCCCTTATCAGATATCTGATTTAAAAATATTTTCTCACATTGTAGAAAAAAGAAATTTTTTTTAATTTTTTTATATAATATATATATATATATTTTTATATAGGTAGTCTTTATTCACTACCTTCATAGCTCCTTTTGACTCACAAAATATTTTATATCAAATCAAAAACCATGAAAGGTCTGTTCTAAGAACTTTCTAGTTGTAGCTGTTGCATTTAGGACTTTGACCCATTCTGACTTTATCATTACTTGCTGATTATGGGTAGATTAGAAAGGGTAGGTAGATTAGACAGGCGGGTAGGTTAGACAGGCGGGTAGATTAGACAGGTGGGGAGATCAGATAGATGGGTAGATAAGATAGGTGGGTACATCAGATAGGCAAGTAGATTAGACAGGCGAGTAGATAGGTGGGTAGATTAGAGAAGTGGACAGGTTAGATAGGTGGGCGGAGAGGCAGTTACATAAGTAGATACATAAGCAGATAGATATATAGACAGATTGCATAAATAGATTAGATACACATATACATAGAGAGATACATAGACAGACTGATAGGCAGATAGGCAGAAAGGCAGAAAGGCAGAGGGACATAGAGACATATAAACAGATAGACGATAGGCAGGAAAAGAGAGCCAGAGAAAGATACTGAGACAGACAGACAGAGAGAGAGACAGATAGAGAAGAGAGAGGATTATTTAAAGGAATTGGCTCATGCGATTGACGGGAGCTGGCAATTTCAAAATGTGTAGTTCCGGTGATGGGCTGATTATCACTGCAATCTTATGTCCCAAAATCTATAGGACAGACTACAGGA
This sequence comes from Elephas maximus indicus, assembly GCF_024166365.1. Classification (NCBI taxonomy): domain Eukaryota; kingdom Metazoa; phylum Chordata; class Mammalia; order Proboscidea; family Elephantidae; genus Elephas; species Elephas maximus. The sequence goes on from NC_064846.1 coordinate 136,906,671, forward strand.
CAAAAAAGCATGGAGAGGGAGAGAGTTGTAGCAAAATGTCTATTTATAGTCTGTAGACAGAATACACCCTATGTAAAACTCCGTTTATTCTCTAAGGGCCCTCAACTGATTTGCTGAGCCCCATCTACATCATGGAAGGTATTCTGATGGACTTAAGGGCAGCTGATTCAAAGTAGACTATTTGTTTAACCAAGCCACTGAACACCATAGACTAGCCAAGTTCCTTTATTTGTTGATGAACATTTAGTTAGTTTTCACCTTTGGCTATTGTGAACAGAGCTGTTACAAACATTCGTGTACAGGTGTTTGTTTGAGTACGCATTTTCAATTATCAGGGACATATACAGAGGAGGCGTATTTCTGGGTCACATGATAAGTCTATGGATAAATCATTGAGAAACTGCCAAACTGGTTTTCACAGTAGCGAACCATTTTGCATTCCCATGAGCAATGCATGAGGGTTCAAATGCACTTTTTGTTTTCTGGGTTTTCTTCTGCTTTCAGTATTATCCTAGTAGGTCTGAAGTAGTATCTCATTGCGATTTTGAGCTACATTCATCTAAAGCCTAATGATGTTCAGCATCATTTCACGTGTTTATTGGCCACTTGTATATCTTCTTTGAAGAAATGCCTATTCAAATCCTTTGCCCAATTTATAATTTGCTTGTTTATTTTTGTTCTTGACATCCAAGACTTTGTTTTCTATTGTGGACACAAGGCTTTTATCAGATCTATGATTCAAAAATATTTTCTTACATTCTATGGGTAGTCTTTCTTCACTACCTTGAGAGTGTCTTTTGATGCTGAAAATATTTTACAGAAATACAAAGCCATAAATGGTTTCTTCTATGAGTTTTCCAGTTCTACTTCTTGCGTTTAGGAACTTGATCCATTCTGAGGTTATGATTAGTTCATGAGTATGGGTAGATTCGACAGGTAGATAGATTAGATAGGAGGGTAGATTAGTTATGCAGGTAGATTAGACAGGCGGGCAGATTAGATAGGAGATAGATTAGATAGGCGGGTAGATTAGATAGGAGAAAGATCAGATGGGTGGGTAGATTAGATAGGCAGGTAGATTACATAGGTGGGTAGATTACATAGGCAGGTAGATTAGACAGGCGGGTAGATTAGATAGGTGGGTAGATTAGACAGGCGGATAGATTAGATAGGAGATAGATTAGATAGGCAGGTATATTAGATAGGTGGGTAGATTAGACAGGTGGGTAGATTAGACAGGCGGGTAGGTTACATAGGCGGGTAGATTAGATAGGCGGCTCGATTAGATAGGCGGGTCGATTAGATAGTTGGGTAGATTAGACGGGAGGGTAGATTGGATAGGAGATAGATTAGATAGGCGGGTAGATTAAATAGGAGATAGATTAGATAGGCAGGTAGATTAGATAGGCGGGTAGATTAGACAGGTGGATAGATTAGATAGGAGATAGATTAGATAGGCGGGTAGATTAGATAGGTGGGTACATTAGATAGGCTGGCAGTTGGCAGATACATAGGTAGATAGGCAGGTAGATGTATAGACAGATTTCATAAATATATTAAATACATAGGTACATAGACAGATAGAGAGGCAGAGACATAAAGAGAGATAGGCAGACACATGGAGAGAGAGAGGATTATTTGAAGGAATCGGCTCATGCGATTGCCAGTAGCTGGTAGGTTCAAAATGTGTAGGTCAGGTGATGGGATGATTATTACTGCAATCCTACGTCCCAAAATCTATAGCACAGACTACAGGACAAAAACGTGTGGAGAGTGAGAGAGTTCTAGCAAAATGTCTATTGATAGTCGGGAGGCAGAGTACACCCTATGGAAAACTGTCTTTTTTTCCTAGGGCCTCAACTGATTTGCTGTGGCTCATCTACATTATGGAAGAGAATCGGAGTGACTTAAAAGCAGCTGATTTGAACACATGCATGTAGACCAGTGTTTAACCAAACCACTGAACGCCATAGCCCAGCCATGTTCCTTTATTTGTTGATGAAGATTTAGTTAGTTTTCACCTTTGCTATTGTGAATAGCGCTGCTAGGAACATTCACTTGTAGGTGTTTGTTTGAATATCCTTTTTCCATTATTAGAGACATATACATAGGAGGGGTATTTCTGGGTCATATGGTAAGTCTGTGGACAAATCTTTGAGGAGCTGCCAAACTAGTTTTCACAGTAGTGAACCATTCTGCATTCTCATGAGCAATGCATGTGGGTTCAAATGCACTTTTTGTTTTTTGAGTTTTTTCTGCTTACATTATTATCCTAGGAGGTGTGAAGTGGTATCTCATTGGGATTTTGATCTATGTTCATCTAAAGCCTAATGATGCTCAGCATCATTTCATGTGTTTATTGGCCATTTGTATAAGTTATTTCAAGAAATGCCTATTCAAATCCATTGCCCATTTTAGAATTTGTTCGTTTATTTTTGTTATTAACTTCCAAGACTTTGTTTTCTATTCTGAACAGCTGGCCCTTATCAGATATCTGATTTAAAAATATTTTCTCACATTGTAGAAAAAAGAAATTTTTTTTAATTTTTTTATATAATATATATATATATTTTTATATAGGTAGTCTTTATTCACTACCTTCATAGCTCCTTTTGACTCACAAAATATTTTATATCAAATCAAAAACCATGAAAGGTCTGTTCTAAGAACTTTCTAGTTGTAGCTGTTGCATTTAGGACTTTGACCCATTCTGACTTTATCATTACTTGCTGATTATGGGTAGATTAGAAAGGGTAGGTAGATTAGACAGGCGGGTAGGTTAGACAGGCGGGTAGATTAGACAGGTGGGGAGATCAGATAGATGGGTAGATAAGATAGGTGGGTACATCAGATAGGCAAGTAGATTAGACAGGCGAGTAGATAGGTGGGTAGATTAGAGAAGTGGACAGGTTAGATAGGTGGGCGGAGAGGCAGTTACATAAGTAGATACATAAGCAGATAGATATATAGACAGATTGCATAAATAGATTAGATACACATATACATAGAGAGATACATAGACAGACTGATAGGCAGATAGGCAGAAAGGCAGAGGGACATAGAGACATATAAACAGATAGACGATAGGCAGGAAAAGAGAGCCAGAGAAAGATACTGAGACAGACAGACAGAGAGAGAGACAGATAGAGAAGAGAGAGGATTATTTAAAGGAATTGGCTCATGCGATTGACGGGAGCTGGCAATTTCAAAATGTGTAGTTCCGGTGATGGGCTGATTATCACTGCAATCTTATGTCCCAAAATCTATAGGACAGACTACAGGACAAAAAAGCATGGAGAGGGAGAGAGTTGTAGCAAAATGTCTATTTATAGTCTGTAGACAGAATACACCCTATGTAAAACTCCGTTTATTCTCTAAGGGCCCTCAACTGATTTGCTGAGCCCCATCTACATCATGGAAGGTATTCTGATGGACTTAAGGGCAGCTGATTCAAAGTAGACTATTTGTTTAACCAAGCCACTGAACACCATAGACTAGCCAAGTTCCTTTATTTGTTGATGAACATTTAGTTAGTTTTCACCTTTGGCTATTGTGAACAGAGCTGTTACAAACATTCGTGTACAGGTGTTTGTTTGAGTACGCATTTTCAATTATCAGGGACATATACAGAGGAGGCGTATTTCTGGGTCACATGATAAGTCTATGGATAAATCATTGAGAAACTGCCAAACTGGTTTTCACAGTAGCGAACCATTTTGCATTCCCATGAGCAATGCATGAGGGTTCAAATGCACTTTTTGTTTTCTGGGTTTTCTTCTGCTTTCAGTATTATCCTAGTAGGTCTGAAGTAGTATCTCATTGCGATTTTGAGCTACATTCATCTAAAGCCTAATGATGTTCAGCATCATTTCACGTGTTTATTGGCCACTTGTATATCTTCTTTGAAGAAATGCCTATTCAAATCCTTTGCCCAATTTATAATTTGCTTGTTTATTTTTGTTCTTGACATCCAAGACTTTGTTTTCTATTGTGGACACAAGGCTTTTATCAGATCTATGATTCAAAAATATTTTCTTACATTCTATGGGTAGTCTTTCTTCACTACCTTGAGAGTGTCTTTTGATGCTGAAAATATTTTACAGAAATACAAAGCCATAAATGGTTTCTTCTATGAGTTTTCCAGTTCTACTTCTTGCGTTTAGGAACTTGATCCATTCTGAGGTTATGATTAGTTCATGAGTATGGGTAGATTCGACAGGTAGATAGATTAGATAGGAGGGTAGATTAGTTATGCAGGTAGATTAGACAGGCGGGCAGATTAGATAGGAGATAGATTAGATAGGCGGGTAGATTAGATAGGAGAAAGATCAGATGGGTGGGTAGATTAGATAGGCAGGTAGATTACATAGGTGGGTAGATTACATAGGCAGGTAGATTAGACAGGCGGGTAGATTAGATAGGTGGGTAGATTAGACAGGCGGATAGATTAGATAGGAGATAGATTAGATAGGCAGGTATATTAGATAGGTGGGTAGATTAGACAGGCGGGTAGATTAGACAGGCGGGTAGGTTACATAGGCGGGTAGATTAGATAGGCGGCTCGATTAGATAGGCGGGTCGATTAGATAGTTGGGTAGATTAGACGGGAGGGTAGATTGGATAGGAGATAGATTAGATAGGCGGGTAGATTAAATAGGAGATAGATTAGATAGGCAGGTAGATTAGATAGGCGGGTAGATTAGACAGGTGGATAGATTAGATAGGAGATAGATTAGATAGGCGGGTAGATTAGATAGGTGGGTACATTAGATAGGCTGGCAGTTGGCAGATACATAGGTAGATAGGCAGGTAGATGTATAGACAGATTTCATAAATATATTAAATACATAGGTACATAGACAGATAGAGAGGCAGAGACATAAAGAGAGATAGGCAGACACATGGAGAGAGAGAGGATTATTTGAAGGAATCGGCTCATGCGATTGCCAGTAGCTGGTAGGTTCAAAATGTGTAGGTCAGGTGATGGGATGATTATTACTGCAATCCTACGTCCCAAAATCTATAGCACAGACTACAGGACAAAAACGTGTGGAGAGTGAGAGAGTTCTAGCAAAATGTCTATTGATAGTCGGGAGGCAGAGTACACCCTATGGAAAACTGTCTTTTTTTCCTAGGGCCTCAACTGATTTGCTGTGGCTCATCTACATTATGGAAGAGAATCGGAGTGACTTAAAAGCAGCTGATTTAAACACATGCATGTAGACCAGTATTTAACCAAACCACTGAACACCATAGCCCAGCCATGTTCCTTTATTTGTTGATGAAGATTTAGTTAGTTTTCACCTTTGCTATTGTGAATAGCGCTGCTAGGAACATTCACGTATAGGTGTTTGTTTGAACACCCTTTTTCAATTATTAGAGACAAATACATAGGAGGGGTATTTCTGGGTCATATGGTAAGTCTGTGGACAAATCTTTGAGGAGCTGCCAAACTAGTTTTCACAGTAGTGAACCATTCTGCATTCTCATGAGCAATGCATGTGGGTTCAAATGCACTTTTTGTTTTTTGAGTTTTTTCTGCTTACATTATTATCCTAGGAGGTGTGAAGTGGTATCTCATTGGGATTTTGATCTATGTTCATCTAAAGCCTAATGATGTTCAGCATCATTTCATGTGTTTATTGGCCATTTGTATAACTTATTTGAAGAAATGCCTATTCAAATCCATTGCCCATTTTAGAATTTGTTCGTTTATTTTTGTTATTAACTTCCAAGACTTTGTTTTCTATTCTGAACAGCTGGCCCTTATCAGATATCTGATTTAAAAATATTTTCTCACATTGTATAAAAAAGAAAAATTTTTTTCTTTTTTTATATAATATATATATATATTTTTATATAGGTAGTCTTTATTCACTACCTTCATAGCTCCTTTTGACTCACAAAATATTTTATATCAAATCAAAAACCATGAAAGGTCTGTTCTAAGAACTTTCTAGTTGTAGCTGTTGCATTTAGGACTTTGACCCATTCTGACTTTATCATTACTTGCTGATTATGGGTAGATTAGAAAGGGTAGGTAGATTAGACAGGCGGGTAGGTTAGACAGGCGGGTAGATTAGACAGGTGGGGAGATCAGATAGATGGGTAGATAAGATAGGTGGGTACATCAGATAGGCAAGTAGATTAGACAGGCGAGTAGATAGGTGGGTAGATTAGAGAAGTGGACAGGTTAGATAGGTGGGCGGAGAGGCAGTTACATAAGTAGATACATAAGCAGATAGATATATAGACAGATTGCATAAATAGATTAGATACACATATACATAGAGAGATACATAGACAGACTGATAGGCAGATAGGCAGAAAGGCAGAAAGGCAGAGGGACATAGAGACATATAAACAGATAGACGATAGGCAGGAAAAGAGAGCCAGAGAAAGATACTGAGACAGACAGACAGAGAGAGAGACAGATAGAGAAGAGAGAGGATTATTTAAAGGAATTGGCTCATGCGATTGACGGGAGCTGGCAATTTCAAAATGTGTAGTTCCGGTGATGGGCTGATTATCACTGCAATCTTATGTCCCAAAATCTATAGGACAGACTACAGGACAAAAAAGCATGGAGAGGGAGAGAGTTGTAGCAAAATGTCTATTTATAGTCTGTAGACAGAATACACCCTATGTAAAACTCCGTTTATTCTCTAAGGGCCCTCAACTGATTTGCTGAGCCCCATCTACATCATGGAAGGTATTCTGATGGACTTAAGGGCAGCTGATTCAAAGTAGACTATTTGTTTAACCAAGCCACTGAACACCATAGACTAGCCAAGTTCCTTTATTTGTTGATGAACATTTAGTTAGTTTTCACCTTTGGCTATTGTGAACAGAGCTGTTACAAACATTCGTGTACAGGTGTTTGTTTGAGTACGCATTTTCAATTATCAGGGACATATACAGAGGAGGCGTATTTCTGGGTCACATGATAAGTCTATGGATAAATCATTGAGAAACTGCCAAACTGGTTTTCACAGTAGCGAACCATTTTGCATTCCCATGAGCAATGCATGAGGGTTCAAATGCACTTTTTGTTTTCTGGGTTTTCTTCTGCTTTCAGTATTATCCTAGTAGGTCTGAAGTAGTATCTCATTGCGATTTTGAGCTACATTCATCTAAAGCCTAATGATGTTCAGCATCATTTCACGTGTTTATTGGCCACTTGTATATCTTCTTTGAAGAAATGCCTATTCAAATCCTTTGCCCAATTTATAATTTGCTTGTTTATTTTTGTTCTTGACATCCAAGACTTTGTTTTCTATTGTGGACACAAGGCTTTTATCAGATCTATGATTCAAAAATATTTTCTTACATTCTATGGGTAGTCTTTCTTCACTACCTTGAGAGTGTCTTTTGATGCTGAAAATATTTTACAGAAATACAAAGCCATAAATGGTTTCTTCTATGAGTTTTCCAGTTCTACTTCTTGCGTTTAGGAACTTGATCCATTCTGAGGTTATGATTAGTTCATGAGTATGGGTAGATTCGACAGGTAGATAGATTAGATAGGAGGGTAGATTAGTTATGCAGGTAGATTAGACAGGCGGGCAGATTAGATAGGAGATAGATTAGATAGGCGGGTAGATTAGATAGGAGAAAGATCAGATGGGTGGGTAGATTAGATAGGCAGGTAGATTACATAGGTGGGTAGATTACATAGGCAGGTAGATTAGACAGGCGGGTAGATTAGATAGGTGGGTAGATTAGACAGGCGGATAGATTAGATAGGAGATAGATTAGATAGGCAGGTATATTAGATAGGTGGGTAGATTAGACAGGCGGGTAGATTAGACAGGCGGGTAGGTTACATAGGCGGGTAGATTAGATAGGCGGCTCGATTAGATAGGCGGGTCGATTAGATAGTTGGGTAGATTAGACGGGAGGGTAGATTGGATAGGAGATAGATTAGATAGGCGGGTAGATTAAATAGGAGATAGATTAGATAGGCAGGTAGATTAGATAGGCGGGTAGATTAGACAGGTGGATAGATTAGATAGGAGATAGATTAGATAGGCGGGTAGATTAGATAGGTGGGTACATTAGATAGGCTGGCAGTTGGCAGATACATAGGTAGATAGGCAGGTAGATGTATAGACAGATTTCATAAATATATTAAATACATAGGTACATAGACAGATAGAGAGGCAGAGACATAAAGAGAGATAGGCAGACACATGGAGAGAGAGAGGATTATTTGAAGGAATCGGCTCATGCGATTGCCAGTAGCTGGTAGGTTCAAAATGTGTAGGTCAGGTGATGGGATGATTATTACTGCAATCCTACGTCCCAAAATCTATAGCACAGACTACAGGACAAAAACGTGTGGAGAGTGAGAGAGTTCTAGCAAAATGTCTATTGATAGTCGGGAGGCAGAGTACACCCTATGGAAAACTGTCTTTTTTTCCTAGGGCCTCAACTGATTTGCTGTGGCTCATCTACATTATGGAAGAGAATCGGAGTGACTTAAAAGCAGCTGATTTAAACACATGCATGTAGACCAGTATTTAACCAAACCACTGAACACCATAGCCCAGCCATGTTCCTTTATTTGTTGATGAAGATTTAGTTAGTTTTCACCTTTGCTATTGTGAATAGCGCTGCTAGGAACATTCACGTATAGGTGTTTGTTTGAACACCCTTTTTCAATTATTAGAGACAAATACATAGGAGGGGTATTTCTGGGTCATATGGTAAGTCTGTGGACAAATCTTTGAGGAGCTGCCAAACTAGTTTTCACAGTAGTGAACCATTCTGCATTCTCATGAGCAATGCATGTGGGTTCAAATGCACTTTTTGTCTTTTGAGTTTTTTCTGCTTACATTATTATCCTAGGAGGTGTGAAGTGGTATCTCATTGGGATTTTGATCTATGTTCATCTAAAGCCTAATGATGTTCAGCATCATTTCATGTGTTTATTGGCCATTTGTATAACTTATTTGAAGAAATGCCTATTCAAATCCATTGCCCATTTTAGAATTTGTTCGTTTATTTTTGTTATTAACTTCCAAGACTTTGTTTTCTATTCTGAACAGCTGGCCCTTATCAGATATCTGATTTAAAAATATTTTCTCACATTGTATAAAAAAGAAAATTTTTTTTCTTTTTTTATATAATATATATATATTTTTTTATATAGGTAGTCTTTATTCACTACCTTCATAGCTCCTTTTGACTCACAAAATATTTTATATCAAATCAAAAACCATGAAAGGTCTGTTCTAAGAACTTTCTAGTTGTAGCTGTTGCATTTAGGACTTTGACCCATTCTGACTTTATCATTACTTGCTGATTATGGGTAGATTAGAAAGGGTAGGTAGATTAGACAGGCGGGTAGGTTAGACAGGCGGGTAGATTAGACAGGTGGGGAGATCAGATAGATGGGTAGATAAGATAGGTGGGTACATCAGATAGGCAAGTAGATTAGACAGGCGAGTAGATAGGTGGGTAGATTAGAGAAGTGGACAGGTTAGATAGGTGGGCGGAGAGGCAGTTACATAAGTAGATACATAAGCAGATAGATATATAGACAGATTGCATAAATAGATTAGATACACATATACATAGAGAGATACATAGACAGACTGATAGGCAGATAGGCAGAAAGGCAGAAAGGCAGAGGGACATAGAGACATATAAACAGATAGACGATAGGCAGGAAAAGAGAGCCAGAGAAAGATACTGAGACAGACAGACAGAGAGAGAGACAGATAGAGAAGAGAGAGGATTATTTAAAGGAATTGGCTCATGCGATTGACGGGAGCTGGCAATTTCAAAATGTGTAGTTCCGGTGATGGGCTGATTATCACTGCAATCTTATGTCCCAAAATCTATAGGACAGACTACAGGACAAAAAAGCATGGAGAGGGAGAGAGTTGTAGCAAAATGTCTATTTATAGTCTGTAGACAGAATACACCCTATGTAAAACTCCGTTTATTCTCTAAGGGCCCTCAACTGATTTGCTGAGCCCCATCTACATCATGGAAGGTATTCTGATGGACTTAAGGGCAGCTGATTCAAAGTAGACTATTTGTTTAACCAAGCCACTGAACACCATAGACTAGCCAAGTTCCTTTATTTGTTGATGAACATTTAGTTAGTTTTCACCTTTGGCTATTGTGAACAGAGCTGTTACAAACATTCGTGTACAGGTGTTTGTTTGAGTACGCATTTTCAATTATCAGGGACATATACAGAGGAGGCGTATTTCTGGGTCACATGATAAGTCTATGGATAAATCATTGAGAAACTGCCAAACTGGTTTTCACAGTAGCGAACCATTTTGCATTCCCATGAGCAATGCATGAGGGTTCAAATGCACTTTTTGTTTTCTGGGTTTTCTTCTGCTTTCAGTATTATCCTAGTAGGTCTGAAGTAGTATCTCATTGCGATTTTGAGCTACATTCATCTAAAGCCTAATGATGTTCAGCATCATTTCACGTGTTTATTGGCCACTTGTATATCTTCTTTGAAGAAATGCCTATTCAAATCCTTTGCCCAATTTATAATTTGCTTGTTTATTTTTGTTCTTGACATCCAAGACTTTGTTTTCTATTGTGGACACAAGGCTTTTATCAGATCTATGATTCAAAAATATTTTCTTACATTCTATGGGTAGTCTTTCTTCACTACCTTGAGAGTGTCTTTTGATGCTGAAAATATTTTACAGAAATACAAAGCCATAAATGGTTTCTTCTATGAGTTTTCCAGTTCTACTTCTTGCGTTTAGGAACTTGATCCATTCTGAGGTTATGATTAGTTCATGAGTATGGGTAGATTCGACAGGTAGATAGATTAGATAGGAGGGTAGATTAGTTATGCAGGTAGATTAGACAGGCGGGTAGATTAGATAGGAGATAGATTAGATAGGCGGGTAGATTAGATAGGAGAAAGATCAGATGGGTGGGTAGATTAGATAGGCAGGTAGATTACATAGGTGGGTAGATTACATAGGCAGGTAGATTAGACAGGCGGGTAGATTAGATAGGTGGGTAGATTAGACAGGCGGATAGATTAGATAGGAGATAGATTAGATAGGCAGGTATATTAGATAGGTGGGTAGATTAGACAGGCGGGTAGATTAGACAGGCGGGTAGGTTACATAGGCGGGTAGATTAGATAGGCGGCTCGATTAGATAGGCGGGTCGATTAGATAGTTGGGTAGATTAGACGGGAGGGTAGATTGGATAGGAGATTGATTAGATAGGCGGGTAGATTAAATAGGAGATAGATTAGATAGGCAGGTAGATTAGATAGGCGGGTAGATTAGACAGGTGGATAGATTAGATAGGAGATAGATTAGATAGGCGGGTAGATTAGATAGGTGGGTACATTAGATAGGCTGGCAGTTGGCAGATACATAGGTAGATAGGCAGGTAGATGTATAGACAGATTTCATAAATATATTAAATACATAGGTACATAGACAGATAGAGAGGCAGAGACATAAAGAGAGATAGGCAGACAGATGGAGAGAGAGAGGATTATTTGAAGGAATCGGCTCATGCGATTGCCAGTAGCTGGTAGGTTCAAAATGTGTAGGTCAGGTGATGGGATGATTATTACTGCAATCCTACGTCCCAAAATCTATAGCACAGACTACAGGACAAAAACGTGTGGAGAGTGAGAGAGTTCTAGCAAAATGTCTATTGATAGTCGGGAGGCAGAGTACACCCTATGGAAAACTGTCTTTTTTTCCTAGGGCCTCAACTGATTTGCTGTGGCTCATCTACATTATGGAAGAGAATCGGAGTGACTTAAAAGCAGCTGATTTGAACACATGCATGTAGACCAGTGTTTAACCAAACCACTGAACGCCATAGCCCAGCAATGTTCCTTTATTTGTTGATGAAGATTTAGTTAGTTTTCACCTTTGCTATTGTGAATAGCGCTGCTAGGAACATTCACTTGTAGGTGTTTGTTTGAATATCCTTTTTCCATTATTAGAGACATATACATAGGAGGGGTATTTCTGGGTCATATGGTAAGTCTGTGGACAAATCTTTGAGGAGCTGCCAAACTAGTTTTCACAGTAGTGAACCATTCTGCATTCTCATGAGCAATGCATGTGGGTTCAAATGCACTTTTTGTTTTTTGAGTTTTTTCTGCTTACATTATTATCCTAGGAGGTGTGAAGTGGTATCTCATTGGGATTTTGATCTATGTTCATCTAAAGCCTAATGATGCTCAGCATCATTTCATGTGTTTATTGGCCATTTGTATAAGTTATTTCAAGAAATGCCTATTCAAATCCATTGCCCATTTTAGAATTTGTTCGTTTATTTTTGTTATTAACTTCCAAGACTTTGTTTTCTATTCTGAACAGCTGGCCCTTATCAGATATCTGATTTAAAAATATTTTCTCACATTGTAGAAAAAAGAAATTTTTTTTTAATTTTTTTATATAATATATATATATTTTTTATAGGTAGTCTTTATTCACTACCTTCATAGCTCCTTTTGACTCACAAAATATTTTATATCAAATCAAAAACCATGAAAGGTCTGTTCTAAGAACTTTCTAGTTGTAGCTGTTGCATTTAGGACTTTGACCCATTCTGACTTTATCATTACTTGCTGATTATGGGTAGATTAGAAAGGGTAGGTAGATTAGACAGGCGGGTAGGTTAGACAGGCGGGTAGATTAGACAGGTGGGGAGATCAGATAGATGGGTAGATAAGATAGGTGGGTACATCAGATAGGCAAGTAGATTAGACAGGCGAGTAGATAGGTGGGTAGATTAGAGAAGTGGACAGGTTAGATAGGTGGGCGGAGAGGCAGTTACATAAGTAGATACATAAGCAGATAGATATATAGACAGATTGCATAAATAGATTAGATACACATATACATAGAGAGATACATAGACAGACTGATAGGCAGAAAGGCAGAAAGGCAGAGGGACATAGAGACATATAAACAGATAGACGATAGGCAGGAAAAGAGAGCCAGAGAAAGATACTGAGACAGACAGACAGAGAGAGAGACAGATAGAGAAGAGAGAGGATTATTTAAAGGAATTGGCTCATGCGATTGACGGGAGCTGGCAATTTCAAAATGTGTAGTTCCGGTGATGGGCTGATTATCACTGCAATCTTATGTCCCAAAATCTATAGGACAGACTACAGGACAAAAAAGCATGGAGAGGGAGAGAGTTGTAGCAAAATGTCTATTTATAGTCTGTAGACAGAATACACCCTATGTAAAACTCCGTTTATTCTCTAAGGGCCCTGAACTGATTTGCTGAGCCCCATCTACATCATGGAAGGTATTCTGATGGACTTAAGGGCAGCTGATTCAAAGTAGACTATTTGTTTAACCAAGCCACTGAACACCATAGACTAGCCAAGTTCCTTTATTTGTTGATGAACATTTAGTTAGTTTTCACCTTTGGCTATTGTGAACAGAGCTGTTACAAACATTCGTGTACAGGTGTTTGTTTGAGTACGCATTTTCAATTATCAGGGACATATACAGAGGAGGCGTATTTCTGGGTCACATGATAAGTCTATGGATAAATCATTGAGAAACTGCCAAACTGGTTTTCACAGTAGCGAACCATTTTGCATTCCCATGAGCAATGCATGAGGGTTCAAATGCACTTTTTGTTTTCTGGGTTTTCTTCTGCTTTCAGTATTATCCTAGTAGGTCTGAAGTAGTATCTCATTGCGATTTTGAGCTACATTCATCTAAAGCCTAATGATGTTCAGCATCATTTCACGTGTTTATTGGCCACTTGTATATCTTCTTTGAAGAAATGCCTATTCAAATCCTTTGCCCAATTTATAATTTGCTTGTTTATTTTTGTTCTTGACATCCAAGACTTTGTTTTCTATTGTGGACACAAGGCTTTTATCAGATCTATGATTCAAAAATATTTTCTTACATTCTATGGGTAGTCTTTCTTCACTACCTTGAGAGTGTCTTTTGATGCTGAAAATATTTTACAGAAATACAAAGCCATAAATGGTTTCTTCTATGAGTTTTCCAGTTCTACTTCTTGCGTTTAGGAACTTGATCCATTCTGAGGTTATGATTAGTTCATGAGTATGGGTAGATTCGACAGGTAGATAGATTAGATAGGAGGGTAGATTAGTTATGCAGGTAGATTAGACAGGCGGGCAGATTAGATAGGAGATAGATTAGATAGGCGGGTAGATTAGATAGGAGAAAGATCAGATGGGTGGGTAGATTAGATAGGCAGGTAGATTACATAGGTGGGTAGATTACATAGGCAGGTAGATTAGACAGGCGGGTAGATTAGATAGGTGGGTAGATTAGACAGGCGGATAGATTAGATAGGAGATAGATTAGATAGGCAGGTATATTAGATAGGTGGGTAGATTAGACAGGCGGGTAGATTAGACAGGCGGGTAGGTTACATAGGCGGGTAGATTAGATAGGCGGCTCGATTAGATAGGCGGGTCGATTAGATAGTTGGGTAGATTAGACGGGAGGGTAGATTGGATAGGAGATAGATTAGATAGGCGGGTAGATTAAATAGGAGATAGATTAGATAGGCAGGTAGATTAGATAGGCGGGTAGATTAGACAGGTGGATAGATTAGATAGGAGATAGATTAGATAGGCGGGTAGATTAGATAGGTGGGTACATTAGATAGGCTGGCAGTTGGCAGATACATAGGTAGATAGGCAGGTAGATGTATAGACAGATTTCATAAATATATTAAATACATAGGTACATAGACAGATAGAGAGGCAGAGACATAAAGAGAGATAGGCAGACACATGGAGAGAGAGAGGATTATTTGAAGGAATCGGCTCATGCGATTGCCAGTAGCTGGTAGGTTCAAAATGTGTAGGTCAGGTGATGGGATGATTATTACTGCAATCCTACGTCCCAAAATCTATAGCACAGACTACAGGACAAAAACGTGTGGAGAGTGAGAGAGTTCTAGCAAAATGTCTATTGATAGTCGGGAGGCAGAGTACACCCTATGGAAAACTGTCTTTTTTTCCTAGGGCCTCAACTGATTTGCTGTGGCTCATCTACATTATGGAAGAGAATCGGAGTGACTTAAAAGCAGCTGATTTAAACACATGCATGTAGACCAGTATTTAACCAAACCACTGAACACCATAGCCCAGCCATGTTCCTTTATTTGTTGATGAAGATTTAGTTAGTTTTCACCTTTGCTATTGTGAATAGCGCTGCTAGGAACATTCACGTATAGGTGTTTGTTTGAACACCCTTTTTCAATTATTAGAGACAAATACATAGGAGGGGTATTTCTGGGTCATATGGTAAGTCTGTGGACAAATCTTTGAGGAGCTGCCAAACTAGTTTTCACAGTAGTGAACCATTCTGCATTCTCATGAGCAATGCATGTGGGTTCAAATGCACTTTTTGTTTTTTGAGTTTTTTCTGCTTACATTATTATCCTAGGAGGTGTGAAGTGGTATCTCATTGGGATTTTGATCTATGTTCATCTAAAGCCTAATGATGTTCAGCATCATTTCATGTGTTTATTGGCCATTTGTATAACTTATTTGAAGAAATGCCTATTCAAATCCATTGCCCATTTTAGAATTTGTTCGTTTATTTTTGTTATTAACTTCCAAGACTTTGTTTTCTATTCTGAACAGCTGGCCCTTATCAGATATCTGATTTAAAAATATTTTCTCACATTGTATAAAAAAGAAAATTTTTTTTCTTTTTTTATATAATATATATATATTTTTTTATATAGGTAGTCTTTATTCACTACCTTCATAGCTCCTTTTGACTCACAAAATATTTTATATCAAATCAAAAACCATGAAAGGTCTGTTCTAAGAACTTTCTAGTTGTAGCTGTTGCATTTAGGACTTTGACCCATTCTGACTTTATCATTACTTGCTGATTATGGGTAGATTAGAAAGGGTAGGTAGATTAGACAGGCGGGTAGGTTAGACAGGCGGGTAGATTAGACAGGTGGGGAGATCAGATAGATGGGTAGATAAGATAGGTGGGTACATCAGATAGGCAAGTAGATTAGACAGGCGAGTAGATAGGTGGGTAGATTAGAGAAGTGGACAGGTTAGATAGGTGGGCGGAGAGGCAGTTACATAAGTAGATACATAAGCAGATAGATATATAGACAGATTGCATAAATAGATTAGATACACATATACATAGAGAGATACATAGACAGACTGATAGGCAGATAGGCAGAAAGGCAGAGGGACATAGAGACATATAAACAGATAGACGATAGGCAGGAAAAGAGAGCCAGAGAAAGATACTGAGACAGACAGACAGAGAGAGAGACAGATAGAGAAGAGAGAGGATTATTTAAAGGAATTGGCTCATGCGATTGACGGGAGCTGGCAATTTCAAAATGTGTAGTTCCGGTGATGGGCTGATTATCACTGCAATCTTATGTCCCAAAATCTATAGGACAGACTACAGGACAAAAAAGCATGGAGAGGGAGAGAGTTGTAGCAAAATGTCTATTTATAGTCTGTAGACAGAATACACCCTATGTAAAACTCCGTTTATTCTCTAAGGGCCCTCAACTGATTTGCTGAGCCCCATCTACATCATGGAAGGTAATCTGATGGACTTAAGGGCAGCTGATTTAAAGTAGACTATTTGTTTAACCAAGCCACTGAACACCATAGACTAGCCAAGTTCCTTTATTTGTTGATGAACATTTAGTTAGTTTTCACCTTTGGCTATTGTGAACAGAGCTGTTACAAACATTCGTGTACAGGTGTTTGTTTGAGTACGCATTTTCAATTATCAGGGACATATACAGAGGAGGCGTATTTCTGGGTCACATGATAAGTCTATGGATAAATCATTGAGAAACTGCCAAACTGGTTTTCACAGTAGCGAACCATTTTGCATTCCCATGAGCAATGCATGAGGGTTCAAATGCACTTTTTGTTTTCTGGGTTTTCTTCTGCTTTCAGTATTATCCTAGTAGGTCTGAAGTAGTATCTCATTGCGATTTTGAGCTACATTCATCTAAAGCCTAATGATGTTCAGCATCATTTCACGTGTTTATTGGCCACTTGTATACCTTCTTTGAAGAAATGCCTATTCAAATCCTTTGCCCAATTTATAATTTGCTTGTTTATTTTTGTTCTTGACATCCAAGACTTTGTTTTCTATTGTGGACACAAGGCTTTTATCAGATCTATGATTCAAAAATATTTTCTTACATTCTATGGGTAGTCTTTCTTCACTACCTTGAGAGTGTCTTTTGATGCTGAAAATATTTTACAGAAATACAAAGCCATAAATGGTTTCTTCTATGAGTTTTCCAGTTCTACTTCTTGCGTTTAGGAACTTGATCCATTCTGAGGTTATGATTAGTTCATGAGTATGGGTAGATTCGACAGGTAGATAGATTAGATAGGAGGGTAGATTAGTTATGCAGGTAGATTAGACAGGCGGGCAGATTAGATAGGAGATAGATTAGATAGGCGGGTAGATTAGATAGGAGAAAGATCAGATGGGTGGGTAGATTAGATAGGCAGGTAGATTACATAGGTGGGTAGATTACATAGGCAGGTAGATTAGACAGGCGGGTAGATTAGATAGGTGGGTAGATTAGACAGGCGGATAGATTAGATAGGAGATAGATTAGATAGGCAGGTATATTAGATAGGTGGGTAGATTAGACAGGCGGGTAGATTAGACAGGCGGGTAGGTTACATAGGCGGGTAGATTAGATAGGCGGCTCGATTAGATAGGCGGGTCGATTAGATAGTTGGGTAGATTAGACGGGAGGGTAGATTGGATAGGAGATAGATTAGATAGGCGGGTAGATTAAATAGGAGATAGATTAGATAGGCAGGTAGATTAGATAGGCGGGTAGATTAGACAGGTGGATAGATTAGATAGGAGATAGATTAGATAGGCGGGTAGATTAGATAGGTGGGTACATTAGATAGGCTGGCAGTTGGCAGATACATAGGTAGATAGGCAGGTAGATGTATAGACAGATTTCATAAATATATTAAATACATAGGTACATAGACAGATAGAGAGGCAGAGACATAAAGAGAGATAGGCAGACACATGGAGAGAGAGAGGATTATTTGAAGGAATCGGCTCATGCGATTGCCAGTAGCTGGTAGGTTCAAAATGTGTAGGTCAGGTGATGGGATGATTATTACTGCAATCCTACGTCCCAAAATCTATAGCACAGACTACAGGACAAAAACGTGTGGAGAGTGAGAGAGTTCTAGCAAAATGTCTATTGATAGTCGGGAGGCAGAGTACACCCTATGGAAAACTGTCTTTTTTTCCTAGGGCCTCAACTGATTTGCTGTGGCTCATCTACATTATGGAAGAGAATCGGAGTGACTTAAAAGCAGCTGATTTAAACACATGCATGTAGACCAGTATTTAACCAAACCACTGAACACCATAGCCCAGCCATGTTCCTTTATTTGTTGATGAAGATTTAGTTAGTTTTCACCTTTGCTATTGTGAATAGCGCTGCTAGGAACATTCACGTATAGGTGTTTGTTTGAACACCCTTTTTCAATTATTAGAGACAAATACATAGGAGGGGTATTTCTGGGTCATATGGTAAGTCTGTGGACAAATCTTTGAGGAGCTGCCAAACTAGTTTTCACAGTAGTGAACCATTCTGCATTCTCATGAGCAATGCATGTGGGTTCAAATGCACTTTTTGTTTTTTGAGTTTTTTCTGCTTACATTATTATCCTAGGAGGTGTGAAGTGGTATCTCATTGGGATTTTGATCTATGTTCATCTAAAGCCTAATGATGTTCAGCATCATTTCATGTGTTTATTGGCCATTTGTATAACTTATTTGAAGAAATGCCTATTCAAATCCATTGCCCATTTTAGAATTTGTTCGTTTATTTTTGTTATTAACTTCCAAGACTTTGTTTTCTATTCTGAACAGCTGGCCCTTATCAGATATCTGATTTAAAAATATTTTCTCACATTGTATAAAAAAGAAAATTTTTTTTCTTTTTTTATATAATATATATATATTTTTTTATATAGGTAGTCTTTATTCACTACCTTCATAGCTCCTTTTGACTCACAAAATATTTTATATCAAATCAAAAACCATGAAAGGTCTGTTCTAAGAACTTTCTAGTTGTAGCTGTTGCATTTAGGACTTTGACCCATTCTGACTTTATCATTACTTGCTGATTATGGGTAGATTAGAAAGGGTAGGTAGATTAGACAGGCGGGTAGGTTAGACAGGCGGGTAGATTAGACAGGTGGGGAGATCAGATAGATGGGTAGATAAGATAGGTGGGTACATCAGATAGGCAAGTAGATTAGACAGGCGAGTAGATAGGTGGGTAGATTAGAGAAGTGGACAGGTTAGATAGGTGGGCGGAGAGGCAGTTACATAAGTAGATACATAAGCAGATAGATATATAGACAGATTGCATAAATAGATTAGATACACATATACATAGAGAGATACATAGACAGACTGATAGGCAGATAGGCAGAAAGGCAGAGGGACATAGAGACATATAAACAGATAGACGATAGGCAGGAAAAGAGAGCCAGAGAAAGATACTGAGACAGACAGACAGAGAGAGAGACAGATAGAGAAGAGAGAGGATTATTTAAAGGAATTGGCTCATGCGATTGACGGGAGCTGGCAATTTCAAAATGTGTAGTTCCGGTGATGGGCTGATTATCACTGCAATCTTATGTCCCAAAATCTATAGGACAGACTACAGGACAAAAAAGCATGGAGAGGGAGAGAGTTGTAGCAAAATGTCTATTTATAGTCTGTAGACAGAATACACCCTATGTAAAACTCCGTTTATTCTCTAAGGGCCCTCAACTGATTTGCTGAGCCCCATCTACATCATGGAAGGTAATCTGATGGACTTAAGGGCAGCTGATTTAAAGTAGACTATTTGTTTAACCAAGCCACTGAACACCATAGACTAGCCAAGTTCCTTTATTTGTTGATGAACATTTAGTTAGTTTTCACCTTTGGCTATTGTGAACAGAGCTGTTACAAACATTCGTGTACAGGTGTTTGTTTGAGTACGCATTTTCAATTATCAGGGACATATACAGAGGAGGCGTATTTCTGGGTCACATGATAAGTCTATGGATAAATCATTGAGAAACTGCCAAACTGGTTTTCACAGTAGCGAACCATTTTGCATTCCCATGAGCAATGCATGAGGGTTCAAATGCACTTTTTGTTTTCTGGGTTTTTGTTCTGCTTTCAGTATTATCCTAGTAGGTCTGAAGTAGTATCTCATTGCGATTTTGAGCTACATTCATCTAAAGCCTAATGATGTTCAGCATCATTTCACGTGTTTATTGGCCACTTGTATACCTTCTTTGAAGAAATGCCTATTCAAATCCTTTGCCCAATTTATAATTTGCTTGTTTATTTTTGTTCTTGACATCCAAGACTTTGTTTTCTATTGTGGACACAAGGCTTTTATCAGATCTATGATTCAAAAATATTTTCTTACATTCTATGGGTAGTCTTTCTTCACTACCTTGAGAGTGTCTTTTGATGCTGAAAATATTTTACAGAAATACAAAGCCATAAATGGTTTCTTCTATGAGTTTTCCAGTTCTACTTCTTGCGTTTAGGAACTTGATCCATTCTGAGGTTATGATTAGTTCATGAGCATGGGTAGATTCGACAGGTAGATAGATTAGATAGGAGGGTAGATTAGTTATGCAGGTAGATTAGACAGGCGGGTAGATTCGATCGGAGATAGATTAGATAGGCGGGTAGATTAGATAGGAGAAAGATCAGATGGGTGGGTAGATTAGATAGGCAGGTAGATTAGACAGGCGGGTAGATTAGATAGGTGGGTAGATTAGACAGGCGGATAGATTAGATAGGAGATAGATTAGATAGGCAGGTATATTAGATAGGTGGGTAGATTAGACAGGCGGGTAGATTAGACAGGCGGGTAGGTTACATAGGCGGGTAGATTAGATAGGCGGCTCGATTAGATAGGCGGGTCGATTAGATAGTTGGGTAGATTAGACGGGAGGGTAGATTGGATAGGAGATAGATTAGATAGGCGGGTAGATTAAATAGGAGATAGATTAGATAGGCAGGTAGATTAGATAGGCGGGTAGATTAGACAGGCGGATAGATTAGATAGGAGATAGATTAGATAGGCGGGTAGATTAGATAGGTGGGTACATTAGATAGGCTGGCAGTTGGCAGATACATAGGTAGATAGGCAGGTAGATGTATAGACAGATTTCATAAATATATGAAATACATAGGTACATAGACAGATAGAGAGGCAGAGACATAAAGAGAGATAGGCACACAGATGGAGAGAGAGAGGATTATTTGAAGGAATCGGCTCATGCGATTGCCAGTAGCTGGTAGGTTCAAAATGTGTAGGTCAGGTGATGGGATGATTATTACTGCAATCCTACGTCCCAAAATCTATAGCACAGACTACAGGACAAAAACGTGTGGAGAGTGAGAGAGTTCTAGCAAAATGTCTATTGATAGTCGGGAGGCAGAGTACACCCTATGGAAAACTGTCTTTTTTTCCTAGGGCCTCAACTGATTTGCTGTGGCTCATCTACATTATGGAAGAGAATCGGAGTGACTTAAAAGCAGCTGATTTAAACACATGCATGTAGACCAGTATTTAACCAAACCACTGAACACCATAGCCCAGCCATGTTCCTTTATTTGTTGATGAAGATTTAGTTAGTTTTCACCTTTGCTATTGTGAATAGCGCTGCTAGGAACATTCACGTATAGGTGTTTGTTTGAACACCCTTTTTCAATTATTAGAGACAAATACATAGGAGGGGTATTTCTGGGTCATATGGTAAGTCTGTGGACAAATCTTTGAGGAGCTGCCAAACTAGTTTTCACAGTAGTGAACCATTCTGCATTCTCATGAGCAATGCATGTGGGTTCAAATGCACTTTTTGTTTTTTGAGTTTTTTCTGCTTACATTATTATCCTAGGAGGTGTGAAGTGGTATCTCATTGGGATTTTGATCTATGTTCATCTAAAGCCTAATGAGGTTCAGCATCATTTCATGTGTTTATTGGCCATTTGTATAACTTATTTGAAGAAATGCCTATTCAAATCCATTGCCCATTTTAGAATTTGTTCGTTTATTTTTGTTATTAACTTCCAAGACTTTGTTTTCTATTCTGAACAGCTGGCCCTTATCAGATATCTGATTTAAAAATATTTTCTCACATTGTATAAAAAAGAAAAATTTTTTTCTTTTTTTATATAATATATATATATTTTTATATAGGTAGTCTTTATTCACTACCTTCATAGCTCCTTTTGACTCACAAAATATTTTATATCAAATCAAAAACCATGAAAGGTCTGTTCTAAGAACTTTCTAGTTGTAGCTGTTGCATTTAGGACTTTGACCCATTCTGACTTTATCATTACTTGCTGATTATGGGTAGATTAGAAAGGGTAGGTAGATTAGACAGGCGGGTAGGTTAGACAGGCGGGTAGATTAGACAGGTGGGGAGATCAGATAGATGGGTAGATAAGATAGGTGGGTACATCAGATAGGCAAGTAGATTAGACAGGCGAGTAGATAGGTGGGTAGATTAGAGAAGTGGACAGGTTAGATAGGTGGGCGGAGAGGCAGTTACATAAGTAGATACATAAGCAGATAGATATATAGACAGATTGCATAAATAGATTAGATACACATATACATAGAGAGATACATAGACAGACTGATAGGCAGATAGGCAGAAAGGCAGAGGGACATAGAGACATATAAACAGATAGACGATAGGCAGGAAAAGAGAGCCAGAGAAAGATACTGAGACAGACAGACAGAGAGAGAGACAGATAGAGAAGAGAGAGGATTATTTAAAGGAATTGGCTCATGCGATTGACGGGAGCTGGCAATTTCAAAATGTGTAGTTCCGGTGATGGGCTGATTATCACTGCAATCTTATGTCCCAAAATCTATAGGACAGACTACAGGACAAAAAAGCATGGAGAGGGAGAGAGTTGTAGCAAAATGTCTATTTATAGTCTGTAGACAGAATACAACCTATGTAAAACTCCGTTTATTCTCTAAGGGCCCTCAACTGATTTGCTGAGCCCCATCTACATCATGGAAGGTAATCTGATGGACTTAAGGGCAGCTGATTTAAAGTAGACTATTTGTTTAACCAAGCCACTGAACACCATAGACTAGCCAAGTTCCTTTATTTGTTGATGAACATTTAGTTAGTTTTCACCTTTGGCTATTGTGAACAGAGCTGTTACAAACATTCGTGTACAGGTGTTTGTTTGAGTACGCATTTTCAATTATCAGGGACATATACAGAGGAGGCGTATTTCTGGGTCACATGATAAGTCTATGGATAAATCATTGAGAAACTGCCAAACTGGTTTTCACAGTAGCGAACCATTTTGCATTCCCATGAGCAATGCATGAGGGTTCAAATGCACTTTTTGTTTTCTGGGTTTTTCTTCTGCTTTCAGTATTATCCTAGTAGGTCTGAAGTAGTATCTCATTGCGATTTTGAGCTACATTCATCTAAAGCCTAATGATGTTCAGCATCATTTCACGTGTTTATTGGCCACTTGTATACCTTCTTTGAAGAAATGCCTATTCAAATCCTTTGCCCAATTTATAATTTGCTTGTTTATTTTTGTTCTTGACATCCAAGACTTTGTTTTCTATTGTGGACACAAGGCTTTTATCAGATCTATGATTCAAAAATATTTTCTTACATTCTATGGGTAGTCTTTCTTCACTACCTTGAGAGTGTCTTTTGATGCTGAAAATATTTTACAGAAATACAAAGCCATAAATGGTTTCTTCTATGAGTTTTCCAGTTCTACTTCTTGCGTTTAGGAACTTGATCCATTCTGAGGTTATGATTAGTTCATGAGTATGGGTAGATTCGACAGGTAGATAGATTAGATAGGAGGGTAGATTAGTTATGCAGGTAGATTAGACAGGCGGGTAGATTCGATCGGAGATAGATTAGATAGGCGGGTAGATTAGATAGGAGAAAGATCAGATGGGTGGGTAGATTAGATAGGCAGGTAGATTAGACAGGCGGGTAGATTAGATAGGTGGGTAGATTAGACAGGCGGATAGATTAGATAGGAGATAGATTAGATAGGCAGGTATATTAGATAGGTGGGTAGATTAGACAGGCGGGTAGATTAGACAGGCGGGTAGGTTACATAGGCGGGTAGATTAGATAGGCGGCTCGATTAGATAGGCGGGTCGATTAGATAGTTGGGTAGATTAGACGGGAGGGTAGATTGGATAGGAGATAGATTAGATAGGCGGGTAGATTAAATAGGAGATAGATTAGATAGGCAGGTAGATTAGATAGGCGGGTAGATTAGACAGGCGGATAGATTAGATAGGAGATAGATTAGATAGGCGGGTAGATTAGATAGGTGGGTACATTAGATAGGCTGGCAGTTGGCAGATACATAGGTAGATAGGCAGGTAGATGTATAGACAGATTTCATAAATATATGAAATACATAGGTACATAGACAGATAGAGAGGCAGAGACATAAAGAGAGATAGGCACACAGATGGAGAGAGAGAGGATTATTTGAAGGAATCGGCTCATGCGATTGCCAGTAGCTGGTAGGTTCAAAATGTGTAGGTCAGGTGATGGGATGATTATTACTGCAATCCTACGTCCCAAAATCTATAGCACAGACTACAGGACAAAAACGTGTGGAGAGTGAGAGAGTTCTAGCAAAATGTCTATTGATAGTCGGGAGGCAGAGTACACCCTATGGAAAAGTGTCTTTTTTTCCTAGGGCCTCAACTGATTTGCTGTGGCTCATCTACATTATGGAAGAGAATCGGAGTGACTTAAAAGCAGCTGATTTAAACACATGCATGTAGACCAGTATTTAACCAAACCACTGAACACCATAGCCCAGCCATGTTCCTTTATTTGTTGATGAAGATTTAGTTAGTTTTCACCTTTGCTATTGTGAATAGCGCTGCTAGGAACATTCACGTATAGGTGTTTGTTTGAACACCCTTTTTCAATTATTAGAGACAAATACATAGGAGGGGTATTTCTGGGTCATATGGTAAGTCTGTGGACAAATCTTTGAGGAGCTGCCAAACTAGTTTTCACAGTAGTGAACCATTCTGCATTCTCATGAGCAATGCATGTGGGTTCAAATGCACTTTTTGTTTTTTGAGTTTTTTCTGCTTACATTATTATCCTAGGAGGTGTGAAGTGGTATCTCATTGGGATTTTGATCTATGTTCATCTAAAGCCTAATGATGTTCAGCATCATTTCATGTGTTTATTGGCCATTTGTATAACTTATTTGAAGAAATGCCTATTCAAATCCATTGCCCATTTTAGAATTTGTTCGTTTATTTTTGTTATTAACTTCCAAGACTTTGTTTTCTATTCTGAACAGCTGGCCCTTATCAGATATCTGATTTAAAAATATTTTCTCACATTGTATAAAAAAGAAAAATTTTTTTCTTTTTTTATATAATATATATATATATTTTTATATAGGTAGTCTTTATTCACTACCTTCATAGCTCCTTTTGACTCACAAAATATTTTATATCAAATCAAAAACCATGAAAGGTCTGTTCTAAGAACTTTCTAGTTGTAGCTGTTGCATTTAGGACTTTGACCCATTCTGACTTTATCATTACTTGCTGATTATGGGTAGATTAGAAAGGGTAGGTAGATTAGACAGGCGGGTAGGTTAGACAGGCGGGTAGATTAGACAGGTGGGGAGATCAGATAGATGGGTAGATAAGATAGGTGGGTACATCAGATAGGCAAGTAGATTAGACAGGCGAGTAGATAGGTGGGTAGATTAGAGAAGTGGACAGGTTAGATAGGTGGGCGGAGAGGCAGTTACATAAGTAGATACATAAGCAGATAGATATATAGACAGATTGCATAAATAGATTAGATACACATATACATAGAGAGATACATAGACAGACTGATAGGCAGATAGGCAGAAAGGCAGAGGGACATAGAGACATATAAACAGATAGACGATAGGCAGGAAAAGAGAGCCAGAGAAAGATACTGAGACAGACAGACAGAGAGAGAGACAGATAGAGAAGAGAGAGGATTATTTAAAGGAATTGGCTCATGCGATTGACGGGAGCTGGCAATTTCAAAATGTGTAGTTCCGGTGATGGGCTGATTATCACTGCAATCTTATGTCCCAAAATCTATAGGACAGACTACAGGACAAAAAAGCATGGAGAGGGAGAGAGTTGTAGCAAAATGTCTATTTATAGTCTGTAGACAGAATACACCCTATGTAAAACTCCGTTTATTCTCTAAGGGCCCTCAACTGATTTGCTGAGCCCCATCTACATCATGGAAGGTAATCTGATGGACTTAAGGGCAGCTGATTTAAAGTAGACTATTTGTTTAACCAAGCCACTGAACACCATAGACTAGCCAAGTTCCTTTATTTGTTGATGAACATTTAGTTAGTTTTCACCTTTGGCTATTGTGAACAGAGCTGTTACAAACATTCGTGTACAGGTGTTTGTTTGAGTACGCATTTTCAATTATCAGGGACATATACAGAGGAGGCGTATTTCTGGGTCACATGATAAGTCTATGGATAAATCATTGAGAAACTGCCAAACTGGTTTTCACAGTAGCGAACCATTTTGCATTCCCATGAGCAATGCATGAGGGTTCAAATGCACTTTTTGTTTTCTGGGTTTTTGTTCTGCTTTCAGTATTATCCTAGTAGGTCTGAAGTAGTATCTCATTGCGATTTTGAGCTACATTCATCTAAAGCCTAATGATGTTCAGCATCATTTCACGTGTTTATTGGCCACTTGTATACCTTCTTTGAAGAAATGCCTATTCAAATCCTTTGCCCAATTTATAATTTGCTTGTTTATTTTTGTTCTTGACATCCAAGACTTTGTTTTCTATTGTGGACACAAGGCTTTTATCAGATCTATGATTCAAAAATATTTTCTTACATTCTATGGGTAGTCTTTCTTCACTACCTTGAGAGTGTCTTTTGATGCTGAAAATATTTTACAGAAATACAAAGCCATAAATGGTTTCTTCTATGAGTTTTCCAGTTCTACTTCTTGCGTTTAGGAACTTGATCCATTCTGAGGTTATGATTAGTTCATGAGCATGGGTAGATTCGACAGGTAGATAGATTAGATAGGAGGGTAGATTAGTTATGCAGGTAGATTAGACAGGCGGGTAGATTCGATCGGAGATAGATTAGATAGGCGGGTAGATTAGATAGGAGAAAGATCAGATGGGTGGGTAGATTAGATAGGCAGGTAGATTAGACAGGCGGGTAGATTAGATAGGTGGGTAGATTAGACAGGCGGATAGATTAGATAGGAGATAGATTAGATAGGCAGGTATATTAGATAGGTGGGTAGATTAGACAGGCGGGTAGATTAGACAGGCGGGTAGGTTACATAGGCGGGTAGATTAGATAGGCGGCTCGATTAGATAGGCGGGTCGATTAGATAGTTGGGTAGATTAGACGGGAGGGTAGATTGGATAGGAGATAGATTAGATAGGCGGGTAGATTAAATAGGAGATAGATTAGATAGGCAGGTAGATTAGATAGGCGGGTAGATTAGACAGGCGGATAGATTAGATAGGAGATAGATTAGATAGGCGGGTAGATTAGATAGGTGGGTACATTAGATAGGCTGGCAGTTGGCAGATACATAGGTAGATAGGCAGGTAGATGTATAGACAGATTTCATAAATATATGAAATACATAGGTACATAGACAGATAGAGAGGCAGAGACATAAAGAGAGATAGGCACACAGATGGAGAGAGAGAGGATTATTTGAAGGAATCGGCTCATGCGATTGCCAGTAGCTGGTAGGTTCAAAATGTGTAGGTCAGGTGATGGGATGATTATTACTGCAATCCTACGTCCCAAAATCTATAGCACAGACTACAGGACAAAAACGTGTGGAGAGTGAGAGAGTTCTAGCAAAATGTCTATTGATAGTCGGGAGGCAGAGTACACCCTATGGAAAACTGTCTTTTTTTCCTAGGGCCTCAACTGATTTGCTGTGGCTCATCTACATTATGGAAGAGAATCGGAGTGACTTAAAAGCAGCTGATTTAAACACATGCATGTAGACCAGTATTTAACCAAACCACTGAACACCATAGCCCAGCCATGTTCCTTTATTTGTTGATGAAGATTTAGTTAGTTTTCACCTTTGCTATTGTGAATAGCGCTGCTAGGAACATTCACGTATAGGTGTTTGTTTGAACACCCTTTTTCAATTATTAGAGACAAATACATAGGAGGGGTATTTCTGGGTCATATGGTAAGTCTGTGGACAAATCTTTGAGGAGCTGCCAAACTAGTTTTCACAGTAGTGAACCATTCTGCATTCTCATGAGCAATGCATGTGGGTTCAAATGCACTTTTTGTTTTTTGAGTTTTTTCTGCTTACATTATTATCCTAGGAGGTGTGAAGTGGTATCTCATTGGGATTTTGATCTATGTTCATCTAAAGCCTAATGAGGTTCAGCATCATTTCATGTGTTTATTGGCCATTTGTATAACTTATTTGAAGAAATGCCTATTCAAATCCATTGCCCATTTTAGAATTTGTTCGTTTATTTTTGTTATTAACTTCCAAGACTTTGTTTTCTATTCTGAACAGCTGGCCCTTATCAGATATCTGATTTAAAAATATTTTCTCACATTGTATAAAAAAGAAAAATTTTTTTCTTTTTTTATATAATATATATATATTTTTATATAGGTAGTCTTTATTCACTACCTTCATAGCTCCTTTTGACTCACAAAATATTTTATATCAAATCAAAAACCATGAAAGGTCTGTTCTAAGAACTTTCTAGTTGTAGCTGTTGCATTTAGGACTTTGACCCATTCTGACTTTATCATTACTTGCTGATTATGGGTAGATTAGAAAGGGTAGGTAGATTAGACAGGCGGGTAGGTTAGACAGGCGGGTAGATTAGACAGGTGGGGAGATCAGATAGATGGGTAGATAAGATAGGTGGGTACATCAGATAGGCAAGTAGATTAGACAGGCGAGTAGATAGGTGGGTAGATTAGAGAAGTGGACAGGTTAGATAGGTGGGCGGAGAGGCAGTTACATAAGTAGATACATAAGCAGATAGATATATAGACAGATTGCATAAATAGATTAGATACACATATACATAGAGAGATACATAGACAGACTGATAGGCAGATAGGCAGAAAGGCAGAGGGACATAGAGACATATAAACAGATAGACGATAGGCAGGAAAAGAGAGCCAGAGAAAGATACTGAGACAGACAGACAGAGAGAGAGACAGATAGAGAAGAGAGAGGATTATTTAAAGGAATTGGCTCATGCGATTGACGGGAGCTGGCAATTTCAAAATGTGTAGTTCCGGTGATGGGCTGATTATCACTGCAATCTTATGTCCCAAAATCTATAGGACAGACTACAGGACAAAAAAGCATGGAGAGGGAGAGAGTTGTAGCAAAATGTCTATTTATAGTCTGTAGACAGAATACAACCTATGTAAAACTCCGTTTATTCTCTAAGGGCCCTCAACTGATTTGCTGAGCCCCATCTACATCATGGAAGGTAATCTGATGGACTTAAGGGCAGCTGATTTAAAGTAGACTATTTGTTTAACCAAGCCACTGAACACCATAGACTAGCCAAGTTCCTTTATTTGTTGATGAACATTTAGTTAGTTTTCACCTTTGGCTATTGTGAACAGAGCTGTTACAAACATTCGTGTACAGGTGTTTGTTTGAGTACGCATTTTCAATTATCAGGGACATATACAGAGGAGGCGTATTTCTGGGTCACATGATAAGTCTATGGATAAATCATTGAGAAACTGCCAAACTGGTTTTCACAGTAGCGAACCATTTTGCATTCCCATGAGCAATGCATGAGGGTTCAAATGCACTTTTTGTTTTCTGGGTTTTTCTTCTGCTTTCAGTATTATCCTAGTAGGTCTGAAGTAGTATCTCATTGCGATTTTGAGCTACATTCATCTAAAGCCTAATGATGTTCAGCATCATTTCACGTGTTTATTGGCCACTTGTATACCTTCTTTGAAGAAATGCCTATTCAAATCCTTTGCCCAATTTATAATTTGCTTGTTTATTTTTGTTCTTGACATCCAAGACTTTGTTTTCTATTGTGGACACAAGGCTTTTATCAGATCTATGATTCAAAAATATTTTCTTACATTCTATGGGTAGTCTTTCTTCACTACCTTGAGAGTGTCTTTTGATGCTGAAAATATTTTACAGAAATACAAAGCCATAAATGGTTTCTTCTATGAGTTTTCCAGTTCTACTTCTTGCGTTTAGGAACTTGATCCATTCTGAGGTTATGATTAGTTCATGAGTATGGGTAGATTCGACAGGTAGATAGATTAGATAGGAGGGTAGATTAGTTATGCAGGTAGATTAGACAGGCGGGTAGATTCGATCGGAGATAGATTAGATAGGCGGGTAGATTAGATAGGAGAAAGATCAGATGGGTGGGTAGATTAGATAGGCAGGTAGATTAGACAGGCGGGTAGATTAGATAGGTGGGTAGATTAGACAGGCGGATAGATTAGATAGGAGATAGATTAGATAGGCAGGTATATTAGATAGGTGGGTAGATTAGACAGGCGGGTAGATTAGACAGGCGGGTAGGTTACATAGGCGGGTAGATTAGATAGGCGGCTCGATTAGATAGGCGGGTCGATTAGATAGTTGGGTAGATTAGACGGGAGGGTAGATTGGATAGGAGATAGATTAGATAGGCGGGTAGATTAAATAGGAGATAGATTAGATAGGCAGGTAGATTAGATAGGCGGGTAGATTAGACAGGCGGATAGATTAGATAGGAGATAGATTAGATAGGCGGGTAGATTA
This sequence comes from Elephas maximus indicus, assembly GCF_024166365.1. NCBI lineage: Eukaryota > Metazoa > Chordata > Mammalia > Proboscidea > Elephantidae > Elephas > Elephas maximus. Next base: position 136,937,565 of record NC_064846.1, read on the forward strand.
GATAGGTGGGTACATTAGATAGGCTGGCAGTTGGCAGATACCTAGGTAGATAGGCAGGTAGATGTATAGACAGATTTCATAAATATATGAAATACATAGGTACATAGACAGATAGAGAGGCAGAGACATAAAGAGAGATAGGCACACAGATGGAGAGAGAGAGGATTATTTGAAGGAATCGGCTCATGCGATTGCCAGTAGCTGGTAGGTTCAAAATGTGTAGGTCAGGTGATGGGATGATTATTACTGCAATCCTACGTCCCAAAATCTATAGCACAGACTACAGGACAAAAACGTGTGGAGAGTGAGAGAGTTCTAGCAAAATGTCTATTGATAGTCGGGAGGCAGAGTACACCCTATGGAAAACTGTCTTTTTTTCCTAGGGCCTCAACTGATTTGCTGTGGCTCATCTACATTATGGAAGAGAATCGGAGTGACTTAAAAGCAGCTGATTTAAACACATGCATGTAGACCAGTATTTAACCAAACCACTGAACACCATAGCCCAGCCATGTTCCTTTATTTGTTGATGAAGATTTAGTTAGTTTTCACCTTTGCTATTGTGAATAGCGCTGCTAGGAACATTCACGTATAGGTGTTTGTTTGAACACCCTTTTTCAATTATTAGAGACAAATACATAGGAGGGGTATTTCTGGGTCATATGGTAAGTCTGTGGACAAATCTTTGAGGAGCTGCCAAACTAGTTTTCACAGTAGTGAACCATTCTGCATTCTCATGAGCAATGCATGTGGGTTCAAATGCACTTTTTGTTTTTTGAGTTTTTTCTGCTTACATTATTATCCTAGGAGGTGTGAAGTGGTATCTCATTGGGATTTTGATCTATGTTCATCTAAAGCCTAATGATGTTCAGCATCATTTCATGTGTTTATTGGCCATTTGTATAACTTATTTGAAGAAATGCCTATTCAAATCCATTGCCCATTTTAGAATTTGTTCGTTTATTTTTGTTATTAACTTCCAAGACTTTGTTTTCTATTCTGAACAGCTGGCCCTTATCAGATATCTGATTTAAAAATATTTTCTCACATTGTATAAAAAAGAAAAATTTTTTTCTTTTTTTATATAATATATATATATATTTTTATATAGGTAGTCTTTATTCACTACCTTCATAGCTCCTTTTGACTCACAAAATATTTTATATCAAATCAAAAACCATGAAAGGTCTGTTCTAAGAACTTTCTAGTTGTAGCTGTTGCATTTAGGACTTTGACCCATTCTGACTTTATCATTACTTGCTGATTATGGGTAGATTAGAAAGGGTAGGTAGATTAGACAGGCGGGTAGGTTAGACAGGCGGGTAGATTAGACAGGTGGGGAGATCAGATAGATGGGTAGATAAGATAGGTGGGTACATCAGATAGGCAAGTAGATTAGACAGGCGAGTAGATAGGTGGGTAGATTAGAGAAGTGGACAGGTTAGATAGGTGGGCGGAGAGGCAGTTACATAAGTAGATACATAAGCAGATAGATATATAGACAGATTGCATAAATAGATTAGATACACATATACATAGAGAGATACATAGACAGACTGATAGGCAGATAGGCAGAAAGGCAGAGGGACATAGAGACATATAAACAGATAGACGATAGGCAGGAAAAGAGAGCCAGAGAAAGATACTGAGACAGACAGACAGAGAGAGAGACAGATAGAGAAGAGAGAGGATTATTTAAAGGAATTGGCTCATGCGATTGACGGGAGCTGGCAATTTCAAAATGTGTAGTTCCGGTGATGGGCTGATTATCACTGCAATCTTATGTCCCAAAATCTATAGGACAGACTACAGGACAAAAAAGCATGGAGAGGGAGAGAGTTGTAGCAAAATGTCTATTTATAGTCTGTAGACAGAATACAACCTATGTAAAACTCCGTTTATTCTCTAAGGGCCCTCAACTGATTTGCTGAGCCCCATCTACATCATGGAAGGTAATCTGATGGACTTAAGGGCAGCTGATTTAAAGTAGACTATTTGTTTAACCAAGCCACTGAACACCATAGACTAGCCAAGTTCCTTTATTTGTTGATGAACATTTAGTTAGTTTTCACCTTTGGCTATTGTGAACAGAGCTGTTACAAACATTCGTGTACAGGTGTTTGTTTGAGTACGCATTTTCAATTATCAGGGACATATACAGAGGAGGCGTATTTCTGGGTCACATGATAAGTCTATGGATAAATCATTGAGAAACTGCCAAACTGGTTTTCACAGTAGCGAACCATTTTGCATTCCCATGAGCAATGCATGAGGGTTCAAATGCACTTTTTGTTTTCTGGGTTTTTCTTCTGCTTTCAGTATTATCCTAGTAGGTCTGAAGTAGTATCTCATTGCGATTTTGAGCTACATTCATCTAAAGCCTAATGATGTTCAGCATCATTTCACGTGTTTATTGGCCACTTGTATACCTTCTTTGAAGAAATGCCTATTCAAATCCTTTGCCCAATTTATAATTTGCTTGTTTATTTTTGTTCTTGACATCCAAGACTTTGTTTTCTATTGTGGACACAAGGCTTTTATCAGATCTATGATTCAAAAATATTTTCTTACATTCTATGGGTAGTCTTTCTTCACTACCTTGAGAGTGTCTTTTGATGCTGAAAATATTTTACAGAAATACAAAGCCATAAATGGTTTCTTCTATGAGTTTTCCAGTTCTACTTCTTGCGTTTAGGAACTTGATCCATTCTGAGGTTATGATTAGTTCATGAGTATGGGTAGATTCGACAGGTAGATAGATTAGATAGGAGGGTAGATTAGTTATGCAGGTAGATTAGACAGGCGGGTAGATTCGATCGGAGATAGATAGGCGGGTAGATTAGATAGGAGAAAGATCAGATGGGTGGGTAGATTAGATAGGCAGGTAGATTAGACAGGCGGGTAGATTAGATAGGTGGGTAGATTAGACAGGCGGATAGATTAGATAGGAGATAGATTAGATAGGCAGGTATATTAGATAGGTGGGTAGATTAGACAGGCGGGTAGATTAGACAGGCGGGTAGGTTACATAGGCGGGTAGATTAGATAGGCGGCTCGATTAGATAGGCGGGTCGATTAGATAGTTGGGTAGATTAGACGGGAGGGTAGATTGGATAGGAGATAGATTAGATAGGCGGGTAGATTAAATAGGAGATAGATTAGATAGGCAGGTAGATTAGATAGGCGGGTAGATTAGACAGGCGGATAGATTAGATAGGAGATAGATTAGATAGGCGGGTAGATTAGATAGGTGGGTACATTAGATAGGCTGGCAGTTGGCAGATACCTAGGTAGATAGGCAGGTAGATGTATAGACAGATTTCATAAATATATGAAATACATAGGTACATAGACAGATAGAGAGGCAGAGACATAAAGAGAGATAGGCACACAGATGGAGAGAGAGAGGATTATTTGAAGGAATCGGCTCATGCGATTGCCAGTAGCTGGTAGGTTCAAAATGTGTAGGTCAGGTGATGGGATGATTATTACTGCAATCCTACGTCCCAAAATCTATAGCACAGACTACAGGACAAAAACGTGTGGAGAGTGAGAGAGTTCTAGCAAAATGTCTATTGATAGTCGGGAGGCAGAGTACACCCTATGGAAAAGTGTCTTTTTTTCCTAGGGCCTCAACTGATTTGCTGTGGCTCATCTACATTATGGAAGAGAATCGGAGTGACTTAAAAGCAGCTGATTTAAACACATGCATGTAGACCAGTATTTAACCAAACCACTGAACACCATAGCCCAGCCATGTTCCTTTATTTGTTGATGAAGATTTAGTTAGTTTTCACCTTTGCTATTGTGAATAGCGCTGCTAGGAACATTCACGTATAGGTGTTTGTTTGAACACCCTTTTTCAATTATTAGAGACAAATACATAGGAGGGGTATTTCTGGGTCATATGGTAAGTCTGTGGACAAATCTTTGAGGAGCTGCCAAACTAGTTTTCACAGTAGTGAACCATTCTGCATTCTCATGAGCAATGCATGTGGGTTCAAATGCACTTTTTGTTTTTTGAGTTTTTTCTGCTTACATTATTATCCTAGGAGGTGTGAAGTGGTATCTCATTGGGATTTTGATCTATGTTCATCTAAAGCCTAATGATGTTCAGCATCATTTCATGTGTTTATTGGCCATTTGTATAACTTATTTGAAGAAATGCCTATTCAAATCCATTGCCCATTTTAGAATTTGTTCGTTTATTTTTGTTATTAACTTCCAAGACTTTGTTTTCTATTCTGAACAGCTGGCCCTTATCAGATATCTGATTTAAAAATATTTTCTCACATTGTATAAAAAAGAAAAATTTTTTTCTTTTTTTATATAATATATATATATATTTTTATATAGGTAGTCTTTATTCACTACCTTCATAGCTCCTTTTGACTCACAAAATATTTTATATCAAATCAAAAACCATGAAAGGTCTGTTCTAAGAACTTTCTAGTTGTAGCTGTTGCATTTAGGACTTTGACCCATTCTGACTTTATCATTACTTGCTGATTATGGGTAGATTAGAAAGGGTAGGTAGATTAGACAGGCGGGTAGGTTAGACAGGCGGGTAGATTAGACAGGTGGGGAGATCAGATAGATGGGTAGATAAGATAGGTGGGTACATCAGATAGGCAAGTAGATTAGACAGGCGAGTAGATAGGTGGGTAGATTAGAGAAGTGGACAGGTTAGATAGGTGGGCGGAGAGGCAGTTACATAAGTAGATACATAAGCAGATAGATATATAGACAGATTGCATAAATAGATTAGATACACATATACATAGAGAGATACATAGACAGACTGATAGGCAGATAGGCAGAAAGGCAGAGGGACATAGAGACATATAAACAGATAGACGATAGGCAGGAAAAGAGAGCCAGAGAAAGATACTGAGACAGACAGACAGAGAGAGAGACAGATAGAGAAGAGAGAGGATTATTTAAAGGAATTGGCTCATGCGATTGACGGGAGCTGGCAATTTCAAAATGTGTAGTTCCGGTGATGGGCTGATTATCACTGCAATCTTATGTCCCAAAATCTATAGGACAGACTACAGGACAAAAAAGCATGGAGAGGGAGAGAGTTGTAGCAAAATGTCTATTTATAGTCTGTAGACAGAATACAACCTATGTAAAACTCCGTTTATTCTCTAAGGGCCCTCAACTGATTTGCTGAGCCCCATCTACATCATGGAAGGTAATCTGATGGACTTAAGGGCAGCTGATTTAAAGTAGACTATTTGTTTAACCAAGCCACTGAACACCATAGACTAGCCAAGTTCCTTTATTTGTTGATGAACATTTAGTTAGTTTTCACCTTTGGCTATTGTGAACAGAGCTGTTACAAACATTCGTGTACAGGTGTTTGTTTGAGTACGCATTTTCAATTATCAGGGACATATACAGAGGAGGCGTATTTCTGGGTCACATGATAAGTCTATGGATAAATCATTGAGAAACTGCCAAACTGGTTTTCACAGTAGCGAACCATTTTGCATTCCCATGAGCAATGCATGAGGGTTCAAATGCACTTTTTGTTTTCTGGGTTTTTCTTCTGCTTTCAGTATTATCCTAGTAGGTCTGAAGTAGTATCTCATTGCGATTTTGAGCTACATTCATCTAAAGCCTAATGATGTTCAGCATCATTTCACGTGTTTATTGGCCACTTGTATACCTTCTTTGAAGAAATGCCTATTCAAATCCTTTGCCCAATTTATAATTTGCTTGTTTATTTTTGTTCTTGACATCCAAGACTTTGTTTTCTATTGTGGACACAAGGCTTTTATCAGATCTATGATTCAAAAATATTTTCTTACATTCTATGGGTAGTCTTTCTTCACTACCTTGAGAGTGTCTTTTGATGCTGAAAATATTTTACAGAAATACAAAGCCATAAATGGTTTCTTCTATGAGTTTTCCAGTTCTACTTCTTGCGTTTAGGAACTTGATCCATTCTGAGGTTATGATTAGTTCATGAGTATGGGTAGATTCGACAGGTAGATAGATTAGATAGGAGGGTAGATTAGTTATGCAGGTAGATTAGACAGGCGGGTAGATTCGATCGGAGATAGATAGGCGGGTAGATTAGATAGGAGAAAGATCAGATGGGTGGGTAGATTAGATAGGCAGGTAGATTAGACAGGCGGGTAGATTAGATAGGTGGGTAGATTAGACAGGCGGATAGATTAGATAGGAGATAGATTAGATAGGCAGGTATATTAGATAGGTGGGTAGATTAGACAGGCGGGTAGATTAGACAGGCGGGTAGGTTACATAGGCGGGTAGATTAGATAGGCGGCTCGATTAGATAGGCGGGTCGATTAGATAGTTGGGTAGATTAGACGGGAGGGTAGATTGGATAGGAGATAGATTAGATAGGCGGGTAGATTAAATAGGAGATAGATTAGATAGGCAGGTAGATTAGATAGGCGGGTAGATTAGACAGGCGGATAGATTAGATAGGAGATAGATTAGATAGGCGGGTAGATTAGATAGGTGGGTACATTAGATAGGCTGGCAGTTGGCAGATACCTAGGTAGATAGGCAGGTAGATGTATAGACAGATTTCATAAATATATGAAATACATAGGTACATAGACAGATAGAGAGGCAGAGACATAAAGAGAGATAGGCACACAGATGGAGAGAGAGAGGATTATTTGAAGGAATCGGCTCATGCGATTGCCAGTAGCTGGTAGGTTCAAAATGTGTAGGTCAGGTGATGGGATGATTATTACTGCAATCCTACGTCCCAAAATCTATAGCACAGACTACAGGACAAAAACGTGTGGAGAGTGAGAGAGTTCTAGCAAAATGTCTATTGATAGTCGGGAGGCAGAGTACACCCTATGGAAAACTGTCTTTTTTTCCTAGGGCCTCAACTGATTTGCTGTGGCTCATCTACATTATGGAAGAGAATCGGAGTGACTTAAAAGCAGCTGATTTAAACACATGCATGTAGACCAGTATTTAACCAAACCACTGAACACCATAGCCCAGCCATGTTCCTTTATTTGTTGATGAAGATTTAGTTAGTTTTCACCTTTGCTATTGTGAATAGCGCTGCTAGGAACATTCACGTATAGGTGTTTGTTTGAACACCCTTTTTCAATTATTAGAGACAAATACATAGGAGGGGTATTTCTGGGTCATATGGTAAGTCTGTGGACAAATCTTTGAGGAGCTGCCAAACTAGTTTTCACAGTAGTGAACCATTCTGCATTCTCATGAGCAATGCATGTGGGTTCAAATGCACTTTTTGTTTTTTGAGTTTTTTCTGCTTACATTATTATCCTAGGAGGTGTGAAGTGGTATCTCATTGGGATTTTGATCTATGTTCATCTAAAGCCTAATGATGTTCAGCATCATTTCATGTGTTTATTGGCCATTTGTATAACTTATTTGAAGAAATGCCTATTCAAATCCATTGCCCATTTTAGAATTAGTTCGTTTATTTTTGTTATTAACTTCCAAGACTTTGTTTTCTATTCTGAACAGCTGGCCCTTATCAGATATCTGATTTAAAAATATTTTCTCACATTGTATAAAAAAGAAAATTTTTTTTTTTTATATAATATATATATATATTTTTTTATAGGTAGTCTTTATTCACTACCTTCATAGCTCCTTTTGACTCACAAAATATTTTATATCAAATCAAAAACCATGAAAGGTCTGTTCTAAGAACTTTCTAGTTGTAGCTGTTGCATTTAGGACTTTGACCCATTCTGACTTTATCATTACTTGCTGATTATGGGTAGATTAGAAAGGGTAGGTAGATTAGACAGGCGGGTAGGTTAGACAGGCGGGTAGATTAGACAGGTGGGGAGATCAGATAGATGGGTAGATAAGATAGGTGGGTACATCAGATAGGCAAGTAGATTAGACAGGCGAGTAGATAGGTGGGTAGATTAGAGAAGTGGACAGGTTAGATAGGTGGGCGGAGAGGCAGTTACATAAGTAGATACATAAGCAGATAGATATATAGACAGATTGCATAAATAGATTAGATACACATATACATAGAGAGATACATAGACAGACTGATAGGCAGATAGGCAGAAAGGCAGAGGGACATAGAGACATATAAACAGATAGACGATAGGCAGGAAAAGAGAGCCAGAGAAAGATACTGAGACAGACAGACAGAGAGAGAGACAGATAGAGAAGAGAGAGGATTATTTAAAGGAATTGGCTCATGCGATTGACGGGAGCTGGCAATTTCAAAATGTGTAGTTCCGGTGATGGGCTGATTATCACTGCAATCTTATGTCCCAAAATCTATAGGACAGACTACAGGACAAAAAAGCATGGAGAGGGAGAGAGTTGTAGCAAAATGTCTATTTATAGTCTGTAGACAGAATACACCCTATGTAAAACTCCGTTTATTCTCTAAGGGCCCTCAACTGATTTGCTGAGCCCCATCTACATCATGGAAGGTAATCTGATGGACTTAAGGGCAGCTGATTTAAAGTAGACTATTTGTTTAACCAAGCCACTGAACACCATAGACTAGCCAAGTTCCTTTATTTGTTGATGAACATTTAGTTAGTTTTCACCTTTGGCTATTGTGAACAGAGCTGTTACAAACATTCGTGTACAGGTGTTTGTTTGAGTACGCATTTTCAATTATCAGGGACATATACAGAGGAGGCGTATTTCTGGGTCACATGATAAGTCTATGGATAAATCATTGAGAAACTGCCAAACTGGTTTTCACAGTAGCGAACCATTTTGCATTCCCATGAGCAATGCATGAGGGTTCAAATGCACTTTTTGTTTTCTGGGTTTTTCTTCTGCTTTCAGTATTATCCTAGTAGGTCTGAAGTAGTATCTCATTGCGATTTTGAGCTACATTCATCTAAAGCCTAATGATGTTCAGCATCATTTCACGTGTTTATTGGCCACTTGTATACCTTCTTTGAAGAAATGCCTATTCAAATCCTTTGCCCAATTTATAATTTGCTTGTTTATTTTTGTTCTTGACATCCAAGACTTTGTTTTCTATTGTGGACACAAGGCTTTTATCAGATCTATGATTCAAAAATATTTTCTTACATTCTATGGGTAGTCTTTCTTCACTACCTTGAGAGTGTCTTTTGATGCTGAAAATATTTTACAGAAATACAAAGCCATAAATGGTTTCTTCTATGAGTTTTCCAGTTCTACTTCTTGCGTTTAGGAACTTGATCCATTCTGAGGTTATGATTAGTTCATGAGTATGGGTAGATTCGACAGGTAGATAGATTAGATAGGAGGGTAGATTAGTTTTGCAGGTAGATTAGACAGGCGGGTAGATTAGATAGGAGATAGATTAGATAGGCGGGTAGATTAGATAGGAGAAAGATCAGATGGGTGGGTAGATTAGATAGGCAGGTAGATTACATAGGCGGGTAGATTACATAGGCAGGTAGATTAGACAGGCGGGTAGATTAGATAGGTGGGTAGATTAGACAGGCGGATAGATTAGATAGGAGATAGATTAGATAGGCAGGTATATTAGATAGGTGGGTAGATTAGACAGGCGGGTAGATTAGACAGGCGGGTAGGTTACATAGGCGGGTAGATTAGATAGGCGGCTCGATTAGATAGGCGGGTCGATTAGATAGTTGGGTAGATTAGACAGGAGGGTAGATTGGATAGGAGATAGATTAGATAGGCGGGTAGATTAAATAGGAGATAGATTAGATAGGCAGGTAGATTAGATAGGCGGGTAGATTAGACAGGCGGATAGATTAGATAGGAGATAGATTAGATAGGTGGGTACATTAGATAGGAAGGCAGTTGGCAGATACATAGGTAGATAGGCAGGTAGATGTATAGACAGATTTCATAAATATATTAAATACATAGGTACATAGACAGATAGAGAGGCAGAGACATAAAGAGAGATAGGCACACAGATGGAGAGAGAGAGGATTATTTGAAGGAATCGGCTCATGCGATTGCCAGTAGCTGGTAGGTTCAAAATGTGTAGGTCAGGTGATGGGATGATTATTACTGCAATCCTACGTCCCAAAATCTATAGCACAGACTACAGGACAAAAACGTGTGGAGAGTGAGAGAGTTCTAGCAAAATGTCTATTGATAGTCGGGAGGCAGAGTACACCCTATGGAAAAGTGTCTTTTTTTCCTAGGGCCTCAACTGATTTGCTGTGGCTCATCTACATTATGGAAGAGAATCGGAGTGACTTAAAAGCAGCTGATTTAAACACATGCATGTAGACCAGTATTTAACCAAACCACTGAACACCATAGCCCAGCCATGTTCCTTTATTTGTTGATGAAGATTTAGTTAGTTTTCACCTTTGCTATTGTGAATAGCGCTGCTAGGAACATTCACGTATAGGTGTTTGTTTGAACACCCTTTTTCAATTATTAGAGACAAATACATAGGAGGGGTATTTCTGGGTCATATGGTAAGTCTGTGGACAAATCTTTGAGGAGCTGCCAAACTAGTTTTCACAGTAGTGAACCATTCTGCATTCTCATGAGCAATGCATGTGGGTTCAAATGCACTTTTTGTTTTTTGAGTTTTTTCTGCTTACATTATTATCCTAGGAGGTGTGAAGTGGTATCTCATTGGGATTTTGATCTATGTTCATCTAAAGCCTAATGATGTTCAGCATCATTTCATGTGTTTACTGGCCATTTGTATAACTTATTTGAAGAAATGCCTATTCAAATCCATTGCCCATTTTAGAATTTGTTCGTTTATTTTTGTTATTAACTTCCAAGACTTTGTTTTCTATTCTGAACAGCTGGCCCTTATCAGATATCTGATTTAAAAATATTTTCTCACATTGTATAAAAAAGAAAAATTTTTTTCTTTTTTTATATAATATATATATATATTTTTATATAGGTAGTCTTTATTCACTACCTTCATAGCTCCTTTTGACTCACAAAATATTTTATATCAAATCAAAAACCATGAAAGGTCTGTTCTAAGAACTTTCTAGTTGTAGCTGTTGCATTTAGGACTTTGACCCATTCTGACTTTATCATTACTTGCTGATTATGGGTAGATTAGAAAGGGTAGGTAGATTAGACAGGCGGGTAGGTTAGGCAGGCGGGTAGATTAGACAGGTGGGGAGATCAGATAGATGGGTAGATAAGATAGGTGGGTACATCAGATAGGCAAGTAGATTAGACAGGCGAGTAGATAGGTGGGTAGATTAGAGAAGTGGACAGGTTAGATAGGTGGGCGGAGAGGCAGTTACATAAGTAGATACATAAGCAGATAGATATATAGACAGATTGCATAAATAGATTAGATACACATATACATAGAGAGATACATAGACAGACTGATAGGCAGATAGGCAGAAAGGCAGAGGGACATAGAGACATATAAACAGATAGACGATAGGCAGGAAAAGAGAGCCAGAGAAAGATACTGAGACAGACAGACAGAGAGAGAGACAGATAGAGAAGAGAGAGGATTATTTAAAGGAATTGGCTCATGCGATTGACGGGAGCTGGCAATTTCAAAATGTGTAGTTCCGGTGATGGGCTGATTATCACTGCAATCTTATGTCCCAAAATCTATAGGACAGACTACAGGACAAAAAAGCATGGAGAGGGAGAGAGTTGTAGCAAAATGTCTATTTATAGTCTGTAGACAGAATACACCCTATGTAAAACTCCGTTTATTCTCTAAGGGCCCTCAACTGATTTGCTGAGCCCCATCTACATCATGGAAGGTAATCTGATGGCCTTAAGGGCAGCTGATTCAAAGTAGACTATTTGTTTAACCAAGCCACTGAACACCATAGACTAGCCAAGTTCCTTTATTTGTTGATGAACATTTAGTTAGTTTTCACCTTTGGCTATTGTGAACAGAGCTGTTACAAACATTCGTGTACAGGTGTTTGTTTGAGTACGCATTTTCAATTATCAGGGACATATACAGAGGAGGCGTATTTCTGGGTCACATGATAAGTCTATGGATAAATCATTGAGAAACTGCCAAACTGGTTTTCACAGTAGCGAACCATTTTGCATTCCCATGAGCAATGCATGAGGGTTCAAATGCACTTTTTGTTTTCTGGGTTTTCTTCTGCTTTCAGTATTATCCTAGTAGGTCTGAAGTAGTATCTCATTGCGATTTTGAGCTACATTCATCTAAAGCCTAATGATGTTCAGCATCATTTCACGTGTTTATTGGCCACTTGTATATCTTCTTTGAAGAAATGCCTATTCAAATCCTTTGCCCAATTTATAATTTGCTTGTTTATTTTTGTTCTTGACATCCAAGACTTTGTTTTCTATTGTGGACACAAGGCTTTTATCAGATCTATGATTCAAAAATATTTTCTTACATTCTATGGGTAGTCTTTCTTCACTACCTTGAGAGTGTCTTTTGATGCTGAAAATATTTTACAGAAATACAAAGCCATAAATGGTTTCTTCTATGAGTTTTCCAGTTCTACTTCTTGCGTTTAGGAACTTGATCCATTCTGAGGTTATGATTAGTTCATGAGTATGGGTAGATTCGACAGGTAGATAGATTAGATAGGAGGGTAGATTAGTTATGCAGGTAGATTAGACAGGCGGGTAGATTAGACAGGAGATAGATTAGATAGGCGGGTAGATTAGATAGGAGAAAGATCAGATGGGTGGGTAGATTAGATAGGCAGGTAGATTAGACAGGCGGGTAGATTAGATAGGTGGGTAGATTAGACAGGCGGATAGATTAGATAGGAGATAGATTAGATAGGCAGGTATATTAGATAGGTGGGTAGATTAGACAGGCGGGTAGATTAGACAGGCGGGTAGGTTACATAGGCGGGTAGATTAGATAGGCGGCTCGATTAGATAGGCGGGTCGATTAGATAGTTGGGTAGATTAGACGGGAGGGTAGATTGGATAGGAGATAGATTAGATAGGCGGGTAGATTAAATAGGAGATAGATTAGATAGGCAGGTAGATTAGATAGGCGGGTAGATTAGACAGGCGGATAGATTAGATAGGAGATAGATTAGATAGGCGGGTAGATTAGATAGGTGGGTACATTAGATAGGCTGGCAGTTGGCAGATACATAGGTAGATAGGCAGGTAGATGTATAGACAGATTTCATAAATATATTAAATACATAGGTACATAGACAGATAGAGAGGCAGAGACATAAAGAGAGATAGGCACACAGATGGAGAGAGAGAGGATTATTTGAAGGAATCGGCTCATGCGATTGCCAGTAGCTGGTAGGTTCAAAATGTGTAGGTCAGGTGATGGGATGATTATTACTGCAATCCTACGTCCCAAAATCTATAGCACAGACTACAGGACAAAAACGTGTGGAGAGTGAGAGAGTTCTAGCAAAATGTCTATTGATAGTCGGGAGGCAGAGTACACCCTATGGAAAACTGTCTTTTTTTCCTAGGGCCTCAACTGATTTGCTGTGGCTCATCTACATTATGGAAGAGAATCGGAGTGACTTAAAAGCAGCTGATTTAAACACATGCATGTAGACCAGTATTTAACCAAACCACTGAACACCATAGCCCAGCCATGTTCCTTTATTTGTTGATGAAGATTTAGTTAGTTTTCACCTTTGCTATTGTGAATAGCGCTGCTAGGAACATTCACGTATAGGTGTTTGTTTGAACACCCTTTTTCAATTATTAGAGACAAATACATAGGAGGGGTATTTCTGGGTCATATGGTAAGTCTGTGGACAAATCTTTGAGGAGCTGCCAAACTAGTTTTCACAGTAGTGAACCATTCTGCATTCTCATGAGCAATGCATGTGGGTTCAAATGCACTTTTTGTTTTTTGAGTTTTTTCTGCTTACATTATTATCCTAGGAGGTGTGAAGTGGTATCTCATTGGGATTTTGATCTATGTTCATCTAAAGCCTAATGATGTTCAGCATCATTTCATGTGTTTATTGGCCATTTGTATAACTTATTTGAAGAAATGCCTATTCAAATCCATTGCCCATTTTAGAATTAGTTCGTTTATTTTTGTTATTAACTTCCAAGACTTTGTTTTCTATTCTGAACAGCTGGCCCTTATCAGATATCTGATTTAAAAATATTTTCTCACATTGTATAAAAAAGAAAAATTTTTTTCTTTTTTTATATAATATATATATATATTTTTATATAGGTAGTCTTTATTCACTACCTTCATAGCTCCTTTTGACTCACAAAATATTTTATATCAAATCAAAAACCATGAAAGGTCTGTTCTAAGAACTTTCTAGTTGTAGCTGTTGCATTTAGGACTTTGACCCATTCTGACTTTATCATTACTTGCTGATTATGGGTAGATTAGAAAGGGTAGGTAGATTAGACAGGCGGGTAGGTTAGACAGGCGGGTAGATTAGACAGGTGGGGAGATCAGATAGATGGGTAGATAAGATAGGTGGGTACATCAGATAGGCAAGTAGATTAGACAGGCGAGTAGATAGGTGGGTAGATTAGAGAAGTGGACAGGTTAGATAGGTGGGCGGAGAGGCAGTTACATAAGTAGATACATAAGCAGATAGATATATAGACAGATTGCATAAATAGATTAGATACACATATACATAGAGAGATACATAGACAGACTGATAGGCAGATAGGCAGAAAGGCAGAGGGACATAGAGACATATAAACAGATAGACGATAGGCAGGAAAAGAGAGCCAGAGAAAGATACTGAGACAGACAGACAGAGAGAGAGACAGATAGAGAAGAGAGAGGATTATTTAAAGGAATTGGCTCATGCGATTGACGGGAGCTGGCAATTTCAAAATGTGTAGTTCCGGTGATGGGCTGATTATCACTGCAATCTTATGTCCCAAAATCTATAGGACAGACTACAGGACAAAAAAGCATGGAGAGGGAGAGAGTTGTAGCAAAATGTCTATTTATAGTCTGTAGACAGAATACAACCTATGTAAAACTCCGTTTATTCTCTAAGGGCCCTCAACTGATTTGCTGAGCCCCATCTACATCATGGAAGGTAATCTGATGGACTTAAGGGCAGCTGATTTAAAGTAGACTATTTGTTTAACCAAGCCACTGAACACCATAGACTAGCCAAGTTCCTTTATTTGTTGATGAACATTTAGTTAGTTTTCACCTTTGGCTATTGTGAACAGAGCTGTTACAAACATTCGTGTACAGGTGTTTGTTTGAGTACGCATTTTCAATTATCAGGGACATATACAGAGGAGGCGTATTTCTGGGTCACATGATAAGTCTATGGATAAATCATTGAGAAACTGCCAAACTGGTTTTCACAGTAGCGAACCATTTTGCATACCCATGAGCAATGCATGAGGGTTCAAATGCACTTTTTGTTTTCTGGGTTTTCTTCTGCTTTCAGTATTATCCTAGTAGGTCTGAAGTAGTATCTCATTGCGATTTTGAGCTACATTCATCTAAAGCCTAATGATGTTCAGCATCATTTCACGTGTTTATTGGCCACTTGTATATCTTCTTTGAAGAAATGCCTATTCAAATCCTTTGCCCAATTTATAATTTGCTTGTTTATTTTTGTTCTTGACATCCAAGACTTTGTTTTCTATTGTGGACACAAGGCTTTTATCAGATCTATGATTCAAAAACATTTTCTTACATTCTATGGGTAGTCTTTCATCACTACCTTGAGAGTGTCTTTTGATGCTGAAAATATTTTACAGAAATACAAAGCCATAAATGGTTTCTTCTATGAGTTTTCCAGTTCTACTTCTTGCGTTTAGGAACTTGATCCATTCTGAGGTTATGATTAGTTCATGAGTATGGGTAGATTCGACAGGTAGATAGATTAGATAGGAGGGTAGATTAGTTATGCCGGTAGATTAGACAGGCGGGTAGATTAGATCGGAGATAGATTAGATAGGCGGGTAGATTAGATAGGAGAAAGATCAGATGGGTGGGTAGATTAGATAGGCAGGTAGATTACATAGGCGGGTAGATTACATAGGCAGGTAGATTAGACAGGCGGGTAGATTAGATAGGTGGGTAGATTAGACAGGCGGATAGATTAGATAGGAGATAGATTAGATAGGCAGGTATATTAGATAGGTGGGTAGATTAGACAGGCGGGTAGATTAGACAGGCGGGTAGGTTACATAGGCGGGTAGATTAGCTAGGCGGCTCGATTAGATAGGCGGGTCGATTAGATAGTTGGGTAGATTAGACGGGAGGGTAGATTGGATAGGAGATAGATTAGATAGGCGGGTAGATTAAATAGGAGATAGATTAGATAGGCAGGTAGATTAGATAGGCGGGTAGATTAGACAGGCGGATAGATTAGATAGGAGATAGATTAGATAGGCGGGTAGATTAGATAGGTGGGTACATTAGATAGGAAGGCAGTTGGCAGATACATAGGTAGATAGGCAGGTAGATGTATAGACAGATTTCATAAATATATTAAATACATAGGTACATAGACAGATAGAGAGGCAGAGACATAAAGAGAGATAGGCACACAGATGGAGAGAGAGAGGATTATTTGAAGGAATCGGCTCATGCGATTGCCAGTAGCTGGTAGGTTCAAAATGTGTAGGTCAGGTGATGGGATGATTATTACTGCAATCCTACGTCCCAAAATCTATAGCACAGACTACAGGACAAAAACGTGTGGAGAGTGAGAGAGTTCTAGCAAAATGTCTATTGATAGTCGGGAGGCAGAGTACACCCTATGGAAAACTGTCTTTTTTTCCTAGGGCCTCAACTGATTTGCTGTGGCTCATCTACATTATGGAAGAGAATCGGAGTGACTTAAAAGCAGCTGATTTAAACACATGCATGTAGACCAGTATTTAACCAAACCACTGAACACCATAGCCCAGCCATGTTCCTTTATTTGTTGATGAAGATTTAGTTAGTTTTCACCTTTGCTATTGTGAATAGCGCTGCTAGGAACATTCACGTATAGGTGTTTGTTTGAACACCCTTTTTCAATTATTAGAGACAAATACATAGGAGGGGTATTTCTGGGTCATATGGTAAGTCTGTGGACAAATCTTTGAGGAGCTGCCAAACTAGTTTTCACAGTAGTGAACCATTCTGCATTCTCATGAGCAATGCATGTGGGTTCAAATGCACTTTTTGTTTTTTGAGTTTTTTCTGCTTACATTATTATCCTAGGAGGTGTGAAGTGGTATCTCATTGGGATTTTGATCTATGTTCATCTAAAGCCTAATGATGTTCAGCATCATTTCATGTGTTTACTGGCCATTTGTATAACTTATTTGAAGAAATGCCTATTCAAATCCATTGCCCATTTTAGAATTTGTTCGTTTATTTTTGTTATTAACTTCCAAGACTTTGTTTTCTATTCTGAACAGCTGGCCCTTATCAGATATCTGATTTAAAAATATTTTCTCACATTGTATAAAAAAGAAAAATTTTTTTCTTTTTTTATATAATATATATATATATTTTTATATAGGTAGTCTTTATTCACTACCTTCATAGCTCCTTTTGACTCACAAAATATTTTATATCAAATCAAAAACCATGAAAGGTCTGTTCTAAGAACTTTCTAGTTGTAGCTGTTGCATTTAGGACTTTGACCCATTCTGACTTTATCATTACTTGCTGATTATGGGTAGATTAGAAAGGGTAGGTAGATTAGACAGGCGGGTAGGTTAGGCAGGCGGGTAGATTAGACAGGTGGGGAGATCAGATAGATGGGTAGATAAGATAGGTGGGTACATCAGATAGGCAAGTAGATTAGACAGGCGAGTAGATAGGTGGGTAGATTAGAGAAGTGGACAGGTTAGATAGGTGGGCGGAGAGGCAGTTACATAAGTAGATACATAAGCAGATAGATATATAGACAGATTGCATAAATAGATTAGATACACATATACATAGAGAGATACATAGACAGACTGATAGGCAGATAGGCAGAAAGGCAGAGGGACATAGAGACATATAAACAGATAGACGATAGGCAGGAAAAGAGAGCCAGAGAAAGATACTGAGACAGACAGACAGAGAGAGAGACAGATAGAGAAGAGAGAGGATTATTTAAAGGAATTGGCTCATGCGATTGACGGGAGCTGGCAATTTCAAAATGTGTAGTTCCGGTGATGGGCTGATTATCACTGCAATCTTATGTCCCAAAATCTATAGGACAGACTACAGGACAAAAAAGCATGGAGAGGGAGAGAGTTGTAGCAAAATGTCTATTTATAGTCTGTAGACAGAATACACCCTATGTAAAACTCCGTTTATTCTCTAAGGGCCCTCAACTGATTTGCTGAGCCCCATCTACATCATGGAAGGTAATCTGATGGCCTTAAGGGCAGCTGATTCAAAGTAGACTATTTGTTTAACCAAGCCACTGAACACCATAGACTAGCCAAGTTCCTTTATTTGTTGATGAACATTTAGTTAGTTTTCACCTTTGGCTATTGTGAACAGAGCTGTTACAAACATTCGTGTACAGGTGTTTGTTTGAGTACGCATTTTCAATTATCAGGGACATATACAGAGGAGGCGTATTTCTGGGTCACATGATAAGTCTATGGATAAATCATTGAGAAACTGCCAAACTGGTTTTCACAGTAGCGAACCATTTTGCATACCCATGAGCAATGCATGAGGGTTCAAATGCACTTTTTGTTTTCTGGGTTTTCTTCTGCTTTCAGTATTATCCTAGTAGGTCTGAAGTAGTATCTCATTGCGATTTTGAGCTACATTCATCTAAAGCCTAATGATGTTCAGCATCATTTCACGTGTTTATTGGCCACTTGTATATCTTCTTTGAAGAAATGCCTATTCAAATCCTTTGCCCAATTTATAATTTGCTTGTTTATTTTTGTTCTTGACATCCAAGACTTTGTTTTCTATTGTGGACACAAGGCTTTTATCAGATCTATGATTCAAAAATATTTTCTTACATTCTATGGGTAGTCTTTCTTCACTACCTTGAGAGTGTCTTTTGATGCTGAAAATATTTTACAGAAATACAAAGCCATAAATGGTTTCTTCTATGAGTTTTCCAGTTCTACTTCTTGCGTTTAGGAACTTGATCCATTCTGAGGTTATGATTAGTTCATGAGTATGGGTAGATTCGACAGGTAGATAGATTAGATAGGAGGGTAGATTAGTTATGCAGGTAGATTAGACAGGCGGGCAGATTAGATAGGAGATAGATTAGATAGGCGGGTAGATTAGATAGGAGAAAGATCAGATGGGTGGGTAGATTAGATAGGCAGGTAGATTACATAGGCGGGTAGATTACATAGGCAGGTAGATTAGACAGGCGGGTAGATTAGATAGGTGGGTAGATTAGACAGGCGGATAGATTAGATAGGAGGTAGATTAGATAGGCAGGTATATTAGATAGGTGGGTAGATTAGACAGGCGGGTAGATTAGACAGGCGGGTAGGTTACATAGGCGGGTAGATTAGCTAGGCGGCTCGATTAGATAGGCGGGTCGATTAGATAGTTGGGTAGATTAGACGGGAGGGTAGATTGGATAGGAGATAGATTAGATAGGCGGGTAGATTAAATAGGAGATAGATTAGATAGGCAGGTAGATTAGATAGGCGGGTAGATTAGACAGGCGGATAGATTAGATAGGAGATAGATTAGATAGGCGGGTAGATTAGATAGGTGGGTACATTAGATAGGCTGGCAGTTGGCAGATACATAGGTAGATAGGCAGGTAGATGTATAGACAGATTTCATAAATATATGAAATACATAGGTACATAGACAGATAGAGAGGCAGAGACATAAAGAGAGATAGGCACACAGATGGAGAGAGAGAGGATTATTTGAAGGAATCGGCTCATGCGATTGCCAGTAGCTGGTAGGTTCAAAATGTGTAGGTCAGGTGATGGGATGATTATTACTGCAATCCTACGTCCCAAAATCTATAGCACAGACTACAGGACAAAAACGTGTGGAGAGTGAGAGAGTTCTAGCAAAATGTCTATTGATAGTCGGGAGGCAGAGTACACCCTATGGAAAACTGTCTTTTTTTCCTAGGGCCTCAACTGATTTGCTGTGGCTCATCTACATTATGGAAGAGAATCGGAGTGACTTAAAAGCAGCTGATTTAAACACATGCATGTAGACCAGTATTTAACCAAACCACTGAACACCATAGCCCAGCCATGTTCCTTTATTTGTTGATGAAGATTTAGTTAGTTTTCACCTTTGCTATTGTGAATAGCGCTGCTAGGAACATTCACGTATAGGTGTTTGTTTGAACACCCTTTTTCAATTATTAGAGACAAATACATAGGAGGGGTATTTCTGGGTCATATGGTAAGTCTGTGGACAAATCTTTGAGGAGCTGCCAAACTAGTTTTCACAGTAGTGAACCATTCTGCATTCTCATGAGCAATGCATGTGGGTTCAAATGCACTTTTTGTTTTTTGAGTTTTTTCTGCTTACATTATTATCCTAGGAGGTGTGAAGTGGTATCTCATTGGGATTTTGATCTATGTTCATCTAAAGCCTAATGATGTTCAGCATCATTTCATGTGTTTATTGGCCATTTGTATAACTTATTTGAAGAAATGCCTATTCAAATCCATTGCCCATTTTAGAATTAGTTCGTTTATTTTTGTTATTAACTTCCAAGACTTTGTTTTCTATTCTGAACAGCTGGCCCTTATCAGATATCTGATTTAAAAATATTTTCTCACATTGTATAAAAAAGAAAAATTTTTTTTTATATAATATATATATATATTTTTTTATAGGTAGTCTTTATTCACTACCTTCATAGCTCCTTTTGACTCACAAAATATTTTATATCAAATCAAAAACCATGAA
The DNA here is from genome assembly GCF_024166365.1 of Elephas maximus indicus. Lineage (NCBI taxonomy): Eukaryota > Metazoa > Chordata > Mammalia > Proboscidea > Elephantidae > Elephas > Elephas maximus. The sequence continues at coordinate 136,958,311 of NC_064846.1, forward strand.
AGGTCTGTTCTAAGAACTTTCTAGTTGTAGCTGTTGCATTTAGGACTTTGACCCATTCTGACTTTATCATTACTTGCTGATTATGGGTAGATTAGAAAGGGTAGGTAGATTAGACAGGCGGGTAGGTTAGACAGGCGGGTAGATTAGACAGGTGGGGAGATCAGATAGATGGGTAGATAAGATAGGTGGGTACATCAGATAGGCAAGTAGATTAGACAGGCGAGTAGATAGGTGGGTAGATTAGAGAAGTGGACAGGTTAGATAGGTGGGCGGAGAGGCAGTTACACAAGTAGATACATAAGCAGATAGATATATAGACAGATTGCATAAATAGATTAGATACACATATACATAGAGAGATACATAGACAGACTGATAGGCAGATAGGCAGAAAGGCAGAGGGACATAGAGACATATAAACAGATAGACGATAGGCAGGAAAAGAGAGCCAGAGAAAGATACTGAGACAGACAGACAGAGAGAGAGACAGATAGAGAAGAGAGAGGATTATTTAAAGGAATTGGCTCATGCGATTGACGGGAGCTGGCAATTTCAAAATGTGTAGTTCCGGTGATGGGCTGATTATCACTGCAATCTTATGTCCCAAAATCTATAGGACAGACTACAGGACAAAAAAGCATGGAGAGGGAGAGAGTTGTAGCAAAATGTCTATTTATAGTCTGTAGACAGAATACACCCTATGTAAAACTCCGTTTATTCTCTAAGGGCCCTCAACTGATTTGCTGAGCCCCATCTACATCATGGAAGGTAATCTGATGGCCTTAAGGGCAGCTGATTCAAAGTAGACTATTTGTTTAACCAAGCCACTGAACACCATAGACTAGCCAAGTTCCTTTATTTGTTGATGAACATTTAGTTAGTTTTCACCTTTGGCTATTGTGAACAGAGCTGTTACAAACATTCGTGTACAGGTGTTTGTTTGAGTACGCATTTTCAATTATCAGGGACATATACAGAGGAGGCGTATTTCTGGGTCACATGATAAGTCTATGGATAAATCATTGAGAAACTGCCAAACTGGTTTTCACAGTAGCGAACCATTTTGCATACCCATGAGCAATGCATGAGGGTTCAAATGCACTTTTTGTTTTCTGGGTTTTCTTCTGCTTTCAGTATTATCCTAGTAGGTCTGAAGTAGTATCTCATTGCGATTTTGAGCTACATTCATCTAAAGCCTAATGATGTTCAGCATCATTTCACGTGTTTATTGGCCACTTGTATATCTTCTTTGAAGAAATGCCTATTCAAATCCTTTGCCCAATTTATAATTTGCTTGTTTATTTTTGTTCTTGACATCCAAGACTTTGTTTTCTATTGTGGACACAAGGCTTTTATCAGATCTATGATTCAAAAATATTTTCTTACATTCTATGGGTAGTCTTTCTTCACTACCTTGAGAGTGTCTTTTGATGCTGAAAATATTTTACAGAAATACAAAGCCATAAATGGTTTCTTCTATGAGTTTTCCAGTTCTACTTCTTGCGTTTAGGAACTTGATCCATTCTGAGGTTATGATTAGTTCATGAGTATGGGTAGATTCGACAGGTAGATAGATTAGATAGGAGGGTAGATTAGTTATGCAGGTAGATTAGACAGGCGGGCAGATTAGATAGGAGATAGATTAGATAGGCGGGTAGATTAGATAGGAGAAAGATCAGATGGGTGGGTAGATTAGATAGGCAGGTAGATTACATAGGCGGGTAGATTACATAGGCAGGTAGATTAGACAGGCGGGTAGATTAGATAGGTGGGTAGATTAGACAGGCGGATAGATTAGATAGGAGGTAGATTAGATAGGCAGGTATATTAGATAGGTGGGTAGATTAGACAGGCGGGTAGATTAGACAGGCGGGTAGGTTACATAGGCGGGTAGATTAGCTAGGCGGCTCGATTAGATAGGCGGGTCGATTAGATAGTTGGGTAGATTAGACGGGAGGGTAGATTGGATAGGAGATAGATTAGATAGGCGGGTAGATTAAATAGGAGATAGATTAGATAGGCAGGTAGATTAGATAGGCGGGTAGATTAGACAGGCGGATAGATTAGATAGGAGATAGATTAGATAGGCGGGTAGATTAGATAGGTGGGTACATTAGATAGGCTGGCAGTTGGCAGATACATAGGTAGATAGGCAGGTAGATGTATAGACAGATTTCATAAATATATGAAATACATAGGTACATAGACAGATAGAGAGGCAGAGACATAAAGAGAGATAGGCACACAGATGGAGAGAGAGAGGATTATTTGAAGGAATCGGCTCATGCGATTGCCAGTAGCTGGTAGGTTCAAAATGTGTAGGTCAGGTGATGGGATGATTATTACTGCAATCCTACGTCCCAAAATCTATAGCACAGACTACAGGACAAAAACGTGTGGAGAGTGAGAGAGTTCTAGCAAAATGTCTATTGATAGTCGGGAGGCAGAGTACACCCTATGGAAAACTGTCTTTTTTTCCTAGGGCCTCAACTGATTTGCTGTGGCTCATCTACATTATGGAAGAGAATCGGAGTGACTTAAAAGCAGCTGATTTAAACACATGCATGTAGACCAGTATTTAACCAAACCACTGAACACCATAGCCCAGCCATGTTCCTTTATTTGTTGATGAAGATTTAGTTAGTTTTCACCTTTGCTATTGTGAATAGCGCTGCTAGGAACATTCACGTATAGGTGTTTGTTTGAACACCCTTTTTCAATTATTAGAGACAAATACATAGGAGGGGTATTTCTGGGTCATATGGTAAGTCTGTGGACAAATCTTTGAGGAGCTGCCAAACTAGTTTTCACAGTAGTGAACCATTCTGCATTCTCATGAGCAATGCATGTGGGTTCAAATGCACTTTTTGTTTTTTGAGTTTTTTCTGCTTACATTATTATCCTAGGAGGTGTGAAGTGGTATCTCATTGGGATTTTGATCTATGTTCATCTAAAGCCTAATGATGTTCAGCATCATTTCATGTGTTTATTGGCCATTTGTATAACTTATTTGAAGAAATGCCTATTCAAATCCATTGCCCATTTTAGAATTAGTTCGTTTATTTTTGTTATTAACTTCCAAGACTTTGTTTTCTATTCTGAACAGCTGGCCCTTATCAGATATCTGATTTAAAAATATTTTCTCACATTGTATAAAAAAGAAAAATTTTTTTTTATATAATATATATATATATTTTTTTATAGGTAGTCTTTATTCACTACCTTCATAGCTCCTTTTGACTCACAAAATATTTTATATCAAATCAAAAACCATGAAAGGTCTGTTCTAAGAACTTTCTAGTTGTAGCTGTTGCATTTAGGACTTTGACCCATTCTGACTTTATCATTACTTGCTGATTATGGGTAGATTAGAAAGGGTAGGTAGATTAGACAGGCGGGTAGGTTAGACAGGCGGGTAGATTAGACAGGTGGGGAGATCAGATAGATGGGTAGATAAGATAGGTGGGTACATCAGATAGGCAAGTAGATTAGACAGGCGAGTAGATAGGTGGGTAGATTAGAGAAGTGGACAGGTTAGATAGGTGGGCGGAGAGGCAGTTACATAAGTAGATACATAAGCAGATAGATATATAGACAGATTGCATAAATAGATTAGATACACATATACATAGAGAGATACATAGACAGACTGATAGGCAGATAGGCAGAAAGGCAGAGGGACATAGAGACATATAAACAGATAGACGATAGGCAGGAAAAGAGAGCCAGAGAAAGATACTGAGACAGACAGACAGAGAGAGAGACAGATAGAGAAGAGAGAGGATTATTTAAAGGAATTGGCTCATGCGATTGACGGGAGCTGGCAATTTCAAAATGTGTAGTTCCGGTGATGGGCTGATTATCACTGCAATCTTATGTCCCAAAATCTATAGGGCAGACTACAGGACAAAAAAGCATGGAGAGGGAGAGAGTTGTAGCAAAATGTCTATTTATAGTCTGTAGACAGAATACACCCTATGTAAAACTCCGTTTATTCTCTAAGGGCCCTCAACTGATTTGCTGAGCCCCATCTACATCATGGAAGGTAATCTGATGGACTTAAGGGCAGCTGATTTAAAGTAGACTATTTGTTTAACCAAGCCACTGAACACCATAGACTAGCCAAGTTCCTTTATTTGTTGATGAACATTTAGTTAGTTTTCACCTTTGGCTATTGTGAACAGAGCTGTTACAAACATTCGTGTACAGGTGTTTGTTTGAGTACGCATTTTCAATTATCAGGGACATATACAGAGGAGGCATATTTCTGGGTCACATGATAAGTCTATGGATAAATCATTGAGAAACTGCCAAACTGGTTTTCACAGTAGCGAACCATTTTGCATTCCCATGAGCAATGCATGAGGGTTCAAATGCACTTTTTGTTTTCTGGGTTTTTCTTCTGCTTTCAGTATTATCCTAGTAGGTCTGAAGTAGTATCTCATTGCGATTTTGAGCTACATTCATCTAAAGCCTAATGATGTTCAGCATCATTTCACGTGTTTATTGGCCACTTGTATACCTTCTTTGAAGAAATGCCTATTCAAATCCTTTGCCCAATTTATAATTTGCTTGTTTATTTTTGTTCTTGACATCCAAGACTTTGTTTTCTATTGTGGACACAAGGCTTTTATCAGATCTATGATTCAAAAATATTTTCTTACATTCTATGGGTAGTCTTTCTTCACTACCTTGAGAGTGTCTTTTGATGCTGAAAATATTTTACAGAAATACAAAGCCATAAATGGTTTCTTCTATGAGTTTTCCAGTTCTACTTCTTGCGTTTAGGAACTTGATCCATTCTGAGGTTATGATTAGTTCATGAGTATGGGTAGATTCGACAGGTAGATAGATTAGATAGGAGGGTAGATTAGTTTTGCAGGTAGATTAGACAGGCGGGTAGATTAGATAGGAGATAGATTAGATAGGCGGGTAGATTAGATAGGAGAAAGATCAGATGGGTGGGTAGATTAGATAGGCAGGTAGATTACATAGGCGGGTAGATTACATAGGCAGGTAGATTAGACAGGCGGGTAGATTAGATAGGTGGGTAGATTAGACAGGCGGATAGATTAGATAGGAGATAGATTAGATAGGCAGGTATATTAGATAGGTGGGTAGATTAGACAGGCGGGTAGATTAGACAGGCGGGTAGGTTACATAGGCGGGTAGATTAGATAGGCGGCTCGATTAGATAGGCGGGTCGATTAGATAGTTGGGTAGATTAGACGGGAGGGTAGATTGGATAGGAGATAGATTAGATAGGCGGGTAGATTAAATAGGAGATAGATTAGATAGGCAGGTAGATTAGATAGGCGGGTAGATTAGACAGGCGGATAGATTAGATAGGAGATAGATTAGATAGGCGGGTAGATTAGATAGGTGGGTACATTAGATAGGAAGGCAGTTGGCAGATACATAGGTAGATAGGCAGGTAGATGTATAGACAGATTTCATAAATATATTAAATACATAGGTACATAGACAGATAGAGAGGCAGAGACATAAAGAGAGATAGGCACACAGATGGAGAGAGAGAGGATTATTTGAAGTAATCGGCTCATGCGATTGCCAGTAGCTGGTAGGTTCAAAATGTGTAGGTCAGGTGATGGGATGATTATTACTGCAATCCTACGTCCCAAAATCTATAGCACAGACTACAGGACAAAAACGTGTGGAGAGTGAGAGAGTTCTAGCAAAATGTCTATTGATAGTCGGGAGGCAGAGTACACCCTATGGAAAACTGTCTTTTTTTCCTAGGGCCTCAACTGATTTGCTGTGGCTCATCTACATTATGGAAGAGAATCGGAGTGACTTAAAAGCAGCTGATTTAAACACATGCATGTAGACCAGTATTTAACCAAACCACTGAACACCATAGCCCAGCCATGTTCCTTTATTTGTTGATGAAGATTTAGTTAGTTTTCACCTTTGCTATTGTGAATAGCGCTGCTAGGAACATTCACGTATAGGTGTTTGTTTGAACACCCTTTTTCAATTATTAGAGACAAATACATAGGAGGGGTATTTCTGGGTCATATGGTAAGTCTGTGGACAAATCTTTGAGGAGCTGCCAAACTAGTTTTCACAGTAGTGAACCATTCTGCATTCTCATGAGCAATGCATGTGGGTTCAAATGCACTTTTTGTTTTTTGAGTTTTTTCTGCTTACATTATTATCCTAGGAGGTGTGAAGTGGTATCTCATTGGGATTTTGATCTATGTTCATCTAAAGCCTAATGATGTTCAGCATCATTTCATGTGTTTACTGGCCATTTGTATAACTTATTTGAAGAAATGCCTATTCAAATCCATTGCCCATTTTAGAATTTGTTCGTTTATTTTTGTTATTAACTTCCAAGACTTTGTTTTCTATTCTGAACAGCTGGCCCTTATCAGATATCTGATTTAAAAATATTTTCTCACATTGTATAAAAAAGAAAAATTTTTTTCTTTTTTTATATAATATATATATATATTTTTATATAGGTAGTCTTTATTCACTACCTTCATAGCTCCTTTTGACTCACAAAATATTTTATATCAAATCAAAAACCATGAAAGGTCTGTTCTAAGAACTTTCTAGTTGTAGCTGTTGCATTTAGGACTTTGACCCATTCTGACTTTATCATTACTTGCTGATTATGGGTAGATTAGAAAGGGTAGGTAGATTAGACAGGCGGGTAGGTTAGGCAGGCGGGTAGATTAGACAGGTGGGGAGATCAGATAGATGGGTAGATAAGATAGGTGGGTACATCAGATAGGCAAGTAGATTAGACAGGCGAGTAGATAGGTGGGTAGATTAGAGAAGTGGACAGGTTAGATAGGTGGGCGGAGAGGCAGTTACATAAGTAGATACATAAGCAGATAGATATATAGACAGATTGCATAAATAGATTAGATACACATATACATAGAGAGATACATAGACAGACTGATAGGCAGATAGGCAGAAAGGCAGAGGGACATAGAGACATATAAACAGATAGACGATAGGCAGGAAAAGAGAGCCAGAGAAAGATACTGAGACAGACAGACAGAGAGAGAGACAGATAGAGAAGAGAGAGGATTATTTAAAGGAATTGGCTCATGCGATTGACGGGAGCTGGCAATTTCAAAATGTGTAGTTCCGGTGATGGGCTGATTATCACTGCAATCTTATGTCCCAAAATCTATAGGACAGACTACAGGACAAAAAAGCATGGAGAGGGAGAGAGTTGTAGCAAAATGTCTATTTATAGTCTGTAGACAGAATACACCCTATGTAAAACTCCGTTTATTCTCTAAGGGCCCTCAACTGATTTGCTGAGCCCCATCTACATCATGGAAGGTAATCTGATGGCCTTAAGGGCAGCTGATTCAAAGTAGACTATTTGTTTAACCAAGCCACTGAACACCATAGACTAGCCAAGTTCCTTTATTTGTTGATGAACATTTAGTTAGTTTTCACCTTTGGCTATTGTGAACAGAGCTGTTACAAACATTCGTGTACAGGTGTTTGTTTGAGTACGCATTTTCAATTATCAGGGACATATACAGAGGAGGCGTATTTCTGGGTCACATGATAAGTCTATGGATAAATCATTGAGAAACTGCCAAACTGGTTTTCACAGTAGCGAACCATTTTGCATTCCCATGAGCAATGCATGAGGGTTCAAATGCACTTTTTGTTTTCTGGGTTTTCTTCTGCTTTCAGTATTATCCTAGTAGGTCTGAAGTAGTATCTCATTGCGATTTTGAGCTACATTCATCTAAAGCCTAATGATGTTCAGCATCATTTCACGTGTTTATTGGCCACTTGTATATCTTCTTTGAAGAAATGCCTATTCAAATCCTTTGCCCAATTTATAATTTGCTTGTTTATTTTTGTTCTTGACATCCAAGACTTTGTTTTCTATTGTGGACACAAGGCTTTTATCAGATCTATGATTCAAAAATATTTTCTTACATTCTATGGGTAGTCTTTCTTCACTACCTTGAGAGTGTCTTTTGATGCTGAAAATATTTTACAGAAATACAAAGCCATAAATGGTTTCTTCTATGAGTTTTCCAGTTCTACTTCTTGCGTTTAGGAACTTGATCCATTCTGAGGTTATGATTAGTTCATGAGTATGGGTAGATTCGACAGGTAGATAGATTAGATAGGAGGGTAGATTAGTTATGCAGGTAGATTAGACAGGCGGGTAGATTAGACAGGAGATAGATTAGATAGGCGGGTAGATTAGATAGGAGAAAGATCAGATGGGTGGGTAGATTAGATAGGCAGGTAGATTAGACAGGCGGGTAGATTAGATAGGTGGGTAGATTAGACAGGCGGATAGATTAGATAGGAGATAGATTAGATAGGCAGGTATATTAGATAGGTGGGTAGATTAGACAGGCGGGTAGATTAGACAGGCGGGTAGGTTACATAGGCGGGTAGATTAGATAGGCGGCTCGATTAGATAGGCGGGTCGATTAGATAGTTGGGTAGATTAGACGGGAGGGTAGATTGGATAGGAGATAGATTAGATAGGCGGGTAGATTAAATAGGAGATAGATTAGATAGGCAGGTAGATTAGATAGGCGGGTAGATTAGACAGGCGGATAGATTAGATAGGAGATAGATTAGATAGGCGGGTAGATTAGATAGGTGGGTACATTAGATAGGCTGGCAGTTGGCAGATACATAGGTAGATAGGCAGGTAGATGTATAGACAGATTTCATAAATATATTAAATACATAGGTACATAGACAGATAGAGAGGCAGAGACATAAAGAGAGATAGGCACACAGATGGAGAGAGAGAGGATTATTTGAAGGAATCGGCTCATGCGATTGCCAGTAGCTGGTAGGTTCAAAATGTGTAGGTCAGGTGATGGGATGATTATTACTGCAATCCTACGTCCCAAAATCTATAGCACAGACTACAGGACAAAAACGTGTGGAGAGTGAGAGAGTTCTAGCAAAATGTCTATTGATAGTCGGGAGGCAGAGTACACCCTATGGAAAACTGTCTTTTTTTCCTAGGGCCTCAACTGATTTGCTGTGGCTCATCTACATTATGGAAGAGAATCGGAGTGACTTAAAAGCAGCTGATTTAAACACATGCATGTAGACCAGTATTTAACCAAACCACTGAACACCATAGCCCAGCCATGTTCCTTTATTTGTTGATGAAGATTTAGTTAGTTTTCACCTTTGCTATTGTGAATAGCGCTGCTAGGAACATTCACGTATAGGTGTTTGTTTGAACACCCTTTTTCAATTATTAGAGACAAATACATAGGAGGGGTATTTCTGGGTCATATGGTAAGTCTGTGGACAAATCTTTGAGGAGCTGCCAAACTAGTTTTCACAGTAGTGAACCATTCTGCATTCTCATGAGCAATGCATGTGGGTTCAAATGCACTTTTTGTTTTTTGAGTTTTTTCTGCTTACATTATTATCCTAGGAGGTGTGAAGTGGTATCTCATTGGGATTTTGATCTATGTTCATCTAAAGCCTAATGATGTTCAGCATCATTTCATGTGTTTATTGGCCATTTGTATAACTTATTTGAAGAAATGCCTATTCAAATCCATTGCCCATTTTAGAATTTGTTCGTTTATTTTTGTTATTAACTTCCAAGACTTTGTTTTCTATTCTGAACAGCTGGCCCTTATCAGATATCTGATTTAAAAATATTTTCTCACATTGTATAAAAAAGAAAAATTTTTTTCTTTTTTTATATAATATATATATATATTTTTATATAGGTAGTCTTTATTCACTACCTTCATAGCTCCTTTTGACTCACAAAATATTTTATATCAAATCAAAAACCATGAAAGGTCTGTTCTAAGAACTTTCTAGTTGTAGCTGTTGCATTTAGGACTTTGACCCATTCTGACTTTATCATTACTTGCTGATTATGGGTAGATTAGAAAGGGTAGGTAGATTAGACAGGCGGGTAGGTTAGACAGGCGGGTAGATTAGACAGGTGGGGAGATCAGATAGATGGGTAGATAAGATAGGTGGGTACATCAGATAGGCAAGTAGATTAGACAGGCGAGTAGATAGGTGGGTAGATTAGAGAAGTGGACAGGTTAGATAGGTGGGCGGAGAGGCAGTTACATAAGTAGATACATAAGCAGATAGATATATAGACAGATTGCATAAATAGATTAGATACACATATACATAGAGAGATACATAGACAGACTGATAGGCAGATAGGCAGAAAGGCAGAGGGACATAGAGACATATAAACAGATAGACGATAGGCAGGAAAAGAGAGCCAGAGAAAGATACTGAGACAGACAGACAGAGAGAGAGACAGATAGAGAAGAGAGAGGATTATTTAAAGGAATTGGCTCATGCGATTGACGGGAGCTGGCAATTTCAAAATGTGTAGTTCCGGTGATGGGCTGATTATCACTGCAATCTTATGTCCCAAAATCTATAGGACAGACTACAGGACAAAAAAGCATGGAGAGGGAGAGAGTTGTAGCAAAATGTCTATTTATAGTCTGTAGACAGAATACAACCTATGTAAAACTCCGTTTATTCTCTAAGGGCCCTCAACTGATTTGCTGAGCCCCATCTACATCATGGAAGGTAATCTGATGGACTTAAGGGCAGCTGATTTAAAGTAGACTATTTGTTTAACCAAGCCACTGAACACCATAGACTAGCCAAGTTCCTTTATTTGTTGATGAACATTTAGTTAGTTTTCACCTTTGGCTATTGTGAACAGAGCTGTTACAAACATTCGTGTACAGGTGTTTGTTTGAGTACGCATTTTCAATTATCAGGGACATATACAGAGGAGGCGTATTTCTGGGTCACATGATAAGTCTATGGATAAATCATTGAGAAACTGCCAAACTGGTTTTCACAGTAGCGAACCATTTTGCATACCCATGAGCAATGCATGAGGGTTCAAATGCACTTTTTGTTTTCTGGGTTTTCTTCTGCTTTCAGTATTATCCTAGTAGGTCTGAAGTAGTATCTCATTGCGATTTTGAGCTACATTCATCTAAAGCCTAATGATGTTCAGCATCATTTCACGTGTTTATTGGCCACTTGTATATCTTCTTTGAAGAAATGCCTATTCAAATCCTTTGCCCAATTTATAATTTGCTTGTTTATTTTTGTTCTTGACATCCAAGACTTTGTTTTCTATTGTGGACACAAGGCTTTTATCAGATCTATGATTCAAAAATATTTTCTTACATTCTATGGGTAGTCTTTCTTCACTACCTTGAGAGTGTCTTTTGATGCTGAAAATATTTTACAGAAATACAAAGCCATAAATGGTTTCTTCTATGAGTTTTCCAGTTCTACTTCTTGCGTTTAGGAACTTGATCCATTCTGAGGTTATGATTAGTTCATGAGTATGGGTAGATTCGACAGGTAGATAGATTAGATAGGAGGGTAGATTAGTTATGCAGGTAGATTAGACAGGCGGGCAGATTAGATAGGAGATAGATTAGATAGGCGGGTAGATTAGATAGGAGAAAGATCAGATGGGTGGGTAGATTAGATAGGCAGGTAGATTACATAGGCGGGTAGATTACATAGGCAGGTGGATTAGACAGGCGGGTAGATTAGATAGGTGGGTAGATTAGACAGGCGGATAGATTAGATAGGAGATAGATTAGATAGGCAGGTATATTAGATAGGTGGGTAGATTAGACAGGCGGGTAGATTAGACAGGCGGGTAGGTTACATAGGCGGGTAGATTAGATAGGCGGCTCGATTAGATAGGCGGGTCGATTAGATAGTTGGGTAGATTAGACGGGAGGGTAGATTGGATAGGAGATAGATTAGATAGGCGGGTAGATTAAATAGGAGATAGATTAGATAGGCAGGTAGATTAGATAGGCGGGTAGATTAGACAGGTGGATAGATTAGATAGGAGATAGATTAGATAGGCGGGTAGATTAGATAGGTGGGTACATTAGATAGGCTGGCAGTTGGCAGATACATAGGTAGATAGGCAGGTAGATGTATAGACAGATTTCATAAATATATGAAATACATAGGTACATAGACAGATAGAGAGGCAGAGACATAAAGAGAGATAGGCACACAGATGGAGAGAGAGAGGATTATTTGAAGGAATCGGCTCATGCGATTGCCAGTAGCTGGTAGGTTCAAAATGTGTAGGTCAGGTGATGGGATGATTATTACTGCAATCCTACGTCCCAAAATCTATAGCACAGACTACAGGACAAAAACGTGTGGAGAGTGAGAGAGTTCTAGCAAAATGTCTATTGATAGTCGGGAGGCAGAGTACACCCTATGGAAAAGTGTCTTTTTTTCCTAGGGCCTCAACTGATTTGCTGTGGCTCATCTACATTATGGAAGAGAATCGGAGTGACTTAAAAGCAGCTGATTTAAACACATGCATGTAGACCAGTATTTAACCAAACCACTGAACACCATAGCCCAGCCATGTTCCTTTATTTGTTGATGAAGATTTAGTTAGTTTTCACCTTTGCTATTGTGAATAGCGCTGCTAGGAACATTCACGTATAGGTGTTTGTTTGAACACCCTTTTTCAATTATTAGAGACAAATACATAGGAGGGGTATTTCTGGGTCATATGGTAAGTCTGTGGACAAATCTTTGAGGAGCTGCCAAACTAGTTTTCACAGTAGTGAACCATTCTGCATTCTCATGAGCAATGCATGTGGGTTCAAATGCACTTTTTGTTTTTTGAGTTTTTTCTGCTTACATTATTATCCTAGGAGGTGTGAAGTGGTATCTCATTGGGATTTTGATCTATGTTCATCTAAAGCCTAATGATGTTCAGCATCATTTCATGTGTTTATTGGCCATTTGTATAACTTATTTGAAGAAATGCCTATTCAAATCCATTGCCCATTTTAGAATTTGTTCGTTTATTTTTGTTATTAACTTCCAAGACTTTGTTTTCTATTCTGAACAGCTGGCCCTTATCAGATATCTGATTTAAAAATATTTTCTCACATTGTATAAAAAAGAAAATTTTTTTTCTTTTTTTATATAATATATATATATTTTTATATAGGTAGTCTTTATTCACTACCTTCATAGCTCCTTTTGACTCACAAAATATTTTATATCAAATCAAAAACCATGAAAGGTCTGTTCTAAGAACTTTCTAGTTGTAGCTGTTGCATTTAGGACTTTGACCCATTCTGACTTTATCATTACTTGCTGATTATGGGTAGATTAGAAAGGGTAGGTAGATTAGACAGGCGGGTAGGTTAGACAGGCGGGTAGATTAGACAGGTGGGGAGATCAGATAGATGGGTAGATAAGATAGGTGGGTACATCAGATAGGCAAGTAGATTAGACAGGCGAGTAGATAGGTGGGTAGATTAGAGAAGTGGACAGGTTAGATAGGTGGGCGGAGAGGCAGTTACACAAGTAGATACATAAGCAGATAGATATATAGACAGATTGCATAAATAGATTAGATACACATATACATAGAGAGATACATAGACAGACTGATAGGCAGATAGGCAGAAAGGCAGAGGGACATAGAGACATATAAACAGATAGACGATAGGCAGGAAAAGAGAGCCAGAGAAAGATACTGAGACAGACAGACAGAGAGAGAGACAGATAGAGAAGAGAGAGGATTATTTAAAGGAATTGGCTCATGCGATTGACGGGAGCTGGCAATTTCAAAATGTGTAGTTCCGGTGATGGGCTGATTATCACTGCAATCTTATGTCCCAAAATCTATAGGACAGACTACAGGACAAAAAAGCATGGAGAGGGAGAGAGTTGTAGCAAAATGTCTATTTATAGTCTGTAGACAGAATACACCCTATGTAAAACTCCGTTTATTCTCTAAGGGCCCTCAACTGATTTGCTGAGCCCCATCTACATCATGGAAGGTAATCTGATGGACTTAAGGGCAGCTGATTTAAAGTAGACTATTTGTTTAACCAAGCCACTGAACACCATAGACTAGCCAAGTTCCTTTATTTGTTGATGAACATTTAGTTAGTTTTCACCTTTGGCTATTGTGAACAGAGCTGTTACAAACATTCGTGTACAGGTGTTTGTTTGAGTACGCATTTTCAATTATCAGGGACATATACAGAGGAGGCGTATTTCTGGGTCACATGATAAGTCTATGGATAAATCATTGAGAAACTGCCAAACTGGTTTTCACAGTAGCGAACCATTTTGCATTCCCATGAGCAATGCATGAGGGTTCAAATGCACTTTTTGTTTTCTGGGTTTTTCTTCTGCTTTCAGTATTATCCTAGTAGGTCTGAAGTAGTATCTCATTGCGATTTTGAGCTACATTCATCTAAAGCCTAATGATGTTCAGCATCATTTCACGTGTTTATTGGCCACTTGTATACCTTCTTTGAAGAAATGCCTATTCAAATCCTTTGCCCAATTTATAATTTGCTTGTTTATTTTTGTTATTGACATCCAAGACTTTGTTTTCTATTGTGGACACAAGGCTTTTATCAGATCTATGATTCAAAAATATTTTCTTACATTCTATGGGTAGTCTTTCTTCACTACCTTGAGAGTGTCTTTTGATGCTGAAAATATTTTACAGAAATACAAAGCCATAAGTGGTTTCTTCTATGAGTTTTCCAGTTCTACTTCTTGCGTTTAGGAACTTGATCCATTCTGAGGTTATGATTAGTTCATGAGTATGGGTAGATTCGACAGGTAGATAGATTAGATAGGAGGGTAGATTAGTTATGCCGGTAGATTAGACAGGCGGGTAGATTAGATAGGAGATAGATTAGATAGGCGGGTAGATTAGATAGGAGAAAGATCAGATGGGTGGGTAGATTAGATAGGCAGGTAGATTACATAGGCGGGTAGATTACATAGGCAGGTAGATTAGAGAGGCGGGTAGATTAGATAGGTGGGTAGATTAGACAGGCGGATAGATTAGATAGGAGATAGATTAGATAGGCAGGTATATTAGATAGGCGGGTAGATTAGACAGGCGGGTAGATTAGACAGGCTGGTAGATTAGACATGCGGGTAGGTTACATAGGCGGGTAGATTAGATAGGCGGCTCGATTAGATAGGCGGGTCGATTAGATAGTTGGGTAGATTAGACGGGAGGGTAGATTGGATAGGAGATAGATTAGATAGGCAGGTAGATTAGATAGGCGGGTAGATTAGACAGGCGGATAGATTAGATAGGAGATAGATTAGATAGGCGGGTAGATTAGATAGGTGGGTACATTAGATAGGCTGGCAGCTGGCAGATACATAGGTAGATAGGCAGGTAGATGTATAGACAGATTTCATAAATATATTAAATACATAGGTACATAGACAGATAGAGAGGCAGAGACATAAAGAGAGATAGGCACACAGATGGAGAGAGAGAGGATTATTTGAAGGAATCGGCTCATGCGATTGCCAGTAGCTGGTAGGTTCAAAATGTGTAGGTCAGGTGATGGGATGATTATTACTGCAATCCTACGTCCCAAAATCTATAGCACAGACTACAGGACAAAAACGTGTGGAGAGTGAGAGAGTTCTAGCAAAATGTCTATTGATAGTCGGGAGGCAGAGTACACCCTATGGAAAACTGTCTTTTTTTCCTAGGGCCTCAACTGATTTGCTGTGGCTCATCTACATTATGGAAGAGAATCGGAGTGACTTAAAAGCAGCTGATTTAAACACATGCATGTAGACCAGTATTTAACCAAACCACTGAACACCATAGCCCAGCCATGTTCCTTTATTTGTTGATGAAGATTTAGTTAGTTTTCACCTTTGCTATTGTGAATAGCGCTGCTAGGAACATTCACGTATAGGTGTTTGTTTGAACACCCTTTTTCAATTATTAGAGACAAATACATAGGAGGGGTATTTCTGGGTCATATGGTAAGTCTGTGGACAAATCTTTGAGGAGCTGCCAAACTAGTTTTCACAGTAGTGAACCATTCTGCATTCTCATGAGCAATGCATGTGGGTTCAAATGCACTTTTTGTTTTTTGAGTTTTTTCTGCTTACATTATTATCCTAGGAGGTGTGAAGTGGTATCTCATTGGGATTTTGATCTATGTTCATCTAAAGCCTAATGATGTTCAGCATCCTTTCATGTGTTTATTGGCCATTTGTATAACTTATTTGAAGAAATGCCTATTCAAATCCATTGCCCATTTTAGAATTTGTTCGTTTATTTTTGTTATTAACTTCCAAGACTTTGTTTTCTATTCTGAACAGCTGGCCCTTATCAGATATCTGATTTAAAAATATTTTCTCACATTGTATAAAAAAGAAAAATTTTTTTCTTTTTTTATATAATATATATATATATTTTTATATAGGTAGTCTTTATTCACTACCTTCATAGCTCCTTTTGACTCACAAAATATTTTATATCAAATCAAAAACCATGAAAGGTCTGTTCTAAGAACTTTCTAGTTGTAGCTGTTGCATTTAGGACTTTGACCCATTCTGACTTTATCATTACTTGCTGATTATGGGTAGATTAGAAAGGGTAGGTAGATTAGACAGGCGGGTAGGTTAGACAGGCGGGTAGATTAGACAGGTGGGGAGATCAGATAGATGGGTAGATAAGATAGGTGGGTACATCAGATAGGCAAGTAGATTAGACAGGCGAGTAGATAGGTGGGTAGATTAGAGAAGTGGACAGGTTAGATAGGTGGGCGGAGAGGCAGTTACACAAGTAGATACATAAGCAGATAGATATATAGACAGATTGCATAAATAGATTAGATACACATATACATAGAGAGATACATAGACAGACTGATAGGCAGAAAGGCAGAGGGACATAGAGACATATAAACAGATAGACGATAGGCAGGAAAAGAGAGCCAGAGAAAGATACTGAGACAGACAGACAGAGAGAGAGACAGATAGAGAAGAGAGAGGATTATTTAAAGGAATTGGCTCATGCGATTGACGGGAGCTGGCAATTTCAAAATGTGTAGTTCCGGTGATGGGCTGATTATCACTGCAATCTTATGTCCCAAAATCTATAGGACAGACTACAGGACAAAAAGGCATGGAGAGGGAGAGAGTTGTAGCAAAATGTCTATTTATAGTCTGTAGACAGAATACACCCTATGTAAAACTCCGTTTATTCTCTAAGGGCCCTCAACTGATTTGCTGAGCCCCATCTACATCATGGAAGGTAATCTGATGGACTTAAGGGCAGCTGATTTAAAGTAGACTATTTGTTTAACCAAGCCACTGAACACCATAGACTAGCCAAGTTCCTTTATTTGTTGATGAACATTTAGTTAGTTTTCACCTTTGGCTATTGTGAACAGAGCTGTTACAAACATTCGTGTACAGGTGTTTGTTTGAGTACGCATTTTCAATTATCAGGGACATATACAGAGGAGGCGTATTTCTGGGTCACATGATAAGTCTATGGATAAATCATTGAGAAACTGCCAAACTGGTTTTCACAGTAGCGAACCATTTTGCATTCCCATGAGCAATGCATGAGGGTTCAAATGCACTTTTTGTTTTCTGGGTTTTTCTTCTGCTTTCAGTATTATCCTAGTAGGTCTGAAGTAGTATCTCATTGCGATTTTGAGCTACATTCATCTAAAGCCTAATGATGTTCAGCATCATTTCACGTGTTTATTGGCCACTTGTATACCTTCTTTGAAGAAATGCCTATTCAAATCCTTTGCCCAATTTATAATTTGCTTGTTTATTTTTGTTCTTGACATCCAAGACTTTGTTTTCTATTGTGGACACAAGGCTTTTATCAGATCTATGATTCAAAAATATTTTCTTACATTCTATGGGTAGTCTTTCTTCACTACCTTGAGAGTGTCTTTTGATGCTGAAAATATTTTACAGAAATACAAAGCCATAAATGGTTTCTTCTATGAGTTTTCCAGTTCTACTTCTTGCGTTTAGGAACTTGATCCATTCTGAGGTTATGATTAGTTCATGAGTATGGGTAGATTCGACAGGTAGATAGATTAGATAGGAGGGTAGATTAGTTATGCAGGTAGATTAGACAGGCGGGCAGATTAGATAGGAGATAGATTAGATAGGCGGGTAGATTAGATAGGAGAAAGATCAGATGGGTGGGTAGATTAGATAGGCAGATAGATTACATAGGCGGGTAGATTACATAGGCAGGTAGATTAGACAGGCGGGTAGATTAGATAGGTGGGTAGATTAGACAGGCGGATAGATTAGATAGGAGATAGATTAGATAGGCAGGTATATTAGATAGGTGGGTAGATTAGACAGGCGGGTAGATTAGACAGGCGGGTAGGTTACATAGGCGGGTAGATTAGATAGGCGGCTCGATTAGATAGGCGGGTCGATTAGATAGTTGGGTAGATTAGACGGGAGGGTAGATTGGATAGGAGATAGATTAGATAGGCGGGTAGATTAAATAGGAGATAGATTAGATAGGCAGGTAGATTAGATAGGCGGGTAGATTAGACAGGCGGATAGATTAGATAGGAGATAGATTAGATAGGCGGGTAGATTAGATAGGTGGGTACATTAGATAGGAAGGCAGTTGGCAGATACATAGGTAGATAGGCAGGTAGATGTATAGACAGATTTCATAAATATATTAAATACATAGGTACATAGACAGATAGAGAGGCAGAGACATAAAGAGAGATAGGCACACAGATGGAGAGAGAGAGGATTATTTGAAGGAATCGGCTCATGCGATTGCCAGTAGCTGGTAGGTTCAAAATGTGTAGGTCAGGTGATGGGATGATTATTACTGCAATCCTACGTCCCAAAATCTATAGCACAGACTACAGGACAAAAACGTGTGGAGAGTGAGAGAGTTCTAGCAAAATGTCTATTGATAGTCGGGAGGCAGAGTACACCCTATGGAAAACTGTCTTTTTTTCCTAGGGCCTCAACTGATTTGCTGTGGCTCATCTACATTATGGAAGAGAATCGGAGTGACTTAAAAGCAGCTGATTTAAACACATGCATGTAGACCAGTGTTTAACCAAACCACTGAACACCATAACCCAGCCATGTTCCTTTATTTGTTGATGAAGATTTAGTTAGTTTTCACCTTTGCTATTGTGAATAGCGCTGCTAGGAACATTCACGTATAGGTGTTTGTTTGAACACCCTTTTTCAATTATTAGAGACAAATACATAGGAGGGGTATTTCTGGGTCATATGGTAAGTCTGTGGACAAATCTTTGAGGAGCTGCCAAACTAGTTTTCACAGTAGTGAACCATTCTGCATTCTCATGAGCAATGCATGTGGGTTCAAATGCACTTTTTGTTTTTTGAGTTTTTTCTGCTTACATTATTATCCTAGGAGGTGTGAAGTGGTATCTCATTGGGATTTTGATCTATGTTCATCTAAAGCCTAATGATGTTCAGCATCATTTCATGTGTTTATTGGCCATTTGTATAACTTATTTGAAGAAATGCCTATTCAAATCCATTGCCCATTTTAGAATTTGTTCGTTTATTTTTGTTATTAACTTCCAAGACTTTGTTTTCTATTCTGAACAGCTGGCCCTTATCAGATATCTGATTTAAAAATATTTTCTCACATTGTATAAAAAAGAAAAATTTTTTTCTTTTTTTATATAATATATATATATATTTTTATATAGGTAGTCTTTATTCACTACCTTCATAGCTCCTTTTGACTCACAAAATATTTTATATCAAATCAAAAACCATGAAAGGTCTGTTCTAAGAACTTTCTAGTTGTAGCTGTTGCATTTAGGACTTTGACCCATTCTGACTTTATCATTACTTGCTGATTATGGGTAGATTAGAAAGGGTAGGTAGATTAGACAGGCGGGTAGGTTAGACAGGCGGGTAGATTAGACAGGTGGGGAGATCAGATAGATGGGTAGATAAGATAGGTGGGTACATCAGATAGGCAAGTAGATTAGACAGGCGAGTAGATAGGTGGGTAGATTAGAGAAGTGGACAGGTTAGATAGGTGGGCGGAGAGGCAGTTACACAAGTAGATACATAAGCAGATAGATATATAGACAGATTGCATAAATAGATTAGATACACATATACATAGAGAGATACATAGACAGACTGATAGGCAGATAGGCAGAAAGGCAGAGGGACATAGAGACATATAAACAGATAGACGATAGGCAGGAAAAGAGAGCCAGAGAAAGATACTGAGACAGACAGACAGAGAGAGAGACAGATAGAGAAGAGAGAGGATTATTTAAAGGAATTGGCTCATGCGATTGACGGGAGCTGGCAATTTCAAAATGTGTAGTTCCGGTGATGGGCTGATTATCACTGCAATCTTATGTCCCAAAATCTATAGGACAGACTACAGGACAAAAAAGCATGGAGAGGGAGAGAGTTGTAGCAAAATGTCTATTTATAGTCTGTAGACAGAATACACCCTATGTAAAACTCCGTTTATTCTCTAAGGGCCCTCAACTGATTTGCTGAGCCCCATCTACATCATGGAAGGTAATCTGATGGACTTAAGGGCAGCTGATTTAAAGTAGACTATTTGTTTAACCAAGCCACTGAACACCATAGACTAGCCAAGTTCCTTTATTTGTT
Organism: Elephas maximus indicus; assembly: GCF_024166365.1. Classification (NCBI taxonomy): domain Eukaryota; kingdom Metazoa; phylum Chordata; class Mammalia; order Proboscidea; family Elephantidae; genus Elephas; species Elephas maximus. The sequence continues at coordinate 136,978,810 of NC_064846.1, forward strand.
GATGAACATTTAGTTAGTTTTCACCTTTGGCTATTGTGAACAGAGCTGTTACAAACATTCGTGTACAGGTGTTTGTTTGAGTACGCATTTTCAATTATCAGGGACATATACAGAGGAGGCGTATTTCTGGGTCACATGATAAGTCTATGGATAAATCATTGAGAAACTGCCAAACTGGTTTTCACAGTAGCGAACCATTTTGCATTCCCATGAGCAATGCATGAGGGTTCAAATGCACTTTTTGTTTTCTGGGTTTTTCTTCTGCTTTCAGTATTATCCTAGTAGGTCTGAAGTAGTATCTCATTGCGATTTTGAGCTACATTCATCTAAAGCCTAATGATGTTCAGCATCATTTCACGTGTTTATTGGCCACTTGTATACCTTCTTTGAAGAAATGCCTATTCAAATCCTTTGCCCAATTTATAATTTGCTTGTTTATTTTTGTTCTTGACATCCAAGACTTTGTTTTCTATTGTGGACACAAGGCTTTTATCAGATCTATGATTCAAAAATATTTTCTTACATTCTATGGGTAGTCTTTCTTCACTACCTTGAGAGTGTCTTTTGATGCTGAAAATATTTTACAGAAATACAAAGCCATAAGTGGTTTCTTCTATGAGTTTTCCAGTTCTACTTCTTGCGTTTAGGAACTTGATCCATTCTGAGGTTATGATTAGTTCATGAGTATGGGTAGATTCGACAGGTAGATAGATTAGATAGGAGGGTAGATTAGTTATGCAGGTAGATTAGACAGGCGGGTAGATTAGATAGGAGATAGATTAGATAGGCGGGTAGATTAGATAGGAGAAAGATCAGATGGGTGGGTAGATTAGATAGGCAGATAGATTACATAGGCGGGTAGATTACATAGGCAGGTAGATTAGACAGGCGGGTAGATTAGATAGGTGGGTAGATTAGACAGGCGGATAGATTAGATAGGAGATAGATTAGATAGGCAGGTATATTAGATAGGTGGGTAGATTAGACAGGCGGGTAGATTAGACAGGCGGGTAGGTTACATAGGCGGGTAGATTAGATAGGCGGCTCGATTAGATAGGCGGGTCGATTAGATAGTTGGGTAGATTAGACGGGAGGGTAGATTGGATAGGAGATAGATTAGATAGGCGGGTAGATTAAATAGGAGATAGATTAGATAGGCAGGTAGATTAGATAGGCGGGTAGATTAGACAGGCGGATAGATTAGATAGGAGATAGATTAGATAGGCGGGTAGATTAGATAGGTGGGTACATTAGATAGGAAGGCAGTTGGCAGATACATAGGTAGATAGGCAGGTAGATGTATAGACAGATTTCATAAATATATTAAATACATAGGTACATAGACAGATAGAGAGGCAGAGACATAAAGAGAGATAGGCACACAGATGGAGAGAGAGAGGATTATTTGAAGGAATCGGCTCATGCGATTGCCAGTAGCTGGTAGGTTCAAAATGTGTAGGTCAGGTGATGGGATGATTATTACTGCAATCCTACGTCCCAAAATCTATAGCACAGACTACAGGACAAAAACGTGTGGAGAGTGAGAGAGTTCTAGCAAAATGTCTATTGATAGTCGGGAGGCAGAGTACACCCTATGGAAAACTGTCTTTTTTTCCTAGGGCCTCAACTGATTTGCTGTGGCTCATCTACATTATGGAAGAGAATCGGAGTGACTTAAAAGCAGCTGATTTAAACACATGCATGTAGACCAGTATTTAACCAAACCACTGAACACCATAGCCCAGCCATGTTCCTTTATTTGTTGATGAAGATTTAGTTAGTTTTCACCTTTGCTATTGTGAATAGCGCTGCTAGGAACATTCACGTATAGGTGTTTGTTTGAACACCCTTTTTCAATTATTAGAGACAAATACATAGGAGGGGTATTTCTGGGTCATATGGTAAGTCTGTGGACAAATCTTTGAGGAGCTGCCAAACTAGTTTTCACAGTAGTGAACCATTCTGCATTCTCATGAGCAATGCATGTGGGTTCAAATGCACTTTTTGTTTTTTGAGTTTTTTCTGCTTACATTATTATCCTAGGAGGTGTGAAGTGGTATCTCATTGGGATTTTGATCTATGTTCATCTAAAGCCTAATGAGGTTCAGCATCATTTCATGTGTTTATTGGCCATTTGTATAACTTATTTGAAGAAATGCCTATTCAAATCCATTGCCCATTTTAGAATTTGTTCGTTTATTTTTGTTATTAACTTCCAAGACTTTGTTTTCTATTCTGAACAGCTGGCCCTTATCAGATATCTGATTTAAAAATATTTTCTCACATTGTATAAAAAAGAAAAATTTTTTTCTTTTTTTATATAATATATATATATATTTTTATATAGGTAGTCTTTATTCACTACCTTCATAGCTCCTTTTGACTCACAAAATATTTTATATCAAATGAAAAACCATGAAAGGTCTGTTCTAAGAACTTTCTAGTTGTAGCTGTTGCATTTAGGACTTTGACCCATTCTGACTTTATCATTACTTGCTGATTATGGGTAGATTAGAAAGGGTAGGTAGATTAGACAGGCGGGTAGGTTAGACAGGCGGGTAGATTAGACAGGTGGGGAGATCAGATAGATGGGTAGATAAGATAGGTGGGTACATCAGATAGGCAAGTAGATTAGACAGGCGAGTAGATAGGTGGGTAGATTAGAGAAGTGGACAGGTTAGATAGGTGGGCGGAGAGGCAGTTACACAAGTAGATACATAAGCAGATAGATATATAGACAGATTGCATAAATAGATTAGATACACATATACATAGAGAGATACATAGACAGACTGATAGGCAGATAGGCAGAAAGGCAGAGGGACATAGAGACATATAAACAGATAGACGATAGGCAGGAAAAGAGAGCCAGAGAAAGATACTGAGACAGACAGACAGAGAGAGAGACAGATAGAGAAGAGAGAGGATTATTTAAAGGAATTGGCTCATGCGATTGACGGGAGCTGGCAATTTCAAAATGTGTAGTTCCGGTGATGGGCTGATTATCACTGCAATCTTATGTCCCAAAATCTATAGGACAGACTACAGGACAAAAAAGCATGGAGAGGGAGAGAGTTGTAGCAAAATGTCTATTTATAGTCTGTAGACAGAATACACCCTATGTAAAACTCCGTTTATTCTCTAAGGGCCCTCAACTGATTTGCTGAGCCCCATCTACATCATGGAAGGTAATCTGATGGACTTAAGGGCAGCTGATTTAAAGTAGACTATTTGTTTAACCAAGCCACTGAACACCATAGACTAGCCAAGTTCCTTTATTTGTTGATGAACATTTAGTTAGTTTTCACCTTTGGCTATTGTGAACAGAGCTGTTACAAACATTCGTGTACAGGTGTTTGTTTGAGTACGCATTTTCAATTATCAGGGACATATACAGAGGAGGCGTATTTCTGGGTCACATGATAAGTCTATGGATAAATCATTGAGAAACTGCCAAACTGGTTTTCACAGTAGCGAACCATTTTGCATTCCCATGAGCAATGCATGAGGGTTCAAATGCACTTTTTGTTTTCTGGGTTTTTCTTCTGCTTTCAGTATTATCCTAGTAGGTCTGAAGTAGTATCTCATTGCGATTTTGAGCTACATTCATCTAAAGCCTAATGATGTTCAGCATCATTTCACGTGTTTATTGGCCACTTGTATACCTTCTTTGAAGAAATGCCTATTCAAATCCTTTGCCCAATTTATAATTTGCTTGTTTATTTTTGTTCTTGACATCCAAGACTTTGTTTTCTATTGTGGACACAAGGCTTTTATCAGATCTATGATTCAAAAATATTTTCTTACATTCTATGGGTAGTCTTTCTTCACTACCTTGAGAGTGTCTTTTGATGCTGAAAATATTTTACAGAAATACAAAGCCATAAGTGGTTTCTTCTATGAGTTTTCCAGTTCTACTTCTTGCGTTTAGGAACTTGATCCATTCTGAGGTTATGATTAGTTCATGAGTATGGGTAGATTCGACAGGTAGATAGATTAGATAGGAGGGTAGATTAGTTATGCCGGTAGATTAGACAGGCGGGTAGATTAGATAGGAGATAGATTAGATAGGCGGGTAGATTAGATAGGAGAAAGATCAGATGGGTGGGTAGATTAGATAGGCAGGTAGATTACATAGGCGGGTAGATTACATAGGCAGGTAGATTAGAGAGGCGGGTAGATTAGATAGGTGGGTAGATTAGACAGGCGGAGAGATTAGATAGGAGATAGATTAGATAGGCAGGTATATTAGATAGGCGGGTAGATTAGACAGGCGGGTAGATTAGACAGGCGGGTAGATTAGACAGGCGGGTAGGTTACATAGGCGGGTAGATTAGATAGGCGGCTCGATTAGATAGGCGGGTCGATTAGATAGTTGGGTAGATTAGACGGGAGGGTAGATTGGATAGGAGATAGATTAGATAGGCGGGTAGATTAAATAGGAGATAGATTAGATAGGCAGGTAGATTAGATAGGCGGGTAGATTAGACAGGCGGATAGATTAGATAGGAGATAGATTAGATAGGCGGGTAGATTAGATAGGTGGGTACATTAGATAGGCTGGCAGTTGGCAGATACATAGGTAGATAGGCAGGTAGATGTATAGACAGATTTCATAAATATATTAAATACATAGGTACATAGACAGATAGAGAGGCAGAGACATAAAGAGAGATAGGCACACAGATGGAGAGAGAGAGGATTATTTGAAGGAATCGGCTCATGCGATTGCCAGTAGCTGGTAGGTTCAAAATGTGTAGGTCAGGTGATGGGATGATTATTACTGCAATCCTACGTCCCAAAATCTATAGCACAGACTACAGGACAAAAACGTGTGGAGAGTGAGAGAGTTCTAGCAAAATGTCTATTGATAGTCGGGAGGCAGAGTACACCCTATGGAAAACTGTCTTTTTTTCCTAGGGCCTCAACTGATTTGCTGTGGCTCATCTACATTATGGAAGAGAATCGGAGTGACTTAAAAGCAGCTGATTTAAACACATGCATGTAGACCAGTGTTTAACCAAACCACTGAACACCATAACCCAGCCATGTTCCTTTATTTGTTGATGAAGATTTAGTTAGTTTTCACCTTTGCTATTGTGAATAGCGCTGCTAGGAACATTCACGTATAGGTGTTTGTTTGAACACCCTTTTTCAATTATTAGAGACAAATACATAGGAGGGGTATTTCTGGGTCATATGGTAAGTCTGTGGACAAATCTTTGAGGAGCTGCCAAACTAGTTTTCACAGTAGTGAACCATTCTGCATTCTCATGAGCAATGCATGTGGGTTCAAATGCACTTTTTGTTTTTTGAGTTTTTTCTGCTTACATTATTATCCTAGGAGGTGTGAAGTGGTATCTCATTGGGATTTTGATCTATGTTCATCTAAAGCCTAATGATGTTCAGCATCATTTCATGTGTTTATTGGCCATTTGTATAACTTATTTGAAGAAATGCCTATTCAAATCCATTGCCCATTTTAGAATTTGTTCGTTTATTTTTGTTATTAACTTCCAAGACTTTGTTTTCTATTCTGAACAGCTGGCCCTTATCAGATTTAAAAATATTTTCTCACATTGTATAAAAAAGAAAATTTTTTTTCTTTTTTTATATAATATATATATATATTTTTATATAGGTAGTCTTTATTCACTACCTTCATAGCTCCTTTTGACTCACAAAATATTTTATATCAAATCAAAAACCATGAAAGGTCTGTTCTAAGAACTTTCTAGTTGTAGCTGTTGCATTTAGGACTTTGACCCATTCTGACTTTATCATTACTTGCTGATTATGGGTAGATTAGAAAGGGTAGGTAGATTAGACAGGCGGGTAGGTTAGACAGGCGGGTAGATTAGACAGGTGGGGAGATCAGATAGATGGGTAGATAAGATAGGTGGGTACATCAGATAGGCAAGTAGATTAGACAGGCGAGTAGATAGGTGGGTAGATTAGAGAAGTGGACAGGTTAGATAGGTGGGCGGAGAGGCAGTTACACAAGTAGATACATAAGCAGATAGATATATAGACAGATTGCATAAATAGATTAGATACACATATACATAGAGAGATACATAGACAGACTGATAGGCAGATAGGCAGAAAGGCAGAGGGACATAGAGACATATAAACAGATAGACGATAGGCAGGAAAAGAGAGCCAGAGAAAGATACTGAGACAGACAGACAGAGAGAGAGACAGATAGAGAAGAGAGGATTATTTAAAGGAATTGGCTCATGCGATTGACGGGAGCTGGCAATTTCAAAATGTGTAGTTCCGGTGATGGGCTGATTATCACTGCAATCTTATGTCCCAAAATCTATAGGACAGACTACAGGACAAAAAAGCATGGAGAGGGAGAGAGTTGTAGCAAAATGTCTATTTATAGTCTGTAGACAGAATACACCGTATGTAAAACTCCGTTTATTCTCTAAGGGCCCTCAACTGATTTGCTGAGCCCCATCTACATCATGGAAGGTAATCTGATGGACTTAAGGGCAGCTGATTTAAAGTAGACTATTTGTTTAACCAAGCCACTGAACACCATAGACTAGCCAAGTTCCTTTATTTGTTGATGAACATTTAGTTAGTTTTCACCTTTGGCTATTGTGAACAGAGCTGTTACAAACATTCGTGTACAGGTGTTTGTTTGAGTACGCATTTTCAATTATCAGGGACATATACAGAGGAGGCGTATTTCTGGGTCACATGATAAGTCTATGGATAAATCATTGAGAAACTGCCAAACTGGTTTTCACAGTAGCGAACCATTTTGCATTCCCATGAGCAATGCATGAGGGTTCAAATGCACTTTTTGTTTTCTGGGTTTTTCTTCTGCTTTCAGTATTATCCTAGTAGGTCTGAAGTAGTATCTCATTGCGATTTTGAGCTACATTCATCTAAAGCCTAATGATGTTCAGCATCATTTCACGTGTTTATTGGCCACTTGTATACCTTCTTTGAAGAAATGCCTATTCAAATCCTTTGCCCAATTTATAATTTGCTTGTTTATTTTTGTTATTGACATCCAAGACTTTGTTTTCTATTGTGGACACAAGGCTTTTATCAGATCTATGATTCAAAAATATTTTCTTACATTCTATGGGTAGTCTTTCTTCACTACCTTGAGAGTGTCTTTTGATGCTGAAAATATTTTACAGAAATACAAAGCCATAAGTGGTTTCTTCTATGAGTTTTCCAGTTCTACTTCTTGCGTTTAGGAACTTGATCCATTCTGAGGTTATGATTAGTTCATGAGTATGGGTAGATTCGACAGGTAGATAGATTAGATAGGAGGGTAGATTAGTTATGCCGGTAGATTAGACAGGCGGGTAGATTAGATAGGAGATAGATTAGATAGGCGGGTAGATTAGATAGGAGAAAGATCAGATGGGTGGGTAGATTAGATAGGCAGGTAGATTACATAGGCGGGTAGATTACATAGGCAGGTAGATTAGAGAGGCGGGTAGATTAGATAGGTGGGTAGATTAGACAGGCGGATAGATTAGATAGGAGATAGATTAGATAGGCAGGTATATTAGATAGGCGGGTAGATTAGACAGGCGGGTAGATTAGACAGGCGGGTAGATTAGACAGGCGGGTAGGTTACATAGGCGGGTAGATTAGATAGGCGGCTCGATTAGATAGGCGGGTCGATTAGATAGTTGGGTAGATTAGACGGGAGGGTAGATTGGATAGGAGATAGATTAGATAGGCGGGTAGATTAAATAGGAGATAGATTAGATAGGCAGGTAGATTAGATAGGCGGGTAGATTAGACAGGCGGATAGATTAGATAGGAGATAGATTAGATAGGCGGGTAGATTAGATAGGTGGGTACATTAGATAGGAAGGCAGTTGGCAGATACATAGGTAGATAGGCAGGTAGATGTATAGACAGATTTCATGAATATATTAAATACATAGGTACATAGACAGATAGAGAGGCAGAGACATAAAGAGAGATAGGCACACAGATGGAGAGAGAGAGGATTATTTGAAGGAATCGGCTCATGCGATTGCCAGTAGCTGGTAGGTTCAAAATGTGTAGGTCAGGTGATGGGATGATTATTACTGCAATCCTACGTCCCAAAATCTATAGCACAGACTACAGGACAAAAACGTGTGGAGAGTGAGAGAGTTCTAGCAAAATGTCTATTGATAGTCGGGAGGCAGAGTACACCCTATGGAAAACTGTCTCTTTTTCCTAGGGCCTCAACTGATTTGCTGTGGCTCATCTACATTATGGAAGAGAATCGGAGTGACTTAAAAGCAGCTGATTTAAACACATGCATGTAGACCAGTGTTTAACCAAACCACTGAACACCATAACCCAGCCATGTTCCTTTATTTGTTGATGAAGATTTAGTTAGTTTTCACCTTTGCTATTGTGAATAGCGCTGCTAGGAACATTCACGTATAGGTGTTTGTTTGAACACCCTTTTTCAATTATTAGAGACAAATACATAGGAGGGGTATTTCTGGGTCATATGGTAAGTCTGTGGACAAATCTTTGAGGAGCTGCCAAACTAGTTTTCACAGTAGTGAACCATTCTGCATTCTCATGAGCAATGCATGTGGGTTCAAATGCACTTTTTGTTTTTTGAGTTTTTTCTGCTTACATTATTATCCTAGGAGGTGTGAAGTGGTATCTCATTGGGATTTTGATCTATGTTCATCTAAAGCCTAATGATGTTCAGCATCATTTCATGTGTTTATTGGCCATTTGTATAACTTATTTGAAGAAATGCCTATTCAAATCCATTGCCCATTTTAGAATTTGTTCGTTTATTTTTGTTATTAACTTCCAAGACTTTGTTTTCTATTCTGAACAGCTGGCCCTTATCAGATATCTGATTTAAAAATATTTTCTCACATTGTATAAAAAAGAAAATTTTTTTTCTTTTTTTATATAATATATATATATATTTTTAGGTAGTCTTTATTCACTACCTTCATAGCTCCTTTTGACTCACAAAATATTTTATATCAAATCAAAAACCATGAAAGGTCTGTTCTAAGAACTTTCTAGTTGTAGCTGTTGCATTTAGGACTTTGACCCATTCTGACTTTATCATTACTTGCTGATTATGGGTAGATTAGAAAGGGTAGGTAGATTAGACAGGCGGGTAGGTTAGACAGGCGGGTAGATTAGACAGGTGGGGAGATCAGATAGATGGGTAGATAAGATAGGTGGGTACATCAGATAGGCAAGTAGATTAGACAGGCGAGTAGATAGGTGGGTAGATTAGAGAAGTGGACAGGTTAGATAGGTGGGCGGAGAGGCAGTTACACAAGTAGATACATAAGCAGATAGATATATAGACAGATTGCATAAATAGATTAGATACACATATACATAGAGAGATACATAGACAGACTGATAGGCAGATAGGCAGAAAGGCAGAGGGACATAGAGACATATAAACAGATAGACGATAGGCAGGAAAAGAGAGCCAGAGAAAGATACTGAGACAGACAGACAGAGAGAGAGACAGATAGAGAAGAGAGAGGATTATTTAAAGGAATTGGCTCATGCGATTGACGGGAGCTGGCAATTTCAAAATGTGTAGTTCCGGTGATGGGCTGATTATCACTGCAATCTTATGTCCCAAAATCTATAGGACAGACTACAGGACAAAAAAGCATGGAGAGGGAGAGAGTTGTAGCAAAATGTCTATTTATAGTCTGTAGACAGAATACACCCTATGTAAAACTCCGTTTATTCTCTAAGGGCCCTCAACTGATTTGCTGAGCCCCATCTACATCATGGAAGGTAATCTGATGGACTTAAGGGCAGCTGATTTAAAGTAGACTATTTGTTTAACCAAGCCACTGAACACCATAGACTAGCCAAGTTCCTTTATTTGTTGATGAACATTTAGTTAGTTTTCACCTTTGGCTATTGTGAACAGAGCTGTTACAAACATTCGTGTACAGGTGTTTGTTTGAGTACGCATTTTCAATTATCAGGGACATATACAGAGGAGGCGTATTTCTGGGTCACATGATAAGTCTATGGATAAATCATTGAGAAACTGCCAAACTGGTTTTCACAGTAGCGAACCATTTTGCATTCCCATGAGCAATGCATGAGGGTTCAAATGCACTTTTTGTTTTCTGGGTTTTTCTTCTGCTTTCAGTATTATCCTAGTAGGTCTGAAGTAGTATCTCATTGCGATTTTGAGCTACATTCATCTAAAGCCTAATGATGTTCAGCATCATTTCACGTGTTTATTGGCCACTTGTATACCTTCTTTGAAGAAATGCCTATTCAAATCCTTTGCCCAATTTATAATTTGCTTGTTTATTTTTGTTATTGACATCCAAGACTTTGTTTTCTATTGTGGACACAAGGCTTTTATCAGATCTATGATTCAAAAATATTTTCTTACATTCTATGGGTAGTCTTTCTTCACTACCTTGAGAGTGTCTTTTGATGCTGAAAATATTTTACAGAAATACAAAGCCATAAGTGGTTTCTTCTATGAGTTTTCCAGTTCTACTTCTTGCGTTTAGGAACTTGATCCATTCTGAGGTTATGATTAGTTCATGAGTATGGGTAGATTCGACAGGTAGATAGATTAGATAGGAGGGTAGATTAGTTATGCCGGTAGATTAGACAGGCGGGTAGATTAGATAGGAGATAGATTAGATAGGCGGGTAGATTAGATAGGAGAAAGATCAGATGGGTGGGTAGATTAGATAGGCAGGTAGATTACATAGGCGGGTAGATTACATAGGCAGGTAGATTAGAGAGGCGGGTAGATTAGATAGGTGGGTAGATTAGACAGGCGGAGAGATTAGATAGGAGATAGATTAGATAGGCAGGTATATTAGATAGGCGGGTAGATTAGACAGGCGGGTAGATTAGACAGGCGGGTAGATTAGACAGGCGGGTAGGTTACATAGGCGGGTAGATTAGATAGGCGGCTCGATTAGATAGGCGGGTCGATTAGATAGTTGGGTAGATTAGACGGGAGGGTAGATTGGATAGGAGATAGATTAGATAGGCGGGTAGATTAAATAGGAGATAGATTAGATAGGCAGGTAGATTAGATAGGCGGGTAGATTAGACAGGCGGATAGATTAGATAGGAGATAGATTAGATAGGCGGGTAGATTAGATAGGTGGGTACATTAGATAGGCTGGCAGTTGGCAGATACATAGGTAGATAGGCAGGTAGATGTATAGACAGATTTCATAAATATATTAAATACATAGGTACATAGACAGATAGAGAGGCAGAGACATAAAGAGAGATAGGCACACAGATGGAGAGAGAGAGGATTATTTGAAGGAATCGGCTCATGCGATTGCCAGTAGCTGGTAGGTTCAAAATGTGTAGGTCAGGTGATGGGATGATTATTACTGCAATCCTACGTCCCAAAATCTATAGCACAGACTACAGGACAAAAACGTGTGGAGAGTGAGAGAGTTCTAGCAAAATGTCTATTGATAGTCGGGAGGCAGAGTACACCCTATGGAAAACTGTCTTTTTTTCCTAGGGCCTCAACTGATTTGCTGTGGCTCATCTACATTATGGAAGAGAATCGGAGTGACTTAAAAGCAGCTGATTTAAACACATGCATGTAGACCAGTGTTTAACCAAACCACTGAACACCATAACCCAGCCATGTTCCTTTATTTGTTGATGAAGATTTAGTTAGTTTTCACCTTTGCTATTGTGAATAGCGCTGCTAGGAACATTCACGTATAGGTGTTTGTTTGAACACCCTTTTTCAATTATTAGAGACAAATACATAGGAGGGGTATTTCTGGGTCATATGGTAAGTCTGTGGACAAATCTTTGAGGAGCTGCCAAACTAGTTTTCACAGTAGTGAACCATTCTGCATTCTCATGAGCAATGCATGTGGGTTCAAATGCACTTTTTGTTTTTTGAGTTTTTTCTGCTTACATTATTATCCTAGGAGGTGTGAAGTGGTATCTCATTGGGATTTTGATCTATGTTCATCTAAAGCCTAATGATGTTCAGCATCATTTCATGTGTTTATTGGCCATTTGTATAACTTATTTGAAGAAATGCCTATTCAAATCCATTGCCCATTTTAGAATTTGTTCGTTTATTTTTGTTATTAACTTCCAAGACTTTGTTTTCTATTCTGAACAGCTGGCCCTTATCAGATTTAAAAATATTTTCTCACATTGTATAAAAAAGAAAATTTTTTTTCTTTTTTTATATAATATATATATATATTTTTATATAGGTAGTCTTTATTCACTACCTTCATAGCTCCTTTTGACTCACAAAATATTTTATATCAAATCAAAAACCATGAAAGGTCTGTTCTAAGAACTTTCTAGTTGTAGCTGTTGCATTTAGGACTTTGACCCATTCTGACTTTATCATTACTTGCTGATTATGGGTAGATTAGAAAGGGTAGGTAGATTAGACAGGCGGGTAGGTTAGACAGGCGGGTAGATTAGACAGGTGGGGAGATCAGATAGATGGGTAGATAAGATAGGTGGGTACATCAGATAGGCAAGTAGATTAGACAGGCGAGTAGATAGGTGGGTAGATTAGAGAAGTGGACAGGTTAGATAGGTGGGCGGAGAGGCAGTTACACAAGTAGATACATAAGCAGATAGATATATAGACAGATTGCATAAATAGATTAGATACACATATACATAGAGAGATACATAGACAGACTGATAGGCAGATAGGCAGAAAGGCAGAGGGACATAGAGACATATAAACAGATAGACGATAGGCAGGAAAAGAGAGCCAGAGAAAGATACTGAGACAGACAGACAGAGAGAGAGACAGATAGAGAAGAGAGAGGATTATTTAAAGGAATTGGCTCATGCGATTGACGGGAGCTGGCAATTTCAAAATGTGTAGTTCCGGTGATGGGCTGATTATCACTGCAATCTTATGTCCCAAAATCTATAGGACAGACTACAGGACAAAAAAGCATGGAGAGGGAGAGAGTTGTAGCAAAATGTCTATTTATAGTCTGTAGACAGAATACACCGTATGTAAAACTCCGTTTATTCTCTAAGGGCCCTCAACTGATTTGCTGAGCCCCATCTACATCATGGAAGGTAATCTGATGGACTTAAGGGCAGCTGATTTAAAGTAGACTATTTGTTTAACCAAGCCACTGAACACCATAGACTAGCCAAGTTCCTTTATTTGTTGATGAACATTTAGTTAGTTTTCACCTTTGGCTATTGTGAACAGAGCTGTTACAAACATTCGTGTACAGGTGTTTGTTTGAGTACGCATTTTCAATTATCAGGGACATATACAGAGGAGGCGTATTTCTGGGTCACATGATAAGTCTATGGATAAATCATTGAGAAACTGCCAAACTGGTTTTCACAGTAGCGAACCATTTTGCATTCCCATGAGCAATGCATGAGGGTTCAAATGCACTTTTTGTTTTCTGGGTTTTTCTTCTGCTTTCAGTATTATCCTAGTAGGTCTGAAGTAGTATCTCATTGCGATTTTGAGCTACATTCATCTAAAGCCTAATGATGTTCAGCATCATTTCACGTGTTTATTGGCCACTTGTATACCTTCTTTGAAGAAATGCCTATTCAAATCCTTTGCCCAATTTATAATTTGCTTGTTTATTTTTGTTCTTGACATCCAAGACTTTGTTTTCTATTGTGGACACAAGGCTTTTATCAGATCTATGATTCAAAAATATTTTCTTACATTCTATGGGTAGTCTTTCTTCACTACCTTGAGAGTGTCTTTTGATGCTGAAAATATTTTACAGAAATACAAAGCCATAAGTGGTTTCTTCTATGAGTTTTCCAGTTCTACTTCTTGCGTTTAGGAACTTGATCCATTCTGAGGTTATGATTAGTTCATGAGTATGGGTAGATTCGACAGGTAGATAGATTAGATAGGAGGGTAGATTAGTTATGCCGGTAGATTAGACAGGCGGGTAGATTAGATAGGAGATAGATTAGATAGGCGGGTAGATTAGATAGGAGAAAGATCAGATGGGTGGGTAGATTAGATAGGCAGGTAGATTACATAGGCGGGTAGATTACATAGGCAGGTAGATTAGAGAGGCGGGTAGATTAGATAGGTGGGTAGATTAGACAGGCGGATAGATTAGATAGGAGATAGATTAGATAGGCAGGTATATTAGATAGGCGGGTAGATTAGACAGGCGGGTAGATTAGACAGGCGGGTAGATTAGACAGGCGGGTAGGTTACATAGGCGGGTAGATTAGATAGGCGGCTCGATTAGATAGGCGGGTCGATTAGATAGTTGGGTAGATTAGACGGGAGGGTAGATTGGATAGGAGATAGATTAGATAGGCGGGTAGATTAAATAGGAGATAGATTAGATAGGCAGGTAGATTAGATAGGCGGGTAGATTAGACAGGCGGATAGATTAGATAGGAGATAGATTAGATAGGCGGGTAGATTAGATAGGTGGGTACATTAGATAGGAAGGCAGTTGGCAGATACATAGGTAGATAGGCAGGTAGATGTATAGACAGATTTCATGAATATATTAAATACATAGGTACATAGACAGATAGAGAGGCAGAGACATAAAGAGAGATAGGCACACAGATGGAGAGAGAGAGGATTATTTGAAGGAATCGGCTCATGCGATTGCCAGTAGCTGGTAGGTTCAAAATGTGTAGGTCAGGTGATGGGATGATTATTACTGCAATCCTACGTCCCAAAATCTATAGCACAGACTACAGGACAAAAACGTGTGGAGAGTGAGAGAGTTCTAGCAAAATGTCTATTGATAGTCGGGAGGCAGAGTACACCCTATGGAAAACTGTCTCTTTTTCCTAGGGCCTCAACTGATTTGCTGTGGCTCATCTACATTATGGAAGAGAATCGGAGTGACTTAAAAGCAGCTGATTTAAACACATGCATGTAGACCAGTGTTTAACCAAACCACTGAACACCATAACCCAGCCATGTTCCTTTATTTGTTGATGAAGATTTAGTTAGTTTTCACCTTTGCTATTGTGAATAGCGCTGCTAGGAACATTCACGTATAGGTGTTTGTTTGAACACCCTTTTTCAATTATTAGAGACAAATACATAGGAGGGGTATTTCTGGGTCATATGGTAAGTCTGTGGACAAATCTTTGAGGAGCTGCCAAACTAGTTTTCACAGTAGTGAACCATTCTGCATTCTCATGAGCAATGCATGTGGGTTCAAATGCACTTTTTGTTTTTTGAGTTTTTTCTGCCTACATTATTATCCTAGGAGGTGTGAAGTGGTATCTCATTGGGATTTTGATCTATGTTCATCTAAAGCCTAATGATGTTCAGCATCATTTCATGTGTTTATTGGCCATTTGTATAACTTATTTGAAGAAATGCCTATTCAAATCCATTGCCCATTTTAGAATTTGTTCGTTTATTTTTGTTATTAACTTCCAAGACTTTGTTTTCTATTCTGAACAGCTGGCCCTTATCAGATATCTGATTTAAAAATATTTTCTCACATTGTATAAAAAAGAAAATTTTTTTTCTTTTTTTATATAATATATATATATATTTTTATATAGGTAGTCTTTATTCACTACCTTCATAGCTCCTTTTGACTCACAAAATATTTTATATCAAATCAAAAACCATGAAAGGTCTGTTCTAAGAACTTTCTAGTTGTAGCTGTTGCATTTAGGACTTTGACCCATTCTGACTTTATCATTACTTGCTGATTATGGGTAGATTAGAAAGGGTAGGTAGATTAGACAGGCGGGTAGGTTAGACAGGCGGGTAGATTAGACAGGTGGGGAGATCAGATAGATGGGTAGATAAGATAGGTGGGTACATCAGATAGGCAAGTAGATTAGACAGGCGAGTAGATAGGTGGGTAGATTAGAGAAGTGGACAGGTTAGATAGGTGGGCGGAGAGGCAGTTACACAAGTAGATACATAAGCAGATAGATATATAGACAGATTGCATAAATAGATTAGATACACATATACATAGAGAGATACATAGACAGACTGATAGGCAGATAGGCAGAAAGGCAGAGGGACATAGAGACATATAAACAGATAGACGATAGGCAGGAAAAGAGAGCCAGAGAAAGATACTGAGACAGACAGACAGAGAGAGAGACAGATAGAGAAGAGAGAGGATTATTTAAAGGAATTGGCTCATGCGATTGACGGGAGCTGGCAATTTCAAAATGTGTAGTTCCGGTGATGGGCTGATTATCACTGCAATCTTATGTCCCAAAATCTATAGGACAGACTACAGGACAAAAAAGCATGGAGAGGGAGAGAGTTGTAGCAAAATGTCTATTTATAGTCTGTAGACAGAATACACCGTATGTAAAACTCCGTTTATTCTCTAAGGGCCCTCAACTGATTTGCTGAGCCCCATCTACATCATGGAAGGTAATCTGATGGACTTAAGGGCAGCTGATTTAAAGTAGACTATTTGTTTAACCAAGCCACTGAACACCATAGACTAGCCAAGTTCCTTTATTTGTTGATGAACATTTAGTTAGTTTTCACCTTTGGCTATTGTGAACAGAGCTGTTACAAACATTCGTGTACAGGTGTTTGTTTGAGTACGCATTTTCAATTATCAGGGACATATACAGAGGAGGCGTATTTCTGGGTCACATGATAAGTCTATGGATAAATCATTGAGAAACTGCCAAACTGGTTTTCACAGTAGCGAACCATTTTGCATTCCCATGAGCAATGCATGAGGGTTCAAATGCACTTTTTGTTTTCTGGGTTTTTCTTCTGCTTTCAGTATTATCCTAGTAGGTCTGAAGTAGTATCTCATTGCGATTTTGAGCTACATTCATCTAAAGCCTAATGATGTTCAGCATCATTTCACGTGTTTATTGGCCACTTGTATACCTTCTTTGAAGAAATGCCTATTCAAATCCTTTGCCCAATTTATAATTTGCTTGTTTATTTTTGTTCTTGACATCCAAGACTTTGTTTTCTATTGTGGACACAAGGCTTTTATCAGATCTATGATTCAAAAATATTTTCTTACATTCTATGGGTAGTCTTTCTTCACTACCTTGAGAGTGTCTTTTGATGCTGAAAATATTTTACAGAAATACAAAGCCATAAGTGGTTTCTTCTATGAGTTTTCCAGTTCTACTTCTTGCGTTTAGGAACTTGATCCATTCTGAGGTTATGATTAGTTCATGAGTATGGGTAGATTCGACAGGTAGATAGATTAGATAGGAGGGTAGATTAGTTATGCCGGTAGATTAGACAGGCGGGTAGATTAGATAGGAGATAGATTAGATAGGCGGGTAGATTAGATAGGAGAAAGATCAGATGGGTGGGTAGATTAGATAGGCAGGTAGATTACATAGGCGGGTAGATTACATAGGCAGGTAGATTAGAGAGGCGGGTAGATTAGATAGGTGGGTAGATTAGACAGGCGGATAGATTAGATAGGAGATAGATTAGATAGGCAGGTATATTAGATAGGCGGGTAGATTAGACAGGCGGGTAGATTAGACAGGCGGGTAGATTAGACAGGCGGGTAGGTTACATAGGCGGGTAGATTAGATAGGCGGCTCGATTAGATAGGCGGGTCGATTAGATAGTTGGGTAGATTAGACGGGAGGGTAGATTGGATAGGAGATAGATTAGATAGGCGGGTAGATTAAATAGGAGATAGATTAGATAGGCAGGTAGATTAGATAGGCGGGTAGATTAGACAGGCGGATAGATTAGATAGGAGATAGATTAGATAGGCGGGTAGATTAGATAGGTGGGTACATTAGATAGGCTGGCAGTTGGCAGATACATAGGTAGATAGGCAGGTAGATGTATAGACAGATTTCATAAATATATTAAATACATAGGTACATAGACAGATAGAGAGGCAGAGACATAAAGAGAGATAGGCAGACAGATGGAGAGAGAGAGGATTATTTGAAGGAATCGGCTCATGCGATTGCCAGTAGCTGGTAGGTTCAAAATGTGTAGGTCAGGTGATGGGATGATTATTACTGCAATCCTACGTCCCAAAATCTATAGCACAGACTACAGGACAAAAACGTGTGGAGAGTGAGAGAGTTCTAGCAAAATGTCTATTGATAGTCGGGAGGCAGAGTACACCCTATGGAAAACTGTCTTTTTTTCCTAGGGCCTCAACTGATTTGCTGTGGCTCATCTACATTATGGAAGAGAATCGGAGTGACTTAAAAGCAGCTGATTTAAACACATGCATGTAGACCAGTGTTTAACCAAACCACTGAACACCATAACCCAGCCATGTTCCTTTATTTGTTGATGAAGATTTAGTTAGTTTTCACCTTTGCTATTGTGAATAGCGCTGCTAGGAACATTCACGTATAGGTGTTTGTTTGAACACCCTTTTTCAATTATTAGAGACAAATACATAGGAGGGGTATTTCTGGGTCATATGGTAAGTCTGTGGACAAATCTTTGAGGAGCTGCCAAACTAGTTTTCACAGTAGTGAACCATTCTGCATTCTCATGAGCAATGCATGTGGGTTCAAATGCACTTTTTGTTTTTTGAGTTTTTTCTGCTTACATTATTATCCTAGGAGGTGTGAAGTGGTATCTCATTGGGATTTTGATCTATGTTCATCTAAAGCCTAATGATGTTCAGCATCATTTCATGTGTTTATTGGCCATTTGTATAACTTATTTGAAGAAATGCCTATTCAAATCCATTGCCCATTTTAGAATTTGTTCGTTTATTTTTGTTATTAACTTCCAAGACTTTGTTTTCTATTCTGAACAGCTGGCCCTTATCAGATATCTGATTTAAAAATATTTTCTCACATTGTATAAAAAAGAAAATTTTTTTTCTTTTTTTATATAATATATATATATATTTTTATATAGGTAGTCTTTATTCACTACCTTCATAGCTCCTTTTGACTCACAAAATATTTTATATCAAATCAAAAACCATGAAAGGTCTGTTCTAAGAACTTTCTAGTTGTAGCTGTTGCATTTAGGACTTTGACCCATTCTGACTTTATCATTACTTGCTGATTATGGGTAGATTAGAAAGGGTAGGTAGATTAGACAGGCGGGTAGGTTAGACAGGCGGGTAGATTAGACAGGTGGGGAGATCAGATAGATGGGTAGATAAGATAGGTGGGTACATCAGATAGGCAAGTAGATTAGACAGGCGAGTAGATAGGTGGGTAGATTAGAGAAGTGGACAGGTTAGATAGGTGGGCGGAGAGGCAGTTACACAAGTAGATACATAAGCAGATAGATATATAGACAGATTGCATAAATAGATTAGATACACATATACATAGAGAGATACATAGACAGACTGATAGGCAGATAGGCAGAAAGGCAGAGGGACATAGAGACATATAAACAGATAGACGATAGGCAGGAAAAGAGAGCCAGAGAAAGATACTGAGACAGACAGACAGAGAGAGAGACAGATAGAGAAGAGAGAGGATTATTTAAAGGAATTGGCTCATGCGATTGACGGGAGCTGGCAATTTCAAAATGTGTAGTTCCGGTGATGGGCTGATTATCACTGCAATCTTATGTCCCAAAATCTATAGGACAGACTACAGGACAAAAAAGCATGGAGAGGGAGAGAGTTGTAGCAAAATGTCTATTTATAGTCTGTAGACAGAATACACCGTATGTAAAACTCCGTTTATTCTCTAAGGGCCCTCAACTGATTTGCTGAGCCCCATCTACATCATGGAAGGTAATCTGATGGACTTAAGGGCAGCTGATTTAAAGTAGACTATTTGTTTAACCAAGCCACTGAACACCATAGACTAGCCAAGTTCCTTTATTTGTTGATGAACATTTAGTTAGTTTTCACCTTTGGCTATTGTGAACAGAGCTGTTACAAACATTCGTGTACAGGTGTTTGTTTGAGTACGCATTTTCAATTATCAGGGACATATACAGAGGAGGCGTATTTCTGGGTCACATGATAAGTCTATGGATAAATCATTGAGAAACTGCCAAACTGGTTTTCACAGTAGCGAACCATTTTGCATTCCCATGAGCAATGCATGAGGGTTCAAATGCACTTTTTGTTTTCTGGGTTTTTCTTCTGCTTTCAGTATTATCCTAGTAGGTCTGAAGTAGTATCTCATTGCGATTTTGAGCTACATTCATCTAAAGCCTAATGATGTTCAGCATCATTTCACGTGTTTATTGGCCACTTGTATACCTTCTTTGAAGAAATGCCTATTCAAATCCTTTGCCCAATTTATAATTTGCTTGTTTATTTTTGTTCTTGACATCCAAGACTTTGTTTTCTATTGTGGACACAAGGCTTTTATCAGATCTATGATTCAAAAATATTTTCTTACATTCTATGGGTAGTCTTTCTTCACTACCTTGAGAGTGTCTTTTGATGCTGAAAATATTTTACAGAAATACAAAGCCATAAGTGGTTTCTTCTATGAGTTTTCCAGTTCTACTTCTTGCGTTTAGGAACTTGATCCATTCTGAGGTTATGATTAGTTCATGAGTATGGGTAGATTCGACAGGTAGATAGATTAGATAGGAGGGTAGATTAGTTATGCCGGTAGATTAGACAGGCGGGTAGATTAGATAGGAGAAAGATCAGATGGGTGGGTAGATTAGATAGGCAGGTAGATTACATAGGCGGGTAGATTACATAGGCAGGTAGATTAGAGAGGCGGGTAGATTAGATAGGTGGGTAGATTAGACAGGCGGATAGATTAGATAGGAGATAGATTAGATAGGCAGGTATATTAGATAGGCGGGTAGATTAGACAGGCGGGTAGATTAGACAGGCGGGTAGATTAGACAGGCGGGTAGGTTACATAGGCGGGTAGATTAGATAGGCGGCTCGATTAGATAGGCGGGTCGATTAGATAGTTGGGTAGATTAGACGGGAGGGTAGATTGGATAGGAGATAGATTAGATAGGCGGGTAGATTAAATAGGAGATAGATTAGATAGGCAGGTAGATTAGATAGGCGGGTAGATTAGACAGGCGGATAGATTAGATAGGAGATAGATTAGATAGGCGGGTAGATTAGATAGGTGGGTACATTAGATAGGCTGGCAGTTGGCAGATACATAGGTAGATAGGCAGGTAGATGTATAGACAGATTTCATAAATATATTAAATACATAGGTACATAGACAGATAGAGAGGCAGAGACATAAAGAGAGATAGGCACACAGATGGAGAGAGAGAGGATTATTTGAAGGAATCGGCTCATGCGATTGCCAGTAGCTGGTAGGTTCAAAATGTGTAGGTCAGGTGATGGGATGATTATTACTGCAATCCTACGTCCCAAAATCTATAGCACAGACTACAGGACAAAAACGTGTGGAGAGTGAGAGAGTTCTAGCAAAATGTCTATTGATAGTCGGGAGGCAGAGTACACCCTATGGAAAACTGTCTTTTTTTCCTAGGGCCTCAACTGATTTGCTGTGGCTCATCTACATTATGGAAGAGAATCGGAGTGACTTAAAAGCAGCTGATTTAAACACATGCATGTAGACCAGTATTTAACCAAACCACTGAACACCATAGCCCAGCCATGTTCCTTTATTTGTTGATGAAGATTTAGTTAGTTTTCACCTTTGCTATTGTGAATAGCGCTGCTAGGAACATTCACGTATAGGTGTTTGTTTGAACACCCTTTTTCAATTATTAGAGACAAATACATAGGAGGGGTATTTCTGGGTCATATGGTAAGTCTGTGGACAAATCTTTGAGGAGCTGCCAAACTAGTTTTCACAGTAGTGAACCATTCTGCATTCTCATGAGCAATGCATGTGGGTTCAAATGCACTTTTTGTTTTTTGAGTTTTTTCTGCTTACATTATTATCCTAGGAGGTGTGAAGTGGTATCTCATTGGGATTTTGATCTATGTTCATCTAAAGCCTAATGATGTTCAGCATCATTTCATGTGTTTATTGGCCATTTGTATAACTTATTTGAAGAAATGCCTATTCAAATCCATTGCCCATTTTAGAATTTGTTCGTTTATTTTTGTTATTAACTTCCAAGACTTTGTTTTCTATTCTGAACAGCTGGCCCTTATCAGATATCTGATTTAAAAATATTTTCTCACATTGTATAAAAAAGAAAATTTTTTTTCTTTTTTTATATAATATATATATATATTTTTATATAGGTAGTCTTTATTCACTACCTTCATAGCTCCTTTTGACTCACAAAATATTTTATATCAAATCAAAAACCATGAAAGGTCTGTTCTAAGAACTTTCTAGTTGTAGCTGTTGCATTTAGGACTTTGACCCATTCTGACTTTATCATTACTTGCTGATTATGGGTAGATTAGAAAGGGTAGGTAGATTAGACAGGCGGGTAGGTTAGACAGGCGGGTAGATTAGACAGGTGGGGAGATCAGATAGATGGGTAGATAAGATAGGTGGGTACATCAGATAGGCAAGTAGATTAGACAGGCGAGTAGATAGGTGGGTAGATTAGAGAAGTGGACAGGTTAGATAGGTGGGCGGAGAGGCAGTTACACAAGTAGATACATAAGCAGATAGATATATAGACAGATTGCATAAATAGATTAGATACACATATACATAGAGAGATACATAGACAGACTGATAGGCAGATAGGCAGAAAGGCAGAGGGACATAGAGACATATAAACAGATAGACGATAGGCAGGAAAAGAGAGCCAGAGAAAGATACTGAGACAGACAGACAGAGAGAGAGACAGATAGAGAAGAGAGAGGATTATTTAAAGGAATTGGCTCATGCGATTGACGGGAGCTGGCAATTTCAAAATGTGTAGTTCCGGTGATGGGCTGATTATCACTGCAATCTTATGTCCCAAAATCTATAGGACAGACTACAGGACAAAAAAGCATGGAGAGGGAGAGAGTTGTAGCAAAATGTCTATTTATAGTCTGTAGACAGAATACACCGTATGTAAAACTCCGTTTATTCTCTAAGGGCCCTCAACTGATTTGCTGAGCCCCATCTACATCATGGAAGGTAATCTGATGGACTTAAGGGCAGCTGATTTAAAGTAGACTATTTGTTTAACCAAGCCACTGAACACCATAGACTAGCCAAGTTCCTTTATTTGTTGATGAACATTTAGTTAGTTTTCACCTTTGGCTATTGTGAACAGAGCTGTTACAAACATTCGTGTACAGGTGTTTGTTTGAGTACGCATTTTCAATTATCAGGGACATATACAGAGGAGGCGTATTTCTGGGTCACATGATAAGTCTATGGATAAATCATTGAGAAACTGCCAAACTGGTTTTCACAGTAGCGAACCATTTTGCATTCCCATGAGCAATGCATGAGGGTTCAAATGCACTTTTTGTTTTCTGGGTTTTTCTTCTGCTTTCAGTATTATCCTAGTAGGTCTGAAGTAGTATCTCATTGCGATTTTGAGCTACATTCATCTAAAGCCTAATGATGTTCAGCATCATTTCACGTGTTTATTGGCCACTTGTATACCTTCTTTGAAGAAATGCCTATTCAAATCCTTTGCCCAATTTATAATTTGCTTGTTTATTTTTGTTCTTGACATCCAAGACTTTGTTTTCTATTGTGGACACAAGGCTTTTATCAGATCTATGATTCAAAAATATTTTCTTACATTCTATGGGTAGTCTTTCTTCACTACCTTGAGAGTGTCTTTTGATGCTGAAAATATTTTACAGAAATACAAAGCCATAAGTGGTTTCTTCTATGAGTTTTCCAGTTCTACTTCTTGCGTTTAGGAACTTGATCCATTCTGAGGTTATGATTAGTTCATGAGTATGGGTAGATTCGACAGGTAGATAGATTAGATAGGAGGGTAGATTAGTTATGCCGGTAGATTAGACAGGCGGGTAGATTAGATAGGAGATAGATTAGATAGGCGGGTAGATTAGATAGGAGAAAGATCAGATGGGTGGGTAGATTAGATAGGCAGGTAGATTACATAGGCGGGTAGATTACATAGGCAGGTAGATTAGAGAGGCGGGTAGATTAGATAGGTGGGTAGATTAGACAGGCGGATAGATTAGATAGGAGATAGATTAGATAGGCAGGTATATTAGATAGGCGGGTAGATTAGACAGGCGGGTAGATTAGACAGGCGGGTAGATTAGACAGGCGGGTAGGTTACATAGGCGGGTGGATTAGATAGGCGGCTCGATTAGATAGGCGGGTCGATTAGATAGTTGGGTAGATTAGACGGGAGGGTAGATTGGATAGGAGATAGATTAGATAGGCGGGTAGATTCAATAGGAGATAGATTAGATAGGCAGGTAGATTAGATAGGCGGGTAGATTAGACAGGCGGATAGATTAGATAGGAGATAGATTAGATAGGCGGGTAGATTAGATAGGTGGGTACATTAGATAGGCTGGCAGTTGGCAGATACATAGGTAGATAGGCAGGTAGATGTATAGACAGATTTCATAAATATATTAAATACATAGGTACATAGACAGATAGAGAGGCAGAGACATAAAGAGAGATAGGCACACAGATGGAGAGAGAGAGGATTATTTGAAGGAATCGGCTCATGCGATTGCCAGTAGCTGGTAGGTTCAAAATGTGTAGGTCAGGTGATGGGATGATTATTACTGCAATCCTACGTCCCAAAATCTATAGCACAGACTACAGGACAAAAACGTGTGGAGAGTGAGAGAGTTCTAGCAAAATGTCTATTGATAGTCGGGAGGCAGAGTACACCCTATGGAAAACTGTCTTTTTTTCCTAGGGCCTCAACTGATTTGCTGTGGCTCATCTACATTATGGAAGAGAATCGGAGTGACTTAAAAGCAGCTGATTTAAACACATGCATGTAGACCAGTGTTTAACCAAACCACTGAACACCATAACCCAGCCATGTTCCTTTATTTGTTGATGAAGATTTAGTTAGTTTTCACCTTTGCTATTGTGAATAGCGCTGCTAGGAACATTCACGTATAGGTGTTTGTTTGAACACCCTTTTTCAATTATTAGAGACAAATACATAGGAGGGGTATTTCTGGGTCATATGGTAAGTCTGTGGACAAATCTTTGAGGAGCTGCCAAACTAGTTTTCACAGTAGTGAACCATTCTGCATTCTCATGAGCAATG
Organism: Elephas maximus indicus; assembly: GCF_024166365.1. Lineage (NCBI taxonomy): Eukaryota > Metazoa > Chordata > Mammalia > Proboscidea > Elephantidae > Elephas > Elephas maximus. Next base: position 137,003,846 of record NC_064846.1, read on the forward strand.
CATGTGGGTTCAAATGCACTTTTTGTTTTTTGAGTTTTTTCTGCTTACATTATTATCCTAGGAGGTGTGAAGTGGTATCTCATTGGGATTTTGATCTATGTTCATCTAAAGCCTAATGATGTTCAGCATCATTTCATGTGTTTATTGGCCATTTGTATAACTTATTTGAAGAAATGCCTATTCAAATCCATTGCCCATTTTAGAATTTGTTCGTTTATTTTTGTTATTAACTTCCAAGACTTTGTTTTCTATTCTGAACAGCTGGCCCTTATCAGATATCTGATTTAAAAATATTTTCTCACATTGTATAAAAAAGAAAATTTTTTTTCTCTTTTTATATAATATATATATATATTTTTATATAGGTAGTCTTTATTCACTACCTTCATAGCTCCTTTTGACTCACAAAATATTTTATATCAAATCAAAAACCATGAAAGGTCTGTTCTAAGAACTTTCTAGTTGTAGCTGTTGCATTTAGGACTTTGACCCATTCTGACTTTATCATTACTTGCTGATTATGGGTAGATTAGAAAGGGTAGGTAGATTAGACAGGCGGGTAGGTTAGACAGGCGGGTAGATTAGACAGGTGGGGAGATCAGATAGATGGGTAGATAAGATAGGTGGGTACATCAGATAGGCAAGTAGATTAGACAGGCGAGTAGATAGGTGGGTAGATTAGAGAAGTGGACAGGTTAGATAGGTGGGCGGAGAGGCAGTTACACAAGTAGATACATAAGCAGATAGATATATAGACAGATTGCATAAATAGATTAGATACACATATACATAGAGAGATACATAGACAGACTGATAGGCAGATAGGCAGAAAGGCAGAGGGACATAGAGACATATAAACAGATAGACGATAGGCAGGAAAAGAGAGCCAGAGAAAGATACTGAGACAGACAGACAGAGAGAGAGACAGATAGAGAAGAGAGAGGATTATTTAAAGGAATTGGCTCATGCGATTGACGGGAGCTGGCAATTTCAAAATGTGTAGTTCCGGTGATGGGCTGATTATCACTGCAATCTTATGTCCCAAAATCTATAGGACAGACTACAGGACAAAAAAGCATGGAGAGGGAGAGAGTTGTAGCAAAATGTCTATTTATAGTCTGTAGACAGAATACAACCTATGTAAAACTCCGTTTATTCTCTAAGGGCCCTCAACTGATTTGCTGAGCCCCATCTACATCATGGAAGGTAATCTGATGGACTTAAGGGCAGCTGATTTAAAGTAGACTATTTGTTTAACCAAGCCACTGAACACCATAGACTAGCCAAGTTCCTTTATTTGTTGATGAACATTTAGTTAGTTTTCACCTTTGGCTATTGTGAACAGAGCTGTTACAAACATTCGTGTACAGGTGTTTGTTTGAGTACGCATTTTCAATTATCAGGGACATATACAGAGGAGGCGTATTTCTGGGTCACATGATAAGTCTATGGATAAATCATTGAGAAACTGCCAAACTGGTTTTCACAGTAGCGAACCATTTTGCATTCCCATGAGCAATGCATGAGGGTTCAAATGCACTTTTTGTTTTCTGGGTTTTTCTTCTGCTTTCAGTATTATCCTAGTAGGTCTGAAGTAGTATCTCATTGCGATTTTGAGCTACATTCATCTAAAGCCTAATGATGTTCAGCATCATTTCACGTGTTTATTGGCCACTTGTATACCTTCTTTGAAGAAATGCCTATTCAAATCCTTTGCCCAATTTATAATTTGCTTGTTTATTTTTGTTCTTGACATCCAAGACTTTGTTTTCTATTGTGGACACAAGGCTTTTATCAGATCTATGATTCAAAAATATTTTCTTACATTCTATGGGTAGTCTTTCTTCACTACCTTGAGAGTGTCTTTTGATGCTGAAAATATTTTACAGAAATACAAAGCCATAAGTGGTTTCTTCTATGAGTTTTCCAGTTCTACTTCTTGCGTTTAGGAACTTGATCCATTCTGAGGTTATGATTAGTTCATGAGTATGGGTAGATTCGACAGGTAGATAGATTAGATAGGAGGGTAGATTAGTTATGCCGGTAGATTAGACAGGCGGGTAGATTAGATAGGAGAAAGATCAGATGGGTGGGTAGATTAGATAGGCAGGTAGATTACATAGGCGGGTAGATTACATAGGCAGGTAGATTAGAGAGGCGGGTAGATTAGATAGGTGGGTAGATTAGACAGGCGGATAGATTAGATAGGAGATAGATTAGATAGGCAGGTATATTAGATAGGCGGGTAGATTAGACAGGCGGGTAGATTAGACAGGCGGGTAGATTAGACAGGCGGGTAGGTTACATAGGCGGGTAGATTAGATAGGCGGCTCGATTAGATAGGCGGGTCGATTAGATAGTTGGGTAGATTAGACGGGAGGGTAGATTGGATAGGAGATAGATTAGATAGGCGGGTAGATTAAATAGGAGATAGATTAGATAGGCAGGTAGATTAGATAGGCGGGTAGATTAGACAGGCGGATAGATTAGATAGGAGATAGATTAGATAGGCGGGTAGATTAGATAGGTGGGTACATTAGATAGGCTGGCAGTTGGCAGATACATAGGTAGATAGGCAGGTAGATGTATAGACAGATTTCATAAATATATTAAATACATAGGTACATAGACAGATAGAGAGGCAGAGACATAAAGAGAGATAGGCACACAGATGGAGAGAGAGAGGATTATTTGAAGGAATCGGCTCATGCGATTGCCAGTAGCTGGTAGGTTCAAAATGTGTAGGTCAGGTGATGGGATGATTATTACTGCAATCCTACGTCCCAAAATCTATAGCACAGACTACAGGACAAAAACGTGTGGAGAGTGAGAGAGTTCTAGCAAAATGTCTATTGATAGTCGGGAGGCAGAGTACACCCTATGGAAAACTGTCTTTTTTTCCTAGGGCCTCAACTGATTTGCTGTGGCTCATCTACATTATGGAAGAGAATCGGAGTGACTTAAAAGCAGCTGATTTAAACACATGCATGTAGACCAGTGTTTAACCAAACCACTGAACACCATAACCCAGCCATGTTCCTTTATTTGTTGATGAAGATTTAGTTAGTTTTCACCTTTGCTATTGTGAATAGCGCTGCTAGGAACATTCACGTATAGGTGTTTGTTTGAACACCCTTTTTCAATTATTAGAGACAAATACATAGGAGGGGTATTTCTGGGTCATATGGTAAGTCTGTGGACAAATCTTTGAGGAGCTGCCAAACTAGTTTTCACAGTAGTGAACCATTCTGCATTCTCATGAGCAATGCATGTGGGTTCAAATGCACTTTTTGTTTTTTGAGTTTTTTCTGCCTACATTATTATCCTAGGAGGTGTGAAGTGGTATCTCATTGGGATTTTGATCTATGTTCATCTAAAGCCTAATGATGTTCAGCATCATTTCATGTGTTTATTGGCCATTTGTATAACTTATTTGAAGAAATGCCTATTCAAATCCATTGCCCATTTTAGAATTTGTTCGTTTATTTTTGTTATTAACTTCCAAGACTTTGTTTTCTATTCTGAACAGCTGGCCCTTATCAGATATCTGATTTAAAAATATTTTCTCACATTGTATAAAAAAGAAAAATTTTTTTCTTTTTTTATATAATATATATATATATTTTTATATAGGTAGTCTTTATTCACTACCTTCATAGCTCCTTTTGACTCACAAAATATTTTATATCAAATCAAAAACCATGAAAGGTCTGTTCTAAGAACTTTCTAGTTGTAGCTGTTGCATTTAGGACTTTGACCCATTCTGACTTTATCATTACTTGCTGATTATGGGTAGATTAGAAAGGGTAGGTAGATTAGACAGGCGGGTAGGTTAGACAGGCGGGTAGATTAGACAGGTGGGGAGATCAGATAGATGGGTAGATAAGATAGGTGGGTACATCAGATAGGCAAGTAGATTAGACAGGCGAGTAGATAGGTGGGTAGATTAGAGAAGTGGACAGGTTAGATAGGTGGGCGGAGAGGCAGTTACACAAGTAGATACATAAGCAGATAGATATATAGACAGATTGCATAAATAGATTAGATACACATATACATAGAGAGATACATAGACAGACTGATAGGCAGATAGGCAGAAAGGCAGAGGGACATAGAGACATATAAACAGATAGACGATAGGCAGGAAAAGAGAGCCAGAGAAAGATACTGAGACAGACAGACAGAGAGAGAGACAGATAGAGAAGAGAGAGGATTATTTAAAGGAATTGGCTCATGCGATTGACGGGAGCTGGCAATTTCAAAATGTGTAGTTCCGGTGATGGGCTGATTATCACTGCAATCTTATGTCCCAAAATCTATAGGACAGACTACAGGACAAAAAAGCATGGAGAGGGAGAGAGTTGTAGCAAAATGTCTATTTATAGTCTGTAGACAGAATACACCGTATGTAAAACTCCGTTTATTCTCTAAGGGCCCTCAACTGATTTGCTGAGCCCCATCTACATCATGGAAGGTAATCTGATGGACTTAAGGGCAGCTGATTTAAAGTAGACTATTTGTTTAACCAAGCCACTGAACACCATAGACTAGCCAAGTTCCTTTATTTGTTGATGAACATTTAGTTAGTTTTCACCTTTGGCTATTGTGAACAGAGCTGTTACAAACATTCGTGTACAGGTGTTTGTTTGAGTACGCATTTTCAATTATCAGGGACATATACAGAGGAGGCGTATTTCTGGGTCACATGATAAGTCTATGGATAAATCATTGAGAAACTGCCAAACTGGTTTTCACAGTAGCGAACCATTTTGCATTCCCATGAGCAATGCATGAGGGTTCAAATGCACTTTTTGTTTTCTGGGTTTTTCTTCTGCTTTCAGTATTATCCTAGTAGGTCTGAAGTAGTATCTCATTGCGATTTTGAGCTACATTCATCTAAAGCCTAATGATGTTCAGCATCATTTCACGTGTTTATTGGCCACTTGTATACCTTCTTTGAAGAAATGCCTATTCAAATCCTTTGCCCAATTTATAATTTGCTTGTTTATTTTTGTTATTGACATCCAAGACTTTGTTTTCTATTGTGGACACAAGGCTTTTATCAGATCTATGATTCAAAAATATTTTCTTACATTCTATGGGTAGTCTTTCTTCACTACCTTGAGAGTGTCTTTTGATGCTGAAAATATTTTACAGAAATACAAAGCCATAAATGGTTTCTTCTATGAGTTTTCCAGTTCTACTTCTTGCGTTTAGGAACTTGATCCATTCTGAGGTTATGATTAGTTCATGAGTATGGGTAGATTCGACAGGTAGATAGATTAGATAGGAGGGTAGATTAGTTATGCAGGTAGATTAGACAGGCGGGTAGATTAGATAGGAGATAGATTAGATAGGCGGGTAGATAAGATAGGAGAAAGATCAGATGGGTGGGTAGATTAGATAGGCAGGTAGATTACATAGGCGGGTAGATTACATAGGCAGGTAGATTAGAGAGGCGGGTAGATTAGATAGGTGGGTAGATTAGACAGGCGGATAGATTAGATAGGAGATAGATTAGATAGGCTGGTATATTAGATAGGCGGGTAGATTAGACAGGCGGGTAGATTAGACAGGCGGGTAGATTAGACAGGCGGGTAGGTTACATAGGCGGGTAGATTAGATAGGTGGGTAGATTAGACAGGCGGATAGATTAGATAGGAGATAGATTAGATAGGCTGGTATATTAGATAGGCGGGTAGATTAGACAGGCGGGTAGATTAGACAGGCGGGTAGATTAGACAGGCGGGTAGGTTACATAGGCGGGTAGATTAGATAGGCGGCTCGATTAGATAGGCGGGTCGATTAGATAGTTGGGTAGATTAGACGGGAGGGTAGATTGGATAGGAGATAGATTAGATAGGCGGGTAGATTAAATAGGAGATAGATTAGATAGGCAGGTCGATTAGATAGTTGGGTAGATTAGACGGGAGGGTAGATTGGATAGGAGATAGATTAGATAGGCGGGTAGATTAAATAGGAGATAGATTAGATAGGCAGGTAGATTAGATAGGCGGGTAGATTAGACAGGCGGATAGATTAGATAGGAGATAGATTAGATAGGCGGGTAGATTAGATAGGTGGGTACATTAGATAGGCTGGCAGTTGGCAGATACATAGGTAGATAGGCAGGTAGATGTATAGACAGATTTCATAAATATATTAAATACATAGGTACATAGACAGATAGAGAGGCAGAGACATAAAGAGAGATAGGCACACAGATGGAGAGAGAGAGGATTATTTGAAGGAATCGGCTCATGCGATTGCCAGTAGCTGGTAGGTTCAAAATGTGTAGGTCAGGTGATGGGATGATTATTACTGCAATCCTACGTCCCAAAATCTATAGCACAGACTACAGGACAAAAACGTGTGGAGAGTGAGAGAGTTCTAGCAAAATGTCTATTGATAGTCGGGAGGCAGAGTACACCCTATGGAAAACTGTCTTTTTTTCCTAGGGCCTCAACTGATTTGCTGTGGCTCATCTACATTATGGAAGAGAATCGGAGTGACTTAAAAGCAGCTGATTTAAACACATGCATGTAGACCAGTGTTTAACCAAACCACTGAACACCATAGCCCAGCCATGTTCCTTTATTTGTTGATGAAGATTTAGTTAGTTTTCACCTTTGCTATTGTGAATAGCGCTGCTAGGAACATTCACGTATAGGTGTTTGTTTGAACACCCTTTTTCAATTATTAGAGACAAATACATAGGAGGGGTATTTCTGGGTCATATGGTAAGTCTGTGGACAAATCTTTGAGGAGCTGCCAAACTAGTTTTCACAGTAGTGAACCATTCTGCATTCTCATGAGCAATGCATGTGGGTTCCAATGCACTTTTTGTTTTTTGAGTTTTTTCTGCTTACATTATTATCCTAGGAGGTGTGAAGTGGTATCTCATTGGGATTTTGATCTATGTTCATCTAAAGCCTAATGATGTTCAGCATCATTTCATGTGTTTATTGGCCATTTGTATAACTTATTTGAAGAAATGTCTATTCAAATCCATTGCCCATTTTAGAATTTGTTCGTTTATTTTTGTTATTAACTTCCAAGACTTTGTTTTCTATTCTGAACAGCTGGCCCTTATCAGATATCTGATTTAAAAATATTTTCTCACATTGTAGAAAAAAGAAAAATTTTTTTCTTTTTTTATATAATATATATATATATTTTTATATAGGTAGTCTTTATTCACTACCTTCATAGCTCCTTTTGACTCACAAAATATTTTATATCAAATCAAAAACCATGAAAGGTCTGTTCTAAGAACTTTCTAGTTGTAGCTGTTGCATTTAGGACTTTGACCCATTCTGACTTTATCATTACTTGCTGATTATGGGTAGATTAGAAAGGGTAGGTAGATTAGACAGGCGGGTAGGTTAGACAGGCGGGTAGATTAGACAGGTGGGGAGATCAGACAGATGGGTAGATAAGATAGGTGGGTACATCAGATAGGCAAGTAGATTAGACAGGCGAGTAGATAGGTGGGTAGATTAGAGAAGTGGACAGGTTAGATAGGTGGGCGGAGAGGCAGTTACACAAGTAGATACATAAGCAGATAGATATATAGACAGATTGCATAAATAGATTAGATACACATATACATAGAGAGATACATAGACAGACTGATAGGCAGATAGGCAGAAAGGCAGAGGGACATAGAGACATATAAACAGATAGACGATAGGCAGGAAAAGAGAGCCAGAGAAAGATACTGAGACAGACAGACAGAGAGAGAGACAGATAGAGAAGAGAGAGGATTATTTAAAGGAATTGGCTCATGCGATTGACGGGAGCTGGCAATTTCAAAATGTGTAGTTCCGGTGATGGGCTGATTATCACTGCAATCTTATGTCCCAAAATCTATAGGACAGACTACAGGACAAAAAAGCATGGAGAGGGAGAGAGTTGTAGCAAAATGTCTATTTATAGTCTGTAGACAGAATACACCCTATGTAAAACTCCGTTTATTCTCTAAGGGCCCTCAACTGATTTGCTGAGCCCCATCTACATCATGGAAGGTAATCTGATGGCCTTAAGGGCAGCTGATTTAAAGTAGACTATTTGTTTAACCAAGCCACTGAACACCATAGACTAGCCAAGTTCCTTTATTTGTTGATGAACATTTAGTTAGTTTTCACCTTTGGCTATTGTGAACAGAGCTGTTACAAACATTCGTGTACAGGTGTTTGTTTGAGTACGCATTTTCAATTATCAGGGACATATACAGAGGAGGCGTATTTCTGGGTCACATGATAAGTCTATGGATAAATCATTGAGAAACTGCCAAACTGGTTTTCACAGTAGCGAACCATTTTGCATTCCCATGAGCAATGCATGAGGGTTCAAATGCACTTTTTGTTTCCTGGGTTTTTCTTCTGCTTTCAGTATTATCCTAGTAGGTCTGAAGTAGTATCTCATTGCGATTTTGAGCTACATTCATCTAAAGCCTAATGATGTTCAGCATCATTTCACGTGTTTATTGGCCACTTGTATACCTTCTTTGAAGAAATGCCTATTCAAATCCTTTGCCCAATTTATAATTTGCTTGTTTATTTTTGTTATTGACATCCAAGACTTTGTTTTCTATTGTGGACACAAGGCTTTTATCAGATCTATGATTCAAAAATATTTTCTTACATTCTATGGGTAGTCTTTCTTCACTACCTTGAGAGTGTCTTTTGATGCTGAAAATATTTTACAGAAATACAAAGCCATAAATGGTTTCTTCTATGAGTTTTCCAGTTCTACTTCTTGCGTTTAGGAACTTGATCCATTCTGAGGTTATGATTAGTTCATGAGTATGGGTAGATTCGACAGGTAGATAGATTAGATAGGAGGGTAGATTAGTTATGCCGGTAGATTAGACAGGCGGGTAGATTAGATAGGAGATAGATTAGATAGGCGGGTAGATTAGATAGGAGAAAGATCAGATGGGTGGGTAGATTAGATAGGCAGGTAGATTACATAGGCGGGTAGATTACATAGGCAGGTAGATTAGAGAGGCGGGTAGATTAGATAGGTGGGTAGATTAGACAGGCGGATAGATTAGATAGGAGATAGATTAGATAGGCTGGTATATTAGATAGGCGGGTAGATTAGACAGGCGGGTAGATTAGACAGGCGGGTAGGTTACATAGGCGGGTAGATTAGATAGGCGGCTCGATTAGATAGGCGGGTCGATTAGATAGTTGGGTAGATTAGACGGGAGGGTAGATTGGATAGGAGATAGATTAGATAGGCGGGTAGATTAAATAGGAGATAGATTAGATAGGCAGGTAGATTAGATAGGCGGGTAGATTAGACAGGCGGATAGATTAGATAGGAGATAGATTAGATAGGCGGGTAGATTAGATAGGTGGGTACATTAGATAGGCTGGCAGTTGGCAGATACATAGGTAGATAGGCAGGTAGATGTATAGACAGATTTCATAAATATATGAAATACATAGGTACATAGACAGATAGAGAGGCAGAGACATAAAGAGAGATAGGCACACAGATGGAGAGAGAGAGGATTATTTGAAGGAATCGGCTCATGCGATTGCCAGTAGCTGGTAGGTTCAAAATGTGTAGGTCAGGTGATGGGATGATTATTACTGCAATCCTACGTCCCAAAATCTATAGCACAGACTACAGGACAAAAACGTGTGGAGAGTGAGAGAGTTCTAGCAAAATGTCTATTGATAGTCGGGAGGCAGAGTACACCCTATGGAAAACTGTCTTTTTTTCCTAGGGCCTCAACTGATTTGCTGTGGCTCATCTACATTATGGAAGAGAATCGGAGTGACTTAAAAGCAGCTGATTTAAACACATGCATGTAGACCAGTGTTTAACCAAACCACTGAACACCATAGCCCAGCCATGTTCCTTTATTTGTTGATGAAGATTTAGTTAGTTTTCACCTTTGCTATTGTGAATAGCGCTGCTAGGAACATTCACGTATAGGTGTTTGTTTGAACACCCTTTTTCAATTATTAGAGACAAATACATAGGAGGGGTATTTCTGGGTCATATGGTAAGTCTGTGGACAAATCTTTGAGGAGCTGCCAAACTAGTTTTCACAGTAGTGAACCATTCTGCATTCTCATGAGCAATGCATGTGGGTTCAAATGCACTTTTTGTTTTTTGAGTTTTTTCTGCTTACATTATTATCCTAGGAGGTGTGAAGTGGTATCTCATTGGGATTTTGATCTATGTTCATCTAAAGCCTAATGATGTTCAGCATCATTTCATGTGTTTATTGGCCATTTGTATAACTTATTTGAAGAAATGCCTATTCAAATCCATTGCCCATTTTAGAATTTGTTCGTTTATTTTTGTTATTAACTTCCAAGACTTTGTTTTCTATTCTGAACAGCTGGCCCTTATCAGATATCTGATTTAAAAATATTTTCTCACATTGTATAAAAAAGAAAAATTTTTTTCTTTTTTTATATAATATATATATATATTTTTATATAGGTAGTCTTTATTCACTACCTTCATAGCTCCTTTTGACTCACAAAATATTTTATATCAAATCAAAAACCATGAAAGGTCTGTTCTAAGAACTTTCTAGTTGTAGCTGTTGCATTTAGGACTTTGACCCATTCTGACTTTATCATTACTTGCTGATTATGGGTAGATTAGAAAGGGTAGGTAGATTAGACAGGCGGGTAGGTTAGACAGGCGGGTAGATTAGACAGGTGGGGAGATCAGATAGATGGGTAGATAAGATAGGTGGGTACATCAGATAGGCAAGTAGATTAGACAGGCGAGTAGATAGGTGGGTAGATTAGAGAAGTGGACGGGTTAGATAGGTGGGCGGAGAGGCAGTTACATAAGTAGATACATAAGCAGATAGATATATAGACAGATTGCATAAATAGATTAGATACACATATACATAGAGAGATACATAGACAGACTGATAGGCAGATAGGCAGAAAGGCAGAGGGACATAGAGACATATAAACAGATAGACGATAGGCAGGAAAAGAGAGCCAGAGAAAGATACTGAGACAGACAGACAGAGAGAGAGACAGATAGAGAAGAGAGAGGATTATTTAAAGGAATTGGCTCATGCGATTGACGGGAGCTGGCAATTTCAAAATGTGTAGTTCCGGTGATGGGCTGATTATCACTGCAATCTTATGTCCCAAAATCTATAGGACAGACTACAGGACAAAAAAGCATGGAGAGGGAGAGAGTTGTAGCAAAATGTCTATTTATAGTCTGTAGACAGAATACACCCTATGTAAAACTCCGTTTATTCTCTAAGGGCCCTCAACTGATTTGCTGAGCCCCATCTACATCATGGAAGGTAATCTGATGGCCTTAAGGGCAGCTGATTTAAAGTAGACTATTTGTTTAACCAAGCCACTGAACACCATAGACTAGCCAAGTTCCTTTATTTGTTGATGAACATTTAGTTAGTTTTCACCTTTGGCTATTGTGAACAGAGCTGTTACAAACATTCGTGTACAGGTGTTTGTTTGAGTACGCATTTTCAATTATCAGGGACATATACAGAGGAGGCGTATTTCTGGGTCACATGATAAGTCTATGGATAAATCATTGAGAAACTGCCAAACTGGTTTTCACAGTAGCGAACCATTTTGCATTCCCATGAGCAATGCATGAGGGTTCAAATGCACTTTTTGTTTTCTGGGTTTTTCTTCTGCTTTCAGTATTATCCTAGTAGGTCTGAAGTAGTATCTCATTGCGATTTTGAGCTACATTCATCTAAAGCCTAATGATGTTCAGCATCATTTCACGTGTTTATTGGCCACTTGTATACCTTCTTTGAAGAAATGCCTATTCAAATCCTTTGCCCAATTTATAATTTGCTTGTTTATTTTTGTTCTTGACATCCAAGACTTTGTTTTCTATTGTGGACACAAGGCTTTTATCAGATCTATGATTCAAAAATATTTTCTTACATTCTATGGGTAGTCTTTCTTCACTACCTTGAGAGTGTCTTTTGATGCTGAAAATATTTTACAGAAATACAAAGCCATAAATGGTTTCTTCTATGAGTTTTCCAGTTCTACTTCTTGCGTTTAGGAACTTGATCCATTCTGAGGTTATGATTAGTTCATGAGTATGGGTAGATTCGACAGGTAGATAGATTAGATAGGAGGGTAGATTAGTTATGCAGGTAGATTAGACAGGCGGGTAGATTCGATCGGAGATAGATTAGATAGGCGGGTAGATTAGATAGGAGAAAGATCAGATGGGTGGGTAGATTAGATAGGCAGGTAGATTACATAGGCGGGTAGATTACATAGGCAGGTAGATTAGACAGGCGGGTAGATTAGATAGGTGGGTAGATTAGACAGGCGGATAGATTAGATAGGAGATAGATTAGATAGGCAGGTATATTAGATAGGTGGGTAGATTAGACAGGCGGGTAGATTAGACAGGCGGGTAGGTTACATAGGCGGGTAGATTAGATAGGCGGCTCGATTAGATAGGCGGGTCGATTAGATAGTTGGGTAGATTAGACGGGAGGGTAGATTGGATAGGAGATAGATTAGATAGGCGGGTAGATTAAATAGGAGATAGATTAGATAGGCAGGTAGATTAGATAGGCGGGTAGATTAGACAGGCGGATAGATTAGATAGGAGATAGATTAGATAGGCGGGTAGATTAGATAGGTGGGTACATTAGATAGGAAGGCAGTTGGCAGATACATAGGTAGATAGGCAGGTAGATGTATAGACAGATTTCATAAATATATGAAATACATAGGTACATAGACAGATAGAGAGGCAGAGACATAAAGAGAGATAGGCACACAGATGGAGAGAGAGAGGATTATTTGAAGGAATCGGCTCATGCGATTGCCAGTAGCTGGTAGGTTCAAAATGTGTAGGTCAGGTGATGGGATGATTATTACTGCAATCCTACGTCCCAAAATCTATAGCACAGACTACAGGACAAAAACGTGTGGAGAGTGAGAGAGTTCTAGCAAAATGTCTATTGATAGTCGGGAGGCAGAGTACACCCTATGGAAAACTGTCTTTTTTTCCTAGGGCCTCAACTGATTTGCTGTGGCTCATCTACATTATGGAAGAGAATCGGAGTGACTTAAAAGCAGCTGATTTAAACACATGCATGTAGACCAGTATTTAACCAAACCACTGAACACCATAGCCCAGCCATGTTCCTTTATTTGTTGATGAAGATTTAGTTAGTTTTCACCTTTGCTATTGTGAATAGCGCTGCTAGGAACATTCACGTATAGGTGTTTGTTTGAACACCCTTTTTCAATTATTAGAGACAAATACATAGGAGGGGTATTTCTGGGTCATATGGTAAGTCTGTGGACAAATCTTTGAGGAGCTGCCAAACTAGTTTTCACAGTAGTGAACCATTCTGCATTCTCATGAGCAATGCATGTGGGTTCAAATGCACTTTTTGTTTTTTGAGTTTTTTCTGCTTACATTATTATCCTAGGAGGTGTGAAGTGGTATCTCATTGGGATTTTGATCTATGTTCATCTAAAGCCTAATGATGTTCAGCATCATTTCATGTGTTTATTGGCCATTTGTATAACTTATTTGAAGAAATGCCTATTCAAATCCATTGCCCATTTTAGAATTTGTTCGTTTATTTTTGTTATTAACTTCCAAGACTTTGTTTTCTATTCTGAACAGCTGGCCCTTATCAGATATCTGATTTAAAAATATTTTCTCACATTGTATAAAAAAGAAAATTTTTTTTCTTTTTTTATATAATATATATATATATTTTTATATAGGTAGTCTTTATTCACTACCTTCATAGCTCCTTTTGACTCACAAAATATTTTATATCAAATCAAAAACCATGAAAGGTCTGTTCTAAGAACTTTCTAGTTGTAGCTGTTGCATTTAGGACTTTGACCCATTCTGACTTTATCATTACTTGCTGATTATGGGTAGATTAGAAAGGGTAGGTAGATTAGACAGGCGGGTAGGTTAGACAGGCGGGTAGATTAGACAGGTGGGGAGATCAGATAGATGGGTAGATAAGATAGGTGGGTACATCAGATAGGCAAGTAGATTAGACAGGCGAGTAGATAGGTGGGTAGATTAGAGAAGTGGACAGGTTAGATAGGTGGGCGGAGAGGCAGTTACATAAGTAGATACATAAGCAGATAGATATATAGACAGATTGCATAAATAGATTAGATACACATATACATAGAGAGATACATAGACAGACTGATAGGCAGATAGGCAGAAAGGCAGAGGGACATAGAGACATATAAACAGATAGACGATAGGCAGGAAAAGAGAGCCAGAGAAAGATACTGAGACAGACAGACAGAGAGAGAGACAGATAGAGAAGAGAGAGGATTATTTAAAGGAATTGGCTCATGCGATTGACGGGAGCTGGCAATTTCAAAATGTGTAGTTCCGGTGATGGGCTGATTATCACTGCAATCTTATGTCCCAAAATCTATAGGACAGACTACAGGACAAAAAAGCATGGAGAGGGAGAGAGTTGTAGCAAAATGTCTATTTATAGTCTGTAGACAGAATACACCCTATGTAAAACTCCGTTTATTCTCTAAGGGCCCTCAACTGATTTGCTGAGCCCCATCTACATCATGGAAGGTAATCTGATGGCCTTAAGGGCAGCTGATTTAAAGTAGACTATTTGTTTAACCAAGCCACTGAACACCATAGACTAGCCAAGTTCCTTTATTTGTTGATGAACATTTAGTTAGTTTTCACCTTTGGCTATTGTGAACAGAGCTGTTACAAACATTCGTGTACAGGTGTTTGTTTGAGTACGCATTTTCAATTATCAGGGACATATACAGAGGAGGCGTATTTCTGGGTCACATGATAAGTCTATGGATAAATCATTGAGAAACTGCCAAACTGGTTTTCACAGTAGCGAACCATTTTGCATTCCCATGAGCAATGCATGAGGGTTCAAATGCACTTTTTGTTTCCTGGGTTTTTCTTCTGCTTTCAGTATTATCCTAGTAGGTCTGAAGTAGTATCTCATTGCGATTTTGAGCTACATTCATCTAAAGCCTAATGATGTTCAGCATCATTTCACGTGTTCATTGGCCACTTGTATACCTTCTTTGAAGAAATGCCTATTCAAATCCTTTGCCCAATTTATAATTTGCTTGTTTATTTTTGTTCTTGACATCCAAGACTTTGTTTTCTATTGTGGACACAAGGCTTTTATCAGATCTATGATTCAAAAATATTTTCTTACATTCTATGGGTAGTCTTTCTTCACTACCTTGAGAGTGTCTTTTGATGCTGAAAATATTTTACAGAAATACAAAGCCATAAATGGTTTCTTCTATGAGTTTTCCAGTTCTACTTCTTGCGTTTAGGAACTTGATCCATTCTGAGGTTATGATTAGTTCATGAGTATGGGTAGATTCGACAGGTAGATAGATTAGATAGGAGGGTAGATTAGTTTTGCAGGTAGATTAGACAGGCGGGTAGATTAGATAGGAGATAGATTAGATAGGCGGGTAGATTAGATAGGAGAAAGATCAGATGGGTGGGTAGATTAGATAGGCAGGTAGATTACATAGGCGGGTAGATTACATAGGCAGGTAGATTAGACAGGCGGGTAGATTAGATAGGTGGGTAGATTAGACAGGCGGATAGATTAGATAGGAGATAGATTAGATAGGCAGGTATATTAGATAGGTGGGTAGATTAGACAGGCGGGTAGATTAGACAGGCGGGTAGGTTACATAGGCGGGTAGATTAGATAGGCGGCTCGATTAGATAGGCGGGTCGATTAGATAGTTGGGTAGATTAGACGGGAGGGTAGATTGGATAGGAGATAGATTAGATAGGCGGGTAGATTAAATAGGAGATAGATTAGATAGGCAGGTAGATTAGATAGGCGGGTAGATTAGACAGGCGGATAGATTAGATAGGAGATAGATTAGATAGGCGGGTAGATTAGATAGGTGGGTACATTAGATAGGAAGGCAGTTGGCAGATACATAGGTAGATAGGCAGGTAGATGTATAGACAGATTTCATAAATATATGAAATACATAGGTACATAGACAGATAGAGAGGCAGAGACATAAAGAGAGATAGGCACACAGATGGAGAGAGAGAGGATTATTTGAAGGAATCGGCTCATGCGATTGCCAGTAGCTGGTAGGTTCAAAATGTGTAGGTCAGGTGATGGGATGATTATTACTGCAATCCTACGTCCCAAAATCTATAGCACAGACTACAGGACAAAAACGTGTGGAGAGTGAGAGAGTTCTAGCAAAATGTCTATTGATAGTCGGGAGGCAGAGTACACCCTATGGAAAACTGTCTTTTTTTCCTAGGGCCTCAACTGATTTGCTGTGGCTCATCTACATTATGGAAGAGAATCGGAGTGACTTAAAAGCAGCTGATTTAAACACATGCATGTAGACCAGTGTTTAACCAAACCACTGAACACCATAGCCCAGCCATGTTCCTTTATTTGTTGATGAAGATTTAGTTAGTTTTCACCTTTGCTATTGTGAATAGCGCTGCTAGGAACATTCACGTATAGGTGTTTGTTTGAACACCCTTTTTCAATTATTAGAGACAAATACATAGGAGGGGTATTTCTGGGTCATATGGTAAGTCTGTGGACAAATCTTTGAGGAGCTGCCAAACTAGTTTTCACAGTAGTGAACCATTCTGCATTCTCATGAGCAATGCATGTGGGTTCAAATGCACTTTTTGTTTTTTGAGTTTTTTCTGCTTACATTATTATCCTAGGAGGTGTGAAGTGGTATCTCATTGGGATTTTGATCTATGTTCATCTAAAGCCTAATGATGTTCAGCATCATTTCATGTGTTTATTGGCCATTTGTATAACTTATTTGAAGAAATGCCTATTCAAATCCATTGCCCATTTTAGAATTTGTTCGTTTATTTTTGTTATTAACTTCCAAGACTTTGTTTTCTATTCTGAACAGCTGGCCCTTATCAGATATCTGATTTAAAAATATTTTCTCACATTGTATAAAAAAGAAAATTTTTTTTCTTTTTTTATATAATATATATATATATTTTTATATAGGTAGTCTTTATTCACTACCTTCATAGCTCCTTTTGACTCACAAAATATTTTATATCAAATCAAAAACCATGAAAGGTCTGTTCTAAGAACTTTCTAGTTGTAGCTGTTGCATTTAGGACTTTGACCCATTCTGACTTTATCATTACTTGCTGATTATGGGTAGATTAGAAAGGGTAGGTAGATTAGACAGGCGGGTAGGTTAGACAGGCGGGTAGATTAGACAGGTGGGGAGATCAGATAGATGGGTAGATAAGATAGGTGGGTACATCAGATAGGCAAGTAGATTAGACAGGCGAGTAGATAGGTGGGTAGATTAGAGAAGTGGACAGGTTAGATAGGTGGGCGGAGAGGCAGTTACACAAGTAGATACATAAGCAGATAGATATATAGACAGATTGCATAAATAGATTAGATACACATATACATAGAGAGATACATAGACAGACTGATAGGCAGATAGGCAGAAAGGCAGAGGGACATAGAGACATATAAACAGATAGACGATAGGCAGGAAAAGAGAGCCAGAGAAAGATACTGAGACAGACAGACAGAGAGAGAGACAGATAGAGAAGAGAGAGGATTATTTAAAGGAATTGGCTCATGCGATTGACGGGAGCTGGCAATTTCAAAATGTGTAGTTCCGGTGATGGGCTGATTATCACTGCAATCTTATGTCCCAAAATCTATAGGACAGACTACAGGACAAAAAAGCATGGAGAGGGAGAGAGTTGTAGCAAAATGTCTATTTATAGTCTGTAGACAGAATACACCCTATGTAAAACTCCGTTTATTCTCTAAGGGCCCTCAACTGATTTGCTGAGCCCCATCTACACCATGGAAGGTAATCTGATGGCCTTAAGGGCAGCTGATTTAAAGTAGACTATTTGTTTAACCAAGCCACTGAACACCATAGACTAGCCAAGTTCCTTTATTTGTTGATGAACATTTAGTTAGTTTTCACCTTTGGCTATTGTGAACAGAGCTGTTACAAACATTCGTGTACAGGTGTTTGTTTGAGTACGCATTTTCAATTATCAGGGACATATACAGAGGAGGCGTATTTCTGGGTCACATGATAAGTCTATGGATAAATCATTGAGAAACTGCCAAACTGGTTTTCACAGTAGCGAACCATTTTGCATTCCCATGAGCAATGCATGAGGGTTCAAATGCACTTTTTGTTTCCTGGGTTTTTCTTCTGCTTTCAGTATTATCCTAGTAGGTCTGAAGTAGTATCTCATTGCGATTTTGAGCTACATTCATCTAAAGCCTAATGATGTTCAGCATCATTTCACGTGTTTATTGGCCACTTGTATACCTTCTTTGAAGAAATGCCTATTCAAATCCTTTGCCCAATTTATAATTTGCTTGTTTATTTTTGTTATTGACATCCAAGACTTTGTTTTCTATTGTGGACACAAGGCTTTTATCAGATCTATGATTCAAAAATATTTTCTTACATTCTATGGGTAGTCTTTCATCACTACCTTGAGAGTGTCTTTTGATGCTGAAAATATTTTACAGAAATACAAAGCCATAAATGGTTTCTTCTATGAGTTTTCCAGTTCTACTTCTTGCGTTTAGGAACTTGATCCATTCTGAGGTTATGATTAGTTCATGAGTATGGGTAGATTCGACAGGTAGATAGATTAGATAGGAGGGTAGATTAGTTATGCCGGTAGATTAGACAGGCGGGTAGATTAGATCGGAGATAGATTAGATAGGCGGGTAGATTAGATAGGAGAAAGATCAGATGGGTGGGTAGATTAGATAGGCAGGTAGATTACATAGGCGGGTAGATTACATAGGCAGGTAGATTAGACAGGCGGGTAGATTAGATAGGTGGGTAGATTAGACAGGCGGATAGATTAGATAGGAGATAGATTAGATAGGCAGGTATATTAGATAGGTGGGTAGATTAGACAGGCGGGTAGATTAGACAGGCGGGTAGGTTACATAGGCGGGTAGATTAGATAGGCGGCTCGATTAGATAGGCGGGTCGATTAGATAGTTGGGTAGATTAGACGGGAGGGTAGATTGGATAGGAGATAGATTAGATAGGCGGGTAGATTAAATAGGAGATAGATTAGATAGGCAGGTAGATTAGATAGGCGGGTAGATTAGACAGGCGGATAGATTAGATAGGAGATAGATTAGATAGGCGGGTAGATTAGATAGGTGGGTACATTAGATAGGAAGGCAGTTGGCAGATACATAGGTAGATAGGCAGGTAGATGTATAGACAGATTTCATAAATATATTAAATACATAGGTACATAGACAGATAGAGAGGCAGAGACATAAAGAGAGATAGGCACACAGATGGAGAGAGAGAGGATTATTTGAAGGAATCGGCTCATGCGATTGCCAGTAGCTGGTAGGTTCAAAATGTGTAGGTCAGGTGATGGGATGATTATTACTGCAATCCTACGTCCCAAAATCTATAGCACAGACTACAGGACAAAAACGTGTGGAGAGTGAGAGAGTTCTAGCAAAATGTCTATTGATAGTCGGGAGGCAGAGTACACCCTATGGAAAACTGTCTTTTTTTCCTAGGGCCTCAACTGATTTGCTGTGGCTCATCTACATTATGGAAGAGAATCGGAGTGACTTAAAAGCAGCTGATTTAAACACATGCATGTAGACCAGTGTTTAACCAAACCACTGAACACCATAGCCCAGCCATGTTCCTTTATTTGTTGATGAAGATTTAGTTAGTTTTCACCTTTGCTATTGTGAATAGCGCTGCTAGGAACATTCACGTATAGGTGTTTGTTTGAACACCCTTTTTCAATTATTAGAGACAAATACATAGGAGGGGTATTTCTGGGTCATATGGTAAGTCTGTGGACAAATCTTTGAGGAGCTGCCAAACTAGTTTTCACAGTAGTGAACCATTCTGCATTCTCATGAGCAATGCATGTGGGTTCAAATGCACTTTTTGTTTTTTGAGTTTTTTCTGCTTACATTATTATCCTAGGAGGTGTGAAGTGGTATCTCATTGGGATTTTGATCTATGTTCATCTAAAGCCTAATGATGTTCAGCATCATTTCATGTGTTTATTGGCCATTTGTATAACTTATTTGAAGAAATGTCTATTCAAATCCATTGCCCATTTTAGAATTTGTTCGTTTATTTTTGTTATTAACTTCCAAGACTTTGTTTTCTATTCTGAACAGCTGGCCCTTATCAGATATCTGATTTAAAAATATTTTCTCACATTGTATAAAAAAGAAAAATTTTTTTCTTTTTTTATATAATATATATATATATTTTTATATAGGTAGTCTTTATTCACTACCTTCATAGCTCCTTTTGACTCACAAAATATTTTATATCAAATCAAAAACCATGAAAGGTCTGTTCTAAGAACTTTCTAGTTGTAGCTGTTGCATTTAGGACTTTGACCCATTCTGACTTTATCATTACTTGCTGATTATGGGTAGATTAGAAAGGGTAGGTAGATTAGACAGGCGGGTAGGTTAGACAGGCGGGTAGATTAGACAGGTGGGGAGATCAGACAGATGGGTAGATAAGATAGGTGGGTACATCAGATAGGCAAGTAGATTAGACAGGCGAGTAGATAGGTGGGTAGATTAGAGAAGTGGACAGGTTAGATAGGTGGGCGGAGAGGCAGTTACACAAGTAGATACATAAGCAGATAGATATATAGACAGATTGCATAAATAGATTAGATACACATATACATAGAGAGATACATAGACAGACTGATAGGCAGATAGGCAGAAAGGCAGAGGGACATAGAGACATATAAACAGATAGACGATAGGCAGGAAAAGAGAGCCAGAGAAAGATACTGAGACAGACAGACAGAGAGAGAGACAGATAGAGAAGAGAGAGGATTATTTAAAGGAATTGGCTCATGCGATTGACGGGAGCTGGCAATTTCAAAATGTGTAGTTCCGGTGATGGGCTGATTATCACTGCAATCTTATGTCCCAAAATCTATAGGACAGACTACAGGACAAAAAAGCATGGAGAGGGAGAGAGTTGTAGCAAAATGTCTATTTATAGTCTGTAGACAGAATACACCGTATGTAAAACTCCGTTTATTCTCTAAGGGCCCTCAACTGATTTGCTGAGCCCCATCTACATCATGGAAGGTAATCTGATGGACTTAAGGGCAGCTGATTTAAAGTAGACTATTTGTTTAACCAAGCCACTGAACACCATAGACTAGCCAAGTTCCTTTATTTGTTGATGAACATTTAGTTAGTTTTCACCTTTGGCTATTGTGAACAGAGCTGTTACAAACATTCGTGTACAGGTGTTTGTTTGAGTACGCATTTTCAATTATCAGGGACATATACAGAGGAGGCGTATTTCTGGGTCACATGATAAGTCTATGGATAAATCATTGAGAAACTGCCAAACTGGTTTTCACAGTAGCGAACCATTTTGCATTCCCATGAGCAATGCATGAGGGTTCAAATGCACTTTTTGTTTCCTGGGTTTTTCTTCTGCTTTCAGTATTATCCTAGTAGGTCTGAAGTAGTATCTCATTGCGATTTTGAGCTACATTCATCTAAAGCCTAATGATGTTCAGCATCATTTCACGTGTTCATTGGCCACTTGTATACCTTCTTTGAAGAAATGCCTATTCAAATCCTTTGCCCAATTTATAATTTGCTTGTTTATTTTTGTTATTGACATCCAAGACTTTGTTTTCTATTGTGGACACAAGGCTTTTATCAGATCTATGATTCAAAAATATTTTCTTACATTCTATGGGTAGTCTTTCTTCACTACCTTGAGAGTGTCTTTTGATGCTGAAAATATTTTACAGAAATACAAAGCCATAAATGGTTTCTTCTATGAGTTTTCCAGTTCTACTTCTTGCGTTTAGGAACTTGATCCATTCTGAGGTTATGATTAGTTCATGAGTATGGGTAGATTCGACAGGTAGATAGATTAGATAGGAGGGTAGATTAGTTATGCCGGTAGATTAGACAGGCGGGTAGATTAGATAGGAGATAGATTAGATAGGCGGGTAGATTAGATAGGAGAAAGATCAGATGGGTGGGTAGATTAGATAGGCAGGTAGATTACATAGGCGGGTAGATTACATAGGCAGGTAGATTAGAGAGGCGGGTAGATTAGATAGGTGGGTAGATTAGACAGGCGGATAGATTAGATAGGAGATAGATTAGATAGGCTGGTATATTAGATAGGCGGGTAGATTAGACAGGCGGGTAGATTAGACAGGCGGGTAGGTTACATAGGCGGGTAGATTAGATAGGCGGCTCGATTAGATAGGCGGGTCGATTAGATAGTTGGGTAGATTAGACGGGAGGGTAGATTGGATAGGAGATAGATTAGATAGGCGGGTAGATTAAATAGGAGATAGATTAGATAGGCAGGTAGATTAGATAGGCGGGTAGATTAGACAGGCGGATAGATTAGATAGGAGATAGATTAGATAGGCGGGTAGATTAGATAGGTGGGTACATTAGATAGGCTGGCAGTTGGCAGATACATAGGTAGATAGGCAGGTAGATGTATAGACAGATTTCATAAATATATTAAATACATAGGTACATAGACAGATAGAGAGGCAGAGACATAAAGAGAGATAGGCACACAGATGGAGAGAGAGAGGATTATTTGAAGGAATCGGCTCATGCGATTGCCAGTAGCTGGTAGGTTCAAAATGTGTAGGTCAGGTGATGGGATGATTATTACTGCAATCCTACGTCCCAAAATCTATAGCACAGACTACAGGACAAAAACGTGTGGAGAGTGAGAGAGTTCTAGCAAAATGTCTATTGATAGTCGGGAGGCAGAGTACACCCTATGGAAAACTGTCTTTTTTTCCTAGGGCCTCAACTGATTTGCTGTGGCTCATCTACATTATGGAAGAGAATCGGAGTGACTTAAAAGCAGCTGATTTAAACACATGCATGTAGACCAGTGTTTAACCAAACCACTGAACACCATAGCCCAGCCATGTTCCTTTATTTGTTGATGAAGATTTAGTTAGTTTTCACCTTTGCTATTGTGAATAGCGCTGCTAGGAACATTCACGTATAGGTGTTTGTTTGAACACCCTTTTTCAATTATTAGAGACAAATACATAGGAGGGGTATTTCTGGGTCATATGGTAAGTCTGTGGACAAATCTTTGAGGAGCTGCCAAACTAGTTTTCACAGTAGTGAACCATTCTGCATTCTCATGAGCAATGCATGTGGGTTCAAATGCACTTTTTGTTTTTTGAGTTTTTTCTGCTTACATTATTATCCTAGGAGGTGTGAAGTGGTATCTCATTGGGATTTTGATCTATGTTCATCTAAAGCCTAATGATGTTCAGCATCATTTCATGTGTTTATTGGCCATTTGTATAACTTATTTGAAGAAATGCCTATTCAAATCCATTGCCCATTTTAGAATTTGTTCGTTTATTTTTGTTATTAACTTCCAAGACTTTGTTTTCTATTCTGAACAGCTGGCCCTTATCAGATATCTGATTTAAAAATATTTTCTCACATTGTATAAAAAAGAAAAATTTTTTTCTTTTTTTATATAATATATATATATATTTTTATATAGGTAGTCTTTATTCACTACCTTCATAGCTCCTTTTGACTCACAAAATATTTTATATCAAATCAAAAACCATGAAAGGTCTGTTCTAAGAACTTTCTAGTTGTAGCTGTTGCATTTAGGACTTTGACCCATTCTGACTTTATCATTACTTGCTGATTATGGGTAGATTAGAAAGGGTAGGTAGATTAGACAGGCGGGTAGGTTAGACAGGCGGGTAGATTAGACAGGTGGGGAGATCAGACAGATGGGTAGATAAGATAGGTGGGTACATCAGATAGGCAAGTAGATTAGACAGGCGAGTAGATAGGTGGGTAGATTAGAGAAGTGGACAGGTTAGATAGGTGGGCGGAGAGGCAGTTACACAAGTAGATACATAAGCAGATAGATATATAGACAGATTGCATAAATAGATTAGATACACATATACATAGAGAGATACATAGACAGACTGATAGGCAGATAGGCAGAAAGGCAGAGGGACATAGAGACATATAAACAGATAGACGATAGGCAGGAAAAGAGAGCCAGAGAAAGATACTGAGACAGACAGACAGAGAGAGAGACAGATAGAGAAGAGAGAGGATTATTTAAAGGAATTGGCTCATGCGATTGACGGGAGCTGGCAATTTCAAAATGTGTAGTTCCGGTGATGGGCTGATTATCACTGCAATCTTATGTCCCAAAATCTATAGGGCAGACTACAGGACAAAAAAGCATGGAGAGGGAGAGAGTTGTAGCAAAATGTCTATTTATAGTCTGTAGACAGAATACACCGTATGTAAAACTCCGTTTATTCTCTAAGGGCCCTCAACTGATTTGCTGAGCCCCATCTACATCATGGAAGGTAATCTGATGGACTTAAGGGCAGCTGATTTAAAGTAGACTATTTGTTTAACCAAGCCACTGAACACCATAGACTAGCCAAGTTCCTTTATTTGTTGATGAACATTTAGTTAGTTTTCACCTTTGGCTATTGTGAACAGAGCTGTTACAAACATTCGTGTACAGGTGTTTGTTTGAGTACGCATTTTCAATTATCAGGGACATATACAGAGGAGGCGTATTTCTGGGTCACATGATAAGTCTATGGATAAATCATTGAGAAACTGCCAAACTGGTTTTCACAGTAGCGAACCATTTTGCATTCCCATGAGCAATGCATGAGGGTTCAAATGCACTTTTTGTTTTCTGGGTTTTTCTTCTGCTTTCAGTATTATCCTAGTAGGTCTGAAGTAGTATCTCATTGCGATTTTGAGCTACATTCATCTAAAGCCTAATGATGTTCAGCATCATTTCACGTGTTCATTGGCCACTTGTATACCTTCTTTGAAGAAATGCCTATTCAAATCCTTTGCCCAATTTATAATTTGCTTGTTTATTTTTGTTATTGACATCCAAGACTTTGTTTTCTATTGTGGACACAAGGCTTTTATCAGATCTATGATTCAAAAATATTTTCTTACATTCTATGGGTAGTCTTTCTTCACTACCTTGAGAGTGTCTTTTGATGCTGAAAATATTTTACAGAAATACAAAGCCATAAATGGTTTCTTCTATGAGTTTTCCAGTTCTACTTCTTGCGTTTAGGAACTTGATCCATTCTGAGGTTATGATTAGTTCATGAGTATGGGTAGATTCGACAGGTAGATAGATTAGATAGGAGGGTAGATTAGTTATGCCGGTAGATTAGACAGGCGGGTAGATTCGATCGGAGATAGATTAGATAGGCGGGTAGATTAGATAGGAGAAAGATCAGATGGGTGGGTAGATTAGATAGGCAGGTAGATTACATAGGCGGGTAGATTACATAGGCAGGTAGATTAGACAGGCGGGTAGATTAGATAGGTGGGTAGATTAGACAGGCGGATAGATTAGATAGGAGATAGATTAGATAGGCAGGTATATTAGATAGGTGGGTAGATTAGACAGGCGGGTAGATTAGACAGGCGGGTAGGTTACATAGGCGGGTAGATTAGATAGGCGGCTCGATTAGTTAGGCGGGTCGATTAGATAGTTGGGTAGATTAGACGGGAGGGTAGATTGGATAGGAGATAGATTAGATAGGCGGGTAGATTAAATAGGAGATAGATTAGATAGGCAGGTAGATTAGATAGGCGGGTAGATTAGACAGGCGGATAGATTAGATAGGAGATAGATTAGATAGGCGGGTAGATTAGATAGGTGGGTACATTAGATAGGAAGGCAGTTGGCAGATACATAGGTAGATAGGCAGGTAGATGTATAGACAGATTTCATAAATATATGAAATACATAGGTACATAGACAGATAGAGAGGCAGAGACATAAAGAGAGATAGGCACACAGATGGAGAGAGAGAGGATTATTTGAAGGAATCGGCTCATGCGATTGCCAGTAGCTGGTAGGTTCAAAATGTGTAGGTCAGGTGATGGGATGATTATTACTGCAATCCTACGTCCCAAAATCTATAGCACAGACTACAGGACAAAAACGTGTGGAGAGTGAGAGAGTTCTAGCAAAATGTCTATTGATAGTCGGGAGGCAGAGTACACCCTATGGAAAACTGTCTTTTTTTCCTAGGGCCTCAACTGATTTGCTGTGGCTCATCTACATTATGGAAGAGAATCGGAGTGACTTAAAAGCAGCTGATTTAAACACATGCATGTAGACCAGTGTTTAACCAAACCACTGAACACCATAGCCCAGCCATGTTCCTTTATTTGTTGATGAAGATTTAGTTAGTTTTCACCTTTGCTATTGTGAATAGCGCTGCTAGGAACATTCACGTATAGGTGTTTGTTTGAACACCCTTTTTCAATTATTAGAGACAAATACATAGGAGGGGTATTTCTGGGTCATATGGTAAGTCTGTGGACAAATCTTTGAGGAGCTGCCAAACTAGTTTTCACAGTAGTGAACCATTCTGCATTCTCATGAGCAATGCATGTGGGTTCAAATGCACTTTTTGTTTTTTGAGTTTTTTCTGCTTACATTATTATCCTAGGAGGTGTGAAGTGGTATCTCATTGGGATTTTGATCTATGTTCATCTAAAGCCTAATGATGTTCAGCATCATTTCATGTGTTTATTGGCCATTTGTATAACTTATTTGAAGAAATGTCTATTCAAATCCATTGCCCATTTTAGAATTTGTTCGTTTATTTTTGTTATTAACTTCCAAGACTTTGTTTTCTATTCTGAACAGCTGGCCCTTATCAGATATCTGATTTAAAAATATTTTCTCACATTGTATAAAAAAGAAAAATTTTTTTCTTTTTTTATATAATATATATATATATTTTTATATAGGTAGTCTTTATTCACTACCTTCATAGCTCCTTTTGACTCACAAAATATTTTATATCAAATCAAAAACCATGAAAGGTCTGTTCTAAGAACTTTCTAGTTGTAGCTGTTGCATTTAGGACTTTGACCCATTCTGACTTTATCATTACTTGCTGATTATGGGTAGATTAGAAAGGGTAGGTAGATTAGACAGGCGGGTAGGTTAGACAGGCGGGTAGATTAGACAGGTGGGGAGATCAGACAGATGGGTAGATAAGATAGGTGGGTACATCAGATAGGCAAGTAGATTAGACAGGCGAGTAGATAGGTGGGTAGATTAGAGAAGTGGACAGGTTAGATAGGTGGGCGGAGAGGCAGTTACACAAGTAGATACATAAGCAGATAGATATATAGACAGATTGCATAAATAGATTAGATACACATATACATAGAGAGATACATAGACAGACTGATAGGCAGATAGGCAGAAAGGCAGAGGGACATAGAGACATATAAACAGATAGACGATAGGCAGGAAAAGAGAGCCAGAGAAAGATACTGAGACAGACAGACAGAGAGAGAGACAGATAGAGAAGAGAGAGGATTATTTAAAGGAATTGGCTCATGCGATTGACGGGAGCTGGCAATTTCAAAATGTGTAGTTCCGGTGATGGGCTGATTATCACTGCAATCTTATGTCCCAAAATCTATAGGACAGACTACAGGACAAAAAAGCATGGAGAGGGAGAGAGTTGTAGCAAAATGTCTATTTATAGTCTGTAGACAGAATACACCCTATGTAAAACTCCGTTTATTCTCTAAGGGCCCTCAACTGATTTGCTGAGCCCCATCTACATCATGGAAGGTAATCTGATGGACTTAAGGGCAGCTGATTTAAAGTAGACTATTTGTTTAACCAAGCCACTGAACACCATAGACTAGCCAAGTTCCTTTATTTGTTGATGAACATTTAGTTAGTTTTCACCTTTGGCTATTGTGAACAGAGCTGTTACAAACATTCGTGTACAGGTGTTTGTTTGAGTACGCATTTTCAATTATCAGGGACATATACAGAGGAGGCGTATTTCTGGGTCACATGATAAGTCTATGGATAAATCATTGAGAAACTGCCAAACTGGTTTTCACAGTAGCGAACCATTTTGCATTCCCATGAGCAATGCATGAGGGTTCAAATGCACTTTTTGTTTTCTGGGTTTTTCTTCTGCTTTCAGTATTATCCTAGTAGGTCTGAAGTAGTATCTCATTGCGATTTTGAGCTACATTCATCTAAAGCCTAATGATGTTCAGCATCATTTCACGTGTTCATTGGCCACTTGTATACCTTCTTTGAAGAAATGCCTATTCAAATCCTTTGCCCAATTTATAATTTGCTTGTTTATTTTTGTTATTGACATCCAAGACTTTGTTTTCTATTGTGGACACAAGGCTTTTATCAGATCTATGATTCAAAAATATTTTCTTACATTCTATGGGTAGTCTTTCTTCACTACCTTGAGAGTGTCTTTTGATGCTGAAAATATTTTACAGAAATACAAAGCCATAAATGGTTTCTTCTATGAGTTTTCCAGTTCTACTTCTTGCGTTTAGGAACTTGATCCATTCTGAGGTTATGATTAGTTCATGAGTATGGGTAGATTCGACAGGTAGATAGATTAGATAGGAGGGTAGATTAGTTATGCCGGTAGATTAGACAGGCGGGTAGATTCGATCGGAGATAGATTAGATAGGCGGGTAGATTAGATAGGAGAAAGATCAGATGGGTGGGTAGATTAGATAGGCAGGTAGATTACATAGGCGGGTAGATTACATAGGCAGGTAGATTAGACAGGCGGGTAGATTAGATAGGTGGGTAGATTAGACAGGCGGATAGATTAGATAGGAGATAGATTAGATAGGCAGGTATATTAGATAGGTGGGTAGATTAGACAGGCGGGTAGATTAGACAGGCGGGTAGGTTACATAGGCGGGTAGATTAGATAGGCGGCTCGATTAGTTAGGCGGGTCGATTAGATAGTTGGGTAGATTAGACGGGAGGGTAGATTGGATAGGAGATAGATTAGATAGGCGGGTAGATTAAATAGGAGATAGATTAGATAGGCAGGTAGATTAGATAGGCGGGTAGATTAGACAGGCGGATAGATTAGATAGGAGATAGATTAGATAGGCGGGTAGATTAGATAGGTGGGTACATTAGATAGGAAGGCAGTTGGCAGATACATAGGTAGATAGGCAGGTAGATGTATAGACAGATTTCATAAATATATGAAATACATAGGTACATAGACAGATAGAGAGGCAGAGACATAAAGAGAGATAGGCACACAGATGGAGAGAGAGAGGATTATTTGAAGGAATCGGCTCATGCGATTGCCAGTAGCTGGTAGGTTCAAAATGTGTAGGTCAGGTGATGGGATGATTATTACTGCAATCCTACGTCCCAAAATCTATAGCACAGACTACAGGACAAAAACGTGTGGAGAGTGAGAGAGTTCTAGCAAAATGTCTATTGATAGTCGGGAGGCAGAGTACACCCTATGGAAAACTGTCTTTTTTTCCTAGGGCCTCAACTGATTTGCTGTGGCTCATCTACATTATGGAAGAGAATCGGAGTGACTTAAAAGCAGCTGATTTAAACACATGCATGTAGACCAGTGTTTAACCAAACCACTGAACACCATAACCCAGCCATGTTCCTTTATTTGTTGATGAAGATTTAGTTAGTTTTCACCTTTGCTATTGTGAATAGCGCTGCTAGGAACATTCACGTATAGGTGTTTGTTTGAACACCCTTTTTCAATTATTAGAGACAAATACATAGGAGGGGTATTTCTGGGTCATATGGTAAGTCTGTGGACAAATCTTTGAGGAGCTGCCAAACTAGTTTTCACAGTAGTGAACCATTCTGCATTCTCATGAGCAATGCATGTGGGTTCAAATGCACTTTTTGTTTTTTGAGTTTTTTCTGCTTACATTATTATCCTAGGAGGTGTGAAGTGGTATCTCATTGGGATTTTGATCTATGTTCATCTAAAGCCTAATGATGTTCAGCATCATTTCATGTGTTTATTGGCCATTTGTATAACTTATTTGAAGAAATGTCTATTCAAATCCATTGCCCATTTTAGAATTTGTTCGTTTATTTTTGTTATTAACTTCCAAGACTTTGTTTTCTATTCTGAACAGCTGGCCCTTATCAGATATCTGATTTAAAAATATTTTCTCACATTGTAGAAAAAAGAAAATTTTTTTTCTTTTTTTATATAATATATATATATAT
The DNA here is from genome assembly GCF_024166365.1 of Elephas maximus indicus. Lineage (NCBI taxonomy): Eukaryota > Metazoa > Chordata > Mammalia > Proboscidea > Elephantidae > Elephas > Elephas maximus. Next base: position 137,034,010 of record NC_064846.1, read on the forward strand.
TTTTATATAGGTAGTCTTTATTCACTACCTTCATAGCTCCTTTTGACTCACAAAATATTTTATATCAAATCAAAAACCATGAAAGGTCTGTTCTAAGAACTTTCTAGTTGTAGCTGTTGCATTTAGGACTTTGACCCATTCTGACTTTATCATTACTTGCTGATTATGGGTAGATTAGAAAGGGTAGGTAGATTAGACAGGCGGGTAGGTTAGACAGGCGGGTAGATTAGACAGGTGGGGAGATCAGACAGATGGGTAGATAAGATAGGTGGGTACATCAGATAGGCAAGTAGATTAGACAGGCGAGTAGATAGGTGGGTAGATTAGAGAAGTGGACAGGTTAGATAGGTGGGCGGAGAGGCAGTTACACAAGTAGATACATAAGCAGATAGATATATAGACAGATTGCATAAATAGATTAGATACACATATACATAGAGAGATACATAGACAGACTGATAGGCAGATAGGCAGAAAGGCAGAGGGACATAGAGACATATAAACAGATAGACGATAGGCAGGAAAAGAGAGCCAGAGAAAGATACTGAGACAGACAGACAGAGAGAGAGACAGATAGAGAAGAGAGAGGATTATTTAAAGGAATTGGCTCATGCGATTGACGGGAGCTGGCAATTTCAAAATGTGTAGTTCCGGTGATGGGCTGATTATCACTGCAATCTTATGTCCCAAAATCTATAGGGCAGACTACAGGACAAAAAAGCATGGAGAGGGAGAGAGTTGTAGCAAAATGTCTATTTATAGTCTGTAGACAGAATACACCCTATGTAAAACTCCGTTTATTCTCTAAGGGCCCTCAACTGATTTGCTGAGCCCCATCTACATCATGGAAGGTAATCTGATGGACTTAAGGGCAGCTGATTTAAAGTAGACTATTTGTTTAACCAAGCCACTGAACACCATAGACTAGCCAAGTTCCTTTATTTGTTGATGAACATTTAGTTAGTTTTCACCTTTGGCTATTGTGAACAGAGCTGTTACAAACATTCGTGTACAGGTGTTTGTTTGAGTACGCATTTTCAATTATCAGGGACATATACAGAGGAGGCGTATTTCTGGGTCACATGATAAGTCTATGGATAAATCATTGAGAAACTGCCAAACTGGTTTTCACAGTAGCGAACCATTTTGCATTCCCATGAGCAATGCATGAGGGTTCAAATGCACTTTTTGTTTTCTGGGTTTTTCTTCTGCTTTCAGTATTATCCTAGTAGGTCTGAAGTAGTATCTCATTGCGATTTTGAGCTACATTCATCTAAAGCCTAATGATGTTCAGCATCATTTCACGTGTTTATTGGCCACTTGTATACCTTCTTTGAAGAAATGCCTATTCAAATCCTTTGCCCAATTTATAATTTGCTTGTTTATTTTTGTTCTTGACATCCAAGACTTTGTTTTCTATTGTGGACACAAGGCTTTTATCAGATCTATGATTCAAAAATATTTTCTTACATTCTATGGGTAGTCTTTCTTCACTACCTTGAGAGTGTCTTTTGATGCTGAAAATATTTTACAGAAATACAAAGCCATAAATGGTTTCTTCTATGAGTTTTCCAGTTCTACTTCTTGCGTTTAGGAACTTGATCCATTCTGAGGTTATGATTAGTTCATGAGTATGGGTAGATTCGACAGGTAGATAGATTAGATAGGAGGGTAGATTAGTTATGCCGGTAGATTAGACAGGCGGGTAGATTCGATCGGAGATAGATTAGATAGGCGGGTAGATTAGATAGGAGAAAGATCAGATGGGTGGGTAGATTAGATAGGCAGGTAGATTACATAGGCGGGTAGATTACATAGGCAGGTAGATTAGACAGGCGGGTAGATTAGATAGGTGGGTAGATTAGACAGGCGGATAGATTAGATAGGAGATAGATTAGATAGGCAGGTATATTAGATAGGTGGGTAGATTAGACAGGCGGGTAGATTAGACAGGCGGGTAGGTTACATAGGCGGGTAGATTAGATAGGCGGCTCGATTAGTTAGGCGGGTCGATTAGATAGTTGGGTAGATTAGACGGGAGGGTAGATTGGATAGGAGATAGATTAGATAGGCGGGTAGATTAAATAGGAGATAGATTAGATAGGCAGGTAGATTAGATAGGCGGGTAGATTAGACAGGCGGATAGATTAGATAGGAGATAGATTAGATAGGCGGGTAGATTAGATAGGTGGGTACATTAGATAGGAAGGCAGTTGGCAGATACATAGGTAGATAGGCAGGTAGATGTATAGACAGATTTCATAAATATATGAAATACATAGGTACATAGACAGATAGAGAGGCAGAGACATAAAGAGAGATAGGCACACAGATGGAGAGAGAGAGGATTATTTGAAGGAATCGGCTCATGCGATTGCCAGTAGCTGGTAGGTTCAAAATGTGTAGGTCAGGTGATGGGATGATTATTACTGCAATCCTACGTCCCAAAATCTATAGCACAGACTACAGGACAAAAACGTGTGGAGAGTGAGAGAGTTCTAGCAAAATGTCTATTGATAGTCGGGAGGCAGAGTACACCCTATGGAAAACTGTCTTTTTTTCCTAGGGCCTCAACTGATTTGCTGTGGCTCATCTACATTATGGAAGAGAATCGGAGTGACTTAAAAGCAGCTGATTTAAACACATGCATGTAGACCAGTGTTTAACCAAACCACTGAACACCATAACCCAGCCATGTTCCTTTATTTGTTGATGAAGATTTAGTTAGTTTTCACCTTTGCTATTGTGAATAGCGCTGCTAGGAACATTCACGTATAGGTGTTTGTTTGAACACCCTTTTTCAATTATTAGAGACAAATACATAGGAGGGGTATTTCTGGGTCATATGGTAAGTCTGTGGACAAATCTTTGAGGAGCTGCCAAACTAGTTTTCACAGTAGTGAACCATTCTGCATTCTCATGAGCAATGCATGTGGGTTCCAATGCACTTTTTGTTTTTTGAGTTTTTTCTGCTTACATTATTATCCTAGGAGGTGTGAAGTGGTATCTCATTGGGATTTTGATCTATGTTCATCTAAAGCCTAATGATGTTCAGCATCATTTCATGTGTTTATTGGCCATTTGTATAACTTATTTGAAGAAATGCCTATTCAAATCCATTGCCCATTTTAGAATTTGTTCGTTTATTTTTGTTATTAACTTCCAAGACTTTGTTTTCTATTCTGAACAGCTGGCCCTTATCAGATATCTGATTTAAAAATATTTTCTCACATTGTATAAAAAAGAAAAATTTTTTTCTCTTTTTATATAATATATATATATATTTTTATATAGGTAGTCTTTATTCACTACCTTCATAGCTCCTTTTGACTCACAAAATATTTTATATCAAATCAAAAACCATGAAAGGTCTGTTCTAAGAACTTTCTAGTTGTAGCTGTTGCATTTAGGACTTTGACCCATTCTGACTTTATCATTACTTGCTGATTATGGGTAGATTAGAAAGGGTAGGTAGATTAGACAGGCGGGTAGGTTAGACAGGCGGGTAGATTAGACAGGTGGGGAGATCAGATAGATGGGTAGATAAGATAGGTGGGTACATCAGATAGGCAAGTAGATTAGACAGGCGAGTAGATAGGTGGGTAGATTAGAGAAGTGGACAGGTTAGATAGGTGGGCGGAGAGGCAGTTACATAAGTAGATACATAAGCAGATAGATATATAGACAGATTGCATAAATAGATTAGATACACATATACATAGAGAGATACATAGACAGACTGATAGGCAGATAGGCAGAAAGGCAGAGGGACATAGAGACATATAAACAGATAGACGATAGGCAGGAAAAGAGAGCCAGAGAAAGATACTGAGACAGACAGACAGAGAGAGAGACAGATAGAGAAGAGAGAGGATTATTTAAAGGAATTGGCTCATGCGATTGACGGGAGCTGGCAATTTCAAAATGTGTAGTTCCGGTGATGGGCTGATTATCACTGCAATCTTATGTCCCAAAATCTATAGGACAGACTACAGGACAAAAAAGCATGGAGAGGGAGAGAGTTGTAGCAAAATGTCTATTTATAGTCTGTAGACAGAATACACCGTATGTAAAACTCCGTTTATTCTCTAAGGGCCCTCAACTGATTTGCTGAGCCCCATCTACATCATGGAAGGTAATCTGATGGACTTAAGGGCAGCTGATTTAAAGTAGACTATTTGTTTAACCAAGCCACTGAACACCATAGACTAGCCAAGTTCCTTTATTTGTTGATGAACATTTAGTTAGTTTTCACCTTTGGCTATTGTGAACAGAGCTGTTACAAACATTCGTGTACAGGTGTTTGTTTGAGTACGCATTTTCAATTATCAGGGACATATACAGAGGAGGCGTATTTCTGGGTCACATGATAAGTCTATGGATAAATCATTGAGAAACTGCCAAACTGGTTTTCACAGTAGCGAACCATTTTGCATTCCCATGAGCAATGCATGAGGGTTCAAATGCACTTTTTGTTTCCTGGGTTTTTCTTCTGCTTTCAGTATTATCCTAGTAGGTCTGAAGTAGTATCTCATTGCGATTTTGAGCTACATTCATCTAAAGCCTAATGATGTTCAGCATCATTTCACGTGTTTATTGGCCACTTGTATACCTTCTTTGAAGAAATGCCTATTCAAATCCTTTGCCCAATTTATAATTTGCTTGTTTATTTTTGTTATTGACATCCAAGACTTTGTTTTCTATTGTGGACACAAGGCTTTTATCAGATCTATGATTCAAAAATATTTTCTTACATTCTATGGGTAGTCTTTCTTCACTACCTTGAGAGTGTCTTTTGATGCTGAAAATATTTTACAGAAATACAAAGCCATAAATGGTTTCTTCTATGAGTTTTCCAGTTCTACTTCTTGCGTTTAGGAACTTGATCCATTCTGAGGTTATGATTAGTTCATGAGTATGGGTAGATTCGACAGGTAGATAGATTAGATAGGAGGGTAGATTAGTTATGCCGGTAGATTAGACAGGCGGGTAGATTAGATAGGAGATAGATTAGATAGGCGGGTAGATTAGATAGGAGAAAGATCAGATGGGTGGGTAGATTAGATAGGCAGGTAGATTACATAGGCGGGTAGATTACATAGGCAGGTAGATTAGAGAGGCGGGTAGATTAGATAGGTGGGTAGATTAGACAGGCGGATAGATTAGATAGGAGATAGATTAGATAGGCTGGTATATTAGATAGGCGGGTAGATTAGACAGGCGGGTAGATTAGACAGGCGGGTAGGTTACATAGGCGGGTAGATTAGATAGGCGGCTCAATTAGATAGGCGGGTCGATTAGATAGTTGGGTAGATTAGACGGGAGGGTAGATTGGATAGGAGATAGATTAGATAGGCGGGTAGATTAAATAGGAGATAGATTAGATAGGCAGGTAGATTAGATAGGCGGGTAGATTAGACAGGCGGATAGATTAGATAGGAGATAGATTAGATAGGCGGGTAGATTAGATAGGTGGGTACATTAGATAGGCTGGCAGTTGGCAGATACATAGGTAGATAGGCAGGTAGATGTATAGACAGATTTCATAAATATATTAAATACATAGGTACATAGACAGATAGAGAGGCAGAGACATAAAGAGAGATAGGCACACAGATGGAGAGAGAGAGGATTATTTGAAGGAATCGGCTCATGCGATTGCCAGTAGCTGGTAGGTTCAAAATGTGTAGGTCAGGTGATGGGATGATTATTACTGCAATCCTACGTCCCAAAATCTATAGCACAGACTACAGGACAAAAACGTGTGGAGAGTGAGAGAGTTCTAGCAAAATGTCTATTGATAGTCGGGAGGCAGAGTACACCCTATGGAAAACTGTCTTTTTTTCCTAGGGCCTCAACTGATTTGCTGTGGCTCATCTACATTATGGAAGAGAATCGGAGTGACTTAAAAGCAGCTGATTTAAACACATGCACGTAGACCAGTGTTTAACCAAACCACTGAACACCATAGCCCAGCCATGTTCCTTTATTTGTTGATGAAGATTTAGTTAGTTTTCACCTTTGCTATTGTGAATAGCGCTGCTAGGAACATTCACGTATAGGTGTTTGTTTGAACACCCTTTTTCAATTATTAGAGACAAATACATAGGAGGGGTATTTCTGGGTCATATGGTAAGTCTGTGGACAAATCTTTGAGGAGCTGCCAAACTAGTTTTCACAGTAGTGAACCATTCTGCATTCTCATGAGCAATGCATGTGGGTTCAAATGCACTTTTTGTTTTTTGAGTTTTTTCTGCTTACATTATTATCCTAGGAGGTGTGAAGTGGTATCTCATTGGGATTTTGATCTATGTTCATCTAAAGCCTAATGATGTTCAGCATCATTTCATGTGTTTATTGGCCATTTGTATAACTTATTTGAAGAAATGCCTATTCAAATCCATTGCCCATTTTAGAATTTGTTCGTTTATTTTTGTTATTAACTTCCAAGACTTTGTTTTCTATTCTGAACAGCTGGCCCTTATCAGATATCTGATTTAAAAATATTTTCTCACATTGTAGAAAAAAGAAAAATTTTTTTCTTTTTTTATATAATATATATATATTTTTATATAGGTAGTCTTTATTCACTACCTTCATAGCTCCTTTTGACTCACAAAATATTTTATATCAAATCAAAAACCATGAAAGGTCTGTTCTAAGAACTTTCTAGTTGTAGCTGTTGCATTTAGGACTTTGACCCATTCTGACTTTATCATTACTTGCTGATTATGGGTAGATTAGAAAGGGTAGGTAGATTAGACAGGCGGGTAGGTTAGACAGGCGGGTAGATTAGACAGGTGGGGAGATCAGATAGATGGGTAGATAAGATAGGTGGGTACATCAGATAGGCAAGTAGATTAGACAGGCGAGTAGATAGGTGGGTAGATTAGAGAAGTGGACAGGTTAGATAGGTGGGCGGAGAGGCAGTTACACAAGTAGATACATAAGCAGATAGATATATAGACAGATTGCATAAATAGATTAGATACACATATACATAGAGAGATACATAGACAGACTGATAGGCAGATAGGCAGAAAGGCAGAGGGACATAGAGACATATAAACAGATAGACGATAGGCAGGAAAAGAGAGCCAGAGAAAGATACTGAGACAGACAGACAGAGAGAGAGACAGATAGAGAAGAGAGAGGATTATTTAAAGGAATTGGCTCATGCGATTGACGGGAGCTGGCAATTTCAAAATGTGTAGTTCCGGTGATGGGCTGATTATCACTGCAATCTTATGTCCCAAAATCTATAGGACAGACTACAGGACAAAAAAGCATGGAGAGGGAGAGAGTTGTAGCAAAATGTCTATTTATAGTCTGTAGACAGAATACACCCTATGTAAAACTCCGTTTATTCTCTAAGGGCCCTCAACTGATTTGCTGAGCCCCATCTACATCATGGAAGGTAATCTGATGGACTTAAGGGCAGCTGATTTAAAGTAGACTATTTGTTTAACCAAGCCACTGAACACCATAGACTAGCCAAGTTCCTTTATTTGTTGATGAACATTTAGTTAGTTTTCACCTTTGGCTATTGTGAACAGAGCTGTTACAAACATTCGTGTACAGGTGTTTGTTTGAGTACGCATTTTCAATTATCAGGGACATATACAGAGGAGGCGTATTTCTGGGTCACATGATAAGTCTATGGATAAATCATTGAGAAACTGCCAAACTGGTTTTCACAGTAGCGAACCATTTTGCATTCCCATGAGCAATGCATGAGGGTTCAAATGCACTTTTTGTTTTCTGGGTTTTTCTTCTGCTTTCAGTATTATCCTAGTAGGTCTGAAGTAGTATCTCATTGCGATTTTGAGCTACATTCATCTAAAGCCTAATGATGTTCAGCATCATTTCACGTGTTTATTGGCCACTTGTATACCTTCTTTGAAGAAATGCCTATTCAAATCCTTTGCCCAATGTATAATTTGCTTGTTTATTTTTGTTATTGACATCCAAGACTTTGTTTTCTATTGTGGACACAAGGCTTTTATCAGATCTATGATTCAAAAATATTTTCTTACATTCTATGGGTAGTCTTTCTTCACTACCTTGAGAGTGTCTTTTGATGCTGAAAATATTTTACAGAAATACAAGCCATAAATGGTTTCTTCTATGAGTTTTCCAGTTCTACTTCTTGCGTTTAGGAACTTGATCCATTCTGAGGTTATGATTAGTTCATGAGTATGGGTAGATTCGACAGGTAGATAGATTAGATAGGAGGGTAGATTAGTTATGCCGGTAGATTAGACAGGCGGGTAGATTAGATAGGAGATAGATTAGATAGGCGGGTAGATTAGATAGGAGAAAGATCAGATGGGTGGGTAGATTAGAGAGGCGGGTAGATTAGATAGGTGGGTAGATTAGACAGGCGGATAGATTAGATAGGAGATAGATTAGATAGGCTGGTATATTAGATAGGCGGGTAGATTAGACAGGCGGGTAGATTAGACAGGCGGGTAGATTAGACAGGCGGGTAGGTTACATAGGCGGGTAGATTAGATAGGCGGCTCGATTAGATAGGCGGGTCGATTAGATAGTTGGGTAGATTAGACGGGAGGGTAGATTGGATAGGAGATAGATTAGATAGGCGGGTAGATTAAATAGGAGATAGATTAGATAGGCAGGTAGATTAGATAGGCGGGTAGATTAGACAGGCGGATAGATTAGATAGGAGATAGATTAGATAGGCGGGTAGATTAGATAGGTGGGTACATTAGATAGGCTGGCAGTTGGCAGATACATAGGTAGATAGGCAGGTAGATGTATAGACAGATTTCATAAATATATTAAATACATAGGTACATAGACAGATAGAGAGGCAGAGACATAAAGAGAGATAGGCACACAGATGGAGAGAGAGAGGATTATTTGAAGGAATCGGCTCATGCGATTGCCAGTAGCTGGTAGGTTCAAAATGTGTAGGTCAGGTGATGGGATGATTATTACTGCAATCCTACGTCCCAAAATCTATAGCACAGACTACAGGACAAAAACGTGTGGAGAGTGAGAGAGTTCTAGCAAAATGTCTATTGATAGTCGGGAGGCAGAGTACACCCTATGGAAAACTGTCTTTTTTTCCTAGGGCCTCAACTGATTTGCTGTGGCTCATCTACATTATGGAAGAGAATCGGAGTGACTTAAAAGCAGCTGATTTAAACACATGCATGTAGACCAGTGTTTAACCAAACCACTGAACACCATAGCCCAGCCATGTTCCTTTATTTGTTGATGAAGATTTAGTTAGTTTTCACCTTTGCTATTGTGAATAGCGCTGCTAGGAACATTCACGTATAGGTGTTTGTTTGAACACCCTTTTTCAATTATTAGAGACAAATACATAGGAGGGGTATTTCTGGGTCATATGGTAAGTCTGTGGACAAATCTTTGAGGAGCTGCCAAACTAGTTTTCACAGTAGTGAACCATTCTGCATTCTCATGAGCAATGCATGTGGGTTCAAATGCACTTTTTGTTTTTTGAGTTTTTTCTGCTTACATTATTATCCTAGGAGGTGTGAAGTGGTATCTCATTGGGATTTTGATCTATGTTCATCTAAAGCCTAATGATGTTCAGCATCATTTCATGTGTTTATTGGCCATTTGTATAACTTATTTGAAGAAATGCCTATTCAAATCCATTGCCCATTTTAGAATTTGTTCGTTTATTTTTGTTATTAACTTCCAAGACTTTGTTTTCTATTCTGAACAGCTGGCCCTTATCAGATATCTGATTTAAAAATATTTTCTCACATTGTATAAAAAAGAAAATTTTTTTTCTTTTTTTATATAATATATATATATTTTTATATAGGTAGTCTTTATTCACTACCTTCATAGCTCCTTTTGACTCACAAAATATTTTATATCAAATCAAAAACCATGAAAGGTCTGTTCTAAGAACTTTCTAGTTGTAGCTGTTGCATTTAGGACTTTGACCCATTCTGACTTTATCATTACTTGCTGATTATGGGTAGATTAGAAAGGGTAGGTAGATTAGACAGGCGGGTAGGTTAGACAGGCGGGTAGATTAGACAGGTGGGGAGATCAGATAGATGGGTAGATAAGATAGGTGGGTACATCAGATAGGCAAGTAGATTAGACAGGCGAGTAGATAGGTGGGTAGATTAGAGAAGTGGACAGGTTAGATAGGTGGGCGGAGAGGCAGTTACATAAGTAGATACATAAGCAGATAGATATATAGACAGATTGCATAAATAGATTAGATACACATATACATAGAGAGATACATAGACAGACTGATAGGCAGATAGGCAGAAAGGCAGAGGGACATAGAGACATATAAACAGATAGACGATAGGCAGGAAAAGAGAGCCAGAGAAAGATACTGAGACAGACAGACAGAGAGAGAGACAGATAGAGAAGAGAGAGGATTATTTAAAGGAATTGGCTCATGCGATTGACGGGAGCTGGCAATTTCAAAATGTGTAGTTCCGGTGATGGGCTGATTATCACTGCAATCTTATGTCCCAAAATCTATAGGACAGACTACAGGACAAAAAAGCATGGAGAGGGAGAGAGTTGTAGCAAAATGTCTATTTATAGTCTGTAGACAGAATACACCCTATGTAAAACTCCGTTTATTCTCTAAGGGCCCTCAACTGATTTGCTGAGCCCCATCTACATCATGGAAGGTATTCTGATGGACTTAAGGGCAGCTGATTTAAAGTAGACTATTTGTTTACCCAAGCCACTGAACACCATAGACTAGCCAAGTTCCTTTATTTGTTGATGAACATTTAGTTAGTTTTCACCTTTGGCTATTGTGAACAGAGCTGTTACGAACATTCGTGTACAGGTGTTTGTTTGAGTACGCATTTTCAATTATCAGGGACATATACAGAGGAGGCGTATTTCTGGGTCACATGATAAGTCTATGGATAAATCATTGAGAAACTGCCAAACTGGTTTTCACAGTAGCGAACCATTTTGCATTCCCATGAGCAATGCATGAGGGTTCAAATGCACTTTTTGTTTCCTGGGTTTTTCTTCTGCTTTCAGTATTATCCTAGTAGGTCTGAAGTAGTATCTCATTGCGATTTTGAGCTACATTCATCTAAAGCCTAATGATGTTCAGCATCATTTCACGTGTTTATTGGCCACTTGTATATCTTCTTTGAAGAAATGCCTATTCAAATCCTTTGCCCAATTTATAATTTGCTTGTTTATTTTTGTTCTTGACATCCAAGACTTTGTTTTCTATTGTGGACACAAGGCTTTTATCAGATCTATGATTCAAAAATATTTTCTTACATTCTATGGGTAGTCTTTCTTCACTACCTTGAGAGTGTCTTTTGATGCTGAAAATATTTTACAGAAATACAAAGCCATAAATGGTTTCTTCTATGAGTTTTCCAGTTCTACTCCTTGCGTTTAGGAACTTGATCCATTCTGAGGTTATGATTAGTTCATGAGTATGGGTAGATTCGACAGGTAGATAGATTAGATAGGAGGGTAGATTAGTTATGCAGGTAGATTAGACAGGCGGGTAGATTAGATAGGAGATAGATTAGATAGACGGGTAGATTAGATAGGAGAAAGATCAGATGGGTGGGTAGATTAGATAGGCAGGTAGATTACATAGGCGGGTAGATTACATAGGCAGGTAGATTAGACAGGCGGGTAGATTAGATAGGTGGGTAGATTAGACAGGCGGATAGATTAGATAGGAGATAGATTAGATAGGCAGGTATATTAGATAGGCGGGTAGATTAGACAGGCGGGTAGATTAGACAGGCGGGTAGGTTACATAGGCGGGTAGATTAGATAGGCGGCTCGATTAGATAGGCGGGTCGATTAGATAGTTGGGTAGATTAGACGGGAGGGTAGATTGGATAGGAGATAGATTAGATAGGCGGGTAGATTAAATAGGAGATAGATTAGATAGGCAGGTAGATTAGATAGGCGGGTAGATTAGACAGGCGGATAGATTAGATAGGAGATAGATTAGATAGGCGGGTAGATTAGATAGGTGGGTACATTAGATAGGCTGGCAGTTGGCAGATACATAGGTAGATAGGCAGGTAGATGTATAGACAGATTTCATAAATATATTAAATACATAGGTACATAGACAGATAGAGAGGCAGAGACATAAAGAGAGATAGGCACACAGATGGAGAGAGAGAGGATTATTTGAAGGAATCGGCTCATGCGATTGCCAGTAGCTGGTAGGTTCAAAATGTGTAGGTCAGGTGATGGGATGATTATTACTGCAATCCTACGTCCCAAAATCTATAGCACAGACTACAGGACAAAAACGTGTGGAGAGTGAGAGAGTTCTAGCAAAATGTCTATTGATAGTCGGGAGGCAGAGTACACCCTATGGAAAACTGTCTTTTTTTCCTAGGGCCTCAACTGATTTGCTGTGGCTCATCTACATTATGGAAGAGAATCGGAGTGACTTAAAAGCAGCTGATTTAAACACATGCATGTAGACCAGTGTTTAACCAAACCACTGAACACCATAACCCAGCCATGTTCCTTTATTTGTTGATGAAGATTTAGTTAGTTTTCACCTTTGCTATTGTGAATAGCGCTGCTAGGAACATTCACGTATAGGTGTTTGTTTGAACACCCTTTTTCAATTATTAGAGACAAATACATAGGAGGGGTATTTCTGGGTCATATGGTAAGTCTGTGGACAAATCTTTGAGGAGCTGCCAAACTAGTTTTCGCAGTAGTGAACCATTCTGCATTCTCATGAGCAATGCATGTGGGTTCAAATGCACTTTTTGTTTTTTGAGTTTTTTCTGCTTACATTATTATCCTAGGAGGTGTGAAGTGGTATCTCATTGGGATTTTGATCTATGTTCATCTAAAGCCTAATGATGTTCAGCATCATTTCATGTGTTTATTGGCCATTTGTATAACTTATTTGAAGAAATGCCTATTCAAATCCATTGCCCATTTTAGAATTTGTTCGTTTATTTTTGTTATTAACTTCCAAGACTTTGTTTTCTATTCTGAACAGCTGGCCCTTATCAGATATCTGATTTAAAAATATTTTCTCACATTGTAGAAAAAAGAAAAATTTTTTTCTTTTTTTATATAATATATATATATATTTTTATATAGGTAGTCTTTATTCACTACCTTCATAGCTCCTTTTGACTCACAAAATATTTTATATCAAATCAAAAACCATGAAAGGTCTGTTCTAAGAACTTTCTAGTTGTAGCTGTTGCATTTAGGACTTTGACCCATTCTGACTTTATCATTACTTGCTGATTATGGGTAGATTAGAAAGGGTAGGTAGATTAGACAGGCGGGTAGGTTAGACAGGCGGGTAGATTAGACAGGTGGGGAGATCAGATAGATGGGTAGATAAGATAGGTGGGTACATCAGATAGGCAAGTAGATTAGACAGGCGAGTAGATAGGTGGGTAGATTAGAGAAGTGGACAGGTTAGATAGGTGGGCGGAGAGGCAGTTACACAAGTAGATACATAAGCAGATAGATATATAGACAGATTGCATAAATAGATTAGATACACATATACATAGAGAGATACATAGACAGACTGATAGGCAGATAGGCAGAAAGGCAGAGGGACATAGAGACATATAAACAGATAGACGATAGGCAGGAAAAGAGAGCCAGAGAAAGATACTGAGACAGACAGACAGAGAGAGAGACAGATAGAGAAGAGAGAGGATTATTTAAAGGAATTGGCTCATGCGATTGACGGGAGCTGGCAATTTCAAAATGTGTAGTTCCGGTGATGGGCTGATTATCACTGCAATCTTATGTCCCAAAATCTATAGGACAGACTACAGGACAAAAAAGCATGGAGAGGGAGAGAGTTGTAGCAAAATGTCTATTTATAGTCTGTAGACAGAATACACCGTATGTAAAACTCCGTTTATTCTCTAAGGGCCCTCAACTGATTTGCTGAGCCCCATCTACATCATGGAAGGTAATCTGATGGACTTAAGGGCAGCTGATTTAAAGTAGACTATTTGTTTAACCAAGCCACTGAACACCATAGACTAGCCAAGTTCCTTTATTTGTTGATGAACATTTAGTTAGTTTTCACCTTTGGCTATTGTGAACAGAGCTGTTACAAACATTCGTGTACAGGTGTTTGTTTGAGTACGCATTTTCAATTATCAGGGACATATACAGAGGAGGCGTATTTCTGGGTCACATGATAAGTCTATGGATAAATCATTGAGAAACTGCCAAACTGGTTTTCACAGTAGCGAACCATTTTGCATTCCCATGAGCAATGCATGAGGGTTCAAATGCACTTTTTGTTTTCTGGGTTTTTCTTCTGCTTTCAGTATTATCCTAGTAGGTCTGAAGTAGTATCTCATTGCGATTTTGAGCTACATTCATCTAAAGCCTATGATGTTCAGCATCATTTCACGTGTTTATTGGCCACTTGTATATCTTCTTTGAAGAAATGCCTATTCAAATCCTTTGCCCAATTTATAATTTGCTTGTTTATTTTTGTTCTTGACATCCAAGACTTTGTTTTCTATTGTGGACACAAGGCTTTTATCAGATCTATGATTCAAAAATATTTTCTTACATTCTATGGGTAGTCTTTCTTCACTACCTTGAGAGTGTCTTTTGATGCTGAAAATATTTTACAGAAATACAAAGCCATAAATGGTTTCTTCTATGAGTTTTCCAGTTCTACTTCTTGCGTTTAGGAACTTGATCCATTCTGAGGTTATGATTAGTTCATGAGTATGGGTAGATTCGACAGGTAGATAGATTAGATAGGAGGGTAGATTAGTTATGCAGGTAGATTAGACAGGCGGGTAGATTAGATAGGAGATAGATTAGATAGACGGGTAGATTAGATAGGAGAAAGATCAGATGGGTGGGTAGATTAGATAGGCAGGTAGATTACATAGGCGGGTAGATTACATAGGCAGGTAGATTAGACAGGCGGGTAGATTAGATAGGTGGGTAGATTAGACAGGCGGATAGATTAGATAGGAGATAGATTAGATAGGCAGGTATATTAGATAGGCGGGTAGATTAGACAGGCGGGTAGATTAGACAGGCGGGTAGGTTACATAGGCGGGTAGATTAGATAGGCGGCTCGATTAGATAGGCGGGTCGATTAGATAGTTGGGTAGATTAGACGGGAGGGTAGATTGGATAGGAGATAGATTAGATAGGCGGGTAGATTAAATAGGAGATAGATTAGATAGGCAGGTAGATTAGATAGGCGGGTAGATTAGACAGGCGGATAGATTAGATAGGAGATAGATTAGATAGGCGGGTAGATTAGATAGGTGGGTACATTAGATAGGCTGGCAGTTGGCAGATACATAGGTAGATAGGCAGGTAGATGTATAGACAGATTTCATAAATATATTAAATACATAGGTACATAGACAGATAGAGAGGCAGAGACATAAAGAGAGATAGGCACACAGATGGAGAGAGAGAGGATTATTTGAAGGAATCGGCTCATGCGATTGCCAGTAGCTGGTAGGTTCAAAATGTGTAGGTCAGGTGATGGGATGATTATTACTGCAATCCTACGTCCCAAAATCTATAGCACAGACTACAGGACAAAAACGTGTGGAGAGTGAGAGAGTTCTAGCAAAATGTCTATTGATAGTCGGGAGGCAGAGTACACCCTATGGAAAACTGTCTTTTTTTCCTAGGGCCTCAACTGATTTGCTGTGGCTCATCTACATTATGGAAGAGAATCGGAGTGACTTAAAAGCAGCTGATTTAAACACATGCATGTAGACCAGTGTTTAACCAAACCACTGAACACCATAACCCAGCCATGTTCCTTTATTTGTTGATGAAGATTTAGTTAGTTTTCACCTTTGCTATTGTGAATAGCGCTGCTAGGAACATTCACGTATAGGTGTTTGTTTGAACACCCTTTTTCAATTATTAGAGACAAATACATAGGAGGGGTATTTCTGGGTCATATGGTAAGTCTGTGGACAAATCTTTGAGGAGCTGCCAAACTAGTTTTCGCAGTAGTGAACCATTCTGCATTCTCATGAGCAATGCATGTGGGTTCAAATGCACTTTTTGTTTTTTGAGTTTTTTCTGCTTACATTATTATCCTAGGAGGTGTGAAGTGGTATCTCATTGGGATTTTGATCTATGTTCATCTAAAGCCTAATGATGTTCAGCATCATTTCATGTGTTTATTGGCCATTTGTATAACTTATTTGAAGAAATGCCTATTCAAATCCATTGCCCATTTTAGAATTTGTTCGTTTATTTTTGTTATTAACTTCCAAGACTTTGTTTTCTATTCTGAACAGCTGGCCCTTATCAGATATCTGATTTAAAAATATTTTCTCACATTGTAGAAAAAAGAAAAATTTTTTTCTTTTTTTATATAATATATATATATATTTTTATATAGGTAGTCTTTATTCACTACCTTCATAGCTCCTTTTGACTCACAAAATATTTTATATCAAATCAAAAACCATGAAAGGTCTGTTCTAAGAACTTTCTAGTTGTAGCTGTTGCATTTAGGACTTTGACCCATTCTGACTTTATCATTACTTGCTGATTATGGGTAGATTAGAAAGGGTAGGTAGATTAGACAGGCGGGTAGGTTAGACAGGCGGGTAGATTAGACAGGTGGGGAGATCAGATAGATGGGTAGATAAGATAGGTGGGTACATCAGATAGGCAAGTAGATTAGACAGGCGAGTAGATAGGTGGGTAGATTAGAGAAGTGGACAGGTTAGATAGGTGGGCGGAGAGGCAGTTACACAAGTAGATACATAAGCAGATAGATATATAGACAGATTGCATAAATAGATTAGATACACATATACATAGAGAGATACATAGACAGACTGATAGGCAGATAGGCAGAAAGGCAGAGGGACATAGAGACATATAAACAGATAGACGATAGGCAGGAAAAGAGAGCCAGAGAAAGATACTGAGACAGACAGACAGAGAGAGAGACAGATAGAGAAGAGAGAGGATTATTTAAAGGAATTGGCTCATGCGATTGACGGGAGCTGGCAATTTCAAAATGTGTAGTTCCGGTGATGGGCTGATTATCACTGCAATCTTATGTCCCAAAATCTATAGGACAGACTACAGGACAAAAAAGCATGGAGAGGGAGAGAGTTGTAGCAAAATGTCTATTTACAGTCTGTAGACAGAATACACCCTATGTAAAACTCCGTTTATTCTCTAAGGGCCCTCAACTGATTTGCTGAGCCCCATCTACATCATGGAAGGTAATCTGATGGACTTAAGGGCAGCTGATTTAAAGTAGACTATTTGTTTAACCAAGCCACTGAACACCATAGACTAGCCAAGTTCCTTTATTTGTTGATGAACATTTAGTTAGTTTTCACCTTTGGCTATTGTGAACAGAGCTGTTACAAACATTCGTGTACAGGTGTTTGTTTGAGTACGCATTTTCAATTATCAGGGACATATACAGAGGAGGCGTATTTCTGGGTCACATGATAAGTCTATGGATAAATCATTGAGAAACTGCCAAACTGGTTTTCACAGTAGCGAACCATTTTGCATTCCCATGAGCAATGCATGAGGGTTCAAATGCACTTTTTGTTTTCTGGGTTTTTCTTCTGCTTTCAGTATTATCCTAGTAGGTCTGAAGTAGTATCTCATTGCGATTTTGAGCTACATTCATCTAAAGCCTAATGATGTTCAGCATCATTTCACGTGTTTATTGGCCACTTGTATACCTTCTTTGAAGAAATGCCTATTCAAATCCTTTGCCCAATTTATAATTTGCTTGTTTATTTTTGTTATTGACATCCAAGACTTTGTTTTCTATTGTGGACACAAGGCTTTTATCAGATCTATGATTCAAAAATATTTTCTTACATTCTATGGGTAGTCTTTCTTCACTACCTTGAGAGTGTCTTTTGATGCTGAAAATATTTTACAGAAATACAAGCCATAAATGGTTTCTTCTATGAGTTTTCCAGTTCTACTTCTTGCGTTTAGGAACTTGATCCATTCTGAGGTTATGATTAGTTCATGAGTATGGGTAGATTCGACAGGTAGATAGATTAGATAGGAGGGTAGATTAGTTATGCCGGTAGATTAGACAGGCGGGTAGATTAGATAGGAGATAGATTAGATAGGTGGGTAGATTAGATAGGAGAAAGATCAGATGGGTGGGTAGATTAGAGAGGCGGGTAGATTAGATAGGTGGGTAGATTAGACAGGCGGATAGATTAGATAGGAGATAGATTAGATAGGCTGGTATATTAGATAGGCGGGTAGATTAGACAGGCGGGTAGATTAGACAGGCGGGTAGATTAGACAGGCGGGTAGGTTACATAGGCGGGTAGATTAGATAGGCGGCTCGATTAGATAGGCGGGTCGATTAGATAGTTGGGTAGATTAGACGGGAGGGTAGATTGGATAGGAGATAGATTAGATAGGCGGGTAGATTAAATAGGAGATAGATTAGATAGGCAGGTAGATTAGATAGGCGGGTAGATTAGACAGGCGGATAGATTAGATAGGAGATAGATTAGATAGGCGGGTAGATTAGATAGGTGGGTACATTAGATAGGCTGGCAGTTGGCAGATACATAGGTAGATAGGCAGGTAGATGTATAGACAGATTTCATAAATATATTAAATACATAGGTACATAGACAGATAGAGAGGCAGAGACATAAAGAGAGATAGGCACACAGATGGAGAGAGAGAGGATTATTTGAAGGAATCGGCTCATGCGATTGCCAGTAGCTGGTAGGTTCAAAATGTGTAGGTCAGGTGATGGGATGATTATTACTGCAATCCTACGTCCCAAAATCTATAGCACAGACTACAGGACAAAAACGTGTGGAGAGTGAGAGAGTTCTAGCAAAATGTCTATTTATAGTCGGGAGGCAGAGTACACCCTATGGAAAACTGTCTTTTTTTCCTAGGGCCTCAACTGATTTGCTGTGGCTCATCTACATTATGGAAGAGAATCGGAGTGACTTAAAAGCAGCTGATTTAAACACATGCATGTAGACCAGTATTTAACCAAACCACTGAACACCATAGCCCAGCCATGTTCCTTTATTTGTTGATGAAGATTTAGTTAGTTTTCACCTTTGCTATTGTGAATAGCGCTGCTAGGAACATTCACGTATAGGTGTTTGTTTGAACACCCTTTTTCAATTATTAGAGACAAATACATAGGAGGGGTATTTCTGGGTCATATGGTAAGTCTGTGGACAAATCTTTGAGGAGCTGCCAAACTAGTTTTCACAGTAGTGAACCATTCTGCATTCTCATGAGCAATGCATGTGGGTTCAAATGCACTTTTTGTTTTTTGAGTTTTTTCTGCTTACATTATTATCCTAGGAGGTGTGAAGTGGTATCTCATTGGGATTTTGATCTATGTTCATCTAAAGCCTAATGATGTTCAGCATCATTTCATGTGTTTATTGGCCATTTGTATAACTTATTTGAAGAAATGCCTATTCAAATCCATTGCCCATTTTAGAATTTGTTCGTTTATTTTTGTTATTAACTTCCAAGACTTTGTTTTCTATTCTGAACAGCTGGCCCTTATCAGATATCTGATTTAAAAATATTTTCTCACATTGTATAAAAAAGAAAAATTTTTTTCTTTTTTTATATAATATATATATATATTTTTATATAGGTAGTCTTTATTCACTACCTTCATAGCTCCTTTTGACTCACAAAATATTTTATATCAAATCAAAAACCATGAAAGGTCTGTTCTAAGAACTTTCTAGTTGTAGCTGTTGCATTTAGGACTTTGACCCATTCTGACTTTATCATTACTTGCTGATTATGGGTAGATTAGAAAGGGTAGGTAGATTAGACAGGCGGGTAGGTTAGACAGGCGGGTAGATTAGACAGGTGGGGAGATCAGATAGATGGGTAGATAAGATAGGTGGGTACATCAGATAGGCAAGTAGATTAGACAGGCGAGTAGATAGGTGGGTAGACTAGAGAAGTGGACAGGTTAGATAGGTGGGCGGAGAGGCAGTTACATAAGTAGATACATAAGCAGATAGATATATAGACAGATTGCATAAATAGATTAGATACACATATACATAGAGAGATACATAGACAGACTGATAGGCAGATAGGCAGAAAGGCAGAGGGACATAGAGACATATAAACAGATAGACGATAGGCAGGAAAAGAGAGCCAGAGAAAGATACTGAGACAGACAGACAGAGAGAGAGACAGATAGAGAAGAGAGAGGATTATTTAAAGGAATTGGCTCATGCGATTGACGGGAGCTGGCAATTTCAAAATGTGTAGTTCCGGTGATGGGCTGATTATCACTGCAATCTTATGTCCCAAAATCTATAGGACAGACTACAGGACAAAAAAGCATGGAGAGGGAGAGAGTTGTAGCAAAATGTCTATTTATAGTCTGTAGACAGAATACACCGTATGTAAAACTCCGTTTATTCTCTAAGGGCCCTCAACTGATTTGCTGAGCCCCATCTACATCATGGAAGGTAATCTGATGGACTTAAGGGCAGCTGATTTAAAGTAGACTATTTGTTTAACCAAGCCACTGAACACCATAGACTAGCCAAGTTCCTTTATTTGTTGATGAACATTTAGTTAGTTTTCACCTTTGGCTATTGTGAACAGAGCTGTTACGAACATTCGTGTACAGGTGTTTGTTTGAGTACGCATTTTCAATTATCAGGGACATATACAGAGGAGGCGTATTTCTGGGTCACATGATAAGTCTATGGATAAATCATTGAGAAACTGCCAAACTGGTTTTCACAGTAGCGAACCATTTTGCATTCCCATGAGCAATGCATGAGGGTTCAAATGCACTTTTTGTTTTCTGGGTTTTTCTTCTGCTTTCAGTATTATCCTAGTAGGTCTGAAGTAGTATCTCATTGCGATTTTGAGCTACATTCATCTAAAGCCTATGATGTTCAGCATCATTTCACGTGTTTATTGGCCACTTGTATATCTTCTTTGAAGAAATGCCTATTCAAATCCTTTGCCCAATTTATAATTTGCTTGTTTATTTTTGTTCTTGACATCCAAGACTTTGTTTTCTATTGTGGACACAAGGCTTTTATCAGATCTATGATTCAAAAATATTTTCTTACATTCTATGGGTAGTCTTTCTTCACTACCTTGAGAGTGTCTTTTGATGCTGAAAATATTTTACAGAAATACAAAGCCATAAATGGTTTCTTCTATGAGTTTTCCAGTTCTACTCCTTGCGTTTAGGAACTTGATCCATTCTGAGGTTATGATTAGTTCATGAGTATGGGTAGATTCGACAGGTAGATAGATTAGATAGGAGGGTAGATTAGTTATGCAGGTAGATTAGACAGGCGGGTAGATTAGATAGGAGATAGATTAGATAGACGGGTAGATTAGATAGGAGAAAGATCAGATGGGTGGGTAGATTAGATAGGCAGGTAGATTACATAGGCGGGTAGATTACATAGGCAGGTAGATTAGACAGGCGGGTAGATTAGATAGGTGGGTAGATTAGACAGGCGGATAGATTAGATAGGAGATAGATTAGATAGGCAGGTATATTAGATAGGCGGGTAGATTAGACAGGCGGGTAGATTAGACAGGCGGGTAGGTTACATAGGCGGGTAGATTAGATAGGCGGCTCGATTAGATAGGCGGGTCGATTAGATAGTTGGGTAGATTAGACGGGAGGGTAGATTGGATAGGAGATAGATTAGATAGGCGGGTAGATTAAATAGGAGATAGATTAGATAGGCAGGTAGATTAGATAGGCGGGTAGATTAGACAGGCGGATAGATTAGATAGGAGATAGATTAGATAGGCGGGTAGATTAGATAGGTGGGTACATTAGATAGGCTGGCAGTTGGCAGATACATAGGTAGATAGGCAGGTAGATGTATAGACAGATTTCATAAATATATTAAATACATAGGTACATAGACAGATAGAGAGGCAGAGACATAAAGAGAGATAGGCACACAGATGGAGAGAGAGAGGATTATTTGAAGGAATCGGCTCATGCGATTGCCAGTAGCTGGTAGGTTCAAAATGTGTAGGTCAGGTGATGGGATGATTATTACTGCAATCCTACGTCCCAAAATCTATAGCACAGACTACAGGACAAAAACGTGTGGAGAGTGAGAGAGTTCTAGCAAAATGTCTATTGATAGTCGGGAGGCAGAGTACACCCTATGGAAAACTGTCTTTTTTTCCTAGGGCCTCAACTGATTTGCTGTGGCTCATCTACATTATGGAAGAGAATCGGAGTGACTTAAAAGCAGCTGATTTAAACACATGCATGTAGACCAGTGTTTAACCAAACCACTGAACACCATAGCCCAGCCATGTTCCTTTATTTGTTGATGAAGATTTAGTTAGTTTTCACCTTTGCTATTGTGAATAGCGCTGCTAGGAACATTCACGTATAGGTGTTTGTTTGAACACCCTTTTTCAATTATTAGAGACAAATACATAGGAGGGGTATTTCTGGGTCATATGGTAAGTCTGTGGACAAATCTTTGAGGAGCTGCCAAACTAGTTTTCACAGTAGTGAACCATTCTGCATTCTCATGAGCAATGCATGTGGGTTCAAATGCACTTTTTGTTTTTTGAGTTTTTTCTGCTTACATTATTATCCTAGGAGGTGTGAAGTGGTATCTCATTGGGATTTTGATCTATGTTCATCTAAAGCCTAATGATGTTCAGCATCATTTCATGTGTTTATTGGCCATTTGTATAACTTATTTGAAGAAATGCCTATTCAAATCCATTGCCCATTTTAGAATTTGTTCGTTTATTTTTGTTATTAACTTCCAAGACTTTGTTTTCTATTCTGAACAGCTGGCCCTTATCAGATATCTGATTTAAAAATATTTTCTCACATTGTATAAAAAAGAAAATTTTTTTTCTTTTTTTATATAATATATATATATATTTTTATATAGGTAGTCTTTATTCACTACCTTCATAGCTCCTTTTGACTCACAAAATATTTTATATCAAATCAAAAACCATGAAAGGTCTGTTCTAAGAACTTTCTAGTTGTAGCTGTTGCATTTAGGACTTTGACCCATTCTGACTTTATCATTACTTGCTGATTATGGGTAGATTAGAAAGGGTAGGTAGATTAGACAGGCGGGTAGGTTAGACAGGCGGGTAGATTAGACAGGTGGGGAGATCAGATAGATGGGTAGATAAGATAGGTGGGTACATCAGATAGGCAAGTAGATTAGACAGGCGAGTAGATAGGTGGGTAGATTAGAGAAGTGGACAGGTTAGATAGGTGGGCGGAGAGGCAGTTACACAAGTAGATACATAAGCAGATAGATATATAGACAGATTGCATAAATAGATTAGATACACATATACATAGAGAGATACATAGACAGACTGATAGGCAGATAGGCAGAAAGGCAGAGGGACATAGAGACATATAAACAGATAGACGATAGGCAGGAAAAGAGAGCCAGAGAAAGATACTGAGACAGACAGACAGAGAGAGAGACAGATAGAGAAGAGAGAGGATTATTTAAAGGAATTGGCTCATGCGATTGACGGGAGCTGGCAATTTCAAAATGTGTAGTTCCGGTGATGGGCTGATTATCACTGCAATCTTATGTCCCAAAATCTATAGGACAGACTACAGGACAAAAAAGCATGGAGAGGGAGAGAGTTGTAGCAAAATGTCTATTTACAGTCTGTAGACAGAATACACCCTATGTAAAACTCCGTTTATTCTCTAAGGGCCCTCAACTGATTTGCTGAGCCCCATCTACATCATGGAAGGTAATCTGATGGACTTAAGGGCAGCTGATTTAAAGTAGACTATTTGTTTAACCAAGCCACTGAACACCATAGACTAGCCAAGTTCCTTTATTTGTTGATGAACATTTAGTTAGTTTTCACCTTTGGCTATTGTGAACAGAGCTGTTACAAACATTCGTGTACAGGTGTTTGTTTGAGTACGCATTTTCAATTATCAGGGACATATACAGAGGAGGCGTATTTCTGGGTCACATGATAAGTCTATGGATAAATCATTGAGAAACTGCCAAACTGGTTTTCACAGTAGCGAACCATTTTGCATTCCCATGAGCAATGCATGAGGGTTCAAATGCACTTTTTGTTTTCTGGGTTTTTCTTCTGCTTTCAGTATTATCCTAGTAGGTCTGAAGTAGTATCTCATTGCGATTTTGAGCTACATTCATCTAAAGCCTAATGATGTTCAGCATCATTTCACGTGTTTATTGGCCACTTGTATACCTTCTTTGAAGAAATGCCTATTCAAATCCTTTGCCCAATTTATAATTTGCTTGTTTATTTTTGTTATTGACATCCAAGACTTTGTTTTCTATTGTGGACACAAGGCTTTTATCAGATCTATGATTCAAAAATATTTTCTTACATTCTATGGGTAGTCTTTCTTCACTACCTTGAGAGTGTCTTTTGATGCTGAAAATATTTTACAGAAATACAAGCCATAAATGGTTTCTTCTATGAGTTTTCCAGTTCTACTTCTTGCGTTTAGGAACTTGATCCATTCTGAGGTTATGATTAGTTCATGAGTATGGGTAGATTCGACAGGTAGATAGATTAGATAGGAGGGTAGATTAGTTATGCCGGTAGATTAGACAGGCGGGTAGATTAGATAGGAGATAGATTAGATAGGTGGGTAGATTAGATAGGAGAAAGATCAGATGGGTGGGTAGATTAGAGAGACGGGTAGATTAGATAGGTGGGTAGATTAGACAGGCGGATAGATTAGATAGGAGATAGATTAGATAGGCTGGTATATTAGATAGGCGGGTAGATTAGACAGGCGGGTAGATTAGACAGGCGGGTAGATTAGACAGGCGGGTAGGTTACATAGGCGGGTAGATTAGATAGGCGGCTCGATTAGATAGGCGGGTCGATTAGATAGTTGGGTAGATTAGACGGGAGGGTAGATTGGATAGGAGATAGATTAGATAGGCGGGTAGATTAAATAGGAGATAGATTAGATAGGCAGGTAGATTAGATAGGCGGGTAGATTAGACAGGCGGATAGATTAGATAGGAGATAGATTAGATAGGCGGGTAGATTAGATAGGTGGGTACATTAGATAGGCTGGCAGTTGGCAGATACATAGGTAGATAGGCAGGTAGATGTATAGACAGATTTCATAAATATATTAAATACATAGGTACATAGACAGATAGAGAGGCAGAGACATAAAGAGAGATAGGCACACAGATGGAGAGAGAGAGGATTATTTGAAGGAATCGGCTCATGCGATTGCCAGTAGCTGGTAGGTTCAAAATGTGTAGGTCAGGTGATGGGATGATTATTACTGCAATCCTACGTCCCAAAATCTATAGCACAGACTACAGGACAAAAACGTGTGGAGAGTGAGAGAGTTCTAGCAAAATGTCTATTTATAGTCGGGAGGCAGAGTACACCCTATGGAAAACTGTCTTTTTTTCCTAGGGCCTCAACTGATTTGCTGTGGCTCATCTACATTATGGAAGAGAATCGGAGTGACTTAAAAGCAGCTGATTTAAACACATGCATGTAGACCAGTATTTAACCAAACCACTGAACACCATAGCCCAGCCATGTTCCTTTATTTGTTGATGAAGATTTAGTTAGTTTTCACCTTTGCTATTGTGAATAGCGCTGCTAGGAACATTCACGTATAGGTGTTTGTTTGAACACCCTTTTTCAATTATTAGAGACAAATACATAGGAGGGGTATTTCTGGGTCATATGGTAAGTCTGTGGACAAATCTTTGAGGAGCTGCCAAACTAGTTTTCACAGTAGTGAACCATTCTGCATTCTCATGAGCAATGCATGTGGGTTCAAATGCACTTTTTGTTTTTTGAGTTTTTTCTGCTTACATTATTATCCTAGGAGGTGTGAAGTGGTATCTCATTGGGATTTTGATCTATGTTCATCTAAAGCCTAATGATGTTCAGCATCATTTCATGTGTTTATTGGCCATTTGTATAACTTATTTGAAGAAATGCCTATTCAAATCCATTGCCCATTTTAGAATTTGTTCGTTTATTTTTGTTATTAACTTCCAAGACTTTGTTTTCTATTCTGAACAGCTGGCCCTTATCAGATATCTGATTTAAAAATATTTTCTCACATTGTATAAAAAAGAAAATTTTTTTTCTTTTTTTATATAATATATATATATATTTTTATATAGGTAGTCTTTATTCACTACCTTCATAGCTCCTTTTGACTCACAAAATATTTTATATCAAATCAAAAACCATGAAAGGTCTGTTCTAAGAACTTTCTAGTTGTAGCTGTTGCATTTAGGACTTTGACCCATTCTGACTTTATCATTACTTGCTGATTATGGGTAGATTAGAAAGGGTAGGTAGATTAGACAGGCGGGTAGGTTAGACAGGCGGGTAGATTAGACAGGTGGGGAGATCAGACAGATGGGTAGATAAGATAGGTGGGTACATCAGATAGGCAAGTAGATTAGACAGGCGAGTAGATAGGTGGGTAGATTAGAGAAGTGGACAGGTTAGATAGGTGGGCGGAGAGGCAGTTACACAAGTAGATACATAAGCAGATAGATATATAGACAGATTGCATAAATAGATTAGATACACATATACATAGAGAGATACATAGACAGACTGATAGGCAGATAGGCAGAAAGGCAGAGGGACATAGAGACATATAAACAGATAGACGATAGGCAGGAAAAGAGAGCCAGAGAAAGATACTGAGACAGACAGACAGAGAGAGAGACAGATAGAGAAGAGAGAGGATTATTTAAAGGAATTGGCTCATGCGATTGACGGGAGCTGGCAATTTCAAAATGTGTAGTTCCGGTGATGGGCTGATTATCACTGCAATCTTATGTCCCAAAATCTATAGGGCAGACTACAGGACAAAAAAGCATGGAGAGGGAGAGAGTTGTAGCAAAATGTCTATTTATAGTCTGTAGACAGAATACACCCTATGTAAAACTCCGTTTATTCTCTAAGGGCCCTCAACTGATTTGCTGAGCCCCATCTACATCATGGAAGGTAATCTGATGGACTTAAGGGCAGCTGATTTAAAGTAGACTATTTGTTTAACCAAGCCACTGAACACCATAGACTAGCCAAGTTCCTTTATTTGTTGATGAACATTTAGTTAGTTTTCACCTTTGGCTATTGTGAACAGAGCTGTTACAAACATTCGTGTACAGGTGTTTGTTTGAGTACGCATTTTCAATTATCAGGGACATATACAGAGGAGGCGTATTTCTGGGTCACATGATAAGTCTATGGATAAATCATTGAGAAACTGCCAAACTGGTTTTCACAGTAGCGAACCATTTTGCATTCCCATGAGCAATGCATGAGGGTTCAAATGCACTTTTTGTTTTCTGGGTTTTTCTTCTGCTTTCAGTATTATCCTAGTAGGTCTGAAGTAGTATCTCATTGCGATTTTGAGCTACATTCATCTAAAGCCTAATGATGTTCAGCATCATTTCACGTGTTTATTGGCCACTTGTATACCTTCTTTGAAGAAATGCCTATTCAAATCCTTTGCCCAATTTATAATTTGCTTGTTTATTTTTGTTATTGACATCCAAGACTTTGTTTTCTATTGTGGACACAAGGCTTTTATCAGATCTATGATTCAAAAATATTTTCTTACATTCTATGGGTAGTCTTTCTTCACTACCTTGAGAGTGTCTTTTGATGCTGAAAATATTTTACAGAAATACAAGCCATAAATGGTTTCTTCTATGAGTTTTCCAGTTCTACTTCTTGCGTTTAGGAACTTGATCCATTCTGAGGTTATGATTAGTTCATGAGTATGGGTAGATTCGACAGGTAGATAGATTAGATAGGAGGGTAGATTAGTTATGCCGGTAGATTAGACAGGCGGGTAGATTAGATAGGAGATAGATTAGATAGGTGGGTAGATTAGATAGGAGAAAGATCAGATGGGTGGGTAGATTAGAGAGACGGGTAGATTAGATAGGTGGGTAGATTAGACAGGCGGATAGATTAGATAGGAGATAGATTAGATAGGCTGGTATATTAGATAGGCGGGTAGATTAGACAGGCGGGTAGATTAGACAGGCGGGTAGATTAGACAGGCGGGTAGGTTACATAGGCGGGTAGATTAGATAGGCGGCTCGATTAGATAGGCGGGTCGATTAGATAGTTGGGTAGATTAGACGGGAGGGTAGATTGGATAGGAGATAGATTAGATAGGCGGGTAGATTAAATAGGAGATAGATTAGATAGGCAGGTAGATTAGATAGGCGGGTAGATTAGACAGGCGGATAGATTAGATAGGAGATAGATTAGATAGGCGGGTAGATTAGATAGGTGGGTACATTAGATAGGCTGGCAGTTGGCAGATACATAGGTAGATAGGCAGGTAGATGTATAGACAGATTTCATAAATATATTAAATACATAGGTACATAGACAGATAGAGAGGCAGAGACATAAAGAGAGATAGGCACACAGATGGAGAGAGAGAGGATTATTTGAAGGAATCGGCTCATGCGATTGCCAGTAGCTGGTAGGTTCAAAATGTGTAGGTCAGGTGATGGGATGATTATTACTGCAATCCTACGTCCCAAAATCTATAGCACAGACTACAGGACAAAAACGTGTGGAGAGTGAGAGAGTTCTAGCAAAATGTCTATTTATAGTCGGGAGGCAGAGTACACCCTATGGAAAACTGTCTTTTTTTCCTAGGGCCTCAACTGATTTGCTGTGGCTCATCTACATTATGGAAGAGAATCGGAGTGACTTAAAAGCAGCTGATTTAAACACATGCATGTAGACCAGTATTTAACCAAACCACTGAACACCATAGCCCAGCCATGTTCCTTTATTTGTTGATGAAGATTTAGTTAGTTTTCACCTTTGCTATTGTGAATAGCGCTGCTAGGAACATTCACGTATAGGTGTTTGTTTGAACACCCTTTTTCAATTATTAGAGACAAATACATAGGAGGGGTATTTCTGGGTCATATGGTAAGTCTGTGGACAAATCTTTGAGGAGCTGCCAAACTAGTTTTCACAGTAGTGAACCATTCTGCATTCTCATGAGCAATGCATGTGGGTTCAAATGCACTTTTTGTTTTTTGAGTTTTTTCTGCTTACATTATTATCCTAGGAGGTGTGAAGTGGTATCTCATTGGGATTTTGATCTATGTTCATCTAAAGCCTAATGATGTTCAGCATCATTTCATGTGTTTATTGGCCATTTGTATAACTTATTTGAAGAAATGCCTATTCAAATCCATTGCCCATTTTAGAATTTGTTCGTTTATTTTTGTTATTAACTTCCAAGACTTTGTTTTCTATTCTGAACAGCTGGCCCTTATCAGATATCTGATTTAAAAATATTTTCTCACATTGTATAAAAAAGAAAATTTTTTTTCTTTTTTTATATAATATATATATATATTTTTATATAGGTAGTCTTTATTCACTACCTTCATAGCTCCTTTTGACTCACAAAATATTTTATATCAAATCAAAAACCATGAAAGGTCTGTTCTAAGAACTTTCTAGTTGTAGCTGTTGCATTTAGGACTTTGACCCATTCTGACTTTATCATTACTTGCTGATTATGGGTAGATTAGAAAGGGTAGGTAGATTAGACAGGCGGGTAGGTTAGACAGGCGGGTAGATTAGACAGGTGGGGAGATCAGACAGATGGGTAGATAAGATAGGTGGGTACATCAGATAGGCAAGTAGATTAGACAGGCGAGTAGATAGGTGGGTAGATTAGAGAAGTGGACAGGTTAGATAGGTGGGCGGAGAGGCAGTTACACAAGTAGATACATAAGCAGATAGATATATAGACAGATTGCATAAATAGATTAGATACACATATACATAGAGAGATACATAGACAGACTGATAGGCAGATAGGCAGAAAGGCAGAGGGACATAGAGACATATAAACAGATAGACGATAGGCAGGAAAAGAGAGCCAGAGAAAGATACTGAGACAGACAGACAGAGAGAGAGACAGATAGAGAAGAGAGAGGATTATTTAAAGGAATTGGCTCATGCGATTGACGGGAGCTGGCAATTTCAAAATGTGTAGTTCCGGTGATGGGCTGATTATCACTGCAATCTTATGTCCCAAAATCTATAGGGCAGACTACAGGACAAAAAAGCATGGAGAGGGAGAGAGTTGTAGCAAAATGTCTATTTATAGTCTGTAGACAGAATACACCCTATGTAAAACTCCGTTTATTCTCTAAGGGCCCTCAACTGATTTGCTGAGCCCCATCTACATCATGGAAGGTAATCTGATGGACTTAAGGGCAGCTGATTTAAAGTAGACTATTTGTTTAACCAAGCCACTGAACACCATAGACTAGCCAAGTTCCTTTATTTGTTGATGAACATTTAGTTAGTTTTCACCTTTGGCTATTGTGAACAGAGCTGTTACAAACATTCGTGTACAGGTGTTTGTTTGAGTACGCATTTTCAATTATCAGGGACATATACAGAGGAGGCGTATTTCTGGGTCACATGATAAGTCTATGGATAAATCATTGAGAAACTGCCAAACTGGTTTTCACAGTAGCGAACCATTTTGCATTCCCATGAGCAATGCATGAGGGTTCAAATGCTCTTTTTGTTTTCTGGGTTTTTCTTCTGCTTTCAGTATTATCCTAGTAGGTCTGAAGTAGTATCTCATTGCGATTTTGAGCTACATTCATCTAAAGCCTAATGATGTTCAGCATCATTTCACGTGTTTATTGGCCACTTGTATACCTTCTTTGAAGAAATGCCTATTCAAATCCTTTGCCCAATTTATAATTTGCTTGTTTATTTTTGTTATTGACATCCAAGACTTTGTTTTCTATTGTGGACACAAGGCTTTTATCAGATCTATGATTCAAAAATATTTTCTTACATTCTATGGGTAGTCTTTCTTCACTACCTTGAGAGTGTCTTTTGATGCTGAAAATATTTTACAGAAATACAAGCCATAAATGGTTTCTTCTATGAGTTTTCCAGTTCTACTTCTTGCGTTTAGGAACTTGATCCATTCTGAGGTTATGATTAGTTCATGAGTATGGGTAGATTCGACAGGTAGATAGATTAGATAGGAGGGTAGATTAGTTATGCAGGTAGATTAGACAGGCGGGTAGATTAGATAGGAGATAGATTAGATAGGTGGGTAGATTAGATAGGAGAAAGATCAGATGGGTGGGTAGATTAGAGAGGCGGGTAGATTAGATAGGTGGGTAGATTAGACAGGCGGATAGATTAGATAGGAGATAGATTAGATAGGCAGGTATATTAGATAGGCGGGTAGATTAGACAGGCGGGTAGATTAGACAGGCGGGTAGATTAGACAGGCGGGTAGATTAGACAGGCGGGTAGGTTACATAGGCGGGTAGATTAGATAGGCGGCTCGATTAGATAGGCGGGTCGATTAGATAGTTGGGTAGATTAGACGGGAGGGTAGATTGGATAGGAGATAGATTAGATAGGCGGGTAGATTAAATAGGAGATAGATTAGATAGGCAGGTAGATTAGATAGGCGGGTAGATTAGACAGGCGGATAGATTAGAGAGGAGATAGATTAGATAGGCGGGTAGATTAGATAGGTGGGTACATTAGATAGGCTGGCAGTTGGCAGATACATAGGTAGATAGGCAGGTAGATGTATAGACAGATTTCATAAATATATTAAATACATAGGTACATAGACAGATAGAGAGGCAGAGACATAAAGAGAGATAGGCACACAGATGGAGAGAGAGAGGATTATTTGAAGGAATCGGCTCATGCGATTGCCAGTAGCTGGTAGGTTCAAAATGTGTAGGTCAGGTGATGGGATGATTATTACTGCAATCCTACGTCCCAAAATCTATAGCACAGACTACAGGACAAAAACGTGTGGAGAGTGAGAGAGTTCTAGCAAAATGTCTATTTATAGTCGGGAGGCAGAGTACACCCTATGGAAAACTGTCTTTTTTTCCTAGGGCCTCAACTGATTTGCTGTGGCTCATCTACATTATGGAAGAGAATCGGAGTGACTTAAAAGCAGCTGATTTAAACACATGCATGTAGACCAGTATTTAACCAAACCACTGAACACCATAGCCCAGCCATGTTCCTTTATTTGTTGATGAAGATTTAGTTAGTTTTCACCTTTGCTATTGTGAATAGCGCTGCTAGGAACATTCACGTATAGGTGTTTGTTTGAACACCCTTTTTCAATTATTAGAGACAAATACATAGGAGGGGTATTTCTGGGTCATATGGTAAGTCTGTGGACAAATCTTTGAGGAGCTGCCAAACTAGTTTTCACAGTAGTGAACCATTCTGCATTCTCATGAGCAATGCATGTGGGTTCAAATGCACTTTTTGTTTTTTGAGTTTTTTCTGCTTACATTATTATCCTAGGAGGTGTGAAGTGGTATCTCATTGGGATTTTGATCTATGTTCATCTAAAGCCTAATGATGTTCAGCATCATTTCATGTGTTTATTGGCCATTTGTATAACTTATTTGAAGAAATGCCTATTCAAATCCATTGCCCATTTTAGAATTTGTTCGTTTATTTTTGTTATTAACTTCCAAGACTTTGTTTTCTATTCTGAACAGCTGGCCCTTATCAGATATCTGATTTAAAAATATTTTCTCACATTGTATAAAAAAGAAAAATTTTTTTCTTTTTTTATATAATATATATATATATTTTTATATAGGTAGTCTTTATTCACTACCTTCATAGCTCCTTTTGACTCACAAAATATTTTATATCAAATCAAAAACCATGAAAGGTCTGTTCTAAGAACTTTCTAGTTGTAGCTGTTGCATTTAGGACTTTGACCCATTCTGACTTTATCATTACTTGCTGATTATGGGTAGATTAGAAAGGGTAGGTAGATTAGACAGGCGGGTAGGTTAGACAGGCGGGTAGATTAGACAGGTGGGGAGATCAGATAGATGGGTAGATAAGATAGGTGGGTACATCAGATAGGCAAGTAGATTAGACAGGCGAGTAGATAGGTGGGTAGACTAGAGAAGTGGACAGGTTAGATAGGTGGGCGGAGAGGCAGTTACATAAGTAGATACATAAGCAGATAGATATATAGACAGATTGCATAAATAGATTAGATACACATATACATAGAGAGATACATAGACAGACTGATAGGCAGATAGGCAGAAAGGCAGAGGGACATAGAGACATATAAACAGATAGACGATAGGCAGGAAAAGAGAGCCAGAGAAAGATACTGAGACAGACAGACAGAGAGAGAGACAGATAGAGAAGAGAGAGGATTATTTAAAGGAATTGGCTCATGCGATTGACGGGAGCTGGCAATTTCAAAATGTGTAGTTCCGGTGATGGGCTGATTATCACTGCAATCTTATGTCCCAAAATCTATAGGACAGACTACAGGACAAAAAAGCATGGAGAGGGAGAGAGTTGTAGCAAAATGTCTATTTATAGTCTGTAGACAGAATACACCGTATGTAAAACTCCGTTTATTCTCTAAGGGCCCTCAACTGATTTGCTGAGCCCCATCTACATCATGGAAGGTAATCTGATGGACTTAAGGGCAGCTGATTTAAAGTAGACTATTTGTTTAACCAAGCCACTGAACACCATAGACTAGCCAAGTTCCTTTATTTGTTGATGAACATTTAGTTAGTTTTCACCTTTGGCTATTGTGAACAGAGCTGTTACGAACATTCGTGTACAGGTGTTTGTTTGAGTACGCATTTTCAATTATCAGGGACATATACAGAGGAGGCGTATTTCTGGGTCACATGATAAGTCTATGGATAAATCATTGAGAAACTGCCAAACTGGTTTTCACAGTAGCGAACCATTTTGCATTCCCATGAGCAATGCATGAGGGTTCAAATGCACTTTTTGTTTTCTGGGTTTTTCTTCTGCTTTCAGTATTATCCTAGTAGGTCTGAAGTAGTATCTCATTGCGATTTTGAGCTACATTCATCTAAAGCCTATGATGTTCAGCATCATTTCACGTGTTTATTGGCCACTTGTATATCTTCTTTGAAGAAATGCCTATTCAAATCCTTTGCCCAATTTATAATTTGCTTGTTTATTTTTGTTCTTGACATCCAAGACTTTGTTTTCTATTGTGGACACAAGGCTTTTATCAGATCTATGATTCAAAAATATTTTCTTACATTCTATGGGTAGTCTTTCTTCACTACCTTGAGAGTGTCTTTTGATGCTGAAAATATTTTACAGAAATACAAAGCCATAAATGGTTTCTTCTATGAGTTTTCCAGTTCTACTCCTTGCGTTTAGGAACTTGATCCATTCTGAGGTTATGATTAGTTCATGAGTATGGGTAGATTCGACAGGTAGATAGATTAGATAGGAGGGTAGATTAGTTATGCAGGTAGATTAGACAGGCGGGTAGATTAGATAGGAGATAGATTAGATAGACGGGTAGATTAGATAGGAGAAAGATCAGATGGGTGGGTAGATTAGATAGGCAGGTAGATTACATAGGCGGGTAGATTACATAGGCAGGTAGATTAGAGAGGCGGGTAGATTAGATAGGTGGGTAGATTAGACAGGCGGATAGATTAGATAGGAGATAGATTAGATAGGTAGGTAGATTAGATAGGCGGGTAGATTAGACAGGCGGGTAGATTAGACAGGCGGGTAGGTTACATAGGCGGGTAGATTAGATAGGCGGCTCGATTAGATAGGCGGGTCGATTAGATAGTTGGGTAGATTAGACGGGAGGGTAGATTGGATAGGAGATAGATTAGATAGGCGGGTAGATTAAATAGGAGATAGATTAGATAGGCAGGTAGATTAGATAGGCGGGTAGATTAGACAGGCGGATAGATTAGATAGGAGATAGATTAGATAGGCGGGTAGATTAGATAGGTGGGTACATTAGATAGGCTGGCAGTTGGCAGATACATAGGTAGATAGGCAGGTAGATGTATAGACAGATTTCATAAATATATTAAATACATAGGTACATAGACAGATAGAGAGGCAGAGACATAAAGAGAGATAGGCACACAGATGGAGAGAGAGAGGATTATTTGAAGGAATCGGCTCATGCGATTGCCAGTAGCTGGTAGGTTCAAAATGTGTAGGTCAGGTGATGGGATGATTATTACTGCAATCCTACGTCCCAAAATCTATAGCACAGACTACAGGACAAAAACGTGTGGAGAGTGAGAGAGTTCTAGCAAAATGTCTATTGATAGTCGGGAGGCAGAGTACACCCTATGGAAAACTGTCTTTTTTTCCTAGGGCCTCAACTGATTTGCTGTGGCTCATCTACATTATGGAAGAGAATCGGAGTGACTTAAAAGCAGCTGATTTAAACACATGCATGTAGACCAGTGTTTAACCAAACCACTGAACACCATAGCCCAGCCATGTTCCTTTATTTGTTGATGAAGATTTAGTTAGTTTTCACCTTTGCTATTGTGAATAGCGCTGCTAGGAACATTCACGTATAGGTGTTTGTTTGAACACCCTTTTTCAATTATTAGAGACAAATACATAGGAGGGGTATTTCTGGGTCATATGGTAAGTCTGTGGACAAATCTTTGAGGAGCTGCCAAACTAGTTTTCACAGTAGTGAACCATTCTGCATTCTCATGAGCAATGCATGTGGGTTCAAATGCACTTTTTGTTTTTTGAGTTTTTTCTGCTTACATTATTATCCTAGGAGGTGTGAAGTGGTATCTCATTGGGATTTTGATCTATGTTCATCTAAAGCCTAATGATGTTCAGCATCATTTCATGTGTTTATTGGCCATTTGTATAACTTATTTGAAGAAATGCCTATTCAAATCCATTGCCCATTTTAGAATTTGTTCGTTTATTTTTGTTATTAACTTCCAAGACTTTGTTTTCTATTCAGAACAGCTGGCCCGTATCAGATATCTGATTTAAAAATATTTTCTCACATTGCATAAAAAAGAAAAATTTTTTTCTTTTTTTATATAATATATATATATATTTTTATATAGGTAGTCTTTATTCACTACCTTCATAGCTCCTTTTGACTCACAAAATATTTTATATCAAATCAAAAACCATGAAAGGTCTGTTCTAAGAACTTTCTAGTTGTAGCTGTTGCATTTAGGACTTTGACCCATTCTGACTTTATCATTACTTGCTGATTATGGGTAGATTAGAAAGGGTAGGTAGATTAGACAGGCGGGTAGGTTAGACAGGCGGGTAGATTAGACAGGTGGGGAGATCAGATAGATGGGTAGATAAGATAGGTGGGTACATCAGATAGGCAAGTAGATTAGACAGGCGAGTAGATAGGTGGGTAGATTAGAGAAGTGGACAGGTTAGATAGGTGGGCGGAGAGGCAGTTACATAAGTAGATACATAAGCAGATAGATATATAGACAGATTGCATAAATAGATTAGATACACATATACATAGAGAGATACATAGACAGACTGATAGGCAGATAGGCAGAAAGGCAGAGGGACATAGAGACATATAAACAGATAGACGATAGGCAGGAAAAGAGAGCCAGAGAAAGATACTGAGACAGACAGACAGAGAGAGAGACAGATAGAGAAGAGAGAGGATTATTTAAAGGAATTGGCTCATGCGATTGACGGGAGCTGGCAATTTCAAAATGTGTAGTTCCGGTGATGGGCTGATTATCACTGCAATCTTATGTCCCAAAATCTATAGGACAGACTACAGGACAAAAAAGCATGGAGAGGGAGAGAGTTGTAGCAAAATGTCTATTTATAGTCTGTAGACAGAATACACCCTATGTAAAACTCCGTTTATTCTCTAAGGGCCCTCAACTGATTTGCTGAGCCCCATCTACCTCATGGAAGGTAATCTGATGGACTTAAGGGCAGCTGATTTAAAGTAGACTATTTGTTTAACCAAGCCACTGAACACCATAGACTAGCCAAGTTCCTTTATTTGTTGATGAACATTTAGTTAGTTTTCACCTTTGGCTATTGTGAACAGAGCTGTTACGAACATTCGTGTACAGGTGTTTGTTTGAGTACGCATTTTCAATTATCAGGGACATATACAGAGGAGGCGTATTTCTGGGTCACATGATAAGTCTATGGATAAATCATTGAGAAACTGCCAAACTGGTTTTCACAGTAGCGAACCATTTTGCATTCCCATGAGCAATGCATGAGGGTTCAAATGCACTTTTTGTTTCCTGGGTTTTTCTTCTGCTTTCAGTATTATCCTAGTAGGTCTGAAGTAGTATCTCATTGCGATTTTGAGCTACATTCATCTAAAGCCTAATGATGTTCAGCATCATTTCACGTGTTTATTGGCCACTTGTATATCTTCTTTGAAGAAATGCCTATTCAAATCCTTTGCCCAATTTATAATTTGCTTGTTTATTTTTGTTCTTGACATCCAAGACTTTGTTTTCTATTGTGGACACAAGGCTTTTATCAGATCTATGATTCAAAAATATTTTCTTACATTCTATGGGTAGTCTTTCTTCACTACCTTGAGAGTGTCTTTTGATGCTGAAAATATTTTACAGAAATACAAAGCCATAAATGGTTTCTTCTATGAGTTTTCCAGTTCTACTCCTTGCGTTTAGGAACTTGATCCATTCTGAGGTTATGATTAGTTCATGAGTATGGGTAGATTCGACAGGTAGATAGATTAGATAGGAGGGTAGATTAGTTATGCAGGTAGATTAGACAGGCGGGTAGATTAGATAGGAGATAGATTAGATAGACGGGTAGATTAGACAGGAGAAAGATCAGATGGGTGGGTAGATTAGATAGGCAGGTAGATTACATAGGCGGGTAGATTACATAGGCAGGTAGATTAGACAGGCGGGTAGATTAGATAGGTGGGTAGATTAGACAGGCGGATAGATTAGATAGGAGATAGATTAGATAGGCAGGTAGATTAGATAGGCGGGTAGATTAGACAGGCGGGTAGATTAGACAGGCGGGTAGGTTACATAGGCGGGTAGATTAGATAGGCGGCTCGATTAGATAGGCGGGTCGATTAGATAGTTGGGTAGATTAGACGGGAGGGTAGATTGGATAGGAGATAGATTAGATAGGCGGGTAGATTAAATAGGAGATAGATTAGATAGGCAGGTAGATTAGATAGGCGGGTAGATTAGACAGGCGGATAGATTAGATAGGAGATAGATTAGATAGGCGGGTAGATTAGATAGGTGGGTACATTAGATAGGCTGGCAGTTGGCAGATACATAGGTAGATAGGCAGGTAGATGTATAGACAGATTTCATAAATATATTAAATACATAGGTACATAGACAGATAGAGAGGCAGAGACATAAAGAGAGATAGGCACACAGATGGAGAGAGAGAGGATTATTTGAAGGAATCGGCTCATGCGATTGCCAGTAGCTGGTAGGTTCAAAATGTGTAGGTCAGGTGATGGGATGATTATTACTGCAATCCTACGTCCCAAAATCTATAGCACAGACTACAGGACAAAAACGTGTGGAGAGTGAGAGAGTTCTAGCAAAATGTCTATTTATAGTCGGGAGGCAGAGTACACCCTATGGAAAACTGTCTTTTTTTCCTAGGGCCTCAACTGATTTGCTGTGGCTCATCTACATTATGGAAGAGAATCGGAGTGACTTAAAAGCAGCTGATTTAAACACATGCATGTAGACCAGTATTTAACCAAACCACTGAACACCATAGCCCAGCCATGTTCCTTTATTTGTTGATGAAGATTTAGTTAGTTTTCACCTTTGCTATTGTGAATAGCGCTGCTAGGAACATTCACGTATAGGTGTTTGTTTGAACACCCTTTTTCAATTATTAGAGACAAATACATAGGAGGGGTATTTCTGGGTCATATGGTAAGTCTGTGGACAAATCTTTGAGGAGCTGCCAAACTAGTTTTCACAGTAGTGAACCATTCTGCATTCTCATGAGCAATGCATGTGGGTTCAAATGCACTTTTTGTTTTTTGAGTTTTTTCTGCTTACATTATTATCCTAGGAGGTGTGAAGTGGTATCTCATTGGGATTTTGATCTATGTTCATCTAAAGCCTAATGATGTTCAGCATCATTTCATGTGTTTATTGGCCATTTGTATAACTTATTTGAAGAAATGCCTATTCAAATCCATTGCCCATTTTAGAATTTGTTCGTTTATTTTTGTTATTAACTTCCAAGACTTTGTTTTCTATTCTGAACAGCTGGCCCTTATCAGATATCTGATTTAAAAATATTTTCTCACATTGTATAAAAAAGAAAAATTTTTTTCTTTTTTTATATAATATATATATATATTTTTATATAGGTAGTCTTTATTCACTACCTTCATAGCTCCTTTTGACTCACAAAATATTTTATATCAAATCAAAAACCATGAAAGGTCTGTTCTAAGAACTTTCTAGTTGTAGCTGTTGCATTTAGGACTTTGACCCATTCTGACTTTATCATTACTTGCTGATTATGGGTAGATTAGAAAGGGTAGGTAGATTAGACAGGCGGGTAGGTTAGACAGGCGGGTAGATTAGACAGGTGGGGAGATCAGATAGATGGGTAGATAAGATAGGTGGGTACATCAGATAGGCAAGTAGATTAGACAGGCGAGTAGATAGGTGGGTAGATTAGAGAAGTGGACAGGTTAGATAGGTGGGCGGAGAGGCAGTTACATAAGTAGATACATAAGCAGATAGATATATAGACAGATTGCATAAATAGA
The DNA here is from genome assembly GCF_024166365.1 of Elephas maximus indicus. Taxonomy (NCBI): domain Eukaryota; kingdom Metazoa; phylum Chordata; class Mammalia; order Proboscidea; family Elephantidae; genus Elephas; species Elephas maximus. The sequence goes on from NC_064846.1 coordinate 137,073,671, forward strand.
TTAGATACACATATACATAGAGAGATACATAGACAGACTGATAGGCAGATAGGCAGAAAGGCAGAGGGACATAGAGACATATAAACAGATAGACGATAGGCAGGAAAAGAGAGCCAGAGAAAGATACTGAGACAGACAGACAGAGAGAGAGACAGATAGAGAAGAGAGAGGATTATTTAAAGGAATTGGCTCATGCGATTGACGGGAGCTGGCAATTTCAAAATGTGTAGTTCCGGTGATGGGCTGATTATCACTGCAATCTTATGTCCCAAAATCTATAGGACAGACTACAGGACAAAAAAGCATGGAGAGGGAGAGAGTTGTAGCAAAATGTCTATTTATAGTCTGTAGACAGAATACACCCTATGTAAAACTCCGTTTATTCTCTAAGGGCCCTCAACTGATTTGCTGAGCCCCATCTACATCATGGAAGGTAATCTGATGGACTTAAGGGCAGCTGATTTAAAGTAGACTATTTGTTTAACCAAGCCACTGAACACCATAGACTAGCCAAGTTCCTTTATTTGTTGATGAACATTTAGTTAGTTTTCACCTTTGGCTATTGTGAACAGAGCTGTTACGAACATTCGTGTACAGGTGTTTGTTTGAGTACGCATTTTCAATTATCAGGGACATATACAGAGGAGGCGTATTTCTGGGTCACATGATAAGTCTATGGATAAATCATTGAGAAACTGCCAAACTGGTTTTCACAGTAGCGAACCATTTTGCATTCCCATGAGCAATGCATGAGGGTTCAAATGCACTTTTTGTTTCCTGGGTTTTTCTTCTGCTTTCAGTATTATCCTAGTAGGTCTGAAGTAGTATCTCATTGCGATTTTGAGCTACATTCATCTAAAGCCTAATGATGTTCAGCATCATTTCACGTGTTTATTGGCCACTTGTATATCTTCTTTGAAGAAATGCCTATTCAAATCCTTTGCCCAATTTATAATTTGCTTGTTTATTTTTGTTCTTGACATCCAAGACTTTGTTTTCTATTGTGGACACAAGGCTTTTATCAGATCTATGATTCAAAAATATTTTCTTACATTCTATGGGTAGTCTTTCTTCACTACCTTGAGAGTGTCTTTTGATGCTGAAAATATTTTACAGAAATACAAAGCCATAAATGGTTTCTTCTATGAGTTTTCCAGTTCTACTCCTTGCGTTTAGGAACTTGATCCATTCTGAGGTTATGATTAGTTCATGAGTATGGGTAGATTCGACAGGTAGATAGATTAGATAGGAGGGTAGATTAGTTATGCAGGTAGATTAGACAGGCGGGTAGATTAGATAGGAGATAGATTAGATAGACGGGTAGATTAGACAGGAGAAAGATCAGATGGGTGGGTAGATTAGATAGGCAGGTAGATTACATAGGCGGGTAGATTACATAGGCAGGTAGATTAGACAGGCGGGTAGATTAGATAGGTGGGTAGATTAGACAGGCGGATAGATTAGATAGGAGATAGATTAGATAGGCAGGTAGATTAGATAGGCGGGTAGATTAGACAGGCGGGTAGATTAGACAGGCGGGTAGGTTACATAGGCGGGTAGATTAGATAGGCGGCTCGATTAGATAGGCGGGTCGATTAGATAGTTGGGTAGATTAGACGGGAGGGTAGATTGGATAGGAGATAGATTAGATAGGCGGGTAGATTAAATAGGAGATAGATTAGATAGGCAGGTAGATTAGATAGGCGGGTAGATTAGACAGGCGGATAGATTAGATAGGAGATAGATTAGATAGGCGGGTAGATTAGATAGGTGGGTACATTAGATAGGCTGGCAGTTGGCAGATACATAGGTAGATAGGCAGGTAGATGTATAGACAGATTTCATAAATATATTAAATACATAGGTACATAGACAGATAGAGAGGCAGAGACATAAAGAGAGATAGGCACACAGATGGAGAGAGAGAGGATTATTTGAAGGAATCGGCTCATGCGATTGCCAGTAGCTGGTAGGTTCAAAATGTGTAGGTCAGGTGATGGGATGATTATTACTGCAATCCTACGTCCCAAAATCTATAGCACAGACTACAGGACAAAAACGTGTGGAGAGTGAGAGAGTTCTAGCAAAATGTCTATTTATAGTCGGGAGGCAGAGTACACCCTATGGAAAACTGTCTTTTTTTCCTAGGGCCTCAACTGATTTGCTGTGGCTCATCTACATTATGGAAGAGAATCGGAGTGACTTAAAAGCAGCTGATTTAAACACATGCATGTAGACCAGTATTTAACCAAACCACTGAACACCATAGCCCAGCCATGTTCCTTTATTTGTTGATGAAGATTTAGTTAGTTTTCACCTTTGCTATTGTGAATAGCGCTGCTAGGAACATTCACGTATAGGTGTTTGTTTGAACACCCTTTTTCAATTATTAGAGACAAATACATAGGAGGGGTATTTCTGGGTCATATGGTAAGTCTGTGGACAAATCTTTGAGGAGCTGCCAAACTAGTTTTCACAGTAGTGAACCATTCTGCATTCTCATGAGCAATGCATGTGGGTTCAAATGCACTTTTTGTTTTTTGAGTTTTTTCTGCTTACATTATTATCCTAGGAGGTGTGAAGTGGTATCTCATTGGGATTTTGATCTATGTTCATCTAAAGCCTAATGATGTTCAGCATCATTTCATGTGTTTATTGGCCATTTGTATAACTTATTTGAAGAAATGCCTATTCAAATCCATTGCCCATTTTAGAATTTGTTCGTTTATTTTTGTTATTAACTTCCAAGACTTTGTTTTCTATTCTGAACAGCTGGCCCTTATCAGATATCTGATTTAAAAATATTTTCTCACATTGTATAAAAAAGAAAAATTTTTTTCTTTTTTTATATAATATATATATATATTTTTATATAGGTAGTCTTTATTCACTACCTTCATAGCTCCTTTTGACTCACAAAATATTTTATATCAAATCAAAAACCATGAAAGGTCTGTTCTAAGAACTTTCTAGTTGTAGCTGTTGCATTTAGGACTTTGACCCATTCTGACTTTATCATTACTTGCTGATTATGGGTAGATTAGAAAGGGTAGGTAGATTAGACAGGCGGGTAGGTTAGACAGGCGGGTAGATTAGACAGGTGGGGAGATCAGATAGATGGGTAGATAAGATAGGTGGGTACATCAGATAGGCAAGTAGATTAGACAGGCGAGTAGATAGGTGGGTAGACTAGAGAAGTGGACAGGTTAGATAGGTGGGCGGAGAGGCAGTTACATAAGTAGATACATAAGCAGATAGATATATAGACAGATTGCATAAATAGATTAGATACACATATACATAGAGAGATACATAGACAGACTGATAGGCAGATAGGCAGAAAGGCAGAGGGACATAGAGACATATAAACAGATAGACGATAGGCAGGAAAAGAGAGCCAGAGAAAGATACTGAGACAGACAGACAGAGAGAGAGACAGATAGAGAAGAGAGAGGATTATTTAAAGGAATTGGCTCATGCGATTGACGGGAGCTGGCAATTTCAAAATGTGTAGTTCCGGTGATGGGCTGATTATCACTGCAATCTTATGTCCCAAAATCTATAGGACAGACTACAGGACAAAAAAGCATGGAGAGGGAGAGAGTTGTAGCAAAATGTCTATTTATAGTCTGTAGACAGAATACACCGTATGTAAAACTCCGTTTATTCTCTAAGGGCCCTCAACTGATTTGCTGAGCCCCATCTACATCATGGAAGGTAATCTGATGGACTTAAGGGCAGCTGATTTAAAGTAGACTATTTGTTTAACCAAGCCACTGAACACCATAGACTAGCCAAGTTCCTTTATTTGTTGATGAACATTTAGTTAGTTTTCACCTTTGGCTATTGTGAACAGAGCTGTTACGAACATTCGTGTACAGGTGTTTGTTTGAGTACGCATTTTCAATTATCAGGGACATATACAGAGGAGGCGTATTTCTGGGTCACATGATAAGTCTATGGATAAATCATTGAGAAACTGCCAAACTGGTTTTCACAGTAGCGAACCATTTTGCATTCCCATGAGCAATGCATGAGGGTTCAAATGCACTTTTTGTTTTCTGGGTTTTTCTTCTGCTTTCAGTATTATCCTAGTAGGTCTGAAGTAGTATCTCATTGCGATTTTGAGCTACATTCATCTAAAGCCTATGATGTTCAGCATCATTTCACGTGTTTATTGGCCACTTGTATATCTTCTTTGAAGAAATGCCTATTCAAATCCTTTGCCCAATTTATAATTTGCTTGTTTATTTTTGTTCTTGACATCCAAGACTTTGTTTTCTATTGTGGACACAAGGCTTTTATCAGATCTATGATTCAAAAATATTTTCTTACATTCTATGGGTAGTCTTTCTTCACTACCTTGAGAGTGTCTTTTGATGCTGAAAATATTTTACAGAAATACAAAGCCATAAATGGTTTCTTCTATGAGTTTTCCAGTTCTACTCCTTGCGTTTAGGAACTTGATCCATTCTGAGGTTATGATTAGTTCATGAGTATGGGTAGATTCGACAGGTAGATAGATTAGATAGGAGGGTAGATTAGTTATGCAGGTAGATTAGACAGGCGGGTAGATTAGATAGGAGATAGATTAGATAGACGGGTAGATTAGATAGGAGAAAGATCAGATGGGTGGGTAGATTAGATAGGCAGGTAGATTACATAGGCGGGTAGATTACATAGGCAGGTAGATTAGACAGGCGGGTAGATTAGATAGGTGGGTAGATTAGACAGGCGGATAGATTAGATAGGAGATAGATTAGATAGGCAGGTAGATTAGATAGGCGGGTAGATTAGACAGGCGGGTAGATTAGACAGGCGGGTAGGTTACATAGGCGGGTAGATTAGATAGGCGGCTCGATTAGATAGGCGGGTCGATTAGATAGTTGGGTAGATTAGACGGGAGGGTAGATTGGATAGGAGATAGATTAGATAGGCGGGTAGATTAAATAGGAGATAGATTAGATAGGCAGGTAGATTAGATAGGCGGGTAGATTAGACAGGCGGATAGATTAGATAGGAGATAGATTAGATAGGCGGGTAGATTAGATAGGTGGGTACATTAGATAGGCTGGCAGTTGGCAGATACATAGGTAGATAGGCAGGTAGATGTATAGACAGATTTCATAAATATATTAAATACATAGGTACATAGACAGATAGAGAGGCAGAGACATAAAGAGAGATAGGCACACAGATGGAGAGAGAGAGGATTATTTGAAGGAATCGGCTCATGCGATTGCCAGTAGCTGGTAGGTTCAAAATGTGTAGGTCAGGTGATGGGATGATTATTACTGCAATCCTACGTCCCAAAATCTATAGCACAGACTACAGGACAAAAACGTGTGGAGAGTGAGAGAGTTCTAGCAAAATGTCTATTGATAGTCGGGAGGCAGAGTACACCCTATGGAAAACTGTCTTTTTTTCCTAGGGCCTCAACTGATTTGCTGTGGCTCATCTACATTATGGAAGAGAATCGGAGTGACTTAAAAGCAGCTGATTTAAACACATGCATGTAGACCAGTATTTAACCAAACCACTGAACACCATAGCCCAGCCATGTTCCTTTATTTGTTGATGAAGATTTAGTTAGTTTTCACCTTTGCTATTGTGAATAGCGCTGCTAGGAACATTCACGTATAGGTGTTTGTTTGAACACCCTTTTTCAATTATTAGAGACAAATACATAGGAGGGGTATTTCTGGGTCATATGGTAAGTCTGTGGACAAATCTTTGAGGAGCTGCCAAACTAGTTTTCACAGTAGTGAACCATTCTGCATTCTCATGAGCAATGCATGTGGGTTCAAATGCACTTTTTGTTTTTTGAGTTTTTTCTGCTTACATTATTATCCTAGGAGGTGTGAAGTGGTATCTCATTGGGATTTTGATCTATGTTCATCTAAAGCCTAATGATGTTCAGCATCATTTCATGTGTTTATTGGCCATTTGTATAACTTATTTGAAGAAATGCCTATTCAAATCCATTGCCCATTTTAGAATTTGTTCGTTTATTTTTGTTATTAACTTCCAAGACTTTGTTTTCTATTCTGAACAGCTGGCCCTTATCAGATATCTGATTTAAAAATATTTTCTCACATTGTAGAAAAAAGAAAAATTTTTTTCTTTTTTTATATAATATATATATATATTTTTATATAGGTAGTCTTTATTCACTACCTTCATAGCTCCTTTTGACTCACAAAATATTTTATATCAAATCAAAAACCATGAAAGGTCTGTTCTAAGAACTTTCTAGTTGTAGCTGTTGCATTTAGGACTTTGACCCATTCTGACTTTATCATTACTTGCTGATTATGGGTAGATTAGAAAGGGTAGGTAGATTAGACAGGCGGGTAGGTTAGACAGGCGGGTAGATTAGACAGGTGGGGAGATCAGATAGATGGGTAGATAAGATAGGTGGGTACATCAGATAGGCAAGTAGATTAGACAGGCGAGTAGATAGGTGGGTAGATTAGAGAAGTGGACAGGTTAGATAGGTGGGCGGAGAGGCAGTTACATAAGTAGATACATAAGCAGATAGATATATAGACAGATTGCATAAATAGATTAGATACACATATACATAGAGAGATACATAGACAGACTGATAGGCAGATAGGCAGAAAGGCAGAGGGACATAGAGACATATAAACAGATAGACGATAGGCAGGAAAAGAGAGCCAGAGAAAGATACTGAGACAGACAGACAGAGAGAGAGACAGATAGAGAAGAGAGAGGATTATTTAAAGGAATTGGCTCATGCGATTGACGGGAGCTGGCAATTTCAAAATGTGTAGTTCCGGTGATGGGCTGATTATCACTGCAATCTTATGTCCCAAAATCTATAGGACAGACTACAGGACAAAAAAGCATGGAGAGGGAGAGAGTTGTAGCAAAATGTCTATTTATAGTCTGTAGACAGAATACACCCTATGTAAAACTCCGTTTATTCTCTAAGGGCCCTCAACTGATTTGCTGAGCCCCATCTACATCATGGAAGGTAATCTGATGGACTTAAGGGCAGCTGATTTAAAGTAGACTATTTGTTTAACCAAGCCACTGAACACCATAGACTAGCCAAGTTCCTTTATTTGTTGATGAACATTTAGTTAGTTTTCACCTTTGGCTATTGTGAACAGAGCTGTTACGAACATTCGTGTACAGGTGTTTGTTTGAGTACGCATTTTCAATTATCAGGGACATATACAGAGGAGGCGTATTTCTGGGTCACATGATAAGTCTATGGATAAATCATTGAGAAACTGCCAAACTGGTTTTCACAGTAGCGAACCATTTTGCATTCCCATGAGCAATGCATGAGGGTTCAAATGCACTTTTTGTTTCCTGGGTTTTTCTTCTGCTTTCAGTATTATCCTAGTAGGTCTGAAGTAGTATCTCATTGCGATTTTGAGCTACATTCATCTAAAGCCTAATGATGTTCAGCATCATTTCACGTGTTTATTGGCCACTTGTATATCTTCTTTGAAGAAATGCCTATTCAAATCCTTTGCCCAATTTATAATTTGCTTGTTTATTTTTGTTCTTGACATCCAAGACTTTGTTTTCTATTGTGGACACAAGGCTTTTATCAGATCTATGATTCAAAAATATTTTCTTACATTCTATGGGTAGTCTTTCTTCACTACCTTGAGAGTGTCTTTTGATGCTGAAAATATTTTACAGAAATACAAAGCCATAAATGGTTTCTTCTATGAGTTTTCCAGTTCTACTCCTTGCGTTTAGGAACTTGATCCATTCTGAGGTTATGATTAGTTCATGAGTATGGGTAGATTCGACAGGTAGATAGATTAGATAGGAGGGTAGATTAGTTATGCAGGTAGATTAGACAGGCGGGTAGATTAGATAGGAGATAGATTAGATAGACGGGTAGATTAGATAGGAGAAAGATCAGATGGGTGGGTAGATTAGATAGGCAGGTAGATTACATAGGCGGGTAGATTACATAGGCAGGTAGATTAGACAGGCGGGTAGATTAGATAGGTGGGTAGATTAGACAGGCGGATAGATTAGATAGGAGATAGATTAGATAGGCAGGTAGATTAGATAGGCGGGTAGATTAGACAGGCGGGTAGATTAGACAGGCGGGTAGGTTACATAGGCGGGTAGATTAGATAGGCGGCTCGATTAGATAGGCGGGTCGATTAGATAGTTGGGTAGATTAGACGGGAGGGTAGATTGGATAGGAGATAGATTAGATAGGCGGGTAGATTAAATAGGAGATAGATTAGATAGGCAGGTAGATTAGATAGGCGGGTAGATTAGACAGGCGGATAGATTAGATAGGAGATAGATTAGATAGGCGGGTAGATTAGATAGGTGGGTACATTAGATAGGCTGGCAGTTGGCAGATACATAGGTAGATAGGCAGGTAGATGTATAGACAGATTTCATAAATATATTAAATACATAGGTACATAGACAGATAGAGAGGCAGAGACATAAAGAGAGATAGGCACACAGATGGAGAGAGAGAGGATTATTTGAAGGAATCGGCTCATGCGATTGCCAGTAGCTGGTAGGTTCAAAATGTGTAGGTCAGGTGATGGGATGATTATTACTGCAATCCTACGTCCCAAAATCTATAGCACAGACTACAGGACAAAAACGTGTGGAGAGTGAGAGAGTTCTAGCAAAATGTCTATTGATAGTCGGGAGGCAGAGTACACCCTATGGAAAACTGTCTTTTTTTCCTAGGGCCTCAACTGATTTGCTGTGGCTCATCTACATTATGGAAGAGAATCGGAGTGACTTAAAAGCAGCTGATTTAAACACATGCATGTAGACCAGTATTTAACCAAACCACTGAACACCATAGCCCAGCCATGTTCCTTTATTTGTTGATGAAGATTTAGTTAGTTTTCACCTTTGCTATTGTGAATAGCGCTGCTAGGAACATTCACGTATAGGTGTTTGTTTGAACACCCTTTTTCAATTATTAGAGACAAATACATAGGAGGGGTATTTCTGGGTCATATGGTAAGTCTGTGGACAAATCTTTGAGGAGCTGCCAAACTAGTTTTCACAGTAGTGAACCATTCTGCATTCTCATGAGCAATGCATGTGGGTTCAAATGCACTTTTTGTTTTTTGAGTTTTTTCTGCTTACATTATTATCCTAGGAGGTGTGAAGTGGTATCTCATTGGGATTTTGATCTATGTTCATCTAAAGCCTAATGATGTTCAGCATCATTTCATGTGTTTATTGGCCATTTGTATAACTTATTTGAAGAAATGCCTATTCAAATCCATTGCCCATTTTAGAATTTGTTCGTTTATTTTTGTTATTAACTTCCAAGACTTTGTTTTCTATTCTGAACAGCTGGCCCTTATCAGATATCTGATTTAAAAATATTTTCTCACATTGTAGAAAAAAGAAAAATTTTTTTCTTTTTTTATATAATATATATATATATTTTTATATAGGTAGTCTTTATTCACTACCTTCATAGCTCCTTTTGACTCACAAAATATTTTATATCAAATCAAAAACCATGAAAGGTCTGTTCTAAGAACTTTCTAGTTGTAGCTGTTGCATTTAGGACTTTGACCCATTCTGACTTTATCATTACTTGCTGATTATGGGTAGATTAGAAAGGGTAGGTAGATTAGACAGGCGGGTAGGTTAGACAGGCGGGTAGATTAGACAGGTGGGGAGATCAGATAGATGGGTAGATAAGATAGGTGGGTACATCAGATAGGCAAGTAGATTAGACAGGCGAGTAGATAGGTGGGTAGATTAGAGAAGTGGACAGGTTAGATAGGTGGGCGGAGAGGCAGTTACATAAGTAGATACATAAGCAGATAGATATATAGACAGATTGCATAAATAGATTAGATACACATATACATAGAGAGATACATAGACAGACTGATAGGCAGATAGGCAGAAAGGCAGAGGGACATAGAGACATATAAACAGATAGACGATAGGCAGGAAAAGAGAGCCAGAGAAAGATACTGAGACAGACAGACAGAGAGAGAGACAGATAGAGAAGAGAGAGGATTATTTAAAGGAATTGGCTCATGCGATTGACGGGAGCTGGCAATTTCAAAATGTGTAGTTCCGGTGATGGGCTGATTATCACTGCAATCTTATGTCCCAAAATCTATAGGACAGACTACAGGACAAAAAAGCATGGAGAGGGAGAGAGTTGTAGCAAAATGTCTATTTATAGTCTGTAGACAGAATACACCCTATGTAAAACTCCGTTTATTCTCTAAGGGCCCTCAACTGATTTGCTGAGCCCCATCTACATCATGGAAGGTAATCTGATGGACTTAAGGGCAGCTGATTTAAAGTAGACTATTTGTTTAACCAAGCCACTGAACACCATAGACTAGCCAAGTTCCTTTATTTGTTGATGAACATTTAGTTAGTTTTCACCTTTGGCTATTGTGAACAGAGCTGTTACGAACATTCGTGTACAGGTGTTTGTTTGAGTACGCATTTTCAATTATCAGGGACATATACAGAGGAGGCGTATTTCTGGGTCACATGATAAGTCTATGGATAAATCATTGAGAAACTGCCAAACTGGTTTTCACAGTAGCGAACCATTTTGCATTCCCATGAGCAATGCATGAGGGTTCAAATGCACTTTTTGTTTCCTGGGTTTTTCTTCTGCTTTCAGTATTATCCTAGTAGGTCTGAAGTAGTATCTCATTGCGATTTTGAGCTACATTCATCTAAAGCCTAATGATGTTCAGCATCATTTCACGTGTTTATTGGCCACTTGTATATCTTCTTTGAAGAAATGCCTATTCAAATCCTTTGCCCAATTTATAATTTGCTTGTTTATTTTTGTTCTTGACATCCAAGACTTTGTTTTCTATTGTGGACACAAGGCTTTTATCAGATCTATGATTCAAAAATATTTTCTTACATTCTATGGGTAGTCTTTCTTCACTACCTTGAGAGTGTCTTTTGATGCTGAAAATATTTTACAGAAATACAAAGCCATAAATGGTTTCTTCTATGAGTTTTCCAGTTCTACTCCTTGCGTTTAGGAACTTGATCCATTCTGAGGTTATGATTAGTTCATGAGTATGGGTAGATTCGACAGGTAGATAGATTAGATAGGAGGGTAGATTAGTTATGCAGGTAGATTAGACAGGCGGGTAGATTAGATAGGAGATAGATTAGATAGACGGGTAGATTAGACAGGAGAAAGATCAGATGGGTGGGTAGATTAGATAGGCAGGTAGATTACATAGGCGGGTAGATTACATAGGCAGGTAGATTAGACAGGCGGGTAGATTAGATAGGTGGGTAGATTAGACAGGCGGATAGATTAGATAGGAGATAGATTAGATAGGCAGGTAGATTAGATAGGCGGGTAGATTAGACAGGCGGGTAGATTAGACAGGCGGGTAGGTTACATAGGCGGGTAGATTAGATAGGCGGCTCGATTAGATAGGCGGGTCGATTAGATAGTTGGGTAGATTAGACGGGAGGGTAGATTGGATAGGAGATAGATTAGATAGGCGGGTAGATTAAATAGGAGATAGATTAGATAGGCAGGTAGATTAGATAGGCGGGTAGATTAGACAGGCGGATAGATTAGAGAGGAGATAGATTAGATAGGCGGGTAGATTAGATAGGTGGGTACATTAGATAGGCTGGCAGTTGGCAGATACATAGGTAGATAGGCAGGTAGATGTATAGACAGATTTCATAAATATATTAAATACATAGGTACATAGACAGATAGAGAGGCAGAGACATAAAGAGAGATAGGCACACAGATGGAGAGAGAGAGGATTATTTGAAGGAATCGGCTCATGCGATTGCCAGTAGCTGGTAGGTTCAAAATGTGTAGGTCAGGTGATGGGATGATTATTACTGCAATCCTACGTCCCAAAATCTATAGCACAGACTACAGGACAAAAACGTGTGGAGAGTGAGAGAGTTCTAGCAAAATGTCTATTTATAGTCGGGAGGCAGAGTACACCCTATGGAAAACTGTCTTTTTTTCCTAGGGCCTCAACTGATTTGCTGTGGCTCATCTACATTATGGAAGAGAATCGGAGTGACTTAAAAGCAGCTGATTTAAACACATGCATGTAGACCAGTATTTAACCAAACCACTGAACACCATAGCCCAGCCATGTTCCTTTATTTGTTGATGAAGATTTAGTTAGTTTTCACCTTTGCTATTGTGAATAGCGCTGCTAGGAACATTCACGTATAGGTGTTTGTTTGAACACCCTTTTTCAATTATTAGAGACAAATACATAGGAGGGGTATTTCTGGGTCATATGGTAAGTCTGTGGACAAATCTTTGAGGAGCTGCCAAACTAGTTTTCACAGTAGTGAACCATTCTGCATTCTCATGAGCAATGCATGTGGGTTCAAATGCACTTTTTGTTTTTTGAGTTTTTTCTGCTTACATTATTATCCTAGGAGGTGTGAAGTGGTATCTCATTGGGATTTTGATCTATGTTCATCTAAAGCCTAATGATGTTCAGCATCATTTCATGTGTTTATTGGCCATTTGTATAACTTATTTGAAGAAATGCCTATTCAAATCCATTGCCCATTTTAGAATTTGTTCGTTTATTTTTGTTATTAACTTCCAAGACTTTGTTTTCTATTCTGAACAGCTGGCCCTTATCAGATATCTGATTTAAAAATATTTTCTCACATTGTATAAAAAAGAAAAATTTTTTTCTTTTTTTATATAATATATATATATATTTTTATATAGGTAGTCTTTATTCACTACCTTCATAGCTCCTTTTGACTCACAAAATATTTTATATCAAATCAAAAACCATGAAAGGTCTGTTCTAAGAACTTTCTAGTTGTAGCTGTTGCATTTAGGACTTTGACCCATTCTGACTTTATCATTACTTGCTGATTATGGGTAGATTAGAAAGGGTAGGTAGATTAGACAGGCGGGTAGGTTAGACAGGCGGGTAGATTAGACAGGTGGGGAGATCAGATAGATGGGTAGATAAGATAGGTGGGTACATCAGATAGGCAAGTAGATTAGACAGGCGAGTAGATAGGTGGGTAGATTAGAGAAGTGGACAGGTTAGATAGGTGGGCGGAGAGGCAGTTACATAAGTAGATACATAAGCAGATAGATATATAGACAGATTGCATAAATAGATTAGATACACATATACATAGAGAGATACATAGACAGACTGATAGGCAGATAGGCAGAAAGGCAGAGGGACATAGAGACATATAAACAGATAGACGATAGGCAGGAAAAGAGAGCCAGAGAAAGATACTGAGACAGACAGACAGAGAGAGAGACAGATAGAGAAGAGAGAGGATTATTTAAAGGAATTGGCTCATGCGATTGACGGGAGCTGGCAATTTCAAAATGTGTAGTTCCGGTGATGGGCTGATTATCACTGCAATCTTATGTCCCAAAATCTATAGGACAGACTACAGGACAAAAAAGCATGGAGAGGGAGAGAGTTGTAGCAAAATGTCTATTTATAGTCTGTAGACAGAATACACCCTATGTAAAACTCCGTTTATTCTCTAAGGGCCCTCAACTGATTTGCTGAGCCCCATCTACATCATGGAAGGTAATCTGATGGACTTAAGGGCAGCTGATTTAAAGTAGACTATTTGTTTAACCAAGCCACTGAACACCATAGACTAGCCAAGTTCCTTTATTTGTTGATGAACATTTAGTTAGTTTTCACCTTTGGCTATTGTGAACAGAGCTGTTACGAACATTCGTGTACAGGTGTTTGTTTGAGTACGCATTTTCAATTATCAGGGACATATACAGAGGAGGCGTATTTCTGGGTCACATGATAAGTCTATGGATAAATCATTGAGAAACTGCCAAACTGGTTTTCACAGTAGCGAACCATTTTGCATTCCCATGAGCAATGCATGAGGGTTCAAATGCACTTTTTGTTTCCTGGGTTTTTCTTCTGCTTTCAGTATTATCCTAGTAGGTCTGAAGTAGTATCTCATTGCGATTTTGAGCTACATTCATCTAAAGCCTAATGATGTTCAGCATCATTTCACGTGTTTATTGGCCACTTGTATATCTTCTTTGAAGAAATGCCTATTCAAATCCTTTGCCCAATTTATAATTTGCTTGTTTATTTTTGTTCTTGACATCCAAGACTTTGTTTTCTATTGTGGACACAAGGCTTTTATCAGATCTATGATTCAAAAATATTTTCTTACATTCTATGGGTAGTCTTTCTTCACTACCTTGAGAGTGTCTTTTGATGCTGAAAATATTTTACAGAAATACAAAGCCATAAATGGTTTCTTCTATGAGTTTTCCAGTTCTACTCCTTGCGTTTAGGAACTTGATCCATTCTGAGGTTATGATTAGTTCATGAGTATGGGTAGATTCGACAGGTAGATAGATTAGATAGGAGGGTAGATTAGTTATGCAGGTAGATTAGACAGGCGGGTAGATTAGATAGGAGATAGATTAGATAGACGGGTAGATTAGACAGGAGAAAGATCAGATGGGTGGGTAGATTAGATAGGCAGGTAGATTACATAGGCGGGTAGATTACATAGGCAGGTAGATTAGACAGGCGGGTAGATTAGATAGGTGGGTAGATTAGACAGGCGGATAGATTAGATAGGAGATAGATTAGATAGGCAGGTAGATTAGATAGGCGGGTAGATTAGACAGGCGGGTAGATTAGACAGGCGGGTAGGTTACATAGGCGGGTAGATTAGATAGGCGGCTCGATTAGATAGGCGGGTCGATTAGATAGTTGGGTAGATTAGACGGGAGGGTAGATTGGATAGGAGATAGATTAGATAGGCGGGTAGATTAAATAGGAGATAGATTAGATAGGCAGGTAGATTAGATAGGCGGGTAGATTAGACAGGCGGATAGATTAGAGAGGAGATAGATTAGATAGGCGGGTAGATTAGATAGGTGGGTACATTAGATAGGCTGGCAGTTGGCAGATACATAGGTAGATAGGCAGGTAGATGTATAGACAGATTTCATAAATATATTAAATACATAGGTACATAGACAGATGGAGAGGCAGAGACATAAAGAGAGATAGGCACACAGATGGAGAGAGAGAGGATTATTTGAAGGAATCGGCTCATGCGATTGCCAGTAGCTGGTAGGTTCAAAATGTGTAGGTCAGGTGATGGGATGATTATTACTGCAATCCTACGTCCCAAAATCTATAGCACAGACTACAGGACAAAAACGTGTGGAGAGTGAGAGAGTTCTAGCAAAATGTCTATTTATAGTCGGGAGGCAGAGTACACCCTATGGAAAACTGTCTTTTTTTCCTAGGGCCTCAACTGATTTGCTGTGGCTCATCTACATTATGGAAGAGAATCGGAGTGACTTAAAAGCAGCTGATTTAAACACATGCATGTAGACCAGTATTTAACCAAACCACTGAACACCATAGCCCAGCCATGTTCCTTTATTTGTTGATGAAGATTTAGTTAGTTTTCACCTTTGCTATTGTGAATAGCGCTGCTAGGAACATTCACGTATAGGTGTTTGTTTGAACACCCTTTTTCAATTATTAGAGACAAATACATAGGAGGGGTATTTCTGGGTCATATGGTAAGTCTGTGGACAAATCTTTGAGGAGCTGCCAAACTAGTTTTCACAGTAGTGAACCATTCTGCATTCTCATGAGCAATGCATGTGGGTTCAAATGCACTTTTTGTTTTTTGAGTTTTTTCTGCTTACATTATTATCCTAGGAGGTGTGAAGTGGTATCTCATTGGGATTTTGATCTATGTTCATCTAAAGCCTAATGATGTTCAGCATCATTTCATGTGTTTATTGGCCATTTGTATAACTTATTTGAAGAAATGCCTATTCAAATCCATTGCCCATTTTAGAATTTGTTCGTTTATTTTTGTTATTAACTTCCAAGACTTTGTTTTCTATTCTGAACAGCTGGCCCTTATCAGATATCTGATTTAAAAATATTTTCTCACATTGTAGAAAAAAGAAAAATTTTTTTCTTTTTTTATATAATATATATATATATTTTTATATAGGTAGTCTTTATTCACTACCTTCATAGCTCCTTTTGACTCACAAAATATTTTATATCAAATCAAAAACCATGAAAGGTCTGTTCTAAGAACTTTCTAGTTGTAGCTGTTGCATTTAGGACTTTGACCCATTCTGACTTTATCATTACTTGCTGATTATGGGTAGATTAGAAAGGGTAGGTAGATTAGACAGGCGGGTAGGTTAGACAGGCGGGTAGATTAGACAGGTGGGGAGATCAGATAGATGGGTAGATAAGATAGGTGGGTACATCAGATAGGCAAGTAGATTAGACAGGCGAGTAGATAGGTGGGTAGATTAGAGAAGTGGACAGGTTAGATAGGTGGGCGGAGAGGCAGTTACATAAGTAGATACATAAGCAGATAGATATATAGACAGATTGCATAAATAGATTAGATACACATATACATAGAGAGATACATAGACAGACTGATAGGCAGATAGGCAGAAAGGCAGAGGGACATAGAGACATATAAACAGATAGACGATAGGCAGGAAAAGAGAGCCAGAGAAAGATACTGAGACAGACAGACAGAGAGAGAGACAGATAGAGAAGAGAGAGGATTATTTAAAGGAATTGGCTCATGCGATTGACGGGAGCTGGCAATTTCAAAATGTGTAGTTCCGGTGATGGGCTGATTATCACTGCAATCTTATGTCCCAAAATCTATAGGACAGACTACAGGACAAAAAAGCATGGAGAGGGAGAGAGTTGTAGCAAAATGTCTATTTATAGTCTGTAGACAGAATACACCCTATGTAAAACTCCGTTTATTCTCTAAGGGCCCTCAACTGATTTGCTGAGCCCCATCTACATCATGGAAGGTATTCTGATGGACTTAAGGGCAGCTGATTTAAAGTAGACTATTTGTTTACCCAAGCCACTGAACACCATAGACTAGCCAAGTTCCTTTATTTGTTGATGAACATTTAGTTAGTTTTCACCTTTGGCTATTGTGAACAGAGCTGTTACGAACATTCGTGTACAGGTGTTTGTTTGAGTACGCATTTTCAATTATCAGGGACATATACAGAGGAGGCGTATTTCTGGGTCACATGATAAGTCTATGGATAAATCATTGAGAAACTGCCAAACTGGTTTTCACAGTAGCGAACCATTTTGCATTCCCATGAGCAATGCATGAGGGTTCAAATGCACTTTTTGTTTCCTGGGTTTTTCTTCTGCTTTCAGTATTATCCTAGTAGGTCTGAAGTAGTATCTCATTGCGATTTTGAGCTACATTCATCTAAAGCCTAATGATGTTCAGCATCATTTCACGTGTTTATTGGCCACTTGTATATCTTCTTTGAAGAAATGCCTATTCAAATCCTTTGCCCAATTTATAATTTGCTTGTTTATTTTTGTTCTTGACATCCAAGACTTTGTTTTCTATTGTGGACACAAGGCTTTTATCAGATCTATGATTCAAAAATATTTTCTTACATTCTATGGGTAGTCTTTCTTCACTACCTTGAGAGTGTCTTTTGATGCTGAAAATATTTTACAGAAATACAAAGCCATAAATGGTTTCTTCTATGAGTTTTCCAGTTCTACTCCTTGCGTTTAGGAACTTGATCCATTCTGAGGTTATGATTAGTTCATGAGTATGGGTAGATTCGACAGGTAGATAGATTAGATAGGAGGGTAGATTAGTTATGCAGGTAGATTAGACAGGCGGGTAGATTAGATAGGAGATAGATTAGATAGACGGGTAGATTAGACAGGAGAAAGATCAGATGGGTGGGTAGATTAGATAGGCAGGTAGATTACATAGGCGGGTAGATTACATAGGCAGGTAGATTAGACAGGCGGGTAGATTAGATAGGTGGGTAGATTAGACAGGCGGATAGATTAGATAGGAGATAGATTAGATAGGCAGGTAGATTAGATAGGCGGGTAGATTAGACAGGCGGGTAGATTAGACAGGCGGGTAGGTTACATAGGCGGGTAGATTAGATAGGCGGCTCGATTAGATAGGCGGGTCGATTAGATAGTTGGGTAGATTAGACGGGAGGGTAGATTGGATAGGAGATAGATTAGATAGGCGGGTAGATTAAATAGGAGATAGATTAGATAGGCAGGTAGATTAGATAGGCGGGTAGATTAGACAGGCGGATAGATTAGATAGGAGATAGATTAGATAGGCGGGTAGATTAGATAGGTGGGTACATTAGATAGGCTGGCAGTTGGCAGATACATAGGTAGATAGGCAGGTAGATGTATAGACAGATTTCATAAATATATTAAATACATAGGTACATAGACAGATAGAGAGGCAGAGACATAAAGAGAGATAGGCACACAGATGGAGAGAGAGAGGATTATTTGAAGGAATCGGCTCATGCGATTGCCAGTAGCTGGTAGGTTCAAAATGTGTAGGTCAGGTGATGGGATGATTATTACTGCAATCCTACGTCCCAAAATCTATAGCACAGACTACAGGACAAAAACGTGTGGAGAGTGAGAGAGTTCTAGCAAAATGTCTATTGATAGTCGGGAGGCAGAGTACACCCTATGGAAAACTGTCTTTTTTTCCTAGGGCCTCAACTGATTTGCTGTGGCTCATCTACATTATGGAAGAGAATCGGAGTGACTTAAAAGCAGCTGATTTAAACACATGCATGTAGACCAGTATTTAACCAAACCACTGAACACCATAGCCCAGCCATGTTCCTTTATTTGTTGATGAAGATTTAGTTAGTTTTCACCTTTGCTATTGTGAATAGCACTGCTAGGAACATTCACGTATAGGTGTTTGTTTGAACACCCTTTTTCAATTATTAGAGACAAATACATAGGAGGGGTATTTCTGGGTCATATGGTAAGTCTGTGGACAAATCTTTGAGGAGCTGCCAAACTAGTTTTCACAGTAGTGAACCATTCTGCATTCTCATGAGCAATGCATGTGGGTTCAAATGCACTTTTTGTTTTTTGAGTTTTTTCTGCTTACATTATTATCCTAGGAGGTGTGAAGTGGTATCTCATTGGGATTTTGATCTATGTTCATCTAAAGCCTAATGATGTTCAGCATCATTTCATGTGTTTATTGGCCATTTGTATAACTTATTTGAAGAAATGCCTATTCAAATCCATTGCCCATTTTAGAATTTGTTCGTTTATTTTTGTTATTAACTTCCAAGACTTTGTTTTCTATTCTGAACAGCTGGCCCTTATCAGATATCTGATTTAAAAATATTTTCTCACATTGTAGAAAAAAGAAAAATTTTTTTCTTTTTTTATATAATATATATATATTTTTATATAGGTAGTCTTTATTCACTACCTTCATAGCTCCTTTTGACTCACAAAATATTTTATATCAAATCAAAAACCATGAAAGGTCTGTTCTAAGAACTTTCTAGTTGTAGCTGTTGCATTTAGGACTTTGACCCATTCTGACTTTATCATTACTTGCTGATTATGGGTAGATTAGAAAGGGTAGGTAGATTAGACAGGCGGGTAGGTTAGACAGGCGGGTAGATTAGACAGGTGGGGAGATCAGATAGATGGGTAGATAAGATAGGTGGGTACATCAGATAGGCAAGTAGATTAGACAGGCGAGTAGATAGGTGGGTAGATTAGAGAAGTGGACAGGTTAGATAGGTGGGCGGAGAGGCAGTTACATAAGTAGATACATAAGCAGATAGATATATAGACAGATTGCATAAATAGATTAGATACACATATACATAGAGAGATACATAGACAGACTGATAGGCAGATAGGCAGAAAGGCAGAGGGACATAGAGACATATAAACAGATAGACGATAGGCAGGAAAAGAGAGCCAGAGAAAGATACTGAGACAGACAGACAGAGAGAGAGACAGATAGAGAAGAGAGAGGATTATTTAAAGGAATTGGCTCATGCGATTGACGGGAGCTGGCAATTTCAAAATGTGTAGTTCCGGTGATGGGCTGATTATCACTGCAATCTTATGTCCCAAAATCTATAGGACAGACTACAGGACAAAAAAGCATGGAGAGGGAGAGAGTTGTAGCAAAATGTCTATTTATAGTCTGTAGACAGAATACACCCTATGTAAAACTCCGTTTATTCTCTAAGGGCCCTCAACTGATTTGCTGAGCCCCATCTACATCATGGAAGGTATTCTGATGGACTTAAGGGCAGCTGATTTAAAGTAGACTATTTGTTTACCCAAGCCACTGAACACCATAGACTAGCCAAGTTCCTTTATTTGTTGATGAACATTTAGTTAGTTTTCACCTTTGGCTATTGTGAACAGAGCTGTTACGAACATTCGTGTACAGGTGTTTGTTTGAGTACGCATTTTCAATTATCAGGGACATATACAGAGGAGGCGTATTTCTGGGTCACATGATAAGTCTATGGATAAATCATTGAGAAACTGCCAAACTGGTTTTCACAGTAGCGAACCATTTTGCATTCCCATGAGCAATGCATGAGGGTTCAAATGCACTTTTTGTTTCCCGGGTTTTTCTTCTGCTTTCAGTATTATCCTAGTAGGTCTGAAGTAGTATCTCATTGCGATTTTGAGCTACATTCATCTAAAGCCTAATGATGTTCAGCATCATTTCACGTGTTTATTGGCCACTTGTATATCTTCTTTGAAGAAATGCCTATTCAAATCCTTTGCCCAATTTATAATTTGCTTGTTTATTTTTGTTCTTGACATCCAAGACTTTGTTTTCTATTGTGGACACAAGGCTTTTATCAGATCTATGATTCAAAAATATTTTCTTACATTCTATGGGTAGTCTTTCTTCACTACCTTGAGAGTGTCTTTTGATGCTGAAAATATTTTACAGAAATACAAAGCCATAAATGGTTTCTTCTATGAGTTTTCCAGTTCTACTCCTTGCGTTTAGGAACTTGATCCATTCTGAGGTTATGATTAGTTCATGAGTATGGGTAGATTCGACAGGTAGATAGATTAGATAGGAGGGTAGATTAGTTATGCAGGTAGATTAGACAGGCGGGTAGATTAGATAGGAGATAGATTAGATAGACGGGTAGATTAGATAGGAGAAAGATCAGATGGGTGGGTAGATTAGATAGGCAGGTAGATTACATAGGCGGGTAGATTACATAGGCAGGTAGATTAGACAGGCGGGTAGATTAGATAGGTGGGTAGATTAGACAGGCGGATAGATTAGATAGGAGATAGATTAGATAGGCAGGTATATTAGATAGGCGGGTAGATTAGACAGGCGGGTAGATTAGACAGGCGGGTAGGTTACATAGGCGGGTAGATTAGATAGGCGGCTCGATTAGATAGGCGGGTCGATTAGATAGTTGGGTAGATTAGACGGGAGGGTAGATTGGATAGGAGATAGATTAGATAGGCGGGTAGATTAAATAGGAGATAGATTAGATAGGCAGGTAGATTAGATAGGCGGGTAGATTAGACAGGCGGATAGATTAGATAGGAGATAGATTAGATAGGCGGGTAGATTAGATAGGTGGGTACATTAGATAGGCTGGCAGTTGGCAGATACATAGGTAGATAGGCAGGTAGATGTATAGACAGATTTCATAAATATATTAAATACATAGGTACATAGACAGATAGAGAGGCAGAGACATAAAGAGAGATAGGCACACAGATGGAGAGAGAGAGGATTATTTGAAGGAATCGGCTCATGCGATTGCCAGTAGCTGGTAGGTTCAAAATGTGTAGGTCAGGTGATGGGATGATTATTACTGCAATCCTACGTCCCAAAATCTATAGCACAGACTACAGGACAAAAACGTGTGGAGAGTGAGAGAGTTCTAGCAAAATGTCTATTGATAGTCGGGAGGCAGAGTACACCCTATGGAAAACTGTCTTTTTTTCCTAGGGCCTCAACTGATTTGCTGTGGCTCATCTACATTATGGAAGAGAATCGGAGTGACTTAAAAGCAGCTGATTTAAACACATGCATGTAGACCAGTGTTTAACCAAACCACTGAACACCATAGCCCAGCCATGTTCCTTTATTTGTTGATGAAGATTTAGTTAGTTTTCACCTTTGCTATTGTGAATAGCGCTGCTAGGAACATTCACGTATAGGTGTTTGTTTGAACACCCTTTTTCAATTATTAGAGACAAATACATAGGAGGGGTATTTCTGGGTCATATGGTAAGTCTGTGGACAAATCTTTGAGGAGCTGCCAAACTAGTTTTCACAGTAGTGAACCATTCTGCATTCTCATGAGCAATGCATGTGGGTTCAAATGCACTTTTTGTTTTTTGAGTTTTTTCTGCTTACATTATTATCCTAGGAGGTGTGAAGTGGTATCTCATTGGGATTTTGATCTATGTTCATCTAAAGCCTAATGATGTTCAGCATCATTTCATGTGTTTATTGGCCATTTGTATAACTTATTTGAAGAAATGCCTATTCAAATCCATTGCCCATTTTAGAATTTGTTCGTTTATTTTTGTTATTAACTTCCAAGACTTTGTTTTCTATTCTGAACAGCTGGCCCTTATCAGATATCTGATTTAAAAATATTTTCTCACATTGTAGAAAAAAGAAAAATTTTTTTCTTTTTTTATATAATATATATATATTTTTATATAGGTAGTCTTTATTCACTACCTTCATAGCTCCTTTTGACTCACAAAATATTTTATATCAAATCAAAAACCATGAAAGGTCTGTTCTAAGAACTTTCTAGTTGTAGCTGTTGCATTTAGGACTTTGACCCATTCTGACTTTATCATTACTTGCTGATTATGGGTAGATTAGAAAGGGTAGGTAGATTAGACAGGCGGGTAGGTTAGACAGGCGGGTAGATTAGACAGGTGGGGAGATCAGATAGATGGGTAGATAAGATAGGTGGGTACATCAGATAGGCAAGTAGATTAGACAGGCGAGTAGATAGGTGGGTAGATTAGAGAAGTGGACAGGTTAGATAGGTGGGCGGAGAGGCAGTTACATAAGTAGATACATAAGCAGATAGATATATAGACAGATTGCATAAATAGATTAGATACACATATACATAGAGAGATACATAGACAGACTGATAGGCAGATAGGCAGAAAGGCAGAGGGACATAGAGACATATAAACAGATAGACGATAGGCAGGAAAAGAGAGCCAGAGAAAGATACTGAGACAGACAGACAGAGAGAGAGACAGATAGAGAAGAGAGAGGATTATTTAAAGGAATTGGCTCATGCGATTGACGGGAGCTGGCAATTTCAAAATGTGTAGTTCCGGTGATGGGCTGATTATCACTGCAATCTTATGTCCCAAAATCTATAGGACAGACTACAGGACAAAAAAGCATGGAGAGGGAGAGAGTTGTAGCAAAATGTCTATTTATAGTCTGTAGACAGAATACACCCTATGTAAAACTCCGTTTATTCTCTAAGGGCCCTCAACTGATTTGCTGAGCCCCATCTACATCATGGAAGGTATTCTGATGGACTTAAGGGCAGCTGATTTAAAGTAGACTATTTGTTTACCCAAGCCACTGAACACCATAGACTAGCCAAGTTCCTTTATTTGTTGATGAACATTTAGTTAGTTTTCACCTTTGGCTATTGTGAACAGAGCTGTTACGAACATTCGTGTACAGGTGTTTGTTTGAGTACGCATTTTCAATTATCAGGGACATATACAGAGGAGGCGTATTTCTGGGTCACATGATAAGTCTATGGATAAATCATTGAGAAACTGCCAAACTGGTTTTCACAGTAGCGAACCATTTTGCATTCCCATGAGCAATGCATGAGGGTTCAAATGCACTTTTTGTTTCCTGGGTTTTTCTTCTGCTTTCAGTATTATCCTAGTAGGTCTGAAGTAGTATCTCATTGCGATTTTGAGCTACATTCATCTAAAGCCTAATGATGTTCAGCATCATTTCACGTGTTTATTGGCCACTTGTATATCTTCTTTGAAGAAATGCCTATTCAAATCCTTTGCCCAATTTATAATTTGCTTGTTTATTTTTGTTCTTGACATCCAAGACTTTGTTTTCTATTGTGGACACAAGGCTTTTATCAGATCTATGATTCAAAAATATTTTCTTACATTCTATGGGTAGTCTTTCTTCACTACCTTGAGAGTGTCTTTTGATGCTGAAAATATTTTACAGAAATACAAAGCCATAAATGGTTTCTTCTATGAGTTTTCCAGTTCTACTCCTTGCGTTTAGGAACTTGATCCATTCTGAGGTTATGATTAGTTCATGAGTATGGGTAGATTCGACAGGTAGATAGATTAGATAGGAGGGTAGATTAGTTATGCAGGTAGATTAGACAGGCGGGTAGATTAGATAGGAGATAGATTAGATAGACGGGTAGATTAGATAGGAGAAAGATCAGATGGGTGGGTAGATTAGATAGGCAGGTAGATTACATAGGCGGGTAGATTACATAGGCAGGTAGATTAGACAGGCGGGTAGATTAGATAGGTGGGTAGATTAGACAGGCGGATAGATTAGATAGGAGATAGATTAGATAGGCAGGTATATTAGATAGGCGGGTAGATTAGACAGGCGGGTAGATTAGACAGGCGGGTAGGTTACATAGGCGGGTAGATTAGATAGGCGGCTCGATTAGATAGGCGGGTCGATTAGATAGTTGGGTAGATTAGACGGGAGGGTAGATTGGATAGGAGATAGATTAGATAGGCGGGTAGATTAAATAGGAGATAGATTAGATAGGCAGGTAGATTAGATAGGCGGGTAGATTAGACAGGCGGATAGATTAGATAGGAGATAGATTAGATAGGCGGGTAGATTAGATAGGTGGGTACATTAGATAGGCTGGCAGTTGGCAGATACATAGGTAGATAGGCAGGTAGATGTATAGACAGATTTCATAAATATATTAAATACATAGGTACATAGACAGATAGAGAGGCAGAGACATAAAGAGAGATAGGCACACAGATGGAGAGAGAGAGGATTATTTGAAGGAATCGGCTCATGCGATTGCCAGTAGCTGGTAGGTTCAAAATGTGTAGGTCAGGTGATGGGATGATTATTACTGCAATCCTACGTCCCAAAATCTATAGCACAGACTACAGGACAAAAACGTGTGGAGAGTGAGAGAGTTCTAGCAAAATGTCTATTGATAGTCGGGAGGCAGAGTACACCCTATGGAAAACTGTCTTTTTTTCCTAGGGCCTCAACTGATTTGCTGTGGCTCATCTACATTATGGAAGAGAATCGGAGTGACTTAAAAGCAGCTGATTTAAACACATGCATGTAGACCAGTATTTAACCAAACCACTGAACACCATAGCCCAGCCATGTTCCTTTATTTGTTGATGAAGATTTAGTTAGTTTTCACCTTTGCTATTGTGAATAGCGCTGCTAGGAACATTCACGTATAGGTGTTTGTTTGAACACCCTTTTTCAATTATTAGAGACAAATACATAGGAGGGGTATTTCTGGGTCATATGGTAAGTCTGTGGACAAATCTTTGAGGAGCTGCCAAACTAGTTTTCACAGTAGTGAACCATTCTGCATTCTCATGAGCAATGCATGTGGGTTCAAATGCACTTTTTGTTTTTTGAGTTTTTTCTGCTTACATTATTATCCTAGGAGGTGTGAAGTGGTATCTCATTGGGATTTTGATCTATGTTCATCTAAAGCCTAATGATGTTCAGCATCATTTCATGTGTTTATTGGCCATTTGTATAACTTATTTGAAGAAATGCCTATTCAAATCCATTGCCCATTTTAGAATTTGTTCGTTTATTTTTGTTATTAACTTCCAAGACTTTGTTTTCTATTCTGAACAGCTGGCCCTTATCAGATATCTGATTTAAAAATATTTTCTCACATTGTATAAAAAAGAAAAATTTTTTTCTTTTTTTATATAATATATATATATTTTTATATAGGTAGTCTTTATTCACTACCTTCATAGCTCCTTTTGACTCACAAAATATTTTATATCAAATCAAAAACCATGAAAGGTCTGTTCTAAGAACTTTCTAGTTGTAGCTGTTGCATTTAGGACTTTGACCCATTCTGACTTTATCATTACTTGCTGATTATGGGTAGATTAGAAAGGGTAGGTAGATTAGACAGGCGGGTAGGTTAGACAGGCGGGTAGATTAGACAGGTGGGGAGATCAGACAGATGGGTAGATAAGATAGGTGGGTACATCAGATAGGCAAGTAGATTAGACAGGCGAGTAGATAGGTGGGTAGATTAGAGAAGTGGACAGGTTAGATAGGTGGGCGGAGAGGCAGTTACACAAGTAGATACATAAGCAGATAGATATATAGACAGATTGCATAAATAGATTAGATACACATATACATAGAGAGATACATAGACAGACTGATAGGCAGATAGGCAGAAAGGCAGAGGGACATAGAGACATATAAACAGATAGACGATAGGCAGGAAAAGAGAGCCAGAGAAAGATACTGAGACAGACAGACAGAGAGAGAGACAGATAGAGAAGAGAGAGGATTATTTAAAGGAATTGGCTCATGCGATTGACGGGAGCTGGCAATTTCAAAATGTGTAGTTCCGGTGATGGGCTGATTATCACTGCAATCTTATGTCCCAAAATCTATAGGACAGACTACAGGACAAAAAAGCATGGAGAGGGAGAGAGTTGTAGCAAAATGTCTATTTATAGTCTGTAGACAGAATACACCCTATGTAAAACTCCGTTTATTCTCTAAGGGCCCTCAACTGATTTGCTGAGCCCCATCTACATCATGGAAGGTATTCTGATGGACTTAAGGGCAGCTGATTTAAAGTAGACTATTTGTTTACCCAAGCCACTGAACACCATAGACTAGCCAAGTTCCTTTATTTGTTGATGAACATTTAGTTAGTTTTCACCTTTGGCTATTGTGAACAGAGCTGTTACGAACATTCGTGTACAGGTGTTTGTTTGAGTACGCATTTTCAATTATCAGGGACATATACAGAGGAGGCGTATTTCTGGGTCACATGATAAGTCTATGGATAAATCATTGAGAAACTGCCAAACTGGTTTTCACAGTAGCGAACCATTTTGCATTCCCATGAGCAATGCATGAGGGTTCAAATGCACTTTTTGTTTCCTGGGTTTTTCTTCTGCTTTCAGTATTATCCTAGTAGGTCTGAAGTAGTATCTCATTGCGATTTTGAGCTACATTCATCTAAAGCCTAATGATGTTCAGCATCATTTCACGTGTTTATTGGCCACTTGTATATCTTCTTTGAAGAAATGCCTATTCAAATCCTTTGCCCAATTTATAATTTGCTTGTTTATTTTTGTTCTTGACATCCAAGACTTTGTTTTCTATTGTGGACACAAGGCTTTTATCAGATCTATGATTCAAAAATATTTTCTTACATTCTATGGGTAGTCTTTCTTCACTACCTTGAGAGTGTCTTTTGATGCTGAAAATATTTTACAGAAATACAAAGCCATAAATGGTTTCTTCTATGAGTTTTCCAGTTCTACTCCTTGCGTTTAGGAACTTGATCCATTCTGAGGTTATGATTAGTTCATGAGTATGGGTAGATTCGACAGGTAGATAGATTAGATAGGAGGGTAGATTAGTTATGCAGGTAGATTAGACAGGCGGGTAGATTAGATAGGAGATAGATTAGATAGACGGGTAGATTAGATAGGAGAAAGATCAGATGGGTGGGTAGATTAGATAGGCAGGTAGATTACATAGGCGGGTAGATTACATAGGCAGGTAGATTAGACAGGCGGGTAGATTAGATAGGTGGGTAGATTAGACAGGCGGATAGATTAGATAGGAGATAGATTAGATAGGCAGGTAGATTAGATAGGCGGGTAGATTAGACAGGCGGGTAGATTAGACAGGCGGGTAGGTTACATAGGCGGGTAGATTAGATAGGCGGCTCGATTAGATAGGCGGGTCGATTAGATAGTTGGGTAGATTAGACGGGAGGGTAGATTGGATAGGAGATAGATTAGATAGGCGGGTAGATTAAATAGGAGATAGATTAGATAGGCAGGTAGATTAGATAGGCGGGTAGATTAGACAGGCGGATAGATTAGATAGGAGATAGATTAGATAGGCGGGTAGATTAGATAGGTGGGTACATTAGATAGGCTGGCAGTTGGCAGATACATAGGTAGATAGGCAGGTAGATGTATAGACAGATTTCATAAATATATTAAATACATAGGTACATAGACAGATAGAGAGGCAGAGACATAAAGAGAGATAGGCACACAGATGGAGAGAGAGAGGATTATTTGAAGGAATCGGCTCATGCGATTGCCAGTAGCTGGTAGGTTCAAAATGTGTAGGTCAGGTGATGGGATGATTATTACTGCAATCCTACGTCCCAAAATCTATAGCACAGACTACAGGACAAAAACGTGTGGAGAGTGAGAGAGTTCTAGCAAAATGTCTATTGATAGTCGGGAGGCAGAGTACACCCTATGGAAAACTGTCTTTTTTTCCTAGGGCCTCAACTGATTTGCTGTGGCTCATCTACATTATGGAAGAGAATCGGAGTGACTTAAAAGCAGCTGATTTAAACACATGCATGTAGACCAGTATTTAACCAAACCACTGAACACCATAGCCCAGCCATGTTCCTTTATTTGTTGATGAAGATTTAGTTAGTTTTCACCTTTGCTATTGTGAATAGCGCTGCTAGGAACATTCACGTATAGGTGTTTGTTTGAACACCCTTTTTCAATTATTAGAGACAAATACATAGGAGGGGTATTTCTGGGTCATATGGTAAGTCTGTGGACAAATCTTTGAGGAGCTGCCAAACTAGTTTTCACAGTAGTGAACCATTCTGCATTCTCATGAGCAATGCATGTGGGTTCAAATGCACTTTTTGTTTTTTGAGTTTTTTCTGCTTACATTATTATCCTAGGAGGTGTGAAGTGGTATCTCATTGGGATTTTGATCTATGTTCATCTAAAGCCTAATGATGTTCAGCATCATTTCATGTGTTTATTGGCCATTTGTATAACTTATTTGAAGAAATGCCTATTCAAATCCATTGCCCATTTTAGAATTTGTTCGTTTATTTTTGTTATTAACTTCCAAGACTTTGTTTTCTATTCTGAACAGCTGGCCCTTATCAGATATCTGATTTAAAAATATTTTCTCACATTGTAGAAAAAAGAAAAATTTTTTTCTTTTTTTATATAATATATATATATTTTTATATAGGTAGTCTTTATTCACTACCTTCATAGCTCCTTTTGACTCACAAAATATTTTATATCAAATCAAAAACCATGAAAGGTCTGTTCTAAGAACTTTCTAGTTGTAGCTGTTGCATTTAGGACTTTGACCCATTCTGACTTTATCATTACTTGCTGATTATGGGTAGATTAGAAAGGGTAGGTAGATTAGACAGGCGGGTAGGTTAGACAGGCGGGTAGATTAGACAGGTGGGGAGATCAGATAGATGGGTAGATAAGATAGGTGGGTACATCAGATAGGCAAGTAGATTAGACAGGCGAGTAGATAGGTGGGTAGATTAGAGAAGTGGACAGGTTAGATAGGTGGGCGGAGAGGCAGTTACATAAGTAGATACATAAGCAGATAGATATATAGACAGATTGCATAAATAGATTAGATACACATATACATAGAGAGATACATAGACAGACTGATAGGCAGATAGGCAGAAAGGCAGAGGGACATAGAGACATATAAACAGATAGACGATAGGCAGGAAAAGAGAGCCAGAGAAAGATACTGAGACAGACAGACAGAGAGAGAGACAGATAGAGAAGAGAGAGGATTATTTAAAGGAATTGGCTCATGCGATTGACGGGAGCTGGCAATTTCAAAATGTGTAGTTCCGGTGATGGGCTGATTATCACTGCAATCTTATGTCCCAAAATCTATAGGACAGACTACAGGACAAAAAAGCATGGAGAGGGAGAGAGTTGTAGCAAAATGTCTATTTATAGTCTGTAGACAGAATACACCCTATGTAAAACTCCGTTTATTCTCTAAGGGCCCTCAACTGATTTGCTGAGCCCCATCTACATCATGGAAGGTATTCTGATGGACTTAAGGGCAGCTGATTTAAAGTAGACTATTTGTTTACCCAAGCCACTGAACACCATAGACTAGCCAAGTTCCTTTATTTGTTGATGAACATTTAGTTAGTTTTCACCTTTGGCTATTGTGAACAGAGCTGTTACGAACATTCGTGTACAGGTGTTTGTTTGAGTACGCATTTTCAATTATCAGGGACATATACAGAGGAGGCGTATTTCTGGGTCACATGATAAGTCTATGGATAAATCATTGAGAAACTGCCAAACTGGTTTTCACAGTAGCGAACCATTTTGCATTCCCATGAGCAATGCATGAGGGTTCAAATGCACTTTTTGTTTCCTGGGTTTTTCTTCTGCTTTCAGTATTATCCTAGTAGGTCTGAAGTAGTATCTCATTGCGATTTTGAGCTACATTCATCTAAAGCCTAATGATGTTCAGCATCATTTCACGTGTTTATTGGCCACTTGTATATCTTCTTTGAAGAAATGCCTATTCAAATCCTTTGCCCAATTTATAATTTGCTTGTTTATTTTTGTTCTTGACATCCAAGACTTTGTTTTCTATTGTGGACACAAGGCTTTTATCAGATCTATGATTCAAAAATATTTTCTTACATTCTATGGGTAGTCTTTCTTCACTACCTTGAGAGTGTCTTTTGATGCTGAAAATATTTTACAGAAATACAAAGCCATAAATGGTTTCTTCTATGAGTTTTCCAGTTCTACTCCTTGCGTTTAGGAACTTGATCCATTCTGAGGTTATGATTAGTTCATGAGTATGGGTAGATTCGACAGGTAGATAGATTAGATAGGAGGGTAGATTAGTTATGCAGGTAGATTAGACAGGCGGGTAGATTAGATAGGAGATAGATTAGATAGACGGGTAGATTAGATAGGAGAAAGATCAGATGGGTGGGTAGATTAGATAGGCAGGTAGATTACATAGGCGGGTAGATTACATAGGCAGGTAGATTAGACAGGCGGGTAGATTAGATAGGTGGGTAGATTAGACAGGCGGATAGATTAGATAGGAGATAGATTAGATAGGCAGGTAGATTAGATAGGCGGGTAGATTAGACAGGCGGGTAGATTAGACAGGCGGGTAGGTTACATAGGCGGGTAGATTAGATAGGCGGCTCGATTAGATAGGCGGGTCGATTAGATAGTTGGGTAGATTAGACGGGAGGGTAGATTGGATAGGAGATAGATTAGATAGGCGGGTAGATTAAATAGGAGATAGATTAGATAGGCAGGTAGATTAGATAGGCGGGTAGATTAGACAGGCGGATAGATTAGATAGGAGATAGATTAGATAGGCGGGTAGATTAGATAGGTGGGTACATTAGATAGGCTGGCAGTTGGCAGATACATAGGTAGATAGGCAGGTAGATGTATAGACAGATTTCATAAATATATTAAATACATAGGTACATAGACAGATAGAGAGGCAGAGACATAAAGAGAGATAGGCACACAGATGGAGAGAGAGAGGATTATTTGAAGGAATCGGCTCATGCGATTGCCAGTAGCTGGTAGGTTCAAAATGTGTAGGTCAGGTGATGGGATGATTATTACTGCAATCCTACGTCCCAAAATCTATAGCACAGACTACAGGACAAAAACGTGTGGAGAGTGAGAGAGTTCTAGCAAAATGTCTATTGATAGTCGGGAGGCAGAGTACACCCTATGGAAAACTGTCTTTTTTTCCTAGGGCCTCAACTGATTTGCTGTGGCTCATCTACATTATGGAAGAGAATCGGAGTGACTTAAAAGCAGCTGATTTAAACACATGCATGTAGACCAGTATTTAACCAAACCACTGAACACCATAGCCCAGCCATGTTCCTTTATTTGTTGATGAAGATTTAGTTAGTTTTCACCTTTGCTATTGTGAATAGCGCTGCTAGGAACATTCACGTATAGGTGTTTGTTTGAACACCCTTTTTCAATTATTAGAGACAAATACATAGGAGGGGTATTTCTGGGTCATATGGTAAGTCTGTGGACAAATCTTTGAGGAGCTGCCAAACTAGTTTTCACAGTAGTGAACCATTCTGCATTCTCATGAGCAATGCATGTGGGTTCAAATGCACTTTTTGTTTTTTGAGTTTTTTCTGCTTACATTATTATCCTAGGAGGTGTGAAGTGGTATCTCATTGGGATTTTGATCTATGTTCATCTAAAGCCTAATGATGTTCAGCATCATTTCATGTGTTTATTGGCCATTTGTATAACTTATTTGAAGAAATGCCTATTCAAATCCATTGCCCATTTTAGAATTTGTTCGTTTATTTTTGTTATTAACTTCCAAGACTTTGTTTTCTATTCTGAACAGCTGGCCCTTATCAGATATCTGATTTAAAAATATTTTCTCACATTGTAGAAAAAAGAAAAATTTTTTTCTTTTTTTATATAATATATATATATTTTTATATAGGTAGTCTTTATTCACTACCTTCATAGCTCCTTTTGACTCACAAAATATTTTATATCAAATCAAAAACCATGAAAGGTCTGTTCTAAGAACTTTCTAGTTGTAGCTGTTGCATTTAGGACTTTGACCCATTCTGACTTTATCATTACTTGCTGATTATGGGTAGATTAGAAAGGGTAGGTAGATTAGACAGGCGGGTAGGTTAGACAGGCGGGTAGATTAGACAGGTGGGGAGATCAGATAGATGGGTAGATAAGATAGGTGGGTACATCAGATAGGCAAGTAGATTAGACAGGCGAGTAGATAGGTGGGTAGATTAGAGAAGTGGACAGGTTAGATAGGTGGGCGGAGAGGCAGTTACATAAGTAGATACATAAGCAGATAGATATATAGACAGATTGCATAAATAGATTAGATACACATATACATAGAGAGATACATAGACAGACTGATAGGCAGATAGGCAGAAAGGCAGAGGGACATAGAGACATATAAACAGATAGACGATAGGCAGGAAAAGAGAGCCAGAGAAAGATACTGAGACAGACAGACAGAGAGAGAGACAGATAGAGAAGAGAGAGGATTATTTAAAGGAATTGGCTCATGCGATTGACGGGAGCTGGCAATTTCAAAATGTGTAGTTCCGGTGATGGGCTGATTATCACTGCAATCTTATGTCCCAAAATCTATAGGACAGACTACAGGACAAAAAAGCATGGAGAGGGAGAGAGTTGTAGCAAAATGTCTATTTATAGTCTGTAGACAGAATACACCCTATGTAAAACTCCGTTTATTCTCTAAGGGCCCTCAACTGATTTGCTGAGCCCCATCTACATCATGGAAGGTATTCTGATGGACTTAAGGGCAGCTGATTTAAAGTAGACTATTTGTTTACCCAAGCCACTGAA
Source organism: Elephas maximus indicus (assembly GCF_024166365.1). Taxonomy (NCBI): domain Eukaryota; kingdom Metazoa; phylum Chordata; class Mammalia; order Proboscidea; family Elephantidae; genus Elephas; species Elephas maximus. Next base: position 137,106,997 of record NC_064846.1, read on the forward strand.
CACCATAGACTAGCCAAGTTCCTTTATTTGTTGATGAACATTTAGTTAGTTTTCACCTTTGGCTATTGTGAACAGAGCTGTTACGAACATTCGTGTACAGGTGTTTGTTTGAGTACGCATTTTCAATTATCAGGGACATATACAGAGGAGGCGTATTTCTGGGTCACATGATAAGTCTATGGATAAATCATTGAGAAACTGCCAAACTGGTTTTCACAGTAGCGAACCATTTTGCATTCCCATGAGCAATGCATGAGGGTTCAAATGCACTTTTTGTTTCCTGGGTTTTTCTTCTGCTTTCAGTATTATCCTAGTAGGTCTGAAGTAGTATCTCATTGCGATTTTGAGCTACATTCATCTAAAGCCTAATGATGTTCAGCATCATTTCACGTGTTTATTGGCCACTTGTATATCTTCTTTGAAGAAATGCCTATTCAAATCCTTTGCCCAATTTATAATTTGCTTGTTTATTTTTGTTCTTGACATCCAAGACTTTGTTTTCTATTGTGGACACAAGGCTTTTATCAGATCTATGATTCAAAAATATTTTCTTACATTCTATGGGTAGTCTTTCTTCACTACCTTGAGAGTGTCTTTTGATGCTGAAAATATTTTACAGAAATACAAAGCCATAAATGGTTTCTTCTATGAGTTTTCCAGTTCTACTCCTTGCGTTTAGGAACTTGATCCATTCTGAGGTTATGATTAGTTCATGAGTATGGGTAGATTCGACAGGTAGATAGATTAGATAGGAGGGTAGATTAGTTATGCAGGTAGATTAGACAGGCGGGTAGATTAGATAGGAGATAGATTAGATAGACGGGTAGATTAGACAGGAGAAAGATCAGATGGGTGGGTAGATTAGATAGGCAGGTAGATTACATAGGCGGGTAGATTACATAGGCAGGTAGATTAGACAGGCGGGTAGATTAGATAGGTGGGTAGATTAGACAGGCGGATAGATTAGATAGGAGATAGATTAGATAGGCAGGTAGATTAGATAGGCGGGTAGATTAGACAGGCGGGTAGATTAGACAGGCGGGTAGGTTACATAGGCGGGTAGATTAGATAGGCGGCTCGATTAGATAGGCGGGTCGATTAGATAGTTGGGTAGATTAGACGGGAGGGTAGATTGGATAGGAGATAGATTAGATAGGCGGGTAGATTAAATAGGAGATAGATTAGATAGGCAGGTAGATTAGATAGGCGGGTAGATTAGACAGGCGGATAGATTAGAGAGGAGATAGATTAGATAGGCGGGTAGATTAGATAGGTGGGTACATTAGATAGGCTGGCAGTTGGCAGATACATAGGTAGATAGGCAGGTAGATGTATAGACAGATTTCATAAATATATTAAATACATAGGTACATAGACAGATAGAGAGGCAGAGACATAAAGAGAGATAGGCACACAGATGGAGAGAGAGAGGATTATTTGAAGGAATCGGCTCATGCGATTGCCAGTAGCTGGTAGGTTCAAAATGTGTAGGTCAGGTGATGGGATGATTATTACTGCAATCCTACGTCCCAAAATCTATAGCACAGACTACAGGACAAAAACGTGTGGAGAGTGAGAGAGTTCTAGCAAAATGTCTATTGATAGTCGGGAGGCAGAGTACACCCTATGGAAAACTGTCTTTTTTTCCTAGGGCCTCAACTGATTTGCTGTGGCTCATCTACATTATGGAAGAGAATCGGAGTGACTTAAAAGCAGCTGATTTAAACACATGCATGTAGACCAGTATTTAACCAAACCACTGAACACCATAGCCCAGCCATGTTCCTTTATTTGTTGATGAAGATTTAGTTAGTTTTCACCTTTGCTATTGTGAATAGCGCTGCTAGGAACATTCACGTATAGGTGTTTGTTTGAACACCCTTTTTCAATTATTAGAGACAAATACATAGGAGGGGTATTTCTGGGTCATATGGTAAGTCTGTGGACAAATCTTTGAGGAGCTGCCAAACTAGTTTTCACAGTAGTGAACCATTCTGCATTCTCATGAGCAATGCATGTGGGTTCAAATGCACTTTTTGTTTTTTGAGTTTTTTCTGCTTACATTATTATCCTAGGAGGTGTGAAGTGGTATCTCATTGGGATTTTGATCTATGTTCATCTAAAGCCTAATGATGTTCAGCATCATTTCATGTGTTTATTGGCCATTTGTATAACTTATTTGAAGAAATGCCTATTCAAATCCATTGCCCATTTTAGAATTTGTTCGTTTATTTTTGTTATTAACTTCCAAGACTTTGTTTTCTATTCTGAACAGCTGGCCCTTATCAGATATCTGATTTAAAAATATTTTCTCACATTGTATAAAAAAGAAAAATTTTTTTCTTTTTTTATATAATATATATATATTTTTATATAGGTAGTCTTTATTCACTACCTTCATAGCTCCTTTTGACTCACAAAATATTTTATATCAAATCAAAAACCATGAAAGGTCTGTTCTAAGAACTTTCTAGTTGTAGCTGTTGCATTTAGGACTTTGACCCATTCTGACTTTATCATTACTTGCTGATTATGGGTAGATTAGAAAGGGTAGGTAGATTAGACAGGCGGGTAGGTTAGACAGGCGGGTAGATTAGACAGGTGGGGAGATCAGATAGATGGGTAGATAAGATAGGTGGGTACATCAGATAGGCAAGTAGATTAGACAGGCGAGTAGATAGGTGGGTAGATTAGAGAAGTGGACAGGTTAGATAGGTGGGCGGAGAGGCAGTTACATAAGTAGATACATAAGCAGATAGATATATAGACAGATTGCATAAATAGATTAGATACACATATACATAGAGAGATACATAGACAGACTGATAGGCAGATAGGCAGAAAGGCAGAGGGACATAGAGACATATAAACAGATAGACGATAGGCAGGAAAAGAGAGCCAGAGAAAGATACTGAGACAGACAGACAGAGAGAGAGACAGATAGAGAAGAGAGAGGATTATTTAAAGGAATTGGCTCATGCGATTGACGGGAGCTGGCAATTTCAAAATGTGTAGTTCCGGTGATGGGCTGATTATCACTGCAATCTTATGTCCCAAAATCTATAGGACAGACTACAGGACAAAAAAGCATGGAGAGGGAGAGAGTTGTAGCAAAATGTCTATTTATAGTCTGTAGACAGAATACACCCTATGTAAAACTCCGTTTATTCTCTAAGGGCCCTCAACTGATTTGCTGAGCCCCATCTACATCATGGAAGGTATTCTGATGGACTTAAGGGCAGCTGATTTAAAGTAGACTATTTGTTTACCCAAGCCACTGAACACCATAGACTAGCCAAGTTCCTTTATTTGTTGATGAACATTTAGTTAGTTTTCACCTTTGGCTATTGTGAACAGAGCTGTTATGAACATTCGTGTACAGGTGTTTGTTTGAGTACGCATTTTCAATTATCAGGGACATATACAGAGGAGGCGTATTTCTGGGTCACATGATAAGTCTATGGATAAATCATTGAGAAACTGCCAAACTGGTTTTCACAGTAGCGAACCATTTTGCATTCCCATGAGCAATGCATGAGGGTTCAAATGCACTTTTTGTTTCCTGGGTTTTTCTTCTGCTTTCAGTATTATCCTAGTAGGTCTGAAGTAGTATCTCATTGCGATTTTGAGCTACATTCATCTAAAGCCTAATGATGTTCAGCATCATTTCACGTGTTTATTGGCCACTTGTATATCTTCTTTGAAGAAATGCCTATTCAAATCCTTTGCCCAATTTATAATTTGCTTGTTTATTTTTGTTCTTGACATCCAAGACTTTGTTTTCTATTGTGGACACAAGGCTTTTATCAGATCTATGATTCAAAAATATTTTCTTACATTCTATGGGTAGTCTTTCTTCACTACCTTGAGAGTGTCTTTTGATGCTGAAAATATTTTACAGAAATACAAAGCCATAAATGGTTTCTTCTATGAGTTTTCCAGTTCTACTCCTTGCGTTTAGGAACTTGATCCATTCTGAGGTTATGATTAGTTCATGAGTATGGGTAGATTCGACAGGTAGATAGATTAGATAGGAGGGTAGATTAGTTATGCAGGTAGATTAGACAGGCGGGTAGATTAGATAGGAGATAGATTAGATAGACGGGTAGATTAGATAGGAGAAAGATCAGATGGGTGGGTAGATTAGATAGGCAGGTAGATTACATAGGCGGGTAGATTACATAGGCAGGTAGATTAGACAGGCGGGTAGATTAGATAGGTGGGTAGATTAGACAGGCGGATAGATTAGATAGGAGATAGATTAGATAGGCAGGTATATTAGATAGGCGGGTAGATTAGACAGGCGGGTAGATTAGACAGGCGGGTAGGTTACATAGGCGGGTAGATTAGATAGGCGGCTCGATTAGATAGGCGGGTCGATTAGATAGTTGGGTAGATTAGACGGGAGGGTAGATTGGATAGGAGATAGATTAGATAGGCGGGTAGATTAAATAGGAGATAGATTAGATAGGCAGGTAGATTAGATAGGCGGGTAGATTAGACAGGCGGATAGATTAGAGAGGAGATAGATTAGATAGGCGGGTAGATTAGATAGGTGGGTACATTAGATAGGCTGGCAGTTGGCAGATACATAGGTAGATAGGCAGGTAGATGTATAGACAGATTTCATAAATATATTAAATACATAGGTACATAGACAGATAGAGAGGCAGAGACATAAAGAGAGATAGGCACACAGATGGAGAGAGAGAGGATTATTTGAAGGAATCGGCTCATGCGATTGCCAGTAGCTGGTAGGTTCAAAATGTGTAGGTCAGGTGATGGGATGATTATTACTGCAATCCTACGTCCCAAAATCTATAGCACAGACTACAGGACAAAAACGTGTGGAGAGTGAGAGAGTTCTAGCAAAATGTCTATTGATAGTCGGGAGGCAGAGTACACCCTATGGAAAACTGTCTTTTTTTCCTAGGGCCTCAACTGATTTGCTGTGGCTCATCTACATTATGGAAGAGAATCGGAGTGACTTAAAAGCAGCTGATTTAAACACATGCATGTAGACCAGTATTTAACCAAACCACTGAACACCATAGCCCAGCCATGTTCCTTTATTTGTTGATGAAGATTTAGTTAGTTTTCACCTTTGCTATTGTGAATAGCGCTGCTAGGAACATTCACGTATAGGTGTTTGTTTGAACACCCTTTTTCAATTATTAGAGACAAATACATAGGAGGGGTATTTCTGGGTCATATGGTAAGTCTGTGGACAAATCTTTGAGGAGCTGCCAAACTAGTTTTCACAGTAGTGAACCATTCTGCATTCTCATGAGCAATGCATGTGGGTTCAAATGCACTTTTTGTTTTTTGAGTTTTTTCTGCTTACATTATTATCCTAGGAGGTGTGAAGTGGTATCTCATTGGGATTTTGATCTATGTTCATCTAAAGCCTAATGATGTTCAGCATCATTTCATGTGTTTATTGGCCATTTGTATAACTTATTTGAAGAAATGCCTATTCAAATCCATTGCCCATTTTAGAATTTGTTCGTTTATTTTTGTTATTAACTTCCAAGACTTTGTTTTCTATTCTGAACAGCTGGCCCTTATCAGATATCTGATTTAAAAATATTTTCTCACATTGTAGAAAAAAGAAAAATTTTTTTCTTTTTTTATATAATATATATATATATTTTTATATAGGTAGTCTTTATTCACTACCTTCATAGCTCCTTTTGACTCACAAAATATTTTATATCAAATCAAAAACCATGAAAGGTCTGTTCTAAGAACTTTCTAGTTGTAGCTGTTGCATTTAGGACTTTGACCCATTCTGACTTTATCATTACTTGCTGATTATGGGTAGATTAGAAAGGGTAGGTAGATTAGACAGGCGGGTAGGTTAGACAGGCGGGTAGATTAGACAGGTGGGGAGATCAGATAGATGGGTAGATAAGATAGGTGGGTACATCAGATAGGCAAGTAGATTAGACAGGCGAGTAGATAGGTGGGTAGATTAGAGAAGTGGACAGGTTAGATAGGTGGGCGGAGAGGCAGTTACATAAGTAGATACATAAGCAGATAGATATATAGACAGATTGCATAAATAGATTAGATACACATATACATAGAGAGATACATAGACAGACTGATAGGCAGATAGGCAGAAAGGCAGAGGGACATAGAGACATATAAACAGATAGACGATAGGCAGGAAAAGAGAGCCAGAGAAAGATACTGAGACAGACAGACAGAGAGAGAGACAGATAGAGAAGAGAGAGGATTATTTAAAGGAATTGGCTCATGCGATTGACGGGAGCTGGCAATTTCAAAATGTGTAGTTCCGGTGATGGGCTGATTATCACTGCAATCTTATGTCCCAAAATCTATAGGACAGACTACAGGACAAAAAAGCATGGAGAGGGAGAGAGTTGTAGCAAAATGTCTATTTATAGTCTGTAGACAGAATACACCCTATGTAAAACTCCGTTTATTCTCTAAGGGCCCTCAACTGATTTGCTGAGCCCCATCTACATCATGGAAGGTATTCTGATGGACTTAAGGGCAGCTGATTTAAAGTAGACTATTTGTTTACCCAAGCCACTGAACACCATAGACTAGCCAAGTTCCTTTATTTGTTGATGAACATTTAGTTAGTTTTCACCTTTGGCTATTGTGAACAGAGCTGTTACGAACATTCGTGTACAGGTGTTTGTTTGAGTACGCATTTTCAATTATCAGGGACATATACAGAGGAGGCGTATTTCTGGGTCACATGATAAGTCTATGGATAAATCATTGAGAAACTGCCAAACTGGTTTTCACAGTAGCGAACCATTTTGCATTCCCATGAGCAATGCATGAGGGTTCAAATGCACTTTTTGTTTCCTGGGTTTTTCTTCTGCTTTCAGTATTATCCTAGTAGGTCTGAAGTAGTATCTCATTGCGATTTTGAGCTACATTCATCTAAAGCCTAATGATGTTCAGCATCATTTCACGTGTTTATTGGCCACTTGTATATCTTCTTTGAAGAAATGCCTATTCAAATCCTTTGCCCAATTTATAATTTGCTTGTTTATTTTTGTTCTTGACATCCAAGACTTTGTTTTCTATTGTGGACACAAGGCTTTTATCAGATCTATGATTCAAAAATATTTTCTTACATTCTATGGGTAGTCTTTCTTCACTACCTTGAGAGTGTCTTTTGATGCTGAAAATATTTTACAGAAATACAAAGCCATAAATGGTTTCTTCTATGAGTTTTCCAGTTCTACTCCTTGCGTTTAGGAACTTGATCCATTCTGAGGTTATGATTAGTTCATGAGTATGGGTAGATTCGACAGGTAGATAGATTAGATAGGAGGGTAGATTAGTTATGCAGGTAGATTAGACAGGCGGGTAGATTAGATAGGAGATAGATTAGATAGACGGGTAGATTAGATAGGAGAAAGATCAGATGGGTGGGTAGATTAGATAGGCAGGTAGATTACATAGGCGGGTAGATTACATAGGCAGGTAGATTAGACAGGCGGGTAGATTAGATAGGTGGGTAGATTAGACAGGCGGATAGATTAGATAGGAGATAGATTAGATAGGCAGGTAGATTAGATAGGCGGGTAGATTAGACAGGCGGGTAGATTAGACAGGCGGGTAGGTTACATAGGCGGGTAGATTAGATAGGCGGCTCGATTAGATAGGCGGGTCGATTAGATAGTTGGGTAGATTAGACGGGAGGGTAGATTGGATAGGAGATAGATTAGATAGGCGGGTAGATTAAATAGGAGATAGATTAGATAGGCAGGTAGATTAGATAGGCGGGTAGATTAGACAGGCGGATAGATTAGAGAGGAGATAGATTAGATAGGCGGGTAGATTAGATAGGTGGGTACATTAGATAGGCTGGCAGTTGGCAGATACATAGGTAGATAGGCAGGTAGATGTATAGACAGATTTCATAAATATATTAAATACATAGGTACATAGACAGAGAGGCAGAGACATAAAGAGAGATAGGCACACAGATGGAGAGAGAGAGGATTATTTGAAGGAATCGGCTCATGCGATTGCCAGTAGCTGGTAGGTTCAAAATGTGTAGGTCAGGTGATGGGATGATTATTACTGCAATCCTACGTCCCAAAATCTATAGCACAGACTACAGGACAAAAACGTGTGGAGAGTGAGAGAGTTCTAGCAAAATGTCTATTGATAGTCGGGAGGCAGAGTACACCCTATGGAAAACTGTCTTTTTTTCCTAGGGCCTCAACTGATTTGCTGTGGCTCATCTACATTATGGAAGAGAATCGGAGTGACTTAAAAGCAGCTGATTTAAACACATGCATGTAGACCAGTATTTAACCAAACCACTGAACACCATAGCCCAGCCATGTTCCTTTATTTGTTGATGAAGATTTAGTTAGTTTTCACCTTTGCTATTGTGAATAGCGCTGCTAGGAACATTCACGTATAGGTGTTTGTTTGAACACCCTTTTTCAATTATTAGAGACAAATACATAGGAGGGGTATTTCTGGGTCATATGGTAAGTCTGTGGACAAATCTTTGAGGAGCTGCCAAACTAGTTTTCACAGTAGTGAACCATTCTGCATTCTCATGAGCAATGCATGTGGGTTCAAATGCACTTTTTGTTTTTTGAGTTTTTTCTGCTTACATTATTATCCTAGGAGGTGTGAAGTGGTATCTCATTGGGATTTTGATCTATGTTCATCTAAAGCCTAATGATGTTCAGCATCATTTCATGTGTTTATTGGCCATTTGTATAACTTATTTGAAGAAATGCCTATTCAAATCCATTGCCCATTTTAGAATTTGTTCGTTTATTTTTGTTATTAACTTCCAAGACTTTGTTTTCTATTCTGAACAGCTGGCCCTTATCAGATATCTGATTTAAAAATATTTTCTCACATTGTATAAAAAAGAAAAATTTTTTTCTTTTTTTATATAATATATATATATATTTTTATATAGGTAGTCTTTATTCACTACCTTCATAGCTCCTTTTGACTCACAAAATATTTTATATCAAATCAAAAACCATGAAAGGTCTGTTCTAAGAACTTTCTAGTTGTAGCTGTTGCATTTAGGACTTTGACCCATTCTGACTTTATCATTACTTGCTGATTATGGGTAGATTAGAAAGGGTAGGTAGATTAGACAGGCGGGTAGGTTAGACAGGCGGGTAGATTAGACAGGTGGGGAGATCAGATAGATGGGTAGATAAGATAGGTGGGTACATCAGATAGGCAAGTAGATTAGACAGGCGAGTAGATAGGTGGGTAGATTAGAGAAGTGGACAGGTTAGATAGGTGGGCGGAGAGGCAGTTACATAAGTAGATACATAAGCAGATAGATATATAGACAGATTGCATAAATAGATTAGATACACATATACATAGAGAGATACATAGACAGACTGATAGGCAGATAGGCAGAAAGGCAGAGGGACATAGAGACATATAAACAGATAGACGATAGGCAGGAAAAGAGAGCCAGAGAAAGATACTGAGACAGACAGACAGAGAGAGAGACAGATAGAGAAGAGAGAGGATTATTTAAAGGAATTGGCTCATGCGATTGACGGGAGCTGGCAATTTCAAAATGTGTAGTTCCGGTGATGGGCTGATTATCACTGCAATCTTATGTCCCAAAATCTATAGGACAGACTACAGGACAAAAAAGCATGGAGAGGGAGAGAGTTGTAGCAAAATGTCTATTTATAGTCTGTAGACAGAATACACCCTATGTAAAACTCCGTTTATTCTCTAAGGGCCCTCAACTGATTTGCTGAGCCCCATCTACATCATGGAAGGTATTCTGATGGACTTAAGGGCAGCTGATTTAAAGTAGACTATTTGTTTACCCAAGCCACTGAACACCATAGACTAGCCAAGTTCCTTTATTTGTTGATGAACATTTAGTTAGTTTTCACCTTTGGCTATTGTGAACAGAGCTGTTACGAACATTCGTGTACAGGTGTTTGTTTGAGTACGCATTTTCAATTATCAGGGACATATACAGAGGAGGCGTATTTCTGGGTCACATGATAAGTCTATGGATAAATCATTGAGAAACTGCCAAACTGGTTTTCACAGTAGCGAACCATTTTGCATTCCCATGAGCAATGCATGAGGGTTCAAATGCACTTTTTGTTTCCTGGGTTTTTCTTCTGCTTTCAGTATTATCCTAGTAGGTCTGAAGTAGTATCTCATTGCGATTTTGAGCTACATTCATCTAAAGCCTAATGATGTTCAGCATCATTTCACGTGTTTATTGGCCACTTGTATATCTTCTTTGAAGAAATGCCTATTCAAATCCTTTGCCCAATTTATAATTTGCTTGTTTATTTTTGTTCTTGACATCCAAGACTTTGTTTTCTATTGTGGACACAAGGCTTTTATCAGATCTATGATTCAAAAATATTTTCTTACATTCTATGGGTAGTCTTTCTTCACTACCTTGAGAGTGTCTTTTGATGCTGAAAATATTTTACAGAAATACAAAGCCATAAATGGTTTCTTCTATGAGTTTTCCAGTTCTACTCCTTGCGTTTAGGAACTTGATCCATTCTGAGGTTATGATTAGTTCATGAGTATGGGTAGATTCGACAGGTAGATAGATTAGATAGGAGGGTAGATTAGTTATGCAGGTAGATTAGACAGGCGGGTAGATTAGATAGGAGATAGATTAGATAGACGGGTAGATTAGATAGGAGAAAGATCAGATGGGTGGGTAGATTAGATAGGCAGGTAGATTACATAGGCGGGTAGATTACATAGGCAGGTAGATTAGACAGGCGGGTAGATTAGATAGGTGGGTAGATTAGACAGGCGGATAGATTAGATAGGAGATAGATTAGATAGGCAGGTAGATTAGATAGGCGGGTAGATTAGACAGGCGGGTAGATTAGACAGGCGGGTAGGTTACATAGGCGGGTAGATTAGATAGGCGGCTCGATTAGATAGGCGGGTCGATTAGATAGTTGGGTAGATTAGACGGGAGGGTAGATTGGATAGGAGATAGATTAGATAGGCGGGTAGATTAAATAGGAGATAGATTAGATAGGCAGGTAGATTAGATAGGCGGGTAGATTAGACAGGCGGATAGATTAGATAGGAGATAGATTAGATAGGCGGGTAGATTAGATAGGTGGGTACATTAGATAGGCTGGCAGTTGGCAGATACATAGGTAGATAGGCAGGTAGATGTATAGACAGATTTCATAAATATATTAAATACATAGGTACATAGACAGATAGAGAGGCAGAGACATAAAGAGAGATAGGCACACAGATGGAGAGAGAGAGGATTATTTGAAGGAATCGGCTCATGCGATTGCCAGTAGCTGGTAGGTTCAAAATGTGTAGGTCAGGTGATGGGATGATTATTACTGCAATCCTACGTCCCAAAATCTATAGCACAGACTACAGGACAAAAACGTGTGGAGAGTGAGAGAGTTCTAGCAAAATGTCTATTGATAGTCGGGAGGCAGAGTACACCCTATGGAAAACTGTCTTTTTTTCCTAGGGCCTCAACTGATTTGCTGTGGCTCATCTACATTATGGAAGAGAATCGGAGTGACTTAAAAGCAGCTGATTTAAACACATGCATGTAGACCAGTATTTAACCAAACCACTGAACACCATAGCCCAGCCATGTTCCTTTATTTGTTGATGAAGATTTAGTTAGTTTTCACCTTTGCTATTGTGAATAGCGCTGCTAGGAACATTCACGTATAGGTGTTTGTTTGAACACCCTTTTTCAATTATTAGAGACAAATACATAGGAGGGGTATTTCTGGGTCATATGGTAAGTCTGTGGACAAATCTTTGAGGAGCTGCCAAACTAGTTTTCACAGTAGTGAACCATTCTGCATTCTCATGAGCAATGCATGTGGGTTCAAATGCACTTTTTGTTTTTTGAGTTTTTTCTGCTTACATTATTATCCTAGGAGGTGTGAAGTGGTATCTCATTGGGATTTTGATCTATGTTCATCTAAAGCCTAATGATGTTCAGCATCATTTCATGTGTTTATTGGCCATTTGTATAACTTATTTGAAGAAATGCCTATTCAAATCCATTGCCCATTTTAGAATTTGTTCGTTTATTTTTGTTATTAACTTCCAAGACTTTGTTTTCTATTCTGAACAGCTGGCCCTTATCAGATATCTGATTTAAAAATATTTTCTCACATTGTATAAAAAAGAAAATTTTTTTTCTTTTTTTATATAATATATATATATTTTTATATAGGTAGTCTTTATTCACTACCTTCATAGCTCCTTTTGACTCACAAAATATTTTATATCAAATCAAAAACCATGAAAGGTCTGTTCTAAGAACTTTCTAGTTGTAGCTGTTGCATTTAGGACTTTGACCCATTCTGACTTTATCATTACTTGCTGATTATGGGTAGATTAGAAAGGGTAGGTAGATTAGACAGGCGGGTAGGTTAGACAGGCGGGTAGATTAGACAGGTGGGGAGATCAGATAGATGGGTAGATAAGATAGGTGGGTACATCAGATAGGCAAGTAGATTAGACAGGCGAGTAGATAGGTGGGTAGATTAGAGAAGTGGACAGGTTAGATAGGTGGGCGGAGAGGCAGTTACATAAGTAGATACATAAGCAGATAGATATATAGACAGATTGCATAAATAGATTAGATACACATATACATAGAGAGATACATAGACAGACTGATAGGCAGATAGGCAGAAAGGCAGAGGGACATAGAGACATATAAACAGATAGACGATAGGCAGGAAAAGAGAGCCAGAGAAAGATACTGAGACAGACAGACAGAGAGAGAGACAGATAGAGAAGAGAGAGGATTATTTAAAGGAATTGGCTCATGCGATTGACGGGAGCTGGCAATTTCAAAATGTGTAGTTCCGGTGATGGGCTGATTATCACTGCAATCTTATGTCCCAAAATCTATAGGACAGACTACAGGACAAAAAAGCATGGAGAGGGAGAGAGTTGTAGCAAAATGTCTATTTATAGTCTGTAGACAGAATACACCCTATGTAAAACTCCGTTTATTCTCTAAGGGCCCTCAACTGATTTGCTGAGCCCCATCTACATCATGGAAGGTATTCTGATGGACTTAAGGGCAGCTGATTTAAAGTAGACTATTTGTTTACCCAAGCCACTGAACACCATAGACTAGCCAAGTTCCTTTATTTGTTGATGAACATTTAGTTAGTTTTCACCTTTGGCTATTGTGAACAGAGCTGTTACGAACATTCGTGTACAGGTGTTTGTTTGAGTACGCATTTTCAATTATCAGGGACATATACAGAGGAGGCGTATTTCTGGGTCACATGATAAGTCTATGGATAAATCATTGAGAAACTGCCAAACTGGTTTTCACAGTAGCGAACCATTTTGCATTCCCATGAGCAATGCATGAGGGTTCAAATGCACTTTTTGTTTCCTGGGTTTTTCTTCTGCTTTCAGTATTATCCTAGTAGGTCTGAAGTAGTATCTCATTGCGATTTTGAGCTACATTCATCTAAAGCCTAATGATGTTCAGCATCATTTCACGTGTTTATTGGCCACTTGTATATCTTCTTTGAAGAAATGCCTATTCAAATCCTTTGCCCAATTTATAATTTGCTTGTTTATTTTTGTTCTTGACATCCAAGACTTTGTTTTCTATTGTGGACACAAGGCTTTTATCAGATCTATGATTCAAAAATATTTTCTTACATTCTATGGGTAGTCTTTCTTCACTACCTTGAGAGTGTCTTTTGATGCTGAAAATATTTTACAGAAATACAAAGCCATAAATGGTTTCTTCTATGAGTTTTCCAGTTCTACTCCTTGCGTTTAGGAACTTGATCCATTCTGAGGTTATGATTAGTTCATGAGTATGGGTAGATTCGACAGGTAGATAGATTAGATAGGAGGGTAGATTAGTTATGCAGGTAGATTAGACAGGCGGGTAGATTAGATAGGAGATAGATTAGATAGACGGGTAGATTAGATAGGAGAAAGATCAGATGGGTGGGTAGATTAGATAGGCAGGTAGATTACATAGGCGGGTAGATTACATAGGCAGGTAGATTAGACAGGCGGGTAGATTAGATAGGTGGGTAGATTAGACAGGCGGATAGATTAGATAGGAGATAGATTAGATAGGCAGGTAGATTAGATAGGCGGGTAGATTAGACAGGCGGGTAGATTAGACAGGCGGGTAGGTTACATAGGCGGGTAGATTAGATAGGCGGCTCGATTAGATAGGCGGGTCGATTAGATAGTTGGGTAGATTAGACGGGAGGGTAGATTGGATAGGAGATAGATTAGATAGGCGGGTAGATTAAATAGGAGATAGATTAGATAGGCAGGTAGATTAGATAGGCGGGTAGATTAGACAGGCGGATAGATTAGATAGGAGATAGATTAGATAGGCGGGTAGATTAGATAGGTGGGTACATTAGATAGGCTGGCAGTTGGCAGATACATAGGTAGATAGGCAGGTAGATGTATAGACAGATTTCATAAATATATTAAATACATAGGTACATAGACAGATAGAGAGGCAGAGACATAAAGAGAGATAGGCACACAGATGGAGAGAGAGAGGATTATTTGAAGGAATCGGCTCATGCGATTGCCAGTAGCTGGTAGGTTCAAAATGTGTAGGTCAGGTGATGGGATGATTATTACTGCAATCCTACGTCCCAAAATCTATAGCACAGACTACAGGACAAAAACGTGTGGAGAGTGAGAGAGTTCTAGCAAAATGTCTATTGATAGTCGGGAGGCAGAGTACACCCTATGGAAAACTGTCTTTTTTTCCTAGGGCCTCAACTGATTTGCTGTGGCTCATCTACATTATGGAAGAGAATCGGAGTGACTTAAAAGCAGCTGATTTAAACACATGCATGTAGACCAGTATTTAACCAAACCACTGAACACCATAGCCCAGCCATGTTCCTTTATTTGTTGATGAAGATTTAGTTAGTTTTCACCTTTGCTATTGTGAATAGCGCTGCTAGGAACATTCACGTATAGGTGTTTGTTTGAACACCCTTTTTCAATTATTAGAGACAAATACATAGGAGGGGTATTTCTGGGTCATATGGTAAGTCTGTGGACAAATCTTTGAGGAGCTGCCAAACTAGTTTTCACAGTAGTGAACCATTCTGCATTCTCATGAGCAATGCATGTGGGTTCAAATGCACTTTTTGTTTTTTGAGTTTTTTCTGCTTACATTATTATCCTAGGAGGTGTGAAGTGGTATCTCATTGGGATTTTGATCTATGTTCATCTAAAGCCTAATGATGTTCAGCATCATTTCATGTGTTTATTGGCCATTTGTATAACTTATTTGAAGAAATGCCTATTCAAATCCATTGCCCATTTTAGAATTTGTTCGTTTATTTTTGTTATTAACTTCCAAGACTTTGTTTTCTATTCTGAACAGCTGGCCCTTATCAGATATCTGATTTAAAAATATTTTCTCACATTGTATAAAAAAGAAAATTTTTTTTCTTTTTTTATATAATATATATATATTTTTATATAGGTAGTCTTTATTCACTACCTTCATAGCTCCTTTTGACTCACAAAATATTTTATATCAAATCAAAAACCATGAAAGGTCTGTTCTAAGAACTTTCTAGTTGTAGCTGTTGCATTTAGGACTTTGACCCATTCTGACTTTATCATTACTTGCTGATTATGGGTAGATTAGAAAGGGTAGGTAGATTAGACAGGCGGGTAGGTTAGACAGGCGGGTAGATTAGACAGGTGGGGAGATCAGATAGATGGGTAGATAAGATAGGTGGGTACATCAGATAGGCAAGTAGATTAGACAGGCGAGTAGATAGGTGGGTAGATTAGAGAAGTGGACAGGTTAGACAGGTGGGCGGAGAGGCAGTTACATAAGTAGATACATAAGCAGATAGATATATAGACAGATTGCATAAATAGATTAGATACACATATACATAGAGAGATACATAGACAGACTGATAGGCAGATAGGCAGAAAGGCAGAGGGACATAGAGACATATAAACAGATAGACGATAGGCAGGAAAAGAGAGCCAGAGAAAGATACTGAGACAGACAGACAGAGAGAGAGACAGATAGAGAAGAGAGAGGATTATTTAAAGGAATTGGCTCATGCGATTGACGGGAGCTGGCAATTTCAAAATGTGTAGTTCCGGTGATGGGCTGATTATCACTGCAATCTTATGTCCCAAAATCTATAGGACAGACTACAGGACAAAAAAGCATGGAGAGGGAGAGAGTTGTAGCAAAATGTCTATTTATAGTCTGTAGACAGAATACACCCTATGTAAAACTCCGTTTATTCTCTAAGGGCCCTCAACTGATTTGCTGAGCCCCATCTACATCATGGAAGGTATTCTGATGGACTTAAGGGCAGCTGATTTAAAGTAGACTATTTGTTTACCCAAGCCACTGAACACCATAGACTAGCCAAGTTCCTTTATTTGTTGATGAACATTTAGTTAGTTTTCACCTTTGGCTATTGTGAACAGAGCTGTTACGAACATTCGTGTACAGGTGTTTGTTTGAGTACGCATTTTCAATTATCAGGGACATATACAGAGGAGGCGTATTTCTGGGTCACATGATAAGTCTATGGATAAATCATTGAGAAACTGCCAAACTGGTTTTCACAGTAGCGAACCATTTTGCATTCCCATGAGCAATGCATGAGGGTTCAAATGCACTTTTTGTTTCCTGGGTTTTTCTTCTGCTTTCAGTATTATCCTAGTAGGTCTGAAGTAGTATCTCATTGCGATTTTGAGCTACATTCATCTAAAGCCTAATGATGTTCAGCATCATTTCACGTGTTTATTGGCCACTTGTATATCTTCTTTGAAGAAATGCCTATTCAAATCCTTTGCCCAATTTATAATTTGCTTGTTTATTTTTGTTCTTGACATCCAAGACTTTGTTTTCTATTGTGGACACAAGGCTTTTATCAGATCTATGATTCAAAAATATTTTCTTACATTCTATGGGTAGTCTTTCTTCACTACCTTGAGAGTGTCTTTTGATGCTGAAAATATTTTACAGAAATACAAAGCCATAAATGGTTTCTTCTATGAGTTTTCCAGTTCTACTCCTTGCGTTTAGGAACTTGATCCATTCTGAGGTTATGATTAGTTCATGAGTATGGGTAGATTCGACAGGTAGATAGATTAGATAGGAGGGTAGATTAGTTATGCAGGTAGATTAGACAGGCGGGTAGATTAGATAGGAGATAGATTAGATAGACGGGTAGATTAGATAGGAGAAAGATCAGATGGGTGGGTAGATTAGATAGGCAGGTAGATTACATAGGCGGGTAGATTACATAGGCAGGTAGATTAGACAGGCGGGTAGATTAGATAGGTGGGTAGATTAGACAGGCGGATAGATTGGATAGGAGATAGATTAGATAGGCAGGTAGATTAGATAGGCGGGTAGATTAGACAGGCGGGTAGATTAGACAGGCGGGTAGGTTACATAGGCGGGTAGATTAGATAGGCGGCTCGATTAGATAGGCGGGTCGATTAGATAGTTGGGTAGATTAGACGGGAGGGTAGATTGGATAGGAGATAGATTAGATAGGCGGGT
This sequence comes from Elephas maximus indicus, assembly GCF_024166365.1. Taxonomy (NCBI): domain Eukaryota; kingdom Metazoa; phylum Chordata; class Mammalia; order Proboscidea; family Elephantidae; genus Elephas; species Elephas maximus. Next base: position 137,124,569 of record NC_064846.1, read on the forward strand.
AGATTAAATAGGAGATAGATTAGATAGGCAGGTAGATTAGATAGGCGGGTAGATTAGACAGGCGGATAGATTAGATAGGAGATAGATTAGATAGGCGGGTAGATTAGATAGGTGGGTACATTAGATAGGCTGGCAGTTGGCAGATACATAGGTAGATAGGCAGGTAGATGTATAGACAGATTTCATAAATATATTAAATACATAGGTACATAGACAGATAGAGAGGCAGAGACATAAAGAGAGATAGGCACACAGATGGAGAGAGAGAGGATTATTTGAAGGAATCGGCTCATGCGATTGCCAGTAGCTGGTAGGTTCAAAATGTGTAGGTCAGGTGATGGGATGATTATTACTGCAATCCTACGTCCCAAAATCTATAGCACAGACTACAGGACAAAAACGTGTGGAGAGTGAGAGAGTTCTAGCAAAATGTCTATTGATAGTCGGGAGGCAGAGTACACCCTATGGAAAACTGTCTTTTTTTCCTAGGGCCTCAACTGATTTGCTGTGGCTCATCTACATTATGGAAGAGAATCGGAGTGACTTAAAAGCAGCTGATTTAAACACATGCATGTAGACCAGTATTTAACCAAACCACTGAACACCATAGCCCAGCCATGTTCCTTTATTTGTTGATGAAGATTTAGTTAGTTTTCACCTTTGCTATTGTGAATAGCGCTGCTAGGAACATTCACGTATAGGTGTTTGTTTGAACACCCTTTTTCAATTATTAGAGACAAATACATAGGAGGGGTATTTCTGGGTCATATGGTAAGTCTGTGGACAAATCTTTGAGGAGCTGCCAAACTAGTTTTCACAGTAGTGAACCATTCTGCATTCTCATGAGCAATGCATGTGGGTTCAAATGCACTTTTTGTTTTTTGAGTTTTTTCTGCTTACATTATTATCCTAGGAGGTGTGAAGTGGTATCTCATTGGGATTTTGATCTATGTTCATCTAAAGCCTAATGATGTTCAGCATCATTTCATGTGTTTATTGGCCATTTGTATAACTTATTTGAAGAAATGCCTATTCAAATCCATTGCCCATTTTAGAATTTGTTCGTTTATTTTTGTTATTAACTTCCAAGACTTTGTTTTCTATTCTGAACAGCTGGCCCTTATCAGATATCTGATTTAAAAATATTTTCTCACATTGTATAAAAAAGAAAAATTTTTTTCTTTTTTTATATAATATATATATATATATTTTTATATAGGTAGTCTTTATTCACTACCTTCATAGCTCCTTTTGACTCACAAAATATTTTATATCAAATCAAAAACCATGAAAGGTCTGTTCTAAGAACTTTCTAGTTGTAGCTGTTGCATTTAGGACTTTGACCCATTCTGACTTTATCATTACTTGCTGATTATGGGTAGATTAGAAAGGGTAGGTAGATTAGACAGGCGGGTAGGTTAGACAGGCGGGTAGATTAGACAGGTGGGGAGATCAGATAGATGGGTAGATAAGATAGGTGGGTACATCAGATAGGCAAGTAGATTAGACAGGCGAGTAGATAGGTGGGTAGATTAGAGAAGTGGACAGGTTAGACAGGTGGGCGGAGAGGCAGTTACATAAGTAGATACATAAGCAGATAGATATATAGACAGATTGCATAAATAGATTAGATACACATATACATAGAGAGATACATAGACAGACTGATAGGCAGATAGGCAGAAAGGCAGAGGGACATAGAGACATATAAACAGATAGACGATAGGCAGGAAAAGAGAGCCAGAGAAAGATACTGAGACAGACAGACAGAGAGAGAGACAGATAGAGAAGAGAGAGGATTATTTAAAGGAATTGGCTCATGCGATTGACGGGAGCTGGCAATTTCAAAATGTGTAGTTCCGGTGATGGGCTGATTATCACTGCAATCTTATGTCCCAAAATCTATAGGACAGACTACAGGACAAAAAAGCATGGAGAGGGAGAGAGTTGTAGCAAAATGTCTATTTATAGTCTGTAGACAGAATACACCCTATGTAAAACTCCGTTTATTCTCTAAGGGCCCTCAACTGATTTGCTGAGCCCCATCTACATCATGGAAGGTAATCTGATGGACTTAAGGGCAGCTGATTTAAAGTAGACTATTTGTTTAACCAAGCCACTGAACACCATAGACTAGCCAAGTTCCTTTATTTGTTGATGAACATTTAGTTAGTTTTCACCTTTGGCTATTGTGAACAGAGCTGTTACGAACATTCGTGTACAGGTGTTTGTTTGAGTACGCATTTTCAATTATCAGGGACATATACAGAGGAGGCGTATTTCTGGGTCACATGATAAGTCTATGGATAAATCATTGAGAAACTGCCAAACTGGTTTTCACAGTAGCGAACCATTTTGCATTCCCATGAGCAATGCATGAGGGTTCAAATGCACTTTTTGTTTCCTGGGTTTTTCTTCTGCTTTCAGTATTATCCTAGTAGGTCTGAAGTAGTATCTCATTGCGATTTTGAGCTACATTCATCTAAAGCCTAATGATGTTCAGCATCATTTCACGTGTTTATTGGCCACTTGTATATCTTCTTTGAAGAAATGCCTATTCAAATCCTTTGCCCAATTTATAATTTGCTTGTTTATTTTTGTTCTTGACATCCAAGACTTTGTTTTCTATTGTGGACACAAGGCTTTTATCAGATCTATGATTCAAAAATATTTTCTTACATTCTATGGGTAGTCTTTCTTCACTACCTTGAGAGTGTCTTTTGATGCTGAAAATATTTTACAGAAATACAAAGCCATAAATGGTTTCTTCTATGAGTTTTCCAGTTCTACTCCTTGCGTTTAGGAACTTGATCCATTCTGAGGTTATGATTAGTTCATGAGTATGGGTAGATTCGACAGGTAGATAGATTAGATAGGAGGGTAGATTAGTTATGCAGGTAGATTAGACAGGCGGGTAGATTAGATAGGAGATAGATTAGATAGACGGGTAGATTAGATAGGAGAAAGATCAGATGGGTGGGTAGATTAGATAGGCAGGTAGATTACATAGGCGGGTAGATTACATAGGCAGGTAGATTAGACAGGCGGGTAGATTAGATAGGTGGGTAGATTAGACAGGCGGATAGATTAGATAGGAGATAGATTAGATAGGCAGGTAGATTAGATAGGCGGGTAGATTAGACAGGCGGGTAGATTAGACAGGCGGGTAGGTTACATAGGCGGGTAGATTAGATAGGCGGCTCGATTAGATAGGCGGGTCGATTAGATAGTTGGGTAGATTAGACGGGAGGGTAGATTGGATAGGAGATAGATTAGATAGGCGGGTAGATTAAATAGGAGATAGATTAGATAGGCAGGTAGATTAGATAGGCGGGTAGATTAGACAGGCGGATAGATTAGAGAGGAGATAGATTAGATAGGCGGGTAGATTAGATAGGTGGGTACATTAGATAGGCTGGCAGTTGGCAGATACATAGGTAGATAGGCAGGTAGATGTATAGACAGATTTCATAAATATATTAAATACATAGGTACATAGACAGATAGAGAGGCAGAGACATAAAGAGAGATAGGCACACAGATGGAGAGAGAGAGGATTATTTGAAGGAATCGGCTCATGCGATTGCCAGTAGCTGGTAGGTTCAAAATGTGTAGGTCAGGTGATGGGATGATTATTACTGCAATCCTACGTCCCAAAATCTATAGCACAGACTACAGGACAAAAACGTGTGGAGAGTGAGAGAGTTCTAGCAAAATGTCTATTGATAGTCGGGAGGCAGAGTACACCCTATGGAAAACTGTCTTTTTTTCCTAGGGCCTCAACTGATTTGCTGTGGCTCATCTACATTATGGAAGAGAATCGGAGTGACTTAAAAGCAGCTGATTTAAACACATGCATGTAGACCAGTATTTAACCAAACCACTGAACACCATAGCCCAGCCATGTTCCTTTATTTGTTGATGAAGATTTAGTTAGTTTTCACCTTTGCTATTGTGAATAGCGCTGCTAGGAACATTCACGTATAGGTGTTTGTTTGAACACCCTTTTTCAATTATTAGAGACAAATACATAGGAGGGGTATTTCTGGGTCATATGGTAAGTCTGTGGACAAATCTTTGAGGAGCTGCCAAACTAGTTTTCACAGTAGTGAACCATTCTGCATTCTCATGAGCAATGCATGTGGGTTCAAATGCACTTTTTGTTTTTTGAGTTTTTTCTGCTTACATTATTATCCTAGGAGGTGTGAAGTGGTATCTCATTGGGATTTTGATCTATGTTCATCTAAAGCCTAATGATGTTCAGCATCATTTCATGTGTTTATTGGCCATTTGTATAACTTATTTGAAGAAATGCCTATTCAAATCCATTGCCCATTTTAGAATTTGTTCGTTTATTTTTGTTATTAACTTCCAAGACTTTGTTTTCTATTCTGAACAGCTGGCCCTTATCAGATATCTGATTTAAAAATATTTTCTCACATTGTATAAAAAAGAAAAATTTTTTTCTTTTTTTATATAATATATATATATATATTTTTATATAGGTAGTCTTTATTCACTACCTTCATAGCTCCTTTTGACTCACAAAATATTTTATATCAAATCAAAAACCATGAAAGGTCTGTTCTAAGAACTTTCTAGTTGTAGCTGTTGCATTTAGGACTTTGACCCATTCTGACTTTATCATTACTTGCTGATTATGGGTAGATTAGAAAGGGTAGGTAGATTAGACAGGCGGGTAGGTTAGACAGGCGGGTAGATTAGACAGGTGGGGAGATCAGATAGATGGGTAGATAAGATAGGTGGGTACATCAGATAGGCAAGTAGATTAGACAGGCGAGTAGATAGGTGGGTAGATTAGAGAAGTGGACAGGTTAGACAGGTGGGCGGAGAGGCAGTTACATAAGTAGATACATAAGCAGATAGATATATAGACAGATTGCATAAATAGATTAGATACACATATACATAGAGAGATACATAGACAGACTGATAGGCAGATAGGCAGAAAGGCAGAGGGACATAGAGACATATAAACAGATAGACGATAGGCAGGAAAAGAGAGCCAGAGAAAGATACTGAGACAGACAGACAGAGAGAGAGACAGATAGAGAAGAGAGAGGATTATTTAAAGGAATTGGCTCATGCGATTGACGGGAGCTGGCAATTTCAAAATGTGTAGTTCCGGTGATGGGCTGATTATCACTGCAATCTTATGTCCCAAAATCTATAGGACAGACTACAGGACAAAAAAGCATGGAGAGGGAGAGAGTTGTAGCAAAATGTCTATTTATAGTCTGTAGACAGAATACACCCTATGTAAAACTCCGTTTATTCTCTAAGGGCCCTCAACTGATTTGCTGAGCCCCATCTACATCATGGAAGGTAATCTGATGGCCTTAAGGGCAGCTGATTTAAAGTAGACTATTTGTTTAACCAAGCCACTGAACACCATAGACTAGCCAAGTTCCTTTATTTGTTGATGAACATTTAGTTAGTTTTCACCTTTGGCTATTGTGAACAGAGCTGTTACGAACATTCGTGTACAGGTGTTTGTTTGAGTACGCATTTTCAATTATCAGGGACATATACAGAGGAGGCGTATTTCTGGGTCACATGATAAGTCTATGGATAAATCATTGAGAAACTGCCAAACTGGTTTTCACAGTAGCGAACCATTTTGCATTCCCATGAGCAATGCATGAGGGTTCAAATGCACTTTTTGTTTCCTGGGTTTTTCTTCTGCTTTCAGTATTATCCTAGTAGGTCTGAAGTAGTATCTCATTGCGATTTTGAGCTACATTCATCTAAAGCCTAATGATGTTCAGCATCATTTCACGTGTTTATTGGCCACTTGTATATCTTCTTTGAAGAAATGCCTATTCAAATCCTTTGCCCAATTTATAATTTGCTTGTTTATTTTTGTTCTTGACATCCAAGACTTTGTTTTCTATTGTGGACACAAGGCTTTTATCAGATCTATGATTCAAAAATATTTTCTTACATTCTATGGGTAGTCTTTCTTCACTACCTTGAGAGTGTCTTTTGATGCTGAAAATATTTTACAGAAATACAAAGCCATAAATGGTTTCTTCTATGAGTTTTCCAGTTCTACTCCTTGCGTTTAGGAACTTGATCCATTCTGAGGTTATGATTAGTTCATGAGTATGGGTAGATTCGACAGGTAGATAGATTAGATAGGAGGGTAGATTAGTTATGCAGGTAGATTAGACAGGCGGGTAGATTAGATAGGAGATAGATTAGATAGACGGGTAGATTAGATAGGAGAAAGATCAGATGGGTGGGTAGATTAGATAGGCAGGTAGATTACATAGGCGGGTAGATTACATAGGCAGGTAGATTAGACAGGCGGGTAGATTAGATAGGTGGGTAGATTAGACAGGCGGATAGATTAGATAGGAGATAGATTAGATAGGCAGGTAGATTAGATAGGCGGGTAGATTAGACAGGCGGGTAGATTAGACAGGCGGGTAGGTTACATAGGCGGGTAGATTAGATAGGCGGCTCGATTAGATAGGCGGGTCGATTAGATAGTTGGGTAGATTAGACGGGAGGGTAGATTGGATAGGAGATAGATTAGATAGGCGGGTAGATTAAATAGGAGATAGATTAGATAGGCAGGTAGATTAGATAGGCGGGTAGATTAGACAGGCGGATAGATTAGATAGGAGATAGATTAGATAGGCGGGTAGATTAGATAGGTGGGTACATTAGATAGGCTGGCAGTTGGCAGATACATAGGTAGATAGGCAGGTAGATGTATAGACAGATTTCATAAATATATTAAATACATAGGTACATAGACAGATAGAGAGGCAGAGACATAAAGAGAGATAGGCACACAGATGGAGAGAGAGAGGATTATTTGAAGGAATCGGCTCATGCGATTGCCAGTAGCTGGTAGGTTCAAAATGTGTAGGTCAGGTGATGGGATGATTATTACTGCAATCCTACGTCCCAAAATCTATAGCACAGACTACAGGACAAAAACGTGTGGAGAGTGAGAGAGTTCTAGCAAAATGTCTATTGATAGTCGGGAGGCAGAGTACACCCTATGGAAAACTGTCTTTTTTTCCTAGGGCCTCAACTGATTTGCTGTGGCTCATCTACATTATGGAAGAGAATCGGAGTGACTTAAAAGCAGCTGATTTAAACACATGCATGTAGACCAGTATTTAACCAAACCACTGAACACCATAGCCCAGCCATGTTCCTTTATTTGTTGATGAAGATTTAGTTAGTTTTCACCTTTGCTATTGTGAATAGCGCTGCTAGGAACATTCACGTATAGGTGTTTGTTTGAACACCCTTTTTCAATTATTAGAGACAAATACATAGGAGGGGTATTTCTGGGTCATATGGTAAGTCTGTGGACAAATCTTTGAGGAGCTGCCAAACTAGTTTTCACAGTAGTGAACCATTCTGCATTCTCATGAGCAATGCATGTGGGTTCAAATGCACTTTTTGTTTTTTGAGTTTTTTCTGCTTACATTATTATCCTAGGAGGTGTGAAGTGGTATCTCATTGGGATTTTGATCTATGTTCATCTAAAGCCTAATGATGTTCAGCATCATTTCATGTGTTTATTGGCCATTTGTATAACTTATTTGAAGAAATGCCTATTCAAATCCATTGCCCATTTTAGAATTTGTTCGTTTATTTTTGTTATTAACTTCCAAGACTTTGTTTTCTATTCTGAACAGCTGGCCCTTATCAGATATCTGATTTAAAAATATTTTCTCACATTGTATAAAAAAGAAAAATTTTTTTCTTTTTTTATATAATATATATATATATTTTTATATAGGTAGTCTTTATTCACTACCTTCATAGCTCCTTTTGACTCACAAAATATTTTATATCAAATCAAAAACCATGAAAGGTCTGTTCTAAGAACTTTCTAGTTGTAGCTGTTGCATTTAGGACTTTGACCCATTCTGACTTTATCATTACTTGCTGATTATGGGTAGATTAGAAAGGGTAGGTAGATTAGACAGGCGGGTAGGTTAGACAGGCGGGTAGATTAGACAGGTGGGGAGATCAGATAGATGGGTAGATAAGATAGGTGGGTACATCAGATAGGCAAGTAGATTAGACAGGCGAGTAGATAGGTGGGTAGATTAGAGAAGTGGACAGGTTAGATAGGTGGGCGGAGAGGCAGTTACATAAGTAGATACATAAGCAGATAGATATATAGACAGATTGCATAAATAGATTAGATACACATATACATAGAGAGATACATAGACAGACTGATAGGCAGATAGGCAGAAAGGCAGAGGGACATAGAGACATATAAACAGATAGACGATAGGCAGGAAAAGAGAGCCAGAGAAAGATACTGAGACAGACAGACAGAGAGAGAGACAGATAGAGAAGAGAGAGGATTATTTAAAGGAATTGGCTCATGCGATTGACGGGAGCTGGCAATTTCAAAATGTGTAGTTCCGGTGATGGGCTGATTATCACTGCAATCTTATGTCCCAAAATCTATAGGACAGACTACAGGACAAAAAAGCATGGAGAGGGAGAGAGTTGTAGCAAAATGTCTATTTATAGTCTGTAGACAGAATACACCCTATGTAAAACTCCGTTTATTCTCTAAGGGCCCTCAACTGATTTGCTGAGCCCCATCTACATCATGGAAGGTAATCTGATGGCCTTAAGGGCAGCTGATTTAAAGTAGACTATTTGTTTAACCAAGCCACTGAACACCATAGACTAGCCAAGTTCCTTTATTTGTTGATGAACATTTAGTTAGTTTTCACCTTTGGCTATTGTGAACAGAGCTGTTACGAACATTCGTGTACAGGTGTTTGTTTGAGTACGCATTTTCAATTATCAGGGACATATACAGAGGAGGCGTATTTCTGGGTCACATGATAAGTCTATGGATAAATCATTGAGAAACTGCCAAACTGGTTTTCACAGTAGCGAACCATTTTGCATTCCCATGAGCAATGCATGAGGGTTCAAATGCACTTTTTGTTTCCTGGGTTTTTCTTCTGCTTTCAGTATTATCCTAGTAGGTCTGAAGTAGTATCTCATTGCGATTTTGAGCTACATTCATCTAAAGCCTAATGATGTTCAGCATCATTTCACGTGTTTATTGGCCACTTGTATATCTTCTTTGAAGAAATGCCTATTCAAATCCTTTGCCCAATTTATAATTTGCTTGTTTATTTTTGTTCTTGACATCCAAGACTTTGTTTTCTATTGTGGACACAAGGCTTTTATCAGATCTATGATTCAAAAATATTTTCTTACATTCTATGGGTAGTCTTTCTTCACTACCTTGAGAGTGTCTTTTGATGCTGAAAATATTTTACAGAAATACAAAGCCATAAATGGTTTCTTCTATGAGTTTTCCAGTTCTACTCCTTGCGTTTAGGAACTTGATCCATTCTGAGGTTATGATTAGTTCATGAGTATGGGTAGATTCGACAGGTAGATAGATTAGATAGGAGGGTAGATTAGTTATGCAGGTAGATTAGACAGGCGGGTAGATTAGATAGGAGATAGATTAGATAGACGGGTAGATTAGATAGGAGAAAGATCAGATGGGTGGGTAGATTAGATAGGCAGGTAGATTACATAGGCGGGTAGATTACATAGGCAGGTAGATTAGACAGGCGGGTAGATTAGATAGGTGGGTAGATTAGACAGGCGGATAGATTAGATAGGAGATAGATTAGATAGGCAGGTAGATTAGATAGGCGGGTAGATTAGACAGGCGGGTAGATTAGACAGGCGGGTAGGTTACATAGGCGGGTAGATTAGATAGGCGGCTCGATTAGATAGGCGGGTCGATTAGATAGTTGGGTAGATTAGACGGGAGGGTAGATTGGATAGGAGATAGATTAGATAGGCGGGTAGATTAAATAGGAGATAGATTAGATAGGCAGGTAGATTAGATAGGCGGGTAGATTAGACAGGCGGATAGATTAGATAGGAGATAGATTAGATAGGCGGGTAGATTAGATAGGTGGGTACATTAGATAGGCTGGCAGTTGGCAGATACATAGGTAGATAGGCAGGTAGATGTATAGACAGATTTCATAAATATATTAAATACATAGGTACATAGACAGATAGAGAGGCAGAGACATAAAGAGAGATAGGCACACAGATGGAGAGAGAGAGGATTATTTGAAGGAATCGGCTCATGCGATTGCCAGTAGCTGGTAGGTTCAAAATGTGTAGGTCAGGTGATGGGATGATTATTACTGCAATCCTACGTCCCAAAATCTATAGCACAGACTACAGGACAAAAACGTGTGGAGAGTGAGAGAGTTCTAGCAAAATGTCTATTGATAGTCGGGAGGCAGAGTACACCCTATGGAAAACTGTCTTTTTTTCCTAGGGCCTCAACTGATTTGCTGTGGCTCATCTACATTATGGAAGAGAATCGGAGTGACTTAAAAGCAGCTGATTTAAACACATGCATGTAGACCAGTATTTAACCAAACCACTGAACACCATAGCCCAGCCATGTTCCTTTATTTGTTGATGAAGATTTAGTTAGTTTTCACCTTTGCTATTGTGAATAGCGCTGCTAGGAACATTCACGTATAGGTGTTTGTTTGAACACCCTTTTTCAATTATTAGAGACAAATACATAGGAGGGGTATTTCTGGGTCATATGGTAAGTCTGTGGACAAATCTTTGAGGAGCTGCCAAACTAGTTTTCACAGTAGTGAACCATTCTGCATTCTCATGAGCAATGCATGTGGGTTCAAATGCACTTTTTGTTTTTTGAGTTTTTTCTGCTTACATTATTATCCTAGGAGGTGTGAAGTGGTATCTCATTGGGATTTTGATCTATGTTCATCTAAAGCCTAATGATGTTCAGCATCATTTCATGTGTTTATTGGCCATTTGTATAACTTATTTGAAGAAATGCCTATTCAAATCCATTGCCCATTTTAGAATTTGTTCGTTTATTTTTGTTATTAACTTCCAAGACTTTGTTTTCTATTCTGAACAGCTGGCCCTTATCAGATATCTGATTTAAAAATATTTTCTCACATTGTATAAAAAAGAAAAATTTTTTTCTTTTTTTATATAATATATATATATATTTTTATATAGGTAGTCTTTATTCACTACCTTCATAGCTCCTTTTGACTCACAAAATATTTTATATCAAATCAAAAACCATGAAAGGTCTGTTCTAAGAACTTTCTAGTTGTAGCTGTTGCATTTAGGACTTTGACCCATTCTGACTTTATCATTACTTGCTGATTATGGGTAGATTAGAAAGGGTAGGTAGATTAGACAGGCGGGTAGGTTAGACAGGCGGGTAGATTAGACAGGTGGGGAGATCAGATAGATGGGTAGATAAGATAGGTGGGTACATCAGATAGGCAAGTAGATTAGACAGGCGAGTAGATAGGTGGGTAGATTAGAGAAGTGGACAGGTTAGACAGGTGGGCGGAGAGGCAGTTACATAAGTAGATACATAAGCAGATAGATATATAGACAGATTGCATAAATAGATTAGATACACATATACATAGAGAGATACATAGACAGACTGATAGGCAGATAGGCAGAAAGGCAGAGGGACATAGAGACATATAAACAGATAGACGATAGGCAGGAAAAGAGAGCCAGAGAAAGATACTGAGACAGACAGACAGAGAGAGAGACAGATAGAGAAGAGAGAGGATTATTTAAAGGAATTGGCTCATGCGATTGACGGGAGCTGGCAATTTCAAAATGTGTAGTTCCGGTGATGGGCTGATTATCACTGCAATCTTATGTCCCAAAATCTATAGGACAGACTACAGGACAAAAAAGCATGGAGAGGGAGAGAGTTGTAGCAAAATGTCTATTTATAGTCTGTAGACAGAATACACCCTATGTAAAACTCCGTTTATTCTCTAAGGGCCCTCAACTGATTTGCTGAGCCCCATCTACATCATGGAAGGTAATCTGATGGACTTAAGGGCAGCTGATTTAAAGTAGACTATTTGTTTAACCAAGCCACTGAACACCATAGACTAGCCAAGTTCCTTTATTTGTTGATGAACATTTAGTTAGTTTTCACCTTTGGCTATTGTGAACAGAGCTGTTACGAACATTCGTGTACAGGTGTTTGTTTGAGTACGCATTTTCAATTATCAGGGACATATACAGAGGAGGCGTATTTCTGGGTCACATGATAAGTCTATGGATAAATCATTGAGAAACTGCCAAACTGGTTTTCACAGTAGCGAACCATTTTGCATTCCCATGAGCAATGCATGAGGGTTCAAATGCACTTTTTGTTTCCTGGGTTTTTCTTCTGCTTTCAGTATTATCCTAGTAGGTCTGAAGTAGTATCTCATTGCGATTTTGAGCTACATTCATCTAAAGCCTAATGATGTTCAGCATCATTTCACGTGTTTATTGGCCACTTGTATATCTTCTTTGAAGAAATGCCTATTCAAATCCTTTGCCCAATTTATAATTTGCTTGTTTATTTTTGTTCTTGACATCCAAGACTTTGTTTTCTATTGTGGACACAAGGCTTTTATCAGATCTATGATTCAAAAATATTTTCTTACATTCTATGGGTAGTCTTTCTTCACTACCTTGAGAGTGTCTTTTGATGCTGAAAATATTTTACAGAAATACAAAGCCATAAATGGTTTCTTCTATGAGTTTTCCAGTTCTACTCCTTGCGTTTAGGAACTTGATCCATTCTGAGGTTATGATTAGTTCATGAGTATGGGTAGATTCGACAGGTAGATAGATTAGATAGGAGGGTAGATTAGTTATGCAGGTAGATTAGACAGGCGGGTAGATTAGATAGGAGATAGATTAGATAGACGGGTAGATTAGATAGGAGAAAGATCAGATGGGTGGGTAGATTAGATAGGCAGGTAGATTACATAGGCGGGTAGATTACATAGGCAGGTAGATTAGACAGGCGGGTAGATTAGATAGGTGGGTAGATTAGACAGGCGGATAGATTAGATAGGAGATAGATTAGATAGGCAGGTAGATTAGATAGGCGGGTAGATTAGACAGGCGGGTAGATTAGACAGGCGGGTAGGTTACATAGGCGGGTAGATTAGATAGGCGGCTCGATTAGATAGGCGGGTCGATTAGATAGTTGGGTAGATTAGACGGGAGGGTAGATTGGATAGGAGATAGATTAGATAGGCGGGTAGATTAAATAGGAGATAGATTAGATAGGCAGGTAGATTAGATAGGCGGGTAGATTAGACAGGCGGATAGATTAGAGAGGAGATAGATTAGATAGGCGGGTAGATTAGATAGGTGGGTACATTAGATAGGCTGGCAGTTGGCAGATACATAGGTAGATAGGCAGGTAGATGTATAGACAGATTTCATAAATATATTAAATACATAGGTACATAGACAGATAGAGAGGCAGAGACATAAAGAGAGATAGGCACACAGATGGAGAGAGAGAGGATTATTTGAAGGAATCGGCTCATGCGATTGCCAGTAGCTGGTAGGTTCAAAATGTGTAGGTCAGGTGATGGGATGATTATTACTGCAATCCTACGTCCCAAAATCTATAGCACAGACTACAGGACAAAAACGTGTGGAGAGTGAGAGAGTTCTAGCAAAATGTCTATTGATAGTCGGGAGGCAGAGTACACCCTATGGAAAACTGTCTTTTTTTCCTAGGGCCTCAACTGATTTGCTGTGGCTCATCTACATTATGGAAGAGAATCGGAGTGACTTAAAAGCAGCTGATTTAAACACATGCATGTAGACCAGTATTTAACCAAACCACTGAACACCATAGCCCAGCCATGTTCCTTTATTTGTTGATGAAGATTTAGTTAGTTTTCACCTTTGCTATTGTGAATAGCGCTGCTAGGAACATTCACGTATAGGTGTTTGTTTGAACACCCTTTTTCAATTATTAGAGACAAATACATAGGAGGGGTATTTCTGGGTCATATGGTAAGTCTGTGGACAAATCTTTGAGGAGCTGCCAAACTAGTTTTCACAGTAGTGAACCATTCTGCATTCTCATGAGCAATGCATGTGGGTTCAAATGCACTTTTTGTTTTTTGAGTTTTTTCTGCTTACATTATTATCCTAGGAGGTGTGAAGTGGTATCTCATTGGGATTTTGATCTATGTTCATCTAAAGCCTAATGATGTTCAGCATCATTTCATGTGTTTATTGGCCATTTGTATAACTTATTTGAAGAAATGCCTATTCAAATCCATTGCCCATTTTAGAATTTGTTCGTTTATTTTTGTTATTAACTTCCAAGACTTTGTTTTCTATTCTGAACAGCTGGCCCTTATCAGATATCTGATTTAAAAATATTTTCTCACATTGTATAAAAAAGAAAAATTTTTTTCTTTTTTTATATAATATATATATATATATTTTTATATAGGTAGTCTTTATTCACTACCTTCATAGCTCCTTTTGACTCACAAAATATTTTATATCAAATCAAAAACCATGAAAGGTCTGTTCTAAGAACTTTCTAGTTGTAGCTGTTGCATTTAGGACTTTGACCCATTCTGACTTTATCATTACTTGCTGATTATGGGTAGATTAGAAAGGGTAGGTAGATTAGACAGGCGGGTAGGTTAGACAGGCGGGTAGATTAGACAGGTGGGGAGATCAGATAGATGGGTAGATAAGATAGGTGGGTACATCAGATAGGCAAGTAGATTAGACAGGCGAGTAGATAGGTGGGTAGATTAGAGAAGTGGACAGGTTAGACAGGTGGGCGGAGAGGCAGTTACATAAGTAGATACATAAGCAGATAGATATATAGACAGATTGCATAAATAGATTAGATACACATATACATAGAGAGATACATAGACAGACTGATAGGCAGATAGGCAGAAAGGCAGAGGGACATAGAGACATATAAACAGATAGACGATAGGCAGGAAAAGAGAGCCAGAGAAAGATACTGAGACAGACAGACAGAGAGAGAGACAGATAGAGAAGAGAGAGGATTATTTAAAGGAATTGGCTCATGCGATTGACGGGAGCTGGCAATTTCAAAATGTGTAGTTCCGGTGATGGGCTGATTATCACTGCAATCTTATGTCCCAAAATCTATAGGACAGACTACAGGACAAAAAAGCATGGAGAGGGAGAGAGTTGTAGCAAAATGTCTATTTATAGTCTGTAGACAGAATACACCCTATGTAAAACTCCGTTTATTCTCTAAGGGCCCTCAACTGATTTGCTGAGCCCCATCTACATCATGGAAGGTAATCTGATGGACTTAAGGGCAGCTGATTTAAAGTAGACTATTTGTTTAACCAAGCCACTGAACACCATAGACTAGCCAAGTTCCTTTATTTGTTGATGAACATTTAGTTAGTTTTCACCTTTGGCTATTGTGAACAGAGCTGTTACGAACATTCGTGTACAGGTGTTTGTTTGAGTACGCATTTTCAATTATCAGGGACATATACAGAGGAGGCGTATTTCTGGGTCACATGATAAGTCTATGGATAAATCATTGAGAAACTGCCAAACTGGTTTTCACAGTAGCGAACCATTTTGCATTCCCATGAGCAATGCATGAGGGTTCAAATGCACTTTTTGTTTCCTGGGTTTTTCTTCTGCTTTCAGTATTATCCTAGTAGGTCTGAAGTAGTATCTCATTGCGATTTTGAGCTACATTCATCTAAAGCCTAATGATGTTCAGCATCATTTCACGTGTTTATTGGCCACTTGTATATCTTCTTTGAAGAAATGCCTATTCAAATCCTTTGCCCAATTTATAATTTGCTTGTTTATTTTTGTTCTTGACATCCAAGACTTTGTTTTCTATTGTGGACACAAGGCTTTTATCAGATCTATGATTCAAAAATATTTTCTTACATTCTATGGGTAGTCTTTCTTCACTACCTTGAGAGTGTCTTTTGATGCTGAAAATATTTTACAGAAATACAAAGCCATAAATGGTTTCTTCTATGAGTTTTCCAGTTCTACTCCTTGCGTTTAGGAACTTGATCCATTCTGAGGTTATGATTAGTTCATGAGTATGGGTAGATTCGACAGGTAGATAGATTAGATAGGAGGGTAGATTAGTTATGCAGGTAGATTAGACAGGCGGGTAGATTAGATAGGAGATAGATTAGATAGACGGGTAGATTAGATAGGAGAAAGATCAGATGGGTGGGTAGATTAGATAGGCAGGTAGATTACATAGGCGGGTAGATTACATAGGCAGGTAGATTAGACAGGCGGGTAGATTAGATAGGTGGGTAGATTAGACAGGCGGATAGATTAGATAGGAGATAGATTAGATAGGCAGGTAGATTAGATAGGCGGGTAGATTAGACAGGCGGGTAGATTAGACAGGCGGGTAGGTTACATAGGCGGGTAGATTAGATAGGCGGCTCGATTAGATAGGCGGGTCGATTAGATAGTTGGGTAGATTAGACGGGAGGGTAGATTGGATAGGAGATAGATTAGATAGGCGGGTAGATTAAATAGGAGATAGATTAGATAGGCAGGTAGATTAGATAGGCGGGTAGATTAGACAGGCGGATAGATTAGAGAGGAGATAGATTAGATAGGCGGGTAGATTAGATAGGTGGGTACATTAGATAGGCTGGCAGTTGGCAGATACATAGGTAGATAGGCAGGTAGATGTATAGACAGATTTCATAAATATATTAAATACATAGGTACATAGACAGATAGAGAGGCAGAGACATAAAGAGAGATAGGCACACAGATGGAGAGAGAGAGGATTATTTGAAGGAATCGGCTCATGCGATTGCCAGTAGCTGGTAGGTTCAAAATGTGTAGGTCAGGTGATGGGATGATTATTACTGCAATCCTACGTCCCAAAATCTATAGCACAGACTACAGGACAAAAACGTGTGGAGAGTGAGAGAGTTCTAGCAAAATGTCTATTGATAGTCGGGAGGCAGAGTACACCCTATGGAAAACTGTCTTTTTTTCCTAGGGCCTCAACTGATTTGCTGTGGCTCATCTACATTATGGAAGAGAATCGGAGTGACTTAAAAGCAGCTGATTTAAACACATGCATGTAGACCAGTATTTAACCAAACCACTGAACACCATAGCCCAGCCATGTTCCTTTATTTGTTGATGAAGATTTAGTTAGTTTTCACCTTTGCTATTGTGAATAGCGCTGCTAGGAACATTCACGTATAGGTGTTTGTTTGAACACCCTTTTTCAATTATTAGAGACAAATACATAGGAGGGGTATTTCTGGGTCATATGGTAAGTCTGTGGACAAATCTTTGAGGAGCTGCCAAACTAGTTTTCACAGTAGTGAACCATTCTGCATTCTCATGAGCAATGCATGTGGGTTCAAATGCACTTTTTGTTTTTTGAGTTTTTTCTGCTTACATTATTATCCTAGGAGGTGTGAAGTGGTATCTCATTGGGATTTTGATCTATGTTCATCTAAAGCCTAATGATGTTCAGCATCATTTCATGTGTTTATTGGCCATTTGTATAACTTATTTGAAGAAATGCCTATTCAAATCCATTGCCCATTTTAGAATTTGTTCGTTTATTTTTGTTATTAACTTCCAAGACTTTGTTTTCTATTCTGAACAGCTGGCCCTTATCAGATATCTGATTTAAAAATATTTTCTCACATTGTATAAAAAAGAAAAATTTTTTTCTTTTTTTATATAATATATATATATATTTTTATATAGGTAGTCTTTATTCACTACCTTCATAGCTCCTTTTGACTCACAAAATATTTTATATCAAATCAAAAACCATGAAAGGTCTGTTCTAAGAACTTTCTAGTTGTAGCTGTTGCATTTAGGACTTTGACCCATTCTGACTTTATCATTACTTGCTGATTATGGGTAGATTAGAAAGGGTAGGTAGATTAGACAGGCGGGTAGGTTAGACAGGCGGGTAGATTAGACAGGTGGGGAGATCAGATAGATGGGTAGATAAGATAGGTGGGTACATCAGATAGGCAAGTAGATTAGACAGGCGAGTAGATAGGTGGGTAGATTAGAGAAGTGGACAGGTTAGATAGGTGGGCGGAGAGGCAGTTACATAAGTAGATACATAAGCAGATAGATATATAGACAGATTGCATAAATAGATTAGATACACATATACATAGAGAGATACATAGACAGACTGATAGGCAGATAGGCAGAAAGGCAGAGGGACATAGAGACATATAAACAGATAGACGATAGGCAGGAAAAGAGAGCCAGAGAAAGATACTGAGACAGACAGACAGAGAGAGAGACAGATAGAGAAGAGAGAGGATTATTTAAAGGAATTGGCTCATGCGATTGACGGGAGCTGGCAATTTCAAAATGTGTAGTTCCGGTGATGGGCTGATTATCACTGCAATCTTATGTCCCAAAATCTATAGGACAGACTACAGGACAAAAAAGCATGGAGAGGGAGAGAGTTGTAGCAAAATGTCTATTTATAGTCTGTAGACAGAATACACCCTATGTAAAACTCCGTTTATTCTCTAAGGGCCCTCAACTGATTTGCTGAGCCCCATCTACATCATGGAAGGTAATCTGATGGCCTTAAGGGCAGCTGATTTAAAGTAGACTATTTGTTTAACCAAGCCACTGAACACCATAGACTAGCCAAGTTCCTTTATTTGTTGATGAACATTTAGTTAGTTTTCACCTTTGGCTATTGTGAACAGAGCTGTTACGAACATTCGTGTACAGGTGTTTGTTTGAGTACGCATTTTCAATTATCAGGGACATATACAGAGGAGGCGTATTTCTGGGTCACATGATAAGTCTATGGATAAATCATTGAGAAACTGCCAAACTGGTTTTCACAGTAGCGAACCATTTTGCATTCCCATGAGCAATGCATGAGGGTTCAAATGCACTTTTTGTTTCCTGGGTTTTTCTTCTGCTTTCAGTATTATCCTAGTAGGTCTGAAGTAGTATCTCATTGCGATTTTGAGCTACATTCATCTAAAGCCTAATGATGTTCAGCATCATTTCACGTGTTTATTGGCCACTTGTATATCTTCTTTGAAGAAATGCCTATTCAAATCCTTTGCCCAATTTATAATTTGCTTGTTTATTTTTGTTCTTGACATCCAAGACTTTGTTTTCTATTGTGGACACAAGGCTTTTATCAGATCTATGATTCAAAAATATTTTCTTACATTCTATGGGTAGTCTTTCTTCACTACCTTGAGAGTGTCTTTTGATGCTGAAAATATTTTACAGAAATACAAAGCCATAAATGGTTTCTTCTATGAGTTTTCCAGTTCTACTCCTTGCGTTTAGGAACTTGATCCATTCTGAGGTTATGATTAGTTCATGAGTATGGGTAGATTCGACAGGTAGACAGATTAGATAGGAGGGTAGATTAGTTATGCAGGTAGATTAGACAGGCGGGTAGATTAGATAGGAGATAGATTAGATAGACGGGTAGATTAGATAGGAGAAAGATCAGATGGGTGGGTAGATTAGATAGGCAGGTAGATTACATAGGCGGGTAGATTACATAGGCAGGTAGATTAGACAGGCGGGTAGATTAG
The DNA here is from genome assembly GCF_024166365.1 of Elephas maximus indicus. Taxonomy (NCBI): domain Eukaryota; kingdom Metazoa; phylum Chordata; class Mammalia; order Proboscidea; family Elephantidae; genus Elephas; species Elephas maximus. The sequence goes on from NC_064846.1 coordinate 137,144,050, forward strand.
ATAGGTGGGTAGATTAGACAGGCGGATAGATTGGATAGGAGATAGATTAGATAGGCAGGTATATTAGATAGGCGGGTAGATTAGACAGGTGGGTAGATTAGACAGGCGGGTAGGTTACATAGGCGGGTAGATTAGATAGGCGGCTCGATTAGATAGGCGGGTCGATTAGATAGTTGGGTAGATTAGACGGGAGGGTAGATTGGATAGGAGATAGATTAGATAGGCGGGTAGATTAAATAGGAGATAGATTAGATAGGCAGGTAGATTAGATAGGCGGGTAGATTAGACAGGCGGATAGATTAGAGAGGAGATAGATTAGATAGGCGGGTAGATTAGATAGGTGGGTACATTAGATAGGCTGGCAGTTGGCAGATACATAGGTAGATAGGCAGGTAGATGTATAGACAGATTTCATAAATATATTAAATACATAGGTACATAGACAGATAGAGAGGCAGAGACATAAAGAGAGATAGGCACACAGATGGAGAGAGAGAGGATTATTTGAAGGAATCGGCTCATGCGATTGCCAGTAGCTGGTAGGTTCAAAATGTGTAGGTCAGGTGATGGGATGATTATTACTGCAATCCTACGTCCCAAAATCTATAGCACAGACTACAGGACAAAAACGTGTGGAGAGTGAGAGAGTTCTAGCAAAATGTCTATTGATAGTCGGGAGGCAGAGTACACCCTATGGAAAACTGTCTTTTTTTCCTAGGGCCTCAACTGATTTGCTGTGGCTCATCTACATTATGGAAGAGAATCGGAGTGACTTAAAAGCAGCTGATTTAAACACATGCATGTAGACCAGTATTTAACCAAACCACTGAACACCATAGCCCAGCCATGTTCCTTTATTTGTTGATGAAGATTTAGTTAGTTTTCACCTTTGCTATTGTGAATAGCGCTGCTAGGAACATTCACGTATAGGTGTTTGTTTGAACACCCTTTTTCAATTATTAGAGACAAATACATAGGAGGGGTATTTCTGGGTCATATGGTAAGTCTGTGGACAAATCTTTGAGGAGCTGCCAAACTAGTTTTCACAGTAGTGAACCATTCTGCATTCTCATGAGCAATGCATGTGGGTTCAAATGCACTTTTTGTTTTTTGAGTTTTTTCTGCTTACATTATTATCCTAGGAGGTGTGAAGTGGTATCTCATTGGGATTTTGATCTATGTTCATCTAAAGCCTAATGATGTTCAGCATCATTTCATGTGTTTATTGGCCATTTGTATAACTTATTTGAAGAAATGCCTATTCAAATCCATTGCCCATTTTAGAATTTGTTCGTTTATTTTTGTTATTAACTTCCAAGACTTTGTTTTCTATTCTGAACAGCTGGCCCTTATCAGATATCTGATTTAAAAATATTTTCTCACATTGTATAAAAAAGAAAAATTTTTTTCTTTTTTTATATAATATATATATATATATTTTTATATAGGTAGTCTTTATTCACTACCTTCATAGCTCCTTTTGACTCACAAAATATTTTATATCAAATCAAAAACCATGAAAGGTCTGTTCTAAGAACTTTCTAGTTGTAGCTGTTGCATTTAGGACTTTGACCCATTCTGACTTTATCATTACTTGCTGATTATGGGTAGATTAGAAAGGGTAGGTAGATTAGACAGGCGGGTAGGTTAGACAGGCGGGTAGATTAGACAGGTGGGGAGATCAGATAGATGGGTAGATAAGATAGGTGGGTACATCAGATAGGCAAGTAGATTAGACAGGCGAGTAGATAGGTGGGTAGATTAGAGAAGTGGACAGGTTAGATAGGTGGGCGGAGAGGCAGTTACATAAGTAGATACATAAGCAGATAGATATATAGACAGATTGCATAAATAGATTAGATACACATATACATAGAGAGATACATAGACAGACTGATAGGCAGATAGGCAGAAATGCAGAGGGACATAGAGACATATACACAGATAGACGATAGGCAGGAAAAGAGAGCCAGAGAAAGATACTGAGACAGACAGACAGAGAGAGAGACAGATAGAGGAGAGGATTATTTAAAGGAATTGGCTCATGCGATTGACGGGAGCTGGCAATTTCAAAATGTGTAGTTCCGGTGATGGGCTGATTATCACTGCAATCTTATGTCCCAAAATCTATAGGACAGACTACAGGACCAAAAAGCATGGAGAGGGAGAGAGTTGTAGCAAAATGTCTATTTATAGTCTGTAGACAGAATACACCCTATGTAAAACTCCGTTTATTCTCTAAGGGCCCTCAACTGATTTGCTGAGCCCCATCTACATCATGGAAGGTATTCTGATGGACTTAAGGGCAGCTGATTTAAAGTAGACTATTTGTTTAACCAAGCCACTGAACACCATAGACTAGCCAAGTTCCTTTATTTGTTGATGAACATTTAGTTAGTTTTCACCTTTGGCTATTGTGAACAGAGCTGTTACGAACATTCGTGTACAGGTGTTTGTTTGAGTACGCATTTTCAATTATCAGGGACATATACAGAGGAGGCGTATTTCTGGGTCACATGATAAGTCTATGGATAAATCATTGAGAAACTGCCAAACTGGTTTTCACAGTAGCGAACCATTTTGCATTCCCATGAGCAATGCATGAGGGTTCAAATGCACTTTTTGTTTTCTGGGTTTTTCTTCTGCTTTCAGTATTATCCTAGTAGGTCTGAAGTAGTATCTCATTGCGATTTTGAGCTACATTCATCTAAAGCCTAATGGTGTTCAGCATCATTTCACGTGTTTATTGGCCACTTGTATATCTTCTTTGAAGAAATGCCTATTCAAATCCTTTGCCCAATTTATAATTTGCTTGTTTATTTTTGTTCTTGACATCCAAGACTTTGTTTTCTATTGTGGACACAAGGCTTTTATCAGATCTATGATTCAAAAATATTTTCTTACATTCTATGGGTAGTCCTTCTTCACTACCTTGAGAGTGTCTTTTGATGCTGAAAATATTTTACAGAAATACCAAGCCATAAATGGTTTCTTCTATGAGTTTTCCAGTTCTACTCCTTGCGTTTAGGAACTTGATCCATTCTGAGGTTATGATTAGTTCATGAGTATGGGTAGATTCGACAGGTAGATAGATTAGATAGGAGGGTAGATTAGTTATGCAGGTAGATTAGACAGGCGGGTAGATTAGATAGGAGATAGATTAGATAGACGGGTAGATTAGATAGGAGAAAGATCAGATGGGTGGGTAGATTAGATAGGCAGGTAGATTACATAGGCGGGTAGATTACATAGGCAGGTAGATTAGACAGGCGGGTAGATTAGATAGGTGGGTAGATTAGACAGGCGGATAGATTGGATAGGAGATAGATTAGATAGGCAGGTATATTAGATAGGCGGGTAGATTAGACAGGCGGGTAGATTAGACAGGCGGGTAGGTTACATAGGCGGGTAGATTAGATAGGCGGCTCGATTAGATAGGCGGGTCGATTAGATAGTTGGGTAGATTAGACGGGAGGGTAGATTGGATAGGAGATAGATTAGATAGGCGGGTAGATTAAATAGGAGATAGATTAGATAGGCAGGTAGATTAGATAGGCGGGTAGATTAGACAGGCGGATAGATTAGAGAGGAGATAGATTAGATAGGCGGGTAGATTAGATAGGTGGGTACATTAGATAGGCTGGCAGTTGGCAGATACATAGGTAGATAGGCAGGTAGATGTATAGACAGATTTCATAAATATATTAAATACATAGGTACATAGACAGATAGAGAGGCAGAGACATAAAGAGAGATAGGCACACAGATGGAGAGAGAGAGGATTATTTGAAGGAATCGGCTCATGCGATTGCCAGTAGCTGGTAGGTTCAAAATGTGTAGGTCAGGTGATGGGATGATTATTACTGCAATCCTACGTCCCAAAATCTATAGCACAGACTACAGGACAAAAACGTGTGGAGAGTGAGAGAGTTCTAGCAAAATGTCTATTGATAGTCGGGAGGCAGAGTACACCCTATGGAAAACTGTCTTTTTTTCCTAGGGCCTCAACTGATTTGCTGTGGCTCATCTACATTATGGAAGAGAATCGGAGTGACTTAAAAGCAGCTGATTTAAACACATGCATGTAGACCAGTATTTAACCAAACCACTGAACACCATAGCCCAGCCATGTTCCTTTATTTGTTGATGAAGATTTAGTTAGTTTTCACCTTTGCTATTGTGAATAGCGCTGCTAGGAACATTCACGTATAGGTGTTTGTTTGAACACCCTTTTTCAATTATTAGAGACAAATACATAGGAGGGGTATTTCTGGGTCATATGGTAAGTCTGTGGACAAATCTTTGAGGAGCTGCCAAACTAGTTTTCACAGTAGTGAACCATTCTGCATTCTCATGAGCAATGCATGTGGGTTCAAATGCACTTTTTGTTTTTTGAGTTTTTTCTGCTTACATTATTATCCTAGGAGGTGTGAAGTGGTATCTCATTGGGATTTTGATCTATGTTCATCTAAAGCCTAATGATGTTCAGCATCATTTCATGTGTTTATTGGCCATTTGTATAACTTATTTGAAGAAATGCCTATTCAAATCCATTGCCCATTTTAGAATTTGTTCGTTTATTTTTGTTATTAACTTCCAAGACTTTGTTTTCTATTCTGAACAGCTGGCCCTTATCAGATATCTGATTTAAAAATATTTTCTCACATTGTAGAAAAAAGAAAAATTTTTTTCTTTTTTTATATAATATATATATATATTTTTATATAGGTAGTCTTTATTCACTACCTTCATAGCTCCTTTTGACTCACAAAATATTTTATATCAAATCAAAAACCATGAAAGGTCTGTTCTAAGAACTTTCTAGTTGTAGCTGTTGCATTTAGGACTTTGACCCATTCTGACTTTATCATTACTTGCTGATTATGGGTAGATTAGAAAGGGTAGGTAGATTAGACAGGCGGGTAGGTTAGACAGGCGGGTAGATTAGACAGGTGGGGAGATCAGATAGATGGGTAGATAAGATAGGTGGGTACATCAGATAGGCAAGTAGATTAGACAGGCGAGTAGATAGGTGGGTAGATTAGAGAAGTGGACAGGTTAGATAGGTGGGCGGAGAGGCAGTTACATAAGTAGATACATAAGCAGATAGATATATAGACAGATTGCATAAATAGATTAGATACACATATACATAGAGAGATACATAGACAGACTGATAGGCAGATAGGCAGAAAGGCAGAGGGACATAGAGACATATACACAGATAGACGATAGGCAGGAAAAGAGAGCCAGAGAAAGATACTGAGACAGACAGACAGAGAGAGAGACAGATAGAGAAGAGAGAGGATTATTTAAAGGAATTGGCTCATGCGATTGACGGGAGCTGGCAATTTCAAAATGTGTAGTTCCGGTGATGGGCTGATTATCACTGCAATCTTATGTCCCAAAATCTATAGGACAGACTACAGGACAAAAAAGCATGGAGAGGGAGAGAGTTGTAGCAAAATGTCTATTTATAGTCTGTAGACAGAATACACCCTATGTAAAACTCCGTTTATTCTCTAAGGGCCCTCAACTGATTTGCTGAGCCCCATCTACATCATGGAAGGTAATCTGATGGACTTAAGGGCAGCTGATTTAAAGTAGACTATTTGTTTAACCAAGCCACTGAACACCATAGACTAGCCAAGTTCCTTTATTTGTTGATGAACATTTAGTTAGTTTTCACCTTTGGCTATTGTGAACAGAGCTGTTATGAACATTCGTGTACAGGTGTTTGAGTACGCATTTTCAATTATCAGGGACATATACATAGGAGGCGTATTTCTGGGTCATATGATAAGTCTATGGATAAATCACTGAGAAACTGCCAAACTGGTTTTCACAGTAGCGAACCATTTTGCGTTCCCATGAGCAATGCATGAGGGTTCAAATGCACTTTTTGTTTTCTGGGTTTTTCTTCTGCTTTCAGTATTATCCTAGTAGGTCTGAAGTAGTATCTCATTGTGATTTTGAGCTACATTCATCTAAAGCCTAATGATGTTCAGCATCATTTCACGTGTTCATTGGCCACTTGTATATCTTCTTTGAAGAAATGCCTATTCAAATCCTTTGCCCAATTTATAATTTGCTTGTTTATTTTTGTTCTTGACATCCAAGACTTTGTTTTCTATTGTGGACACAAGGCTTTTATCAGATCTATGATTCAAAAATATTTTCTTACATTCTATGGGTAGTCTTTCTTCACTACCTTGAGAGTGTCTTTTGATGCTGAAAATATTTTACAGAAATACAAAGCCATGAATGGTTTGTTCCGTGAGTTTTCTAGTTCTACTTCTTGCGTTTAGGAACTTGATCCATTCTGAGGTTATGATTAGTTCATGAGTATGGGTAGATTCGACAGGTAGATAGATTAGATACGAGGGTAGATAAGTTATGCAGGAAGATTAGACAGGCGGGTAGATTAGATAGGAGATAGATTAGATAGACGGGTAGATTAGATAGGAGAAAGATCAGCTGGGTGGGTAGATTAGATAGGCAGGTAGATTACATAGGCGGGTAGATTACATAGGCGGGTAGATTAGACAGGCGGGTAGATTAGATAGGTGGGTAGATTAGACAGGCGGATAGATTAGATAGGAGATAGATTAGATAGGCAGGTGTATTAGATAGGTGGGTAGATTAGACAGGCGGGTAGATTAGACAGGCGGGTAGATTAGATAGGCGGGTTGACTAGATAGGCGGGTCGATTAGATAGGTGGGTAGATTAGACAGGAGGGCAGATTGGATAGCAGATAGATTAGATAGGCGGGTAGATTAAATAGGAGATAGATTAGATAGGCGGGTAGATTAGATAGGCAGGTAGATTAGATAGGCGGGTAGATTAGACAGGCGGATAGATTAGATAGGAGAGAGATTAGATAGGCGGGTAGATTAGGTAGGCGTTTAGATTAGATAGGTGGATAGATTAGATAGGCGGGTAGATTAGATAGGCAGGTAGATTAGATAGGCGGATAGATTAGATAGGAGATAGATTAGGCGGGTAGATTAGATAGGCGGGTAGAGTAGACAGGCGCATAGATTAGGTAGGAGATAGATTAGACACGCGGGTAGATTTGATAGGCTTTTAGATTAGATAGGTCGATAGATTAGATAGGCGGGTAGATTAGAGAGGTGGGTACATTAGATAGGCTGGCAGTTGGCAGATACATAGGTAGATAGGCAGGTAGATGTATGGACAGATTTCATAAATATATTAAATACATAGGTACATAGACAGATAGACAGGCAGAGACACAAAGAGAGATAGGCAGACAGATGGAGAGAGAGAGGATTATTTGAAGGAAACGGCTCATGCGATTGCCAGTAGCTGGTAGGTTCAAAATGTGTAGGTCAGGTGATGGGATGATTATTACTGCAATCCTACGTCCCAAAATGTATAGCACAGACTACAGGACAAAAACGTGTGGAGAGTGAGAGAGTTCTAGCAAAATGTCTATTTATAGTCGGGATGCAGAGTACACCCTATGGAAAACTGTCTTTTTTTCCTAGGGCCTCAACTGATTTGCTGTGGCTCATCTACATTATGGAAGAGAATCGGAGTGACTTAAAAGCAGCTGATTTAAACACATGCATGTAGAACAGCGTTTAATCAAACCACTGAACACCATAGCCCAGCCATGTTCCTTTATTTGTTGATGAAGATTTAGTTAGTTTTCACCTTTGCTATTGTGAATAGCCCTGCTAGGAACATTCACGTATAGGTGTTTGTTTGAACACCCTTTTTCAATTATTAGAGACAAATACATAGGAGGGGTATTTCTGGGTCATATGGTAAGTCTGTGGACAAATCTTTGAGGAGCTGCCAAACTAGTTTTCACAGTAGTGAACCATTCTGCATTCTCATGAGCAATGCATGTGGGTTCAAATGCACTTTTTGTTTTTTGAGTTTTTTCTGCTTACATTATTATCCTAGGAGGTGTGAAGTGGTATCTCATTGGGATTTTGATCTATGTTCATCTAAAGCCTAATGATGTTCAGCATCATTTCATGTGTTTATTTGCCATGTGTATAAATTATTTGAAGAAATGCCTATTCGAATCCATTGCCCATTTTATGATTTGGCCTTTATTTTTGTTATTAACTTCCAAGACTTTGTTTTCTATTCTGAACAGCTGGCCCTCATCAGATATCTGATTTAAAAATATTTTCTCACACACATTCAATAGGTAGTCTTTATTCACTACCTTCATAGTTCCTTTTGATTCACAAAATATTTTATATCAAATCAAAAACCAGGAAAGGTCTGTTCTAAGAACTTTCTAGTTGTAGCTGTTGCATTTAGGACCCTGACCCATTCTGACTTTATCATTAGTTCCTGAGTATGGGTAGATTAGAAAGGGTAGGTAGATTAGACAGGCGGGTAGGTTAGACAGGCGGGTAGATTAGACAGGTGGGGAGATCAGATAGATGGGTAGATAAGATAGGTGGGTACATCAGATAGGCAAGTAGATTAGACAGGCGAGTAGATAGGTGGGTAGATTAGAGAAGTGGACAGGTTAGATAGGTGGGCGGAGAGGCAGTTACATAAGTAGATACATAAGCAGATAGATATATAGACAGATTGCATAAATACATTAGATACACATACACATAGAGAGATACATAGACAGACTGATAGGCAGATAGGCAGAAAGGCAGAGGGACATAGAGACATATAAACAGATAGATGATAGGCAGGAAAAGAGAGCCAGAGAAAGATACTGAGACAGAGAGACAGAGAGAGAGACAGATAGAGAAGAGAGAGGATTATTTAAAGGAATTGGCTCATGCGATTGACGGGAGCTGGCAATTTCAAAATGTGTAGTTCCGGTGATGGGCTGATTATTACTGCAATCTTATGTCCCAAAATCTATAGGACAGACTACAGGACAAAAAAGCATGGAGAGGGAGAGAGTTGTAGCAAAATGTCTATTTATAGTCTGTAGACAGAATACACCCTATGTAAAACTCCGTTTATTCTCTAAGGGCCTTCAACTGATTTGCTGAGCCCCATCTACATCATGGAAGGTAATCTGATGGACTTAAGGGCAGCTGATTTAAAGTAGACTATTGTGTAACCAAGCCACTGAACATCATAGACTAGCCAAGTTCCTTTATTTGTTGATGAACATTTAGTTAGTTTTCACCTTTGGCTATTGTGAACAGAGCTGTTATGAACATTCGTGTACAGGTGTTTGAGTACGCATTTTCAATTATCAGGGACATATACATAGGAGGCGTATTTCTGGGTCATATGATAAGTCTATGGATAAATCACTGAGAAACTGCCAAACTGGTTTTCACAGTAGCGAACCATTTTGCGTTCCCATGAGCAATGCATGAGGGTTCAAATGCACTTTTTGTTTTCTGGGTTTTTCTTCTGCTTTCAGTATTATCCTAGTAGGTCTGAAGTAGTATCTCATTGCGATTTTGAGCTACATTCATCTAAAGCCTAATGATGTTCAGCATCATTTCACGTGTTTATTGGCCACTTGTATATCTTCTTTGAAGAAATGCGTACTCAAATCCTTTGCCCAATTTATAATTTGCTTGTTTATTTTTGTTCTTGACATCCAAGACTTTGTTTTCTATTGTGGACACAAGGCTTTTATCAGATCTATGATTCAAAAATATTTTCTTACATTCTATGGGTAGTCTTTCTTCACTACCTTGAGAGTGTCTTTTGATGCTGAAAATATTTTACAGAAATACAAAGCCATGAATGGTTTGTTCTATGAGTTTTCTAGTTCTACTTCTTGCGCTTAGGAACTTGATCCATTCTGAGGTTATGATTAGTTCATGAGCATGGGTAGATTCGACAGGTAGATAGATTAGATAGGAGGGTAGATTAGTTATGCAGGAAGATTAGACAGGCGGGTAGATTAGATAGGAGATAAATTAGATAGACGGGTAGATTAGATAGGAGATAGATCAGCTGGGTGGGTAGATTAGATAGGCAGGTAGATTACATAGGCAGGTAGATTACATAGGCGGGTAGATTAGACAGGCAGATAGATTAGATAGGAGATAGATTAGATAGGCAGGTATATTAGATAGGCGGGTAGATTAGACAGGCGGGTAGATTAGACAGGCGGGTCGATTAGATAGGCGGGTCGATTAGATATGTGGGTAGATTAGACAGGAGGGTAGATTGGATAGCAGATAGATTAGATAGGCGGGTAGATTAAATAGGAGATAGATTAGATAGGCGGGTAGATTAGATAGGCAGGTAGATTAGATAGGCGGATAGATTAGATAGGAGATAGGTTAGATAGGCGGGTAGATTAGATAGGCGGGTAGAGTAGACAGGCGGGTAGATTAGGTAGGAGATAGATTAGACACGCGGGTAGATTTGATAGGCATTTAGATTAGATAGGTGGATAGATTAGATAGGCAGGTAGATTAGATAGGTGGGTACATTAGATAGGCTGGCAGTTGGCAGATACATAGGTAGATAGGCAGGTAGATGTATGGACAGTTTTCATAAATATACTAAATACATAGGTACATAGACAGATAGACAGGCAGAGACACAAAGAAAGATAGGGAGACAGATGGAGAGAGAGAGGATTATTTGAAGGAAACGGCTCATGCGATTGGCAGTACCTGGTAGGTTCAAAATGTGTAGGTCAGGTGATGGGATGATTATTACTGCAATCCTACGTCCCAAAATCTATAGCACAGACTACAGGACAAAAACGTGTGGAGAGTGAGAGAGTTCTAGCAAAATGTCTATTTATAGTCTGGAGGCAGAGTACACCCTATGGAAAACTGTCTCTTTTCCTAGGGCCTCAACTGATTTGTTGTGGCTCATCTACATTATGGAAGAGAATCGGAGTGACTTAAAAGGAGCTGATTTAAACACATGCATGTAGACCAGTGTTTAACCAAACCACTGAACGCCATAGCCCAGCCATGTTCCTTTATTTGTTGATGAAGATTTAGTTAGTTTTCACCTTTGCTATTGTGAATAGCGCTGCTATGTACATTCACGTATAGGTGTTTGTTTGAACACCCTTTTTCAATTATTAGAGAAATACATAGGAGGGGTATTTCTGGGTCATATGGTAAGTCTATGGACAAATCTTTGAGGAGCTGCCAAACTAGTTTTCACAGTAGTGAACCATTCTGCATTCTCATGAGCAATGCATGTGGGTTGAAATGCACTTTCTGTTTTTTGAGTATTTTCTGCTTACATTATTATCCTAGGAGGTGTGAAGTGGTATCTCATTGGGATTTTGATCTATGTTCATCTAAAGCCTAATGATGTTCAGCATCATTTCATGTGTTTATTGGCCATTTGTATAAGTTATTTGAAGAAATGCCTATTCGAATCCATTGGCCATTTTATGATTTGTTCCTTTATTTTTGTTATTAACTTCCAAGACTTTGTTTTCTATTCCGAACAGCTGGCCCTTATCAGATATCTGATTTAAAAATATTTTCTCACACACATTCAATAGGTAGTCTTTATTCACTACCTTCATAGTTCCTTTTGATTCACAAAATATTTTATATCAAATCAAAAACCAGGAAAGGTCTGTTCTAAGAACTTTCTAGTTGTAGCTGTTGCATTTAGGACCCTGACCCATTCTGACTTTATCATTAGTTCCTGAGTATGGGTAGATTAGAAAGGGTAGGTAGATTAGACAGGCGGGTAGGTTAGACAGGCGGGTAGATTAGACAGGTGGGGAGATCAGATAGATGGGTAGATAAGATAGGTGGGTACATCAGATAGGCAAGTAGATTAGACAGGCGAGTAGATAGGTGGGTAGATTAGAGAAGTGGACAGGTTAGATAGGTGGGCGGAGAGGCAGTTACATAAGTAGATACATAAGCAGATAGATATATAGACAGATTGCATAAATACATTAGATACACATACACATAGAGAGATACATAGACAGACTGATAGGCAGATAGGCAGACAGGCAGAGGGACATAGAGACATATAAACAGATAGATGATAGGCAGGAAAAGAGAGCCAGAGAAAGATACTGAGACAGAGAGACAGAGAGAGAGACAGATAGAGAAGAGAGAGGATTATTTAAAGGAATTGGCTCATGCGATTGACGGGAGCTGGCAATTTCAAAATGTGTAGTTCCGGTGATGGGCTGATTATTACTGCAATCTTATGTCCCAAAATCTATAGGACAGACTACAGGACAAAAAAGCATGGAGAGGGAGAGAGTTGTAGCAAAATGTCTATTTATAGTCTGTAGACAGAATACACCCTATGTAAAACTCCGTTTATTCTCTAAGGGCCTTCAACTGATTTGCTGAGCCCCATCTACATCATGGAAGGTAATCTGATGGACTTAAGGGCAGCTGATTTAAAGTAGACTATTGTGTAACCAAGCCACTGAACATCATAGACTAGCCAAGTTCCTTTATTTGTTGATGAACATTTAGTTAGTTTTCACCTTTGGCTATTGTGAACAGAGCTGTTATGAACATTCGTGTACAGGTGTTTGAGTACGCATTTTCAATTATCAGGGACATATACATAGGAGGCGTATTTCTGGGTCATATGATAAGTCTATGGATAAATCACTGAGAAACTGCCAAACTGGTTTTCACAGTAGCGAACCATTTTGCGTTCCCATGAGCAATGCATGAGGGTTCAAATGCACTTTTTGTTTTCTGGGTTTTTCTTCTGCTTTCAGTATTATCCTAGTAGGTCTGAAGTAGTATCTCATTGCGATTTTGAGCTACATTCATCTAAAGCCTAATGATGTTCAGCATCATTTCACGTGTTTATTGGCCACTTGTATATCTTCTTTGAAGAAATGCGTACTCAAATCCTTTGCCCAATTTATAATTTGCTTGTTTATTTTTGTTCTTGACATCCAAGACTTTGTTTTCTATTGTGGACACAAGGCTTTTATCAGATCTATGATTCAAAAATATTTTCTTACATTCTATGGGTAGTCTTTCTTCACTACCTTGAGAGTGTCTTTTGATGCTGAAAATATTTTACAGAAATACAAAGCCATGAATGGTTTGTTCTATGAGTTTTCTAGTTCTACTTCTTGCGTTTAGGAACTTGATCCATTCTGAGGTTATGATTAGTTCATGAGCATGGGTAGATTCGACAGGTAGATAGATTAGATAGGAGGGTAGATTAGTTATGCAGGAAGATTAGACAGGCGGGTAGATTAGATAGGAGATAAATTAGATAGACGGGTAGATTAGATAGGAGATAGATCAGCTGGGTGGGTAGATTAGATAGGCAGGTAGATTACATAGGCAGGTAGATTACATAGGCGGGTAGATTAGACAGGCAGATAGATTAGATAGGAGATAGATTAGATAGGCAGGTATATTAGATAGGCGGGTAGATTAGACAGGCGGGTAGATTAGACAGGCGGGTCGATTAGATAGGCGGGTCGATTAGATATGTGGGTAGATTAGACAGGAGGGTAGATTGGATAGCAGATAGATTAGATAGGCGGGTAGATTAAATAGGAGATAGATTAGATAGGCGGGTAGATTAGATAGGCAGGTAGATTAGATAGGCGGATAGATTAGATAGGAGATAGGTTAGATAGGCGGGTAGATTAGATAGGCGGGTAGAGTAGACAGGTGGGTAGATTAGGTAGGAGATAGATTAGACACGCGGGTAGATTTGATAGGCATTTAGATTAGATAGGTGGATAGATTAGATAGGCGGGTAGATTAGATAGGTGGGTACATTAGATAGGCTGGCAGTTGGCAGATACATAGGTAGATAGGCAGGTAGATGTATGGACAGTTTTCATAAATATACTAAATACATAGGTACATAGACAGATAGACAGGCAGAGACACAAAGAAAGATAGGGAGACAGATGGAGAGAGAGAGGATTATTTGAAGGAAACGGCTCATGCGATTGGCAGTACCTGGTAGGTTCAAAATGTGTAGGTCAGGTGATGGGATGATTATTACTGCAATCCTACGTCCCAAAATCTATAGCACAGACTACAGGACAAAAACGTGTGGAGAGTGAGAGAGTTCTAGCAAAATGTCTATTTATAGTCTGGAGGCAGAGTACACCCTATGGAAAACTGTCTCTTTTCCTAGGGCCTCAACTGATTTGTTGTGGCTCATCTACATTATGGAAGAGAATCGGAGTGACTTAAAAGGAGCTGATTTAAACACATGCATGTAGACCAGTGTTTAACCAAACCACTGAACGCCATAGCCCAGCCATGTTCCTTTATTTGTTGATGAAGATTTAGTTAGTTTTCACCTTTGCTATTGTGAATAGCGCTGCTATGTACATTCACGTATAGGTGTTTGTTTGAACACCCTTTTTCAATTATTAGAGAAATACATAGGAGGGGTATTTCTGGGTCATATGGTAAGTCTATGGACAAATCTTTGAGGAGCTGCCAAACTAGTTTTCACAGTAGTGAACCATTCTGCATTCTCATGAGCAATGCATGTGGGTTGAAATGCACTTTCTGTTTTTTGAGTATTTTCTGCTTACATTATTATCCTAGGAGGTGTGAAGTGGTATCTCATTGGGATTTTGATCTATGTTCATCTAAAGCCTAATGATGTTCAGCATCATTTCATGTGTTTATTGGCCATTTGTATAAGTTATTTGAAGAAATGCCTATTCGAATCCATTGGCCATTTTATGATTTGTTCCTTTATTTTTGTTATTAACTTCCAAGACTTTGTTTTCTATTCCGAACAGCTGGCCCTTATCAGATATCTGATTTAAAAATATTTTCTCACACACATTCAATAGGTAGTCTTTATTCACTACCTTCATAGTTCCTTTTGATTCACAAAATATTTTATATCAAATCAAAAACCAGGAAAGGTCTGTTCTAAGAACTTTCTAGTTGTAGCTGTTGCATTTAGGACCCTGACCCATTCTGACTTTATCATTAGTTCCTGAGTATGGGTAGATTAGAAAGGGTAGGTAGATTAGACAGGCGGGTAGGTTAGACAGGCGGGTAGATTAGACAGGTGGGGAGATCAGATAGATGGGTAGATAAGATAGGTGGGTACATCAGATAGGCAAGTAGATTAGACAGGCGAGTAGATAGGTGGGTAGATTAGAGAAGTGGACAGGTTAGATAGGTGGGCGGAGAGGCAGTTACATAAGTAGATACATAAGCAGATAGATATATAGACAGATTGCATAAATACATTAGATACACATACACATAGAGAGATACATAGACAGACTGATAGGCAGATAGGCAGACAGGCAGAGGGACATAGAGACATATAAACAGATAGATGATAGGCAGGAAAAGAGAGCCAGAGAAAGATACTGAGACAGAGAGACAGAGAGAGAGACAGATAGAGAAGAGAGAGGATTATTTAAAGGAATTGGCTCATGCGATTGACGGGAGCTGGCAATTTCAAAATGTGTAGTTCCGGTGATGGGCTGATTATTACTGCAATCTTATGTCCCAAAATCTATAGGACAGACTACAGGACAAAAAAGCATGGAGAGGGAGAGAGTTGTAGCAAAATGTCTATTTATAGTCTGTAGACAGAATACACCCTATGTAAAACTCCGTTTATTCTCTAAGGGCCTTCAACTGATTTGCTGAGCCCCATCTACATCATGGAAGGTAATCTGATGGACTTAAGGGCAGCTGATTTAAAGTAGACTATTGTGTAACCAAGCCACTGAACATCATAGACTAGCCAAGTTCCTTTATTTGTTGATGAACATTTAGTTAGTTTTCACCTTTGGCTATTGTGAACAGAGCTGTTATGAACATTCGTGTACAGGTGTTTGAGTACGCATTTTCAATTATCAGGGACATATACATAGGAGGCGTATTTCTGGGTCATATGATAAGTCTATGGATAAATCACTGAGAAACTGCCAAACTGGTTTTCACAGTAGCGAACCATTTTGCGTTCCCATGAGCAATGCATGAGGGTTCAAATGCACTTTTTGTTTTCTGGGTTTTTCTTCTGCTTTCAGTATTATCCTAGTAGGTCTGAAGTAGTATCTCATTGCGATTTTGAGCTACATTCATCTAAAGCCTAATGATGTTCAGCATCATTTCACGTGTTTATTGGCCACTTGTATATCTTCTTTGAAGAAATGCGTACTCAAATCCTTTGCCCAATTTATAATTTGCTTGTTTATTTTTGTTCTTGACATCCAAGACTTTGTTTTCTATTGTGGACACAAGGCTTTTATCAGATCTATGATTCAAAAATATTTTCTTACATTCTATGGGTAGTCTTTCTTCACTACCTTGAGAGTGTCTTTTGATGCTGAAAATATTTTACAGAAATACAAAGCCATGAATGGTTTGTTCTATGAGTTTTCTAGTTCTACTTCTTGCGTTTAGGAACTTGATCCATTCTGAGGTTATGATTAGTTCATGAGCATGGGTAGATTCGACAGGTAGATAGATTAGATAGGAGGGTAGATTAGTTATGCAGGAAGATTAGACAGGCGGGTAGATTAGATAGGAGATAAATTAGATAGACGGGTAGATTAGATAGGAGATAGATCAGCTGGGTGGGTAGATTAGATAGGCAGGTAGATTACATAGGCAGGTAGATTACATAGGCGGGTAGATTAGACAGGCAGATAGATTAGATAGGAGATAGATTAGATAGGCAGGTATATTAGATAGGCGGGTAGATTAGACAGGCGGGTAGATTAGACAGGCGGGTCGATTAGATAGGTGGGTCGATTAGATAGGCGGGTCGATTAGATATGTGGGTAGATTAGACAGGAGGGTAGATTGGATAGCAGATAGATTAGATAGGCGGGTAGATTAAATAGGAGATAGATTAGATAGGCGGGTAGATTAGATAGGCAGGTAGATTAGATAGGCGGATAGATTAGATAGGAGATAGGTTAGATAGGCGGGTAGATTAGATAGGCGGGTAGAGTAGACAGGCGGGTAGATTAGGTAGGAGATAGATTAGACACGCGGGTAGATTTGATAGGCATTTAGATTAGATAGGTGGATAGATTAGATAGGCAGGTAGATTAGATAGGTGGGTACATTAGATAGGCTGGCAGTTGGCAGATACATAGGTAGATAGGCAGGTAGATGTATGGACAGTTTTCATAAATATACTAAATACATAGGTACATAGACAGATAGACAGGCAGAGACACAAAGAAAGATAGGGAGACAGATGGAGAGAGAGAGGATTATTTGAAGGAAACGGCTCATGCGATTGGCAGTACCTGGTAGGTTCAAAATGTGTAGGTCAGGTGATGGGATGATTATTACTGCAATCCTACGTCCCAAAATCTATAGCACAGACTACAGGACAAAAACGTGTGGAGAGTGAGAGAGTTCTAGCAAAATGTCTATTTATAGTCTGGAGGCAGAGTACACCCTATGGAAAACTGTCTCTTTTCCTAGGGCCTCAACTGATTTGTTGTGGCTCATCTACATTATGGAAGAGAATCGGAGTGACTTAAAAGGAGCTGATTTAAACACATGCATGTAGACCAGTGTTTAACCAAACCACTGAACGCCATAGCCCAGCCATGTTCCTTTATTTGTTGATGAAGATTTAGTTAGTTTTCACCTTTGCTATTGTGAATAGCGCTGCTATGTACATTCACGTATAGGTGTTTGTTTGAACACCCTTTTTGAATTATTAGAGAAATACATAGGAGGGGTATTTCTGGGTCATATGGTAAGTCTATGGACAAATCTTTGAGGAGCTGCCAAACTAGTTTTCACAGTAGTGAACCATTCTGCATTCTCATGAGCAATGCATGTGGGTTGAAATGCACTTTCTGTTTTTTGAGTATTTTCTGCTTACATTATTATCCTAGGAGGTGTGAAGTGGTATCTCATTGGGATTTTGATCTATGTTCATCTAAAGCCTAATGATGTTCAGCATCATTTCATGTGTTTATTGGCCATTTGTATAAGTTATTTGAAGAAATGCCTATTCGAATCCATTGGCCATTTTATGATTTGTTCCTTTATTTTTGTTATTAACTTCCAAGACTTTGTTTTCTATTCCGAACAGCTGGCCCTTATCAGATATCTGATTTAAAAATATTTTCTCACACACATTCAATAGGTAGTCTTTATTCACTACCTTCATAGTTCCTTTTGATTCACAAAATATTTTATATCAAATCAAAAACCAGGAAAGGTCTGTTCTAAGAACTTTCTAGTTGTAGCTGTTGCATTTAGGACCCTGACCCATTCTGACTTTATCATTAGTTCCTGAGTATGGGTAGATTAGAAAGGGTAGGTAGATTAGACAGGCGGGTAGGTTAGACAGGCGGGTAGATTAGACAGGTGGGGAGATCAGATAGATGGGTAGATAAGATAGGTGGGTACATCAGATAGGCAAGTAGATTAGACAGGCGAGTAGATAGGTGGGTAGATTAGAGAAGTGGACAGGTTAGATAGGTGGGCGGAGAGGCAGTTACATAAGTAGATACATAAGCAGATAGATATATAGACAGATTGCATAAATACATTAGATACACATACACATAGAGAGATACATAGACAGACTGATAGGCAGATAGGCAGACAGGCAGAGGGACATAGAGACATATAAACAGATAGATGATAGGCAGGAAAAGAGAGCCAGAGAAAGATACTGAGACAGAGAGACAGAGAGAGAGACAGATAGAGAAGAGAGAGGATTATTTAAAGGAATTGGCTCATGCGATTGACGGGAGCTGGCAATTTCAAAATGTGTAGTTCCGGTGATGGGCTGATTATTACTGCAATCTTATGTCCCAAAATCTATAGGACAGACTACAGGACAAAAAAGCATGGAGAGGGAGAGAGTTGTAGCAAAATGTCTATTTATAGTCTGTAGACAGAATACACCCTATGTAAAACTCCGTTTATTCTCTAAGGGCCTTCAACTGATTTGCTGAGCCCCATCTACATCATGGAAGGTAATCTGATGGACTTAAGGGCAGCTGATTTAAAGTAGACTATTGTGTAACCAAGCCACTGAACATCATAGACTAGCCAAGTTCCTTTATTTGTTGATGAACATTTAGTTAGTTTTCACCTTTGGCTATTGTGAACAGAGCTGTTATGAACATTCGTGTACAGGTGTTTGAGTACGCATTTTCAATTATCAGGGACATATACATAGGAGGCGTATTTCTGGGTCATATGATAAGTCTATGGATAAATCACTGAGAAACTGCCAAACTGGTTTTCACAGTAGCGAACCATTTTGCGTTCCCATGAGCAATGCATGAGGGTTCAAATGCACTTTTTGTTTTCTGGGTTTTTCTTCTGCTTTCAGTATTATCCTAGTAGGTCTGAAGTAGTATCTCATTGCGATTTTGAGCTACATTCATCTAAAGCCTAATGATGTTCAGCATCATTTCACGTGTTTATTGGCCACTTGTATATCTTCTTTGAAGAAATGCGTACTCAAATCCTTTGCCCAATTTATAATTTGCTTGTTTATTTTTGTTCTTGACATCCAAGACTTTGTTTTCTATTGTGGACACAAGGCTTTTATCAGATCTATGATTCAAAAATATTTTCTTACATTCTATGGGTAGTCTTTCTTCACTACCTTGAGAGTGTCTTTTGATGCTGAAAATATTTTACAGAAATACAAAGCCATGAATGGTTTGTTCTATGAGTTTTCTAGTTCTACTTCTTGCGTTTAGGAACTTGATCCATTCTGAGGTTATGATTAGTTCATGAGCATGGGTAGATTCGACAGGTAGATAGATTAGATAGGAGGGTAGATTAGTTATGCAGGAAGATTAGACAGGCGGGTAGATTAGATAGGAGATAAATTAGATAGACGGGTAGATTAGATAGGAGATAGATCAGCTGGGTGGGTAGATTAGATAGGCAGGTAGATTACATAGGCAGGTAGATTACATAGGCGGGTAGATTAGACAGGCAGATAGATTAGATAGGAGATAGATTAGATAGGCAGGTATATTAGATAGGCGGGTAGATTAGACAGGCGGGTAGATTAGACAGGCGGGTCGATTAGATAGGTGGGTCGATTAGATAGGCGGGTCGATTAGATATGTGGGTAGATTAGACAGGAGGGTAGATTGGATAGCAGATAGATTAGATAGGCGGGTAGATTAAATAGGAGATAGATTAGATAGGCGGGTAGATTAGATAGGCAGGTAGATTAGATAGGCGGATAGATTAGATAGGAGATAGGTTAGATAGGCGGGTAGATTAGATAGGCGGGTAGAGTAGACAGGCGGGTAGATTAGGTAGGAGATAGATTAGACACGCGGGTAGATTTGATAGGCATTTAGATTAGATAGGTGGATAGATTAGATAGGCAGGTAGATTAGATAGGTGGGTACATTAGATAGGCTGGCAGTTGGCAGATACATAGGTAGATAGGCAGGTAGATGTATGGACAGTTTTCATAAATATACTAAATACATAGGTACATAGACAGATAGACAGGCAGAGACACAAAGAAAGATAGGGAGACAGATGGAGAGAGAGAGGATTATTTGAAGGAAACGGCTCATGCGATTGGCAGTACCTGGTAGGTTCAAAATGTGTAGGTCAGGTGATGGGATGATTATTACTGCAATCCTACGTCCCAAAATCTATAGCACAGACTACAGGACAAAAACGTGTGGAGAGTGAGAGAGTTCTAGCAAAATGTCTATTTATAGTCTGGAGGCAGAGTACACCCTATGGAAAACTGTCTCTTTTCCTAGGGCCTCAACTGATTTGTTGTGGCTCATCTACATTATGGAAGAGAATCGGAGTGACTTAAAAGGAGCTGATTTAAACACATGCATGTAGACCAGTGTTTAACCAAACCACTGAACGCCATAGCCCAGCCATGTTCCTTTATTTGTTGATGAAGATTTAGTTAGTTTTCACCTTTGCTATTGTGAATAGCGCTGCTATGTACATTCACGTATAGGTGTTTGTTTGAACACCCTTTTTGAATTATTAGAGAAATACATAGGAGGGGTATTTCTGGGTCATATGGTAAGTCTATGGACAAATCTTTGAGGAGCTGCCAAACTAGTTTTCACAGTAGTGAACCATTCTGCATTCTCATGAGCAATGCATGTGGGTTGAAATGCACTTTCTGTTTTTTGAGTATTTTCTGCTTACATTATTATCCTAGGAGGTGTGAAGTGGTATCTCATTGGGATTTTGATCTATGTTCATCTAAAGCCTAATGATGTTCAGCATCATTTCATGTGTTTATTGGCCATTTGTATAAGTTATTTGAAGAAATGCCTATTCGAATCCATTGGCCATTTTATGATTTGTTCCTTTATTTTTGTTATTAACTTCCAAGACTTTGTTTTCTATTCCGAACAGCTGGCCCTTATCAGATATCTGATTTAAAAATATTTTCTCACACACATTCAATAGGTAGTCTTTATTCACTACCTTCATAGTTCCTTTTGATTCACAAAATATTTTATATCAAATCAAAAACCAGGAAAGGTCTGTTCTAAGAACTTTCTAGTTGTAGCTGTTGCATTTAGGACCCTGACCCATTCTGACTTTATCATTAGTTCCTGAGTATGGGTAGATTAGAAAGGGTAGGTAGATTAGACAGGCGGGTAGGTTAGACAGGCGGGTAGATTAGACAGGTGGGGAGATCAGATAGATGGGTAGATAAGATAGGTGGGTACATCAGATAGGCAAGTAGATTAGACAGGCGAGTAGATAGGTGGGTAGATTAGAGAAGTGGACAGGTTAGATAGGTGGGCGGAGAGGCAGTTACATAAGTAGATACATAAGCAGATAGATATATAGACAGATTGCATAAATACATTAGATACACATACACATAGAGAGATACATAGACAGACTGATAGGCAGATAGGCAGACAGGCAGAGGGACATAGAGACATATAAACAGATAGATGATAGGCAGGAAAAGAGAGCCAGAGAAAGATACTGAGACAGAGAGACAGAGAGAGAGACAGATAGAGAAGAGAGAGGATTATTTAAAGGAATTGGCTCATGCGATTGACGGGAGCTGGCAATTTCAAAATGTGTAGTTCCGGTGATGGGCTGATTATTACTGCAATCTTATGTCCCAAAATCTATAGGACAGACTACAGGACAAAAAAGCATGGAGAGGGAGAGAGTTGTAGCAAAATGTCTATTTATAGTCTGTAGACAGAATACACCCTATGTAAAACTCCGTTTATTCTCTAAGGGCCTTCAACTGATTTGCTGAGCCCCATCTACATCATGGAAGGTAATCTGATGGACTTAAGGGCAGCTGATTTAAAGTAGACTATTGTGTAACCAAGCCACTGAACATCATAGACTAGCCAAGTTCCTTTATTTGTTGATGAACATTTAGTTAGTTTTCACCTTTGGCTATTGTGAACAGAGCTGTTATGAACATTCGTGTACAGGTGTTTGAGTACGCATTTTCAATTATCAGGGACATATACATAGGAGGCGTATTTCTGGGTCATATGATAAGTCTATGGATAAATCACTGAGAAACTGCCAAACTGGTTTTCACAGTAGCGAACCATTTTGCGTTCCCATGAGCAATGCATGAGGGTTCAAATGCACTTTTTGTTTTCTGGGTTTTTCTTCTGCTTTCAGTATTATCCTAGTAGGTCTGAAGTAGTATCTCATTGCGATTTTGAGCTACATTCATCTAAAGCCTAATGATGTTCAGCATCATTTCACGTGTTTATTGGCCACTTGTATATCTTCTTTGAAGAAATGCGTACTCAAATCCTTTGCCCAATTTATAATTTGCTTGTTTATTTTTGTTCTTGACATCCAAGACTTTGTTTTCTATTGTGGACACAAGGCTTTTATCAGATCTATGATTCAAAAATATTTTCTTACATTCTATGGGTAGTCTTTCTTCACTACCTTGAGAGTGTCTTTTGATGCTGAAAATATTTTACAGAAATACAAAGCCATGAATGGTTTGTTCTATGAGTTTTCTAGTTCTACTTCTTGCGTTTAGGAACTTGATCCATTCTGAGGTTATGATTAGTTCATGAGCATGGGTAGATTCGACAGGTAGATAGATTAGATAGGAGGGTAGATTAGTTATGCAGGAAGATTAGACAGGCGGGTAGATTAGATAGGAGATAAATTAGATAGACGGGTAGATTAGATAGGAGATAGATCAGCTGGGTGGGTAGATTAGATAGGCAGGTAGATTACATAGGCAGGTAGATTACATAGGCGGGTAGATTAGACAGGCAGATAGATTAGATAGGAGATAGATTAGATAGGCAGGTATATTAGATAGGCGGGTAGATTAGACAGGCGGGTAGATTAGACAGGCGGGTCGATTAGATAGGCGGGTCGATTAGATATGTGGGTAGATTAGACAGGAGGGTAGATTGGATAGCAGATAGATTAGATAGGCGGGTAGATTAAATAGGAGATAGATTAGATAGGCGGGTAGATTAGATAGGCAGGTAGATTAGATAGGCGGATAGATTAGATAGGAGATAGGTTAGATAGGCGGGTAGATTAGATAGGCGGGTAGAGTAGACAGGCGGGTAGATTAGGTAGGAGATAGATTAGACACGCGGGTAGATTTGATAGGCATTTAGATTAGATAGGTGGATAGATTAGATAGGCAGGTAGATTAGATAGGTGGGTACATTAGATAGGCTGGCAGTTGGCAGATACATAGGTAGATAGGCAGGTAGATGTATGGACAGTTTTCATAAATATACTAAATACATAGGTACATAGACAGATAGACAGGCAGAGACACAAAGAAAGATAGGGAGACAGATGGAGAGAGAGAGGATTATTTGAAGGAAACGGCTCATGCGATTGGCAGTACCTGGTAGGTTCAAAATGTGTAGGTCAGGTGATGGGATGATTATTACTGCAATCCTACGTCCCAAAATCTATAGCACAGACTACAGGAAAAAAACGTGTGGAGAGTGAGAGAGTTCTAGCAAAATGTCTATTTATAGTCTGGAGGCAGAGTACACCCTATGGAAAACTGTCTCTTTTCCTAGGGCCTCAACTGATTTGTTGTGGCTCATCTACATTATGGAAGAGAATCGGAGTGACTTAAAAGGAGCTGATTTAAACACATGCATGTAGACCAGTGTTTAACCAAACCACTGAACGCCATAGCCCAGCCATGTTCCTTTATTTGTTGATGAAGATTTAGTTAGTTTTCACCTTTGCTATTGTGAATAGCGCTGCTATGTACATTCACGTATAGGTGTTTGTTTGAACACCCTTTTTGAATTATTAGAGAAATACATAGGAGGGGTATTTCTGGGTCATATGGTAAGTCTATGGACAAATCTTTGAGGAGCTGCCAAACTAGTTTTCACAGTAGTGAACCATTCTGCATTCTCATGAGCAATGCATGTGGGTTGAAATGCACTTTCTGTTTTTTGAGTATTTTCTGCTTACATTATTATCCTAGGAGGTGTGAAGTGGTATCTCATTGGGATTTTGATCTATGTTCATCTAAAGCCTAATGATGTTCAGCATCATTTCATGTGTTTATTGGCCATTTGTATAAGTTATTTGAAGAAATGCCTATTCGAATCCATTGGCCATTTTATGATTTGTTCCTTTATTTTTGTTATTAACTTCCAAGACTTTGTTTTCTATTCCGAACAGCTGGCCCTTATCAGATATCTGATTTAAAAATATTTTCTCACACACATTCAATAGGTAGTCTTTATTCACTACCTTCATAGTTCCTTTTGATTCACAAAATATTTTATATCAAATCAAAAACCAGGAAAGGTCTGTTCTAAGAACTTTCTAGTTGTAGCTGTTGCATTTAGGACCCTGACCCATTCTGACTTTATCATTAGTTCCTGAGTATGGGTAGATTAGAAAGGGTAGGTAGATTAGACAGGCGGGTAGGTTAGACAGGCGGGTAGATTAGACAGGTGGGGAGATCAGATAGATGGGTAGATAAGATAGGTGGGTACATCAGATAGGCAAGTAGATTAGACAGGCGAGTAGATAGGTGGGTAGATTAGAGAAGTGGACAGGTTAGATAGGTGGGCGGAGAGGCAGTTACATAAGTAGATACATAAGCAGATAGATATATAGACAGATTGCATAAATACATTAGATACACATACACATAGAGAGATACATAGACAGACTGATAGGCAGATAGGCAGACAGGCAGAGGGACATAGAGACATATAAACAGATAGATGATAGGCAGGAAAAGAGAGCCAGAGAAAGATACTGAGACAGAGAGACAGAGAGAGAGACAGATAGAGAAGAGAGAGGATTATTTAAAGGAATTGGCTCATGCGATTGACGGGAGCTGGCAATTTCAAAATGTGTAGTTCCGGTGATGGGCTGATTATTACTGCAATCTTATGTCCCAAAATCTATAGGACAGACTACAGGACAAAAAAGCATGGAGAGGGAGAGAGTTGTAGCAAAATGTCTATTTATAGTCTGTAGACAGAATACACCCTATGTAAAACTCCGTTTATTCTCTAAGGGCCTTCAACTGATTTGCTGAGCCCCATCTACATCATGGAAGGTAATCTGATGGACTTAAGGGCAGCTGATTTAAAGTAGACTATTGTGTAACCAAGCCACTGAACATCATAGACTAGCCAAGTTCCTTTATTTGTTGATGAACATTTAGTTAGTTTTCACCTTTGGCTATTGTGAACAGAGCTGTTATGAACATTCGTGTACAGGTGTTTGAGTACGCATTTTCAATTATCAGGGACATATACATAGGAGGCGTATTTCTGGGTCATATGATAAGTCTATGGATAAATCACTGAGAAACTGCCAAACTGGTTTTCACAGTAGCGAACCATTTTGCGTTCCCATGAGCAATGCATGAGGGTTCAAATGCACTTTTTGTTTTCTGGGTTTTTCTTCTGCTTTCAGTATTATCCTAGTAGGTCTGAAGTAGTATCTCATTGCGATTTTGAGCTACATTCATCTAAAGCCTAATGATGTTCAGCATCATTTCACGTGTTTATTGGCCACTTGTATATCTTCTTTGAAGAAATGCGTACTCAAATCCTTTGCCCAATTTATAATTTGCTTGTTTATTTTTGTTCTTGACATCCAAGACTTTGTTTTCTATTGTGGACACAAGGCTTTTATCAGATCTATGATTCAAAAATATTTTCTTACATTCTATGGGTAGTCTTTCTTCACTACCTTGAGAGTGTCTTTTGATGCTGAAAATATTTTACAGAAATACAAAGCCATGAATGGTTTGTTCTATGAGTTTTCTAGTTCTACTTCTTGCGTTTAGGAACTTGATCCATTCTGAGGTTATGATTAGTTCATGAGCATGGGTAGATTCGACAGGTAGATAGATTAGATAGGAGGGTAGATTAGTTATGCAGGAAGATTAGACAGGCGGGTAGATTAGATAGGAGATAAATTAGATAGACGGGTAGATTAGATAGGAGATAGATCAGCTGGGTGGGTAGATTAGATAGGCAGGTAGATTACATAGGCAGGTAGATTACATAGGCGGGTAGAATAGACAGGCAGATAGATTAGATAGGAGATAGATTAGATAGGCAGGTATATTAGATAGGCGGGTAGATTAGACAGGCGGGTAGATTAGACAGGCGGGTCGATTAGATAGGCGGGTCGATTAGATATGTGGGTAGATTAGACAGGAGGGTAGATTGGATAGCAGATAGATTAGATAGGCGGGTAGATTAAATAGGAGATAGATTAGATAGGCGGGTAGATTAGATAGGCAGGTAGATTAGATAGGCGGATAGATTAGATAGGAGATAGGTTAGATAGGCGGGTAGATTAGATAGGCGGGTAGAGTAGACAGGCGGGTAGATTAGGTAGGAGATAGATTAGACACGCGGGTAGATTTGATAGGCATTTAGATTAGATAGGTGGATAGATTAGATAGGCGGGTAGATTAGATAGGTGGGTACATTAGATAGGCTGGCAGTTGGCAGATACATAGGTAGATAGGCAGGTAGATGTATGGACAGTTTTCATAAATATACTAAATACATAGGTACATAGACAGATAGACAGGCAGAGACACAAAGAAAGATAGGGAGACAGATGGAGAGAGAGAGGATTATTTGAAGGAAACGGCTCATGCGATTGGCAGTACCTGGTAGGTTCAAAATGTGTAGGTCAGGTGATGGGATGATTATTACTGCAATCCTACGTCCCAAAATCTATAGCACAGACTACAGGACAAAAACGTGTGGAGAGTGAGAGAGTTCTAGCAAAATGTCTATTTATAGTCTGGAGGCAGAGTACACCCTATGGAAAACTGTCTCTTTTCCTAGGGCCTCAACTGATTTGTTGTGGCTCATCTACATTATGGAAGAGAATCGGAGTGACTTAAAAGGAGCTGATTTTAACACATGCATGTAGACCAGTGTTTAACCAAACCACTGAACGCCATAGCCCAGCCATGTTCCTTTATTTGTTGATGAAGATTTAGTTAGTTTTCACCTTTGCTATTGTGAATAGCGCTGCTATGTACATTCACGTATAGGTGTTTGTTTGAACACCCTTTTTCAATTATTAGAGAAATACATAGGAGGGGTATTTCTGGGTCATATGGTAAGTCTATGGACAAATCTTTGAGGAGCTGCCAAACTAGTTTTCACAGTAGTGAACCATTCTGCATTCTCATGAGCAATGCATGTGGGTTGAAATGCACTTTCTGTTTTTTGAGTATTTTCTGCTTACATTATTATCCTAGGAGGTGTGAAGTGGTATCTCATTGGGATTTTGATCTATGTTCATCTAAAGCCTAATGATGTTCAGCATCATTTCATGTGTTTATTGGCCATTTGTATAAGTTATTTGAAGAAATGCCTATTCGAATCCATTGGCCATTTTATGATTTGTTCCTTTATTTTTGTTATTAACTTCCAAGACTTTGTTTTCTATTCCGAACAGCTGGCCCTTATCAGATATCTGATTTAAAAATATTTTCTCACACACATTCAATAGGTAGTCTTTATTCACTACCTTCATAGTTCCTTTTGATTCACAAAATATTTTATATCAAATCAAAAACCAGGAAAGGTCTGTTCTAAGAACTTTCTAGTTGTAGCTGTTGCATTTAGGACCCTGACCCATTCTGACTTTATCATTAGTTCCTGAGTATGGGTAGATTAGAAAGGGTAGGTAGATTAGACAGGCGGGTAGGTTAGACAGGCGGGTAGATTAGACAGGTGGGGAGATCAGATAGATGGGTAGATAAGATAGGTGGGTACATCAGATAGGCAAGTAGATTAGACAGGCGAGTAGATAGGTGGGTAGATTAGAGAAGTGGACAGGTTAGATAGGTGGGCGGAGAGGCAGTTACATAAGTAGATACATAAGCAGATAGATATATAGACAGATTGCATAAATACATTAGATACACATACACATAGAGAGATACATAGACAGACTGATAGGCAGATAGGCAGACAGGCAGAGGGACATAGAGACATATAAACAGATAGATGATAGGCAGGAAAAGAGAGCCAGAGAAAGATACTGAGACAGAGAGACAGAGAGAGAGACAGATAGAGAAGAGAGAGGATTATTTAAAGGAATTGGCTCATGCGATTGACGGGAGCTGGCAATTTCAAAATGTGTAGTTCCGGTGATGGGCTGATTATTACTGCAATCTTATGTCCCAAAATCTATAGGACAGACTACAGGACAAAAAAGCATGGAGAGGGAGAGAGTTGTAGCAAAATGTCTATTTATAGTCTGTAGACAGAATACACCCTATGTAAAACTCCGTTTATTCTCTAAGGGCCTTCAACTGATTTGCTGAGCCCCATCTACATCATGGAAGGTAATCTGATGGACTTAAGGGCAGCTGATTTAAAGTAGACTATTGTGTAACCAAGCCACTGAACATCATAGACTAGCCAAGTTCCTTTATTTGTTGATGAACATTTAGTTAGTTTTCACCTTTGGCTATTGTGAACAGAGCTGTTATGAACATTCGTGTACAGGTGTTTGAGTACGCATTTTCAATTATCAGGGACATATACATAGGAGGCGTATTTCTGGGTCATATGATAAGTCTATGGATAAATCACTGAGAAACTGCCAAACTGGTTTTCACAGTAGCGAACCATTTTGCGTTCCCATGAGCAATGCATGAGGGTTCAAATGCACTTTTTGTTTTCTGGGTTTTTCTTCTGCTTTCAGTATTATCCTAGTAGGTCTGAAGTAGTATCTCATTGCGATTTTGAGCTACATTCATCTAAAGCCTAATGATGTTCAGCATCATTTCACGTGTTTATTGGCCACTTGTATATCTTCTTTGAAGAAATGCGTACTCAAATCCTTTGCCCAATTTATAATTTGCTTGTTTATTTTTGTTCTTGACATCCAAGACTTTGTTTTCTATTGTGGACACAAGGCTTTTATCAGATCTATGATTCAAAAATATTTTCTTACATTCTATGGGTAGTCTTTCTTCACTACCTTGAGAGTGTCTTTTGATGCTGAAAATATTTTACAGAAATACAAAGCCATGAATGGTTTGTTCTATGAGTTTTCTAGTTCTACTTCTTGCGTTTAGGAACTTGATCCATTCTGAGGTTATGATTAGTTCATGAGCATGGGTAGATTCGACAGGTAGATAGATTAGATAGGAGGGTAGATTAGTTATGCAGGAAGATTAGACAGGCGGGTAGATTAGATAGGAGATAAATTAGATAGACGGGTAGATTAGATAGGAGATAGATCAGCTGGGTGGGTAGATTAGATAGGCAGGTAGATTACATAGGCAGGTAGATTACATAGGCGGGTAGATTAGACAGGCAGATAGATTAGATAGGAGATAGATTAGATAGGCAGGTATATTAGATAGGCGGGTAGATTAGACAGGCGGGTAGATTAGACAGGCGGGTCGATTAGATAGGCGGGTCGATTAGATATGTGGGTAGATTAGACAGGAGGGTAGATTGGATAGCAGATAGATTAGATAGGCGGGTAGATTAAATAGGAGATAGATTAGATAGGCGGGTAGATTAGATAGGCAGGTAGATTAGATAGGCGGATAGATTAGATAGGAGATAGGTTAGATAGGCGGGTAGATTAGATAGGCGGGTAGAGTAGACAGGTGGGTAGATTAGGTAGGAGATAGATTAGACACGCGGGTAGATTTGATAGGCATTTAGATTAGATAGGTGGATAGATTAGATAGGCGGGTAGATTAGATAGGTGGGTACATTAGATAGGCTGGCAGTTGGCAGATACATAGGTAGATAGGCAGGTAGATGTATGGACAGTTTTCATAAATATACTAAATACATAGGTACATAGACAGATAGACAGGCAGAGACACAAAGAAAGATAGGGAGACAGATGGAGAGAGAGAGGATTATTTGAAGGAAACGGCTCATGCGATTGGCAGTTCCTGGTAGGTTCAAAATGTGTAGGTCAGGTGATGGGATGATTATTACTGCAATCCTACGTCCCAAAATCTATAGCACAGACTACAGGAAAAAAACGTGTGGAGAGTGAGAGAGTTCTAGCAAAATGTCTATTTATAGTCTGGAGGCAGAGTACACCCTATGGAAAACTGTCTCTTTTCCTAGGGCCTCAACTGATTTGTTGTGGCTCATCTACATTACGGAAGAGAATCGGAGTGACTTAAAAGGAGCTGATTTAAACACATGCATGTAGACCAGTGTTTAACCAAACCACTGAACGCCATAGCCCAGCCATGTTCCTTTATTTGTTGATGAAGATTTAGTTAGTTTTCACCTTTGCTATTGTGAATAGCGCTGCTATGTACATTCACGTATAGGTGTTTGTTTGAACACCCTTTTTGAATTATTAGAGAAATACATAGGAGGGGTATTTCTGGGTCATATGGTAAGTCTATGGACAAATCTTTGAGGAGCTGCCAAACTAGTTTTCACAGTAGTGAACCATTCTGCATTCTCATGAGCAATGCATGTGGGTTGAAATGCACTTTCTGTTTTTTGAGTATTTTCTGCTTACATTATTATCCTAGGAGGTGTGAAGTGGTATCTCATTGGGATTTTGATCTATGTTCATCTAAAGCCTAATGATGTTCAGCATCATTTCATGTGTTTATTGGCCATTTGTATAAGTTATTTGAAGAAATGCCTATTCGAATCCATTGGCCATTTTATGATTTGTTCCTTTATTTTTGTTATTAACTTCCAAGACTTTGTTTTCTATTCCGAACAGCTGGCCCTTATCAGATATCTGATTTAAAAATATTTTCTCACACACATTCAATAGGTAGTCTTTATTCACTACCTTCATAGTTCCTTTTGATTCACAAAATATTTTATATCAAATCAAAAACCAGGAAAGGTCTGTTCTAAGAACTTTCTAGTTGTAGCTGTTGCATTTAGGACCCTGACCCATTCTGACTTTATCATTAGTTCCTGAGTATGGGTAGATTAGAAAGGGTAGGTAGATTAGACAGGCGGGTAGGTTAGACAGGCGGGTAGATTAGACAGGTGGGGAGATCAGATAGATGGGTAGATAAGATAGGTGGGTACATCAGATAGGCAAGTAGATTAGACAGGCGAGTAGATAGGTGGGTAGATTAGAGAAGTGGACAGGTTAGATAGGTGGGCGGAGAGGCAGTTACATAAGTAGATACATAAGCAGATAGATATATAGACAGATTGCATAAATACATTAGATACACATACACATAGAGAGATACATAGACAGACTGATAGGCAGATAGGCAGACAGGCAGAGGGACATAGAGACATATAAACAGATAGATGATAGGCAGGAAAAGAGAGCCAGAGAAAGATACTGAGACAGAGAGACAGAGAGAGAGACAGATAGAGAAGAGAGAGGATTATTTAAAGGAATTGGCTCATGCGATTGACGGGAGCTGGCAATTTCAAAATGTGTAGTTCCGGTGATGGGCTGATTATTACTGCAATCTTATGTCCCAAAATCTATAGGACAGACTACAGGACAAAAAAGCATGGAGAGGGAGAGAGTTGTAGCAAAATGTCTATTTATAGTCTGTAGACAGAATACACCCTATGTAAAACTCCGTTTATTCTCTAAGGGCCTTCAACTGATTTGCTGAGCCCCATCTACATCATGGAAGGTAATCTGATGGACTTAAGGGCAGCTGATTTAAAGTAGACTATTGTGTAACCAAGCCACTGAACATCATAGACTAGCCAAGTTCCTTTATTTGTTGATGAACATTTAGTTAGTTTTCACCTTTGGCTATTGTGAACAGAGCTGTTATGAACATTCGTGTACAGGTGTTTGAGTACGCATTTTCAATTATCAGGGACATATACATAGGAGGCGTATTTCTGGGTCATATGATAAGTCTATGGATAAATCACTGAGAAACTGCCAAACTGGTTTTCACAGTAGCGAACCATTTTGCGTTCCCATGAGCAATGCATGAGGGTTCAAATGCACTTTTTGTTTTCTGGGTTTTTCTTCTGCTTTCAGTATTATCCTAGTAGGTCTGAAGTAGTATCTCATTGCGATTTTGAGCTACATTCATCTAAAGCCTAATGATGTTCAACATCATTTCACGTGTTTATTGGCCACTTGTATATCTTCTTTGAAGAAATGCGTACTCAAATCCTTTGCCCAATTTATAATTTGCTTGTTTATTTTTGTTCTTGACATCCAAGACTTTGTTTTCTATTGTGGACACAAGGCTTTTATCAGATCTATGATTCAAAAATATTTTCTTACATTCTATGGGTAGTCTTTCTTCACTACCTTGAGAGTGTCTTTTGATGCTGAAAATATTTTACAGAAATACAAAGCCATGAATGGTTTGTTCTATGAGTTTTCTAGTTCTACTTCTTGCGTTTAGGAACTTGATCCATTCTGAGGTTATGATTAGTTCATGAGCATGGGTAGATTCGACAGGTAGATAGATTAGATAGGAGGGTAGATTAGTTATGCAGGAAGATTAGACAGGCGGGTAGATTAGATAGGAGATAAATTAGATAGACGGGTAGATTAGATAGGAGATAGATCAGCTGGGTGGGTAGATTAGATAGGCAGGTAGATTACATAGGCAGGTAGATTACATAGGCGGGTAGATTAGACAGACAGATAGATTAGATAGGAGATAGATTAGATAGGCAGGTATATTAGATAGGCGGGTAGATTAGACAGGCGGGTAGATTAGACAGGCGGGTCGATTAGATAGGTGGGTCGATTAGATAGGCGGGTCGATTAGATATGTGGGTAGATTAGACAGGAGGGTAGATTGGATAGCAGATAGATTAGATAGGCGGGTAGATTAAATAGGAGATAGATTAGATAGGCGGGTAGATTAGATAGGCAGGTAGATTAGATAGGCGGATAGATTAGATAGGAGATAGGTTAGATAGGCGGGTAGATTAGATAGGCGGGTAGAGTAGACAGGCGGGTAGATTAGGTAGGAGATAGATTAGACACGCGGGTAGATTTGATAGGCATTTAGATTAGATAGGTGGATAGATTAGATAGGCAGGTAGATTTGATAGGTGGGTACATTAGATAGGCTGGCAGTTGGCAGATACATAGGTAGATAGGCAGGTAGATGTATGGACAGTTTTCATAAATATACTAAATACATAGGTACATAGACAGATAGACAGGCAGAGACACAAAGAAAGATAGGGAGACAGATGGAGAGAGAGAGGATTATTTGAAGGAAACGGCTCATGCGATTGGCAGTACCTGGTAGGTTCAAAATGTGTAGGTCAGGTGATGGGATGATTATTACTGCAATCCTACGTCCCAAAATCTATAGCACAGACTACAGGAAAAAAACGTGTGGAGAGTGAGAGAGTTCTAGCAAAATGTCTATTTATAGTCTGGAGGCAGAGTACACCCTATGGAAAACTGTCTCTTTTCCTAGGGCCTCAACTGATTTGTTGTGGCTCATCTACATTATGGAAGAGAATCGGAGTGACTTAAAAGGAGCTGATTTAAACACATGCATGTAGACCAGTGTTTAACCAAACCACTGAACGCCATAGCCCAGCCATGTTCCTTTATTTGTTGATGAAGATTTAGTTAGTTTTCACCTTTGCTATTGTGAATAGCGCTGCTATGTACATTCACGTATAGGTGTTTGTTTGAACACCCTTTTTCAATTATTAGAGAAATACATAGGAGGGGTATTTCTGGGTCATATGGTAAGTCTATGGACAAATCTTTGAGGAGCTGCCAAACTAGTTTTCACAGTAGTGAACCATTCTGCATTCTCATGAGCAATGCATGTGGGTTGAAATGCACTTTCTGTTTTTTGAGTATTTTCTGCTTACATTATTATCCTAGGAGGTGTGAAGTGGTATCTCATTGGGATTTTGATCTATGTTCATCTAAAGCCTAATGATGTTCAGCATCATTTCATGTGTTTATTGGCCATTTGTATAAGTTATTTGAAGAAATGCCTATTCGAATCCATTGGCCATTTTATGATTTGTTCCTTTATTTTTGTTATTAACTTCCAAGACTTTGTTTTCTATTCCGAACAGCTGGCCCTTATCAGATATCTGATTTAAAAATATTTTCTCACACACATTCAATAGGTAGTCTTTATTCACTACCTTCATAGTTCCTTTTGATTCACAAAATATTTTATATCAAATCAAAAACCAGGAAAGGTCTGTTCTAAGAACTTTCTAGTTGTAGCTGTTGCATTTAGGACCCTGACCCATTCTGACTTTATCATTAGTTCCTGAGTATGGGTAGATTAGAAAGGGTAGGTAGATTAGACAGGCGGGTAGGTTAGACAGGCGGGTAGATTAGACAGGTGGGGAGATCAGATAGATGGGTAGATAAGATAGGTGGGTACATCAGATAGGCAAGTAGATTAGACAGGCGAGTAGATAGGTGGGTAGATTAGAGAAGTGGACAGGTTAGATAGGTGGGCGGAGAGGCAGTTACATAAGTAGATACATAAGCAGATAGATATATAGACAGATTGCATAAATACATTAGATACACATACACATAGAGAGATACATAGACAGACTGATAGGCAGATAGGCAGACAGGCAGAGGGACATAGAGACATATAAACAGATAGATGATAGGCAGGAAAAGAGAGCCAGAGAAAGATACTGAGACAGAGAGACAGAGAGAGAGACAGATAGAGAAGAGAGAGGATTATTTAAAGGAATTGGCTCATGCGATTGACGGGAGCTGGCAATTTCAAAATGTGTAGTTCCGGTGATGGGCTGATTATTACTGCAATCTTATGTCCCAAAATCTATAGGACAGACTACAGGACAAAAAAGCATGGAGAGGGAGAGAGTTGTAGCAAAATGTCTATTTATAGTCTGTAGACAGAATACACCCTATGTAAAACTCCGTTTATTCTCTAAGGGCCTTCAACTGATTTGCTGAGCCCCATCTACATCATGGAAGGTAATCTGATGGACTTAAGGGCAGCTGATTTAAAGTAGACTATTGTGTAACCAAGCCACTGAACATCATAGACTAGCCAAGTTCCTTTATTTGTTGATGAACATTTAGTTAGTTTTCACCTTTGGCTATTGTGAACAGAGCTGTTATGAACATTCGTGTACAGGTGTTTGAGTACGCATTTTCAATTATCAGGGACATATACATAGGAGGCGTATTTCTGGGTCATATGATAAGTCTATGGATAAATCACTGAGAAACTGCCAAACTGGTTTTCACAGTAGCGAACCATTTTGCGTTCCCATGAGCAATGCATGAGGGTTCAAATGCACTTTTTGTTTTCTGGGTTTTTCTTCTGCTTTCAGTATTATCCTAGTAGGTCTGAAGTAGTATCTCATTGCGATTTTGAGCTACATTCATCTAAAGCCTAATGATGTTCAGCATCATTTCACGTGTTTATTGGCCACTTGTATATCTTCTTTGAAGAAATGCGTACTCAAATCCTTTGCCCAATTTATAATTTGCTTGTTTATTTTTGTTCTTGACATCCAAGACTTTGTTTTCTATTGTGGACACAAGGCTTTTATCAGATCTATGATTCAAAAATATTTTCTTACATTCTATGGGTAGTCTTTCTTCACTACCTTGAGAGTGTCTTTTGATGCTGAAAATATTTTACAGAAATACAAAGCCATGAATGGTTTGTTCTATGAGTTTTCTAGTTCTACTTCTTGCGTTTAGGAACTTGATCCATTCTGAGGTTATGATTAGTTCATGAGCATGGGTAGATTCGACAGGTAGATAGATTAGATAGGAGGGTAGATTAGTTATGCAGGAAGATTAGACAGGCGGGTAGATTAGATAGGAGATAAATTAGATAGACGGGTAGATTAGATAGGAGATAGATCAGCTGGGTGGGTAGATTAGATAGGCAGGTAGATTACATAGGCAGGTAGATTACATAGGCGGGTAGATTAGACAGGCAGATAGATTAGATAGGAGATAGATTAGATAGGCAGGTATATTAGATAGGCGGGTAGATTAGACAGGCGGGTAGATTAGACAGGCGGGTCGATTAGATAGGCGGGTCGATTAGATATGTGGGTAGATTAGACAGGAGGGTAGATTGGATAGCAGATAGATTAGATAGGCGGGTAGATTAAATAGGAGATAGATTAGATAGGCGGGTAGATTAGATAGGCAGGTAGATTAGATAGGCGGATAGATTAGATAGGAGATAGGTTAGATAGGCGGGTAGATTAGATAGGCGGGTAGAGTAGACAGGCGGGTAGATTAGGTAGGAGATAGATTAGACACGCGGGTAGATTTGATAGGCATTTAGATTAGATAGGTGGATAGATTAGATAGGCAGGTAGATTAGATAGGTGGGTACATTAGATAGGCTGGCAGTTGGCAGATACATAGGTAGATAGGCAGGTAGATGTATGGACAGTTTTCATAAATATACTAAATACATAGGTACATAGACAGATAGACAGGCAGAGACACAAAGAAAGATAGGGAGACAGATGGAGAGAGAGAGGATTATTTGAAGGAAACGGCTCATGCGATTGGCAGTACCTGGTAGGTTCAAAATGTGTAGGTCAGGTGATGGGATGATTATTACTGCAATCCTACGTCCCAAAATCTATAGCACAGACTACAGGACAAAAACGTGTGGAGAGTGAGAGAGTTCTAGCAAAATGTCTATTTATAGTCTGGAGGCAGAGTACACCCTATGGAAAACTGTCTCTTTTCCTAGGGCCTCAACTGATTTGTTGTGGCTCATCTACATTATGGAAGAGAATCGGAGTGACTTAAAAGGAGCTGATTTAAACACATGCATGTAGACCAGTGTTTAACCAAACCACTGAACGCCATAGCCCAGCCATGTTCCTTTATTTGTTGATGAAGATTTAGTTAGTTTTCACCTTTGCTATTGTGAATAGCGCTGCTATGTACATTCACGTATAGGTGTTTGTTTGAACACCCTTTTTCAATTATTAGAGAAATACATAGGAGGGGTATTTCTGGGTCATATGGTAAGTCTATGGACAAATCTTTGAGGAGCTGCCAAACTAGTTTTCACAGTAGTGAACCATTCTGCATTCTCATGAGCAATGCATGTGGGTTGAAATGCACTTTCTGTTTTTTGAGTATTTTCTGCTTACATTATTATCCTAGGAGGTGTGAAGTGGTATCTCATTGGGATTTTGATCTATGTTCATCTAAAGCCTAATGATGTTCAGCATCATTTCATGTGTTTATTGGCCATTTGTATAAGTTATTTGAAGAAATGCCTATTCGAATCCATTGGCCATTTTATGATTTGTTCCTTTATTTTTGTTATTAACTTCCAAGACTTTGTTTTCTATTCCGAACAGCTGGCCCTTATCAGATATCTGATTTAAAAATATTTTCTCACACACATTCAATAGGTAGTCTTTATTCACTACCTTCATAGTTCCTTTTGATTCACAAAATATTTTATATCAAATCAAAAACCAGGAAAGGTCTGTTCTAAGAACTTTCTAGTTGTAGCTGTTGCATTTAGGACCCTGACCCATTCTGACTTTATCATTAGTTCCTGAGTATGGGTAGATTAGAAAGGGTAGGTAGATTAGACTGGCGGGTAGGTTAGACAGGCGGGTAGATTAGACAGGTGGGGAGATCAGATAGATGGGTAGATAAGATAGGTGGGTACATCAGATAGGCAAGTAGATTAGACAGGCGAGTAGATAGGTGGGTAGATTAGAGAAGTGGACAGGTTAGATAGGTGGGCGGAGAGGCAGTTACATAAGTAGATACATAAGCAGATAGATATATAGACAGATTGCATAAATACATTAGATACACATACACATAGAGAGATACATAGACAGACTGATAGGCAGATAGGCAGACAGGCAGAGGGACATAGAGACATATAAACAGATAGATGATAGGCAGGAAAAGAGAGCCAGAGAAAGATACTGAGACAGAGAGACAGAGAGAGAGACAGATAGAGAAGAGAGAGGATTATTTAAAGGAATTGGCTCATGCGATTGACGGGAGCTGGCAATTTCAAAATGTGTAGTTCCGGTGATGGGCTGATTATTACTGCAATCTTATGTCCCAAAATCTATAGGACAGACTACAGGACAAAAAAGCATGGAGAGGGAGAGAGTTGTAGCAAAATGTCTATTTATAGTCTGTAGACAGAATACACCCTATGTAAAACTCCGTTTATTCTCTAAGGGCCTTCAACTGATTTGCTGAGCCCCATCTACATCATGGAAGGTAATCTGATGGACTTAAGGGCAGCTGATTTAAAGTAGACTATTGTGTAACCAAGCCACTGAACATCATAGACTAGCCAAGTTCCTTTATTTGTTGATGAACATTTAGTTAGTTTTCACCTTTGGCTATTGTGAACAGAGCTGTTATGAACATTCGTGTACAGGTGTTTGAGTACGCATTTTCAATTATCAGGGACATATACATAGGAGGCGTATTTCTGGGTCATATGATAAGTCTATGGATAAATCACTGAGAAACTGCCAAACTGGTTTTCACAGTAGCGAACCATTTTGCGTTCCCATGAGCAATGCATGAGGGTTCAAATGCACTTTTTGTTTTCTGGGTTTTTCTTCTGCTTTCAGTATTATCCTAGTAGGTCTGAAGTAGTATCTCATTGCGATTTTGAGCTACATTCATCTAAAGCCTAATGATGTTCAGCATCATTTCACGTGTTTATTGGCCACTTGTATATCTTCTTTGAAGAAATGCGTACTCAAATCCTTTGCCCAATTTATAATTTGCTTGTTTATTTTTGTTCTTGACATCCAAGACTTTGTTTTCTATTGTGGACACAAGGCTTTTATCAGATCTATGATTCAAAAATATTTTCTTACATTCTATGGGTAGTCTTTCTTCACTACCTTGAGAGTGTCTTTTGATGCTGAAAATATTTTACAGAAATACAAAGCCATGAATGGTTTGTTCTATGAGTTTTCTAGTTCTACTTCTTGCGTTTAGGAACTTGATCCATTCTGAGGTTATGATTAGTTCATGAGCATGGGTAGATTCGACAGGTAGATAGATTAGATAGGAGGGTAGATTAGTTATGCAGGAAGATTAGACAGGCGGGTAGATTAGATAGGAGATAAATTAGATAGACGGGTAGATTAGATAGGAGATAGATCAGCTGGGTGGGTAGATTAGATAGGCAGGTAGATTACATAGGCAGGTAGATTACATAGGCGGGTAGATTAGACAGGCAGATAGATTAGATAGGAGATAGATTAGATAGGCAGGTATATTAGATAGGCGGGTAGATTAGACAGGCGGGTAGATTAGACAGGCGGGTCGATTAGATAGGCGGGTCGATTAGATATGTGGGTAGATTAGACAGGAGGGTAGATTGGATAGCAGATAGATTAGATAGGCGGGTAGATTAAATAGGAGATAGATTAGATAGGCGGGTAGATTAGATAGGCAGGTAGATTAGA
Organism: Elephas maximus indicus; assembly: GCF_024166365.1. Lineage (NCBI taxonomy): Eukaryota > Metazoa > Chordata > Mammalia > Proboscidea > Elephantidae > Elephas > Elephas maximus. The sequence continues at coordinate 137,183,826 of NC_064846.1, forward strand.
TAGGCGGATAGATTAGATAGGAGATAGGTTAGATAGGCGGGTAGATTAGATAGGCGGGTAGAGTAGACAGGCGGGTAGATTAGGTAGGAGATAGATTAGACACGCGGGTAGATTTGATAGGCATTTAGATTAGATAGGTGGATAGATTAGATAGGCAGGTAGATTAGATAGGTGGGTACATTAGATAGGCTGGCAGTTGGCAGATACATAGGTAGATAGGCAGGTAGATGTATGGACAGTTTTCATAAATATACTAAATACATAGGTACATAGACAGATAGACAGGCAGAGACACAAAGAAAGATAGGGAGACAGATGGAGAGAGAGAGGATTATTTGAAGGAAACGGCTCATGCGATTGGCAGTACCTGGTAGGTTCAAAATGTGTAGGTCAGGTGATGGGATGATTATTACTGCAATCCTACGTCCCAAAATCTATAGCACAGACTACAGGACAAAAACGTGTGGAGAGTGAGAGAGTTCTAGCAAAATGTCTATTTATAGTCTGGAGGCAGAGTACACCCTATGGAAAACTGTCTCTTTTCCTAGGGCCTCAACTGATTTGTTGTGGCTCATCTACATTATGGAAGAGAATCGGAGTGACTTAAAAGGAGCTGATTTAAACACATGCATGTAGACCAGTGTTTAACCAAACCACTGAACGCCATAGCCCAGCCATGTTCCTTTATTTGTTGATGAAGATTTAGTTAGTTTTCACCTTTGCTATTGTGAATAGCGCTGCTATGTACATTCACGTATAGGTGTTTGTTTGAACACCCTTTTTCAATTATTAGAGAAATACATAGGAGGGGTATTTCTGGGTCATATGGTAAGTCTATGGACAAATCTTTGAGGAGCTGCCAAACTAGTTTTCACAGTAGTGAACCATTCTGCATTCTCATGAGCAATGCATGTGGGTTGAAATGCACTTTCTGTTTTTTGAGTATTTTCTGCTTACATTATTATCCTAGGAGGTGTGAAGTGGTATCTCATTGGGATTTTGATCTATGTTCATCTAAAGCCTAATGATGTTCAGCATCATTTCATGTGTTTATTGGCCATTTGTATAAGTTATTTGAAGAAATGCCTATTCGAATCCATTGGCCATTTTATGATTTGTTCCTTTATTTTTGTTATTAACTTCCAAGACTTTGTTTTCTATTCCGAACAGCTGGCCCTTATCAGATATCTGATTTAAAAATATTTTCTCACACACATTCAATAGGTAGTCTTTATTCACTACCTTCATAGTTCCTTTTGATTCACAAAATATTTTATATCAAATCAAAAACCAGGAAAGGTCTGTTCTAAGAACTTTCTAGTTGTAGCTGTTGCATTTAGGACCCTGACCCATTCTGACTTTATCATTAGTTCCTGAGTATGGGTAGATTAGAAAGGGTAGGTAGATTAGACAGGCGGGTAGGTTAGACAGGCGGGTAGATTAGACAGGTGGGGAGATCAGATAGATGGGTAGATAAGATAGGTGGGTACATCAGATAGGCAAGTAGATTAGACAGGCGAGTAGATAGGTGGGTAGATTAGAGAAGTGGACAGGTTAGATAGGTGGGCGGAGAGGCAGTTACATAAGTAGATACATAAGCAGATAGATATATAGACAGATTGCATAAATACATTAGATACACATACACATAGAGAGATACATAGACAGACTGATAGGCAGATAGGCAGACAGGCAGAGGGACATAGAGACATATAAACAGATAGATGATAGGCAGGAAAAGAGAGCCAGAGAAAGATACTGAGACAGAGAGACAGAGAGAGAGACAGATAGAGAAGAGAGAGGATTATTTAAAGGAATTGGCTCATGCGATTGACGGGAGCTGGCAATTTCAAAATGTGTAGTTCCGGTGATGGGCTGATTATTACTGCAATCTTATGTCCCAAAATCTATAGGACAGACTACAGGACAAAAAAGCATGGAGAGGGAGAGAGTTGTAGCAAAATGTCTATTTATAGTCTGTAGACAGAATACACCCTATGTAAAACTCCGTTTATTCTCTAAGGGCCTTCAACTGATTTGCTGAGCCCCATCTACATCATGGAAGGTAATCTGATGGACTTAAGGGCAGCTGATTTAAAGTAGACTATTGTGTAACCAAGCCACTGAACATCATAGACTAGCCAAGTTCCTTTATTTGTTGATGAACATTTAGTTAGTTTTCACCTTTGGCTATTGTGAACAGAGCTGTTATGAACATTCGTGTACAGGTGTTTGAGTACGCATTTTCAATTATCAGGGACATATACATAGGAGGCGTATTTCTGGGTCATATGATAAGTCTATGGATAAATCACTGAGAAACTGCCAAACTGGTTTTCACAGTAGCGAACCATTTTGCGTTCCCATGAGCAATGCATGAGGGTTCAAATGCACTTTTTGTTTTCTGGGTTTTTCTTCTGCTTTCAGTATTATCCTAGTAGGTCTGAAGTAGTATCTCATTGCGATTTTGAGCTACATTCATCTAAAGCCTAATGATGTTCAGCATCATTTCACGTGTTTATTGGCCACTTGTATATCTTCTTTGAAGAAATGCGTACTCAAATCCTTTGCCCAATTTATAATTTGCTTGTTTATTTTTGTTCTTGACATCCAAGACTTTGTTTTCTATTGTGGACACAAGGCTTTTATCAGATCTATGATTCAAAAATATTTTCTTACATTCTATGGGTAGTCTTTCTTCACTACCTTGAGAGTGTCTTTTGATGCTGAAAATATTTTACAGAAATACAAAGCCATGAATGGTTTGTTCTATGAGTTTTCTAGTTCTACTTCTTGCGTTTAGGAACTTGATCCATTCTGAGGTTATGATTAGTTCATGAGCATGGGTAGATTCGACAGGTAGATAGATTAGATAGGAGGGTAGATTAGTTATGCAGGAAGATTAGACAGGCGGGTAGATTAGATAGGAGATAAATTAGATAGACGGGTAGATTAGATAGGAGATAGATCAGCTGGGTGGGTAGATTAGATAGGCAGGTAGATTACATAGGCAGGTAGATTACATAGGCGGGTAGATTAGACAGGCAGATAGATTAGATAGGAGATAGATTAGATAGGCAGGTATATTAGATAGGCGGGTAGATTAGACAGGCGGGTAGATTAGACAGGCGGGTCGATTAGATAGGCGGGTCGATTAGATATGTGGGTAGATTAGACAGGAGGGTAGATTGGATAGCAGATAGATTAGATAGGCGGGTAGATTAAATAGGAGATAGATTAGATAGGCGGGTAGATTAGATAGGCAGGTAGATTAGATAGGCGGATAGATTAGATAGGAGATAGGTTAGATAGGCGGGTAGATTAGATAGGCGGGTAGAGTAGACAGGCGGGTAGATTAGGTAGGAGATAGATTAGACACGCGGGTAGATTTGATAGGCATTTAGATTAGATAGGTGGATAGATTAGATAGGCAGGTAGATTAGATAGGTGGGTACATTAGATAGGCTGGCAGTTGGCAGATACATAGGTAGATAGGCAGGTAGATGTATGGACAGTTTTCATAAATATACTAAATACATAGGTACATAGACAGATAGACAGGCAGAGACACAAAGAAAGATAGGGAGACAGATGGAGAGAGAGAGGATTATTTGAAGGAAACGGCTCATGCGATTGGCAGTACCTGGTAGGTTCAAAATGTGTAGGTCAGGTGATGGGATGATTATTACTGCAATCCTACGTCCCAAAATCTATAGCACAGACTACAGGACAAAAACGTGTGGAGAGTGAGAGAGTTCTAGCAAAATGTCTATTTATAGTCTGGAGGCAGAGTACACCCTATGGAAAACTGTCTCTTTTCCTAGGGCCTCAACTGATTTGTTGTGGCTCATCTACATTATGGAAGAGAATCGGAGTGACTTAAAAGGAGCTGATTTAAACACATGCATGTAGACCAGTGTTTAACCAAACCACTGAACGCCATAGCCCAGCCATGTTCCTTTATTTGTTGATGAAGATTTAGTTAGTTTTCACCTTTGCTATTGTGAATAGCGCTGCTATGTACATTCACGTATAGGTGTTTGTTTGAACACCCTTTTTCAATTATTAGAGAAATACATAGGAGGGGTATTTCTGGGTCATATGGTAAGTCTATGGACAAATCTTTGAGGAGCTGCCAAACTAGTTTTCACAGTAGTGAACCATTCTGCATTCTCATGAGCAATGCATGTGGGTTGAAATGCACTTTCTGTTTTTTGAGTATTTTCTGCTTACATTATTATCCTAGGAGGTGTGAAGTGGTATCTCATTGGGATTTTGATCTATGTTCATCTAAAGCCTAATGATGTTCAGCATCATTTCATGTGTTTATTGGCCATTTGTATAAGTTATTTGAAGAAATGCCTATTCGAATCCATTGGCCATTTTATGATTTGTTCCTTTATTTTTGTTATTAACTTCCAAGACTTTGTTTTCTATTCCGAACAGCTGGCCCTTATCAGATATCTGATTTAAAAATATTTTCTCACACACATTCAATAGGTAGTCTTTATTCACTACCTTCATAGTTCCTTTTGATTCACAAAATATTTTATATCAAATCAAAAACCAGGAAAGGTCTGTTCTAAGAACTTTCTAGTTGTAGCTGTTGCATTTAGGACCCTGACCCATTCTGACTTTATCATTAGTTCCTGAGTATGGGTAGATTAGAAAGGGTAGGTAGATTAGACAGGCGGGTAGGTTAGACAGGCGGGTAGATTAGACAGGTGGGGAGATCAGATAGATGGGTAGATAAGATAGGTGGGTACATCAGATAGGCAAGTAGATTAGACAGGCGAGTAGATAGGTGGGTAGATTAGAGAAGTGGACAGGTTAGATAGGTGGGCGGAGAGGCAGTTACATAAGTAGATACATAAGCAGATAGATATATAGACAGATTGCATAAATACATTAGATACACATACACATAGAGAGATACATAGACAGACTGATAGGCAGATAGGCAGACAGGCAGAGGGACATAGAGACATATAAACAGATAGATGATAGGCAGGAAAAGAGAGCCAGAGAAAGATACTGAGACAGAGAGACAGAGAGAGAGACAGATAGAGAAGAGAGAGGATTATTTAAAGGAATTGGCTCATGCGATTGACGGGAGCTGGCAATTTCAAAATGTGTAGTTCCGGTGATGGGCTGATTATTACTGCAATCTTATGTCCCAAAATCTATAGGACAGACTACAGGACAAAAAAGCATGGAGAGGGAGAGAGTTGTAGCAAAATGTCTATTTATAGTCTGTAGACAGAATACACCCTATGTAAAACTCCGTTTATTCTCTAAGGGCCTTCAACTGATTTGCTGAGCCCCATCTACATCATGGAAGGTAATCTGATGGACTTAAGGGCAGCTGATTTAAAGTAGACTATTGTGTAACCAAGCCACTGAACATCATAGACTAGCCAAGTTCCTTTATTTGTTGATGAACATTTAGTTAGTTTTCACCTTTGGCTATTGTGAACAGAGCTGTTATGAACATTCGTGTACAGGTGTTTGAGTACGCATTTTCAATTATCAGGGACATATACATAGGAGGCGTATTTCTGGGTCATATGATAAGTCTATGGATAAATCACTGAGAAACTGCCAAACTGGTTTTCACAGTAGCGAACCATTTTGCGTTCCCATGAGCAATGCATGAGGGTTCAAATGCACTTTTTGTTTTCTGGGTTTTTCTTCTGCTTTCAGTATTATCCTAGTAGGTCTGAAGTAGTATCTCATTGCGATTTTGAGCTACATTCATCTAAAGCCTAATGATGTTCAGCATCATTTCACGTGTTTATTGGCCACTTGTATATCTTCTTTGAAGAAATGCGTACTCAAATCCTTTGCCCAATTTATAATTTGCTTGTTTATTTTTGTTCTTGACATCCAAGACTTTGTTTTCTATTGTGGACACAAGGCTTTTATCAGATCTATGATTCAAAAATATTTTCTTACATTCTATGGGTAGTCTTTCTTCACTACCTTGAGAGTGTCTTTTGATGCTGAAAATATTTTACAGAAATACAAAGCCATGAATGGTTTGTTCTATGAGTTTTCTAGTTCTACTTCTTGCGTTTAGGAACTTGATCCATTCTGAGGTTATGATTAGTTCATGAGCATGGGTAGATTCGACAGGTAGATAGATTAGATAGGAGGGTAGATTAGTTATGCAGGAAGATTAGACAGGCGGGTAGATTAGATAGGAGATAAATTAGATAGACGGGTAGATTAGATAGGAGATAGATCAGCTGGGTGGGTAGATTAGATAGGCAGGTAGATTACATAGGCAGGTAGATTACATAGGCGGGTAGATTAGACAGGCAGATAGATTAGATAGGAGATAGATTAGATAGGCAGGTATATTAGATAGGCGGGTAGATTAGACAGGCGGGTAGATTAGACAGGCGGGTCGATTAGATAGGTGGGTCGATTAGATAGGCGGGTCGATTAGATATGTGGGTAGATTAGACAGGAGGGTAGATTGGATAGCAGATAGATTAGATAGGCGGGTAGATTAAATAGGAGATAGATTAGATAGGCGGGTAGATTAGATAGGCAGGTAGATTAGATAGGCGGATAGATTAGATAGGAGATAGGTTAGATAGGCGGGTAGATTAGATAGGCGGGTAGAGTAGACAGGCGGGTAGATTAGGTAGGAGATAGATTAGACACGCGGGTAGATTTGATAGGCATTTAGATTAGATAGGTGGATAGATTAGATAGGCAGGTAGATTAGATAGGTGGGTACATTAGATAGGCTGGCAGTTGGCAGATACATAGGTAGATAGGCAGGTAGATGTATGGACAGTTTTCATAAATATACTAAATACATAGGTACATAGACAGATAGACAGGCAGAGACACAAAGAAAGATAGGGAGACAGATGGAGAGAGAGAGGATTATTTGAAGGAAACGGCTCATGCGATTGGCAGTACCTGGTAGGTTCAAAATGTGTAGGTCAGGTGATGGGATGATTATTACTGCAATCCTACGTCCCAAAATCTATAGCACAGACTACAGGAAAAAAACGTGTGGAGAGTGAGAGAGTTCTAGCAAAATGTCTATTTATAGTCTGGAGGCAGAGTACACCCTATGGAAAACTGTCTCTTTTCCTAGGGCCTCAACTGATTTGTTGTGGCTCATCTACATTATGGAAGAGAATCGGAGTGACTTAAAAGGAGCTGATTTAAACACATGCATGTAGACCAGTGTTTAACCAAACCACTGAACGCCATAGCCCAGCCATGTTCCTTTATTTGTTGATGAAGATTTAGTTAGTTTTCACCTTTGCTATTGTGAATAGCGCTGCTATGTACATTCACGTATAGGTGTTTGTTTGAACACCCTTTTTCAATTATTAGAGAAATACATAGGAGGGGTATTTCTGGGTCATATGGTAAGTCTATGGACAAATCTTTGAGGAGCTGCCAAACTAGTTTTCACAGTAGTGAACCATTCTGCATTCTCATGAGCAATGCATGTGGGTTGAAATGCACTTTCTGTTTTTTGAGTATTTTCTGCTTACATTATTATCCTAGGAGGTGTGAAGTGGTATCTCATTGGGATTTTGATCTATGTTCATCTAAAGCCTAATGATGTTCAGCATCATTTCATGTGTTTATTGGCCATTTGTATAAGTTATTTGAAGAAATGCCTATTCGAATCCATTGGCCATTTTATGATTTGTTCCTTTATTTTTGTTATTAACTTCCAAGACTTTGTTTTCTATTCCGAACAGCTGGCCCTTATCAGATATCTGATTTAAAAATATTTTCTCACACACATTCAATAGGTAGTCTTTATTCACTACCTTCATAGTTCCTTTTGATTCACAAAATATTTTATATCAAATCAAAAACCAGGAAAGGTCTGTTCTAAGAACTTTCTAGTTGTAGCTGTTGCATTTAGGACCCTGACCCATTCTGACTTTATCATTAGTTCCTGAGTATGGGTAGATTAGAAAGGGTAGGTAGATTAGACAGGCGGGTAGGTTAGACAGGCGGGTAGATTAGACAGGTGGGGAGATCAGATAGATGGGTAGATAAGATAGGTGGGTACATCAGATAGGCAAGTAGATTAGACAGGCGAGTAGATAGGTGGGTAGATTAGAGAAGTGGACAGGTTAGATAGGTGGGCGGAGAGGCAGTTACATAAGTAGATACATAAGCAGATAGATATATAGACAGATTGCATAAATACATTAGATACACATACACATAGAGAGATACATAGACAGACTGATAGGCAGATAGGCAGACAGGCAGAGGGACATAGAGACATATAAACAGATAGATGATAGGCAGGAAAAGAGAGCCAGAGAAAGATACTGAGACAGAGAGACAGAGAGAGAGACAGATAGAGAAGAGAGAGGATTATTTAAAGGAATTGGCTCATGCGATTGACGGGAGCTGGCAATTTCAAAATGTGTAGTTCCGGTGATGGGCTGATTATTACTGCAATCTTATGTCCCAAAATCTATAGGACAGACTACAGGACAAAAAAGCATGGAGAGGGAGAGAGTTGTAGCAAAATGTCTATTTATAGTCTGTAGACAGAATACACCCTATGTAAAACTCCGTTTATTCTCTAAGGGCCTTCAACTGATTTGCTGAGCCCCATCTACATCATGGAAGGTAATCTGATGGACTTAAGGGCAGCTGATTTAAAGTAGACTATTGTGTAACCAAGCCACTGAACATCATAGACTAGCCAAGTTCCTTTATTTGTTGATGAACATTTAGTTAGTTTTCACCTTTGGCTATTGTGAACAGAGCTGTTATGAACATTCGTGTACAGGTGTTTGAGTACGCATTTTCAATTATCAGGGACATATACATAGGAGGCGTATTTCTGGGTCATATGATAAGTCTATGGATAAATCACTGAGAAACTGCCAAACTGGTTTTCACAGTAGCGAACCATTTTGCGTTCCCATGAGCAATGCATGAGGGTTCAAATGCACTTTTTGTTTTCTGGGTTTTTCTTCTGCTTTCAGTATTATCCTAGTAGGTCTGAAGTAGTATCTCATTGCGATTTTGAGCTACATTCATCTAAAGCCTAATGATGTTCAGCATCATTTCACGTGTTTATTGGCCACTTGTATATCTTCTTTGAAGAAATGCGTACTCAAATCCTTTGCCCAATTTATAATTTGCTTGTTTATTTTTGTTCTTGACATCCAAGACTTTGTTTTCTATTGTGGACACAAGGCTTTTATCAGATCTATGATTCAAAAATATTTTCTTACATTCTATGGGTAGTCTTTCTTCACTACCTTGAGAGTGTCTTTTGATGCTGAAAATATTTTACAGAAATACAAAGCCATGAATGGTTTGTTCTATGAGTTTTCTAGTTCTACTTCTTGCGTTTAGGAACTTGATCCATTCTGAGGTTATGATTAGTTCATGAGCATGGGTAGATTCGACAGGTAGATAGATTAGATAGGAGGGTAGATTAGTTATGCAGGAAGATTAGACAGGCGGGTAGATTAGATAGGAGATAAATTAGATAGACGGGTAGATTAGATAGGAGATAGATCAGCTGGGTGGGTAGATTAGATAGGCAGGTAGATTACATAGGCAGGTAGATTACATAGGCGGGTAGAATAGACAGGCAGATAGATTAGATAGGAGATAGATTAGATAGGCAGGTATATTAGATAGGCGGGTAGATTAGACAGGCGGGTAGATTAGATAGGCGGGTCGATTAGATAGGCGGGTCGATTAGATAGGTGGGTAGATTAGACAGGAGGGTAGATTGGATAGGAGATAGATTAGATAGGCGGGTAGATTAAATAGGAGATAGATAGGCGGGTAGATTAGATAGGCAGGTAGATTAGATAGGCGGGTAGATTAGACAGGCGGATAGATTAGATAGGAGATAGATTAGATAGGCGGGTAGATTAGATAGGCGGGTAGAGTAGACAGGCGGGTAGATTTGGTAGGAGATAGATTAGTACGCGGGTAGATTAGATAGGCGTTTAGATTAGATAGGTGGATAGATTAGATAGGCGGGTAGATTAGATAGGTGGGTAGATTAGATAGGTGGGTACATTAGATAGGCTGGCAGTTGGCAGACACGTAGGTAGATAGGCAGGTAGATGTACGGACAGATTTCATAAATATATTAAATACATAGGTACATAGACAGATAGAGAGGCAGAGACATAAAGAGAGATAGGCAGACAGATGGAGAGAGAGAGGATTATTTGAAGGAATCGGCTCATGCGATTGCCAGTAGCTGGTAGGTTCAAAATGTGTAGGTCAGGTGATGGGATGATTATTACTGCAATCCTACGTCCCAAAATCTATAGCACAGACTACAGGACAAAAACGTGTGGAGAGTGAGAGAGCTCTAGCAAAATGTCTATTTATAGTCTGGAGGCAGAGTACACCCTATGGAAAACTGTCTTTTTTTCCTAGGGCCTCAACTGATTTGCTGTGGCTCATCTACATTATGGAAGAGAATCGGAGTGACTTAAAAGCAGCTGATTTAAACACATGCATGTAGACCAGCGTTTAACCAAACCACTGAACGCCATAGCCCAGCCATGTTCCTTTATTTGTTGATGAAGATTTAGTTAGTTTTCACCTTTGCTATTGTGAAGAGCGCTGCTAGGAACATTCACGTATAGGTGTTTGTTTGAACACCCTTTTTCAATTATTAGAGACAAATACATAGGAGGGGTATTTCTGGGTCATATGGTAAGTCTATGGACAAATCTTTGAGGAGCTGCCAAACTAGTTTTTACAGTAGTGAACCATTCTGCATTCTCATGAGCAATGCATGTGGGTTCAAATGCACTTTTTGTTTTTTGAGTATCTTCTGCTTACATTATTATCCTAGGAGGTGTGAAGTGGTATCTCATTGGGATTTTGATCTATGTTCATCTAAAGCCTAATGATGTTCAGCATCATTTCATGTGTTTATTGGCCATTTGTATAAGTTATTTGAAGAAATGCCTATTCGAATCCATTGCCCATTTTATGATTTGTTCCTTTATTTTTGTTATTAACTTCCAAGACTTTGTTTTCTATTCTCAACAGCTGGCCCTTATCAGATATCTGATTAAAAAATATTTTCTCACACACACACATTCAATAGGTAGTCTTTATTCACTACCTTCATAGTTCCTTTTGATTCACAAAATATTTTATATCAAATCAAAAACCAGGAAAGGTCTGTTCTAAGAACTTTCTAGTTGTAGCTGTTGCATTTAGGACCCTGACCCATTCTGACTTTATCATTAGTTCCTGAGTATGGGTAGATTAGAAAGGTAGGTAGATTAGACAGGCGGGTAGATTAGACAGGCGGGTAGATTAGACAGGTGGGTAGATTAAACAGGTGGGTAGATCAGATAGATGGGTAGATAAGATAGGTGGGTACATCAGATAGGCAAGTAGATTAGACAGGCGAGTAGATAGGCGGGTAGATTAGAGAAGTGGACAGATTAGATAGGTGGGCGGAGAGGCAGTTACATAAGTAGATAGATAGGCAGATAGATATATAGACAGATTGCATAAATAGATTAAATACACATATACACAGAGAGATACATAGACAGACCGATAGGCAGATAGGCAGACAGGCAGAGGGACATAGAGACATATAAACAGATAGATGATAGGCAGGAAAAGAGAGCCAGAGACAGATACTGAGACAGACAGACAGAGAGACAGACAGATAGAGGAGAGAGAGGATTATTTAAAGGAATTGGCTCATGCGATTGACGGGAGCTGGCAATTTCAAAATGTGTAGTTCTGGTGATGGGCTGATTATCACTGCAATCTTATGTCCCCAAATCTATAGGACAGACTACAGGACAAAAAAGCATGGAGAGGGAGAGAGTTGTAGCAAAATGTCTATTTATAGTCTGTAGACAGAATACACCCTATGTAAAACTCCGTTTATTCTCTAAGGGCCTTCAACTGATTTGCTGAGCCCCATCTACATCATGGATGGTAATCTGATGGACTTAAGGGCAGCTGATTTAAAGTAGACTATTGTTTAACCAAGCCACTGAACACCATAGACTAGCCAAGTTCCTTTATTTGTTGATGAACATTTAGTTAGTTTTCACCTTTGGCTATTGTGAACAGAGCTGTTATGAAGATTCGTGTACAGGTGTTTGTTTGAGTACGCATTTTCAATTATCAGGGACCTATACATAGGAGGCATATTTCTGGGTCACATGATAAGTCTATGGATAAATCATTGAGAAACTGCCAAACTGGTTTTCACAGTAGCGAACCATTTTGCATTCCCATGAGCAATGCATGAGGGTTCAAATGCACTTTTTGTTTTCTGGGTTTTTCTTCTGCTTTCAGTATTATCCTAGTAGGTCTGAAGTAGTATCTCATTGCGATTTTGAGCTACATTCATCTAAAGCCTAATGATGTTCAGCATCATTTCACCTGTTTATTGGCCACTTCTATATCTTCTTTGAAGAAATGCCTACTCAAATCCTTTGCCCAATTTATAATTTGCTTGTTTATTTTTGTTCTTGACATCCAAGACTTTGTTTTCTATTGTGGACACAAGGCTTTTATCAGATCTATGATTCAAAAATATTTTCTTACATTCTATGGGTAGTCTTTCTTCACTACCTTGAGAGTGTCTTTTGATGCTGAAAATATTTTACAGAAATACAAAGCCATGAATGGTTTGTTCTATGAGTTTTCTAGTTCTACTTCTTGCGTTTAGGAACTTGATCCATTCTGAGGTTACGATTAGTTCATGAGTATGGGTAGATTCGACAGGTAGATAGATTAGATAGGAGGGTAGATTAGTTATGCAGGTAGATTAGACAGGCGGGAAGATTAGATAGGAGATAGATTAGATAGACGGGTAGATTAGATAGGAGATAGATCAGCTGGGTGGATAGATTAGATAGGCAGGTAGATTACATAGGCGGGTAGATTACATAGGCGGGTAGATTAGACAGGCGGGTAGATTAGATAGGTGGGTAGATTAGACAGGCGGATAGATTAGATAGGTGGGTAGATTAGACAGGCGGATAGATTAGATAGGCGGGTAGATTAGACAGGCGGGTAGATTAGACAGGCGGGTAGATTAGATAGGCGGGTCGATTAGATAGGCGGGTCGATTAGATAGGTGGGTAGATTAGACAGGAGGGTAGATTGGATAGGAGATAGATTAGATAGGCGGGTAGATTAAATAGGAGATAGATTAGATAGGCGGGTAGATTAGATAGGCAGGTAGATTAGATAGGCGGGTAGATTAGACAGGCGGATAGATTAGATAGGAGATAGATTAGATAGGCGGGTAGATTAGATAGGCGGGTAGAGTAGACAGGCGGGTAGATTTGGTAGGAGATAGATTAGACACGCGGGTAGATTAGATAGGCGTTTAGATTAGATAGGTGGATAGATTAGATAGGCGGGTAGATTAGATAGGCGGGTAGATTAGATAGGCGTTTAGATTAGATAGGTGGATAGATTAGATAGGCGGGTAGATTAGATAGGTGGGTACATTAGATAGGTGGGTACATTAGATAGGCTGGCAGTTGGCAGACACATAGGTAGATAGGCAGGTAGATGTATGGACAGATTTCATAAATATATTAAATACATAGGTACATAGACAGATAGAGAGGCAGAGACATAAAGAGAGATAGGCAGACAGATGGAGAGAGAGAGGATTATTTGAAGGAATCGGCTCATGCGATTGCCAGTAGCTGGTAGGTTCAAAATGTGTAGGTCAGGTGATGGGATGATTATTACTGCAATCCTACGTCCCAAAATCTATAGCACAGACTACAGGACAAAAACGTGTGGAGAGTGAGAGAGTTCTAGCAAAATGTCTATTTATAGTCTGGAGGCAGAGTACACCCTATGGAAAACTGTCTTTTTTTCCTAGGGCCTCAACTGATTTGCTGTGGCTCATCTACATTATGGAAGAGAATCGGAGTGACTTAAAAGCAGCTGATTTAAACACATGCATGTAGACCAGCGTTTAACCAAACCACTGAACGCCATAGCCCAGCCATGTTCCTTTATTTGTTGATGAAGATTTAGTTAGTTTTCACCTTTGCTATTGTGAAGAGCGCTGCTAGGAACATTCACGTATAGGTGTTTGTTTGAACACCCTTTTTCAATTATTAGAGACAAATACATAGGAGGGGTATTTCTGGGTCATATGGTAAGTCTATGGACAAATCTTTGAGGAGCTGCCAAACTAGTTTTTACAGTAGTGAACCATTCTGCATTCTCATGAGCAATGCATGTGGGTTCAAATGCACTTTTTGTTTTTTGAGCATCTTCTGCTTACATTATTATCCTAGGAGGTGTGAAGTGGTATCTCATTGGGATTTTGATCTATGTTCATCTAAAGCCTAATGATGTTCAGCATCATTTCATGTGTTTATTGGCCATTTGTATAAGTTATTTGAAGAAATGCCTATTCGAATCCATTGCCCATTTTATGATTTGTTCCTTTATTTTTGTTATTAACTTCCAAGACTTTGTTTTCTATTCTCAACAGCTGGCCCTTATCAGATATCTGATTAAAAAATATTTTCTCACACACACACATTCAATAGGTAGTCTTTATTCACTACCTTCATAGTTCCTTTTGATTCACAAAATATTTTATATCAAATCAAAAACCAGGAAAGGTCTGTTCTAAGAACTTTCTAGTTGTAGCTGTTGCATTTAGGACCCTGACCCATTCTGACTTTATCATTAGTTCCTGAGTATGGGTAGATTAGAAAGGTAGGTAGATTAGACAGGCGGGTAGATTAGACAGGCGGGTAGATTAGACAGGTGGGTAGATTAAACAGGTGGGTAGATCAGATAGATGGGTAGATAAGATAGGTGGGTACATCAGATAGGCAAGTAGATTAGACAGGCGAGTAGATAGGCGGGTAGATTAGAGAAGTGGACAGATTAGATAGGTGGGCGGAGAGGCAGTTACATAAGTAGATAGATAGGCAGATAGATATATAGACAGATTGCATAAATAGATTAAATACACATATACACAGAGAGATACATAGACAGACCGATAGGCAGATAGGCAGACAGGCAGAGGGACATAGAGACATATAAACAGATAGATGATAGGCAGGAAAAGAGAGCCAGAGACAGATACTGAGACAGACAGACAGAGAGACAGACAGATAGAGGAGAGAGAGGATTATTTAAAGGAATTGGCTCATGCGATTGACGGGAGCTGGCAATTTCAAAATGTGTAGTTCTGGTGATGGGCTGATTATCACTGCAATCTTATGTCCCCAAATCTATAGGACAGACTACAGGACAAAAAAGCATGGAGAGGGAGAGAGTTGTAGCAAAATGTCTATTTATAGTCTGTAGACAGAATACACCCTATGTAAAACTCCGTTTATTCTCTAAGGGCCTTCAACTGATTTGCTGAGCCCCATCTACATCATGGATGGTAATCTGATGGACTTAAGGGCAGCTGATTTAAAGTAGACTATTGTTTAACCAAGCCACTGAACACCATAGACTAGCCAAGTTCCTTTATTTGTTGATGAACATTTAGTTAGTTTTCACCTTTGGCTATTGTGAACAGAGCTGTTATGAAGATTCGTGTACAGGTGTTTGTTTGAGTACGCATTTTCAATTATCAGGGACCTATACATAGGAGGCATATTTCTGGGTCACATGATAAGTCTATGGATAAATCATTGAGAAACTGCCAAACTGGTTTTCACAGTAGCGAACCATTTTGCATTCCCATGAGCAATGCATGAGGGTTCAAATGCACTTTTTGTTTTCTGGGTTTTTCTTCTGCTTTCAGTATTATCCTAGTAGGTCTGAAGTAGTATCTCATTGCGATTTTGAGCTACATTCATCTAAAGCCTAATGATGTTCAGCATCATTTCACCTGTTTATTGGCCACTTCTATATCTTCTTTGAAGAAATGCCTACTCAAATCCTTTGCCCAATTTATAATTTGCTTGTTTATTTTTGTTCTTGACATCCAAGACTTTGTTTTCTATTGTGGACACAAGGCTTTTATCAGATCTATGATTCAAAAATATTTTCTTACATTCTATGGGTAGTCTTTCTTCACTACCTTGAGAGTGTCTTTTGATGCTGAAAATATTTTACAGAAATACAAAGCCATGAATGGTTTGTTCTATGAGTTTTCTAGTTCTACTTCTTGCGTTTAGGAACTTGATCCATTCTGAGGTTACGATTAGTTCATGAGTATGGGTAGATTCGACAGGTAGATAGATTAGATAGGAGGGTAGATTAGTTATGCAGGTAGATTAGACAGGCGGGAAGATTAGATAGGAGATAGATTAGATAGACGGGTAGATTAGATAGGAGATAGATCAGCTGGGTGGATAGATTAGATAGGCAGGTAGATTACATAGGCGGGTAGATTACATAGGCGGGTAGATTAGACAGGCGGGTAGATTAGATAGGTGGGTAGATTAGACAGGCGGATAGATTAGATAGGAGATAGATGAGATAGGCAGGTATATTAGATAGGCGGGTAGATTAGACAGGCGGGTAGATTAGACAGGCGGGTAGATTAGATAGGCGGGTCGATTAGATAGGCGGGTCGATTAGATAGGTGGGTAGATTAGACAGGAGGGTAGATTGGATAGGAGATAGATTAGATAGGCGGGTAGATTAAATAGGAGATAGATTAGATAGGCGGGTAGATTAGATAGGCAGGTAGATTAGATAGGCGGGTAGATTAGACAGGCGGATAGATTAGATAGGAGATAGATTAGATAGGCGGGTAGATTAGATAGGCGGGTAGAGTAGACAGGCGGGTAGATTTGGTAGGAGATAGATTAGACACGCGGGTAGATTAGATAGGCGTTTAGATTAGATAGGTGGATAGATTAGATAGGCGGGTAGATTAGATAGGTGGGTAGATTAGATAGGTGGGTACATTAGATAGGCTGGCAGTTGGCAGACACATAGGTAGATAGGCAGGTAGATGTATGGACAGATTTCATAAATATATTAAATACATAGGTACATAGACAGATAGAGAGGCAGAGACATAAAGAGAGATAGGCAGACAGATGGAGAGAGAGAGGATTATTTGAAGGAATCGGCTCATGCGATTGCCAGTAGCTGGTAGGTTCAAAATGTGTAGGTCAGGTGATGGGATGATTATTACTGCAATCCTACGTCCCAAAATCTATAGCACAGACTACAGGACAAAAACGTGTGGAGAGTGAGAGAGTTCTAGCAAAATGTCTATTTATAGTCTGGAGGCAGAGTACACCCTATGGAAAACTGTCTTTTTTTCCTAGGGCCTCAACTGATTTGCTGTGGCTCATCTACATTATGGAAGAGAATCGGAGTGACTTAAAAGCAGCTGATTTAAACACATGCATGTAGACCAGCGTTTAACCAAACCACTGAACGCCATAGCCCAGCCATGTTCCTTTATTTGTTGATGAAGATTTAGTTAGTTTTCACCTTTGCTATTGTGAAGAGCGCTGCTAGGAACATTCACGTATAGGTGTTTGTTTGAACACCCTTTTTCAATTATTAGAGACAAATACATAGGAGGGGTATTTCTGGGTCATATGGTAAGTCTATGGACAAATCTTTGAGGAGCTGCCAAACTAGTTTTTACAGTAGTGAACCATTCTGCATTCTCATGAGCAATGCATGTGGGTTCAAATGCACTTTTTGTTTTTTGAGTATCTTCTGCTTACATTATTATCCTAGGAGGTGTGAAGTGGTATCTCATTGGGATTTTGATCTATGTTCATCTAAAGCCTAATGATGTTCAGCATCATTTCATGTGTTTATTGGCCATTTGTATAAGTTATTTGAAGAAATGCCTATTCGAATCCATTGCCCATTTTATGATTTGTTCCTTTATTTTTGTTATTAACTTCCAAGACTTTGTTTTCTATTCTCAACAGCTGGCCCTTATCAGATATCTGATTAAAAAATATTTTCTCACACACACACATTCAATAGGTAGTCTTTATTCACTACCTTCATAGTTCCTTTTGATTCACAAAATATTTTATATCAAATCAAAAACCAGGAAAGGTGTGTTCTAAGAACTTTCTAGTTGTAGCTGTTGCATTTAGGACCCTGACCCATTCTGACTTTATCATTAGTTCCTGAGTATGGGTAGATTAGAAAGGTAGGTAGATTAGACAGGCGGGTAGATTAGACAGGCGGGTAGATTAGACAGGTGGGTAGATTAAACAGGTGGGTAGATCAGATAGATGGGTAGATAAGATAGGTGGGTACATCAGATAGGCAAGTAGATTAGACAGGCGAGTAGATAGGCGGGTAGATTAGAGAAGTGGACAGATTAGATAGGTGGGCGGAGAGGCAGTTACATAAGTAGATAGATAGGCAGATAGATATATAGACAGATTGCATAAATAGATTAAATACACATATACACAGAGAGATACATAGACAGACCGATAGGCAGATAGGCAGACAGGCAGAGGGACATAGAGACATATAAACAGATAGATGATAGGCAGGAAAAGAGAGCCAGAGACAGATACTGAGACAGACAGACAGAGAGACAGACAGATAGAGGAGAGAGAGGATTATTTAAAGGAATTGGCTCATGCGATTGACGGGAGCTGGCAATTTCAAAATGTGTAGTTCTGGTGATGGGCTGATTATCACTGCAATCTTATGTCCCCAAATCTATAGGACAGACTACAGGACAAAAAAGCATGGAGAGGGAGAGAGTTGTAGCAAAATGTCTATTTATAGTCTGTAGACAGAATACACCCTATGTAAAACTCCGTTTATTCTCTAAGGGCCTTCAACTGATTTGCTGAGCCCCATCTACATCATGGATGGTAATCTGATGGACTTAAGGGCAGCTGATTTAAAGTAGACTATTGTTTAACCAAGCCACTGAACACCATAGACTAGCCAAGTTCCTTTATTTGTTGATGAACATTTAGTTAGTTTTCACCTTTGGCTATTGTGAACAGAGCTGTTATGAAGATTCGTGTACAGGTGTTTGTTTGAGTACGCATTTTCAATTATCAGGGACCTATACATAGGAGGCATATTTCTGGGTCACATGATAAGTCTATGGATAAATCATTGAGAAACTGCCAAACTGGTTTTCACAGTAGCGAACCATTTTGCATTCCCATGAGCAATGCATGAGGGTTCAAATGCACTTTTTGTTTTCTGGGTTTTTCTTCTGCTTTCAGTATTATCCTAGTAGGTCTGAAGTAGTATCTCATTGCGATTTTGAGCTACATTCATCTAAAGCCTAATGATGTTCAGCATCATTTCACCTGTTTATTGGCCACTTCTATATCTTCTTTGAAGAAATGCCTACTCAAATCCTTTGCCCAATTTATAATTTGCTTGTTTATTTTTGTTCTTGACATCCAAGACTTTGTTTTCTATTGTGGACACAAGGCTTTTATCAGATCTATGATTCAAAAATATTTTCTTACATTCTATGGGTAGTCTTTCTTCACTACCTTGAGAGTGTCTTTTGATGCTGAAAATATTTTACAGAAATACAAAGCCATGAATGGTTTGTTCTATGAGTTTTCTAGTTCTACTTCTTGCGTTTAGGAACTTGATCCATTCTGAGGTTACGATTAGTTCATGAGTATGGGTAGATTCGACAGGTAGATAGATTAGATAGGAGGGTAGATTAGTTATGCAGGTAGATTAGACAGGCGGGAAGATTAGATAGGAGATAGATTAGATAGACGGGTAGATTAGATAGGAGATAGATCAGCTGGGTGGATAGATTAGATAGGCAGGTAGATTACATAGGCGGGTAGATTACATAGGCGGGTAGATTAGACAGGCGGGTAGATTAGATAGGTGGGTAGATTAGACAGGCGGGTAGATTAGATAGGTGGGTAGATTAGACAGGCGGATAGATTAGATAGGCGGGTAGATTAGACAGGCGGGTAGATTAGACAGGCGGGTAGATTAGATAGGCGGGTCGATTAGATAGGCGGGTCGATTAGATAGGTGGGTAGATTAGACAGGAGGGTAGATTGGATAGGAGATAGATTAGATAGGCGGGTAGATTAAATAGGAGATAGATTAGATAGGCGGGTAGATTAGATAGGCAGGTAGATTAGATAGGCGGGTAGATTAGACAGGCGGATAGATTAGATAGGAGATAGATTAGATAGGCGGGTAGATTAGATAGGCGGGTAGAGTAGACAGGCGGGTAGATTTGGTAGGAGATAGATTAGACACGCGGGTAGATTAGATAGGCGTTTAGATTAGATAGGTGGATAGATTAGATAGGCGGGTAGATTAGATAGGCGGGTAGATTAGATAGGCGTTTAGATTAGATAGGTGGATAGATTAGATAGGCGGGTAGATTAGATAGGTGGGTAGATTAGATAGGTGGGTACATTAGATAGGCTGGCAGTTGGCAGACACATAGGTAGATAGGCAGGTAGATGTATGGACAGATTTCATAAATATATTAAATACATAGGTACATAGACAGATAGAGAGGCAGAGACATAAAGAGAGATAGGCAGACAGATGGAGAGAGAGAGGATTATTTGAAGGAATCGGCTCATGCGATTGCCAGTAGCTGGTAGGTTCAAAATGTGTAGGTCAGGTGATGGGATGATTATTACTGCAATCCTACGTCCCAAAATCTATAGCACAGACTACAGGACAAAAACGTGTGGAGAGTGAGAGAGTTCTAGCAAAATGTCTATTTATAGTCTGGAGGCAGAGTACACCCTATGGAAAACTGTCTTTTTTTCCTAGGGCCTCAACTGATTTGCTGTGGCTCATCTACATTATGGAAGAGAATCGGAGTGACTTAAAAGCAGCTGATTTAAACACATGCATGTAGACCAGCGTTTAACCAAACCACTGAACGCCATAGCCCAGCCATGTTCCTTTATTTGTTGATGAAGATTTAGTTAGTTTTCACCTTTGCTATTGTGAAGAGCGCTGCTAGGAACATTCACGTATAGGTGTTTGTTTGAACACCCTTTTTCAATTATTAGAGACAAATACATAGGAGGGGTATTTCTGGGTCATATGGTAAGTCTATGGACAAATCTTTGAGGAGCTGCCAAACTAGTTTTTACAGTAGTGAACCATTCTGCATTCTCATGAGCAATGCATGTGGGTTCAAATGCACTTTTTGTTTTTTGAGTATCTTCTGCTTACATTATTATCCTAGGAGGTGTGAAGTGGTATCTCATTGGGATTTTGATCTATGTTCATCTAAAGCCTAATGATGTTCAGCATCATTTCATGTGTTTATTGGCCATTTGTATAAGTTATTTGAAGAAATGCCTATTCGAATCCATTGCCCATTTTATGATTTGTTCCTTTATTTTTGTTATTAACTTCCAAGACTTTGTTTTCTATTCTCAACAGCTGGCCCTTATCAGATATCTGATTAAAAAATATTTTCTCACACACACACATTCAATAGGTAGTCTTTATTCACTACCTTCATAGT
Organism: Elephas maximus indicus; assembly: GCF_024166365.1. Classification (NCBI taxonomy): domain Eukaryota; kingdom Metazoa; phylum Chordata; class Mammalia; order Proboscidea; family Elephantidae; genus Elephas; species Elephas maximus. The sequence goes on from NC_064846.1 coordinate 137,205,259, forward strand.
TCCTTTTGATTCACAAAATATTTTATATCAAATCAAAAACCAGGAAAGGTGTGTTCTAAGAACTTTCTAGTTGTAGCTGTTGCATTTAGGACCCTGACCCATTCTGACTTTATCATTAGTTCCTGAGTATGGGTAGATTAGAAAGGTAGGTAGATTAGACAGGCGGGTAGATTAGACAGGCGGGTAGATTAGACAGGTGGGTAGATTAAACAGGTGGGTAGATCAGATAGATGGGTAGATAAGATAGGTGGGTACATCAGATAGGCAAGTAGATTAGACAGGCGAGTAGATAGGCGGGTAGATTAGAGAAGTGGACAGATTAGATAGGTGGGCGGAGAGGCAGTTACATAAGTAGATAGATAGGCAGATAGATATATAGACAGATTGCATAAATAGATTAAATACACATATACACAGAGAGATACATAGACAGACCGATAGGCAGATAGGCAGACAGGCAGAGGGACATAGAGACATATAAACAGATAGATGATAGGCAGGAAAAGAGAGCCAGAGACAGATACTGAGACAGACAGACAGAGAGACAGACAGATAGAGGAGAGAGAGGATTATTTAAAGGAATTGGCTCATGCGATTGACGGGAGCTGGCAATTTCAAAATGTGTAGTTCTGGTGATGGGCTGATTATCACTGCAATCTTATGTCCCCAAATCTATAGGACAGACTACAGGACAAAAAAGCATGGAGAGGGAGAGAGTTGTAGCAAAATGTCTATTTATAGTCTGTAGACAGAATACACCCTATGTAAAACTCCGTTTATTCTCTAAGGGCCTTCAACTGATTTGCTGAGCCCCATCTACATCATGGATGGTAATCTGATGGACTTAAGGGCAGCTGATTTAAAGTAGACTATTGTTTAACCAAGCCACTGAACACCATAGACTAGCCAAGTTCCTTTATTTGTTGATGAACATTTAGTTAGTTTTCACCTTTGGCTATTGTGAACAGAGCTGTTATGAAGATTCGTGTACAGGTGTTTGTTTGAGTACGCATTTTCAATTATCAGGGACCTATACATAGGAGGCATATTTCTGGGTCACATGATAAGTCTATGGATAAATCATTGAGAAACTGCCAAACTGGTTTTCACAGTAGCGAACCATTTTGCATTCCCATGAGCAATGCATGAGGGTTCAAATGCACTTTTTGTTTTCTGGGTTTTTCTTCTGCTTTCAGTATTATCCTAGTAGGTCTGAAGTAGTATCTCATTGCGATTTTGAGCTACATTCATCTAAAGCCTAATGATGTTCAGCATCATTTCACCTGTTTATTGGCCACTTCTATATCTTCTTTGAAGAAATGCCTACTCAAATCCTTTGCCCAATTTATAATTTGCTTGTTTATTTTTGTTCTTGACATCCAAGACTTTGTTTTCTATTGTGGACACAAGGCTTTTATCAGATCTATGATTCAAAAATATTTTCTTACATTCTATGGGTAGTCTTTCTTCACTACCTTGAGAGTGTCTTTTGATGCTGAAAATATTTTACAGAAATACAAAGCCATGAATGGTTTGTTCTATGAGTTTTCTAGTTCTACTTCTTGCGTTTAGGAACTTGATCCATTCTGAGGTTACGATTAGTTCATGAGTATGGGTAGATTCGACAGGTAGATAGATTAGATAGGAGGGTAGATTAGTTATGCAGGTAGATTAGACAGGCGGGAAGATTAGATAGGAGATAGATTAGATAGACGGGTAGATTAGATAGGAGATAGATCAGCTGGGTGGATAGATTAGATAGGCAGGTAGATTACATAGGCGGGTAGATTACATAGGCGGGTAGATTAGACAGGCGGGTAGATTAGATAGGTGGGTAGATTAGACAGGCGGATAGATTAGATAGGAGATAGATGAGATAGGCAGGTATATTAGATAGGCGGGTAGATTAGACAGGCGGGTAGATTAGACAGGCGGGTAGATTAGATAGGCGGGTCGATTAGATAGGCGGGTCGATTAGATAGGTGGGTAGATTAGACAGGAGGGTAGATTGGATAGGAGATAGATTAGATAGGCGGGTAGATTAAATAGGAGATAGATTAGATAGGCGGGTAGATTAGATAGGCAGGTAGATTAGATAGGCGGGTAGATTAGACAGGCGGATAGATTAGATAGGAGATAGATTAGATAGGCGGGTAGATTAGATAGGCGGGTAGAGTAGACAGGCGGGTAGATTTGGTAGGAGATAGATTAGACACGCGGGTAGATTAGATAGGCGTTTAGATTAGATAGGTGGATAGATTAGATAGGCGGGTAGATTAGATAGGTGGGTAGATTAGATAGGTGGGTACATTAGATAGGCTGGCAGTTGGCAGACACATAGGTAGATAGGCAGGTAGATGTATGGACAGATTTCATAAATATATTAAATACATAGGTACATAGACAGATAGAGAGGCAGAGACATAAAGAGAGATAGGCAGACAGATGGAGAGAGAGAGGATTATTTGAAGGAATCGGCTCATGCGATTGCCAGTAGCTGGTAGGTTCAAAATGTGTAGGTCAGGTGATGGGATGATTATTACTGCAATCCTACGTCCCAAAATCTATAGCACAGACTACAGGACAAAAACGTGTGGAGAGTGAGAGAGTTCTAGCAAAATGTCTATTTATAGTCTGGAGGCAGAGTACACCCTATGGAAAACTGTCTTTTTTTCCTAGGGCCTCAACTGATTTGCTGTGGCTCATCTACATTATGGAAGAGAATCGGAGTGACTTAAAAGCAGCTGATTTAAACACATGCATGTAGACCAGCGTTTAACCAAACCACTGAACGCCATAGCCCAGCCATGTTCCTTTATTTGTTGATGAAGATTTAGTTAGTTTTCACCTTTGCTATTGTGAAGAGCGCTGCTAGGAACATTCACGTATAGGTGTTTGTTTGAACACCCTTTTTCAATTATTAGAGACAAATACATAGGAGGGGTATTTCTGGGTCATATGGTAAGTCTATGGACAAATCTTTGAGGAGCTGCCAAACTAGTTTTTACAGTAGTGAACCATTCTGCATTCTCATGAGCAATGCATGTGGGTTCAAATGCACTTTTTGTTTTTTGAGTATCTTCTGCTTACATTATTATCCTAGGAGGTGTGAAGTGGTATCTCATTGGGATTTTGATCTATGTTCATCTAAAGCCTAATGATGTTCAGCATCATTTCATGTGTTTATTGGCCATTTGTATAAGTTATTTGAAGAAATGCCTATTCGAATCCATTGCCCATTTTATGATTTGTTCCTTTATTTTTGTTATTAACTTCCAAGACTTTGTTTTCTATTCTCAACAGCTGGCCCTTATCAGATATCTGATTAAAAAATATTTTCTCACACACACACATTCAATAGGTAGTCTTTATTCACTACCTTCATAGTTCCTTTTGATTCACAAAATATTTTATATCAAATCAAAAACCAGGAAAGGTGTGTTCTAAGAACTTTCTAGTTGTAGCTGTTGCATTTAGGACCCTGACCCATTCTGACTTTATCATTAGTTCCTGAGTATGGGTAGATTAGAAAGGTAGGTAGATTAGACAGGCGGGTAGATTAGACAGGCGGGTAGATTAGACAGGTGGGTAGATTAAACAGGTGGGTAGATCAGATAGATGGGTAGATAAGATAGGTGGGTACATCAGATAGGCAAGTAGATTAGACAGGCGAGTAGATAGGCGGGTAGATTAGAGAAGTGGACAGATTAGATAGGTGGGCGGAGAGGCAGTTACATAAGTAGATAGATAGGCAGATAGATATATAGACAGATTGCATAAATAGATTAAATACACATATACACAGAGAGATACATAGACAGACCGATAGGCAGATAGGCAGACAGGCAGAGGGACATAGAGACATATAAACAGATAGATGATAGGCAGGAAAAGAGAGCCAGAGACAGATACTGAGACAGACAGACAGAGAGACAGACAGATAGAGGAGAGAGAGGATTATTTAAAGGAATTGGCTCATGCGATTGACGGGAGCTGGCAATTTCAAAATGTGTAGTTCTGGTGATGGGCTGATTATCACTGCAATCTTATGTCCCCAAATCTATAGGACAGACTACAGGACAAAAAAGCATGGAGAGGGAGAGAGTTGTAGCAAAATGTCTATTTATAGTCTGTAGACAGAATACACCCTATGTAAAACTCCGTTTATTCTCTAAGGGCCTTCAACTGATTTGCTGAGCCCCATCTACATCATGGATGGTAATCTGATGGACTTAAGGGCAGCTGATTTAAAGTAGACTATTGTTTAACCAAGCCACTGAACACCATAGACTAGCCAAGTTCCTTTATTTGTTGATGAACATTTAGTTAGTTTTCACCTTTGGCTATTGTGAACAGAGCTGTTATGAAGATTCGTGTACAGGTGTTTGTTTGAGTACGCATTTTCAATTATCAGGGACCTATACATAGGAGGCATATTTCTGGGTCACATGATAAGTCTATGGATAAATCATTGAGAAACTGCCAAACTGGTTTTCACAGTAGCGAACCATTTTGCATTCCCATGAGCAATGCATGAGGGTTCAAATGCACTTTTTGTTTTCTGGGTTTTTCTTCTGCTTTCAGTATTATCCTAGTAGGTCTGAAGTAGTATCTCATTGCGATTTTGAGCTACATTCATCTAAAGCCTAATGATGTTCAGCATCATTTCACGTGTTTATTGGCCACTTGTATATCTTCTTTGAAGAAATGCCTACTCAAATCCTTTGCCCAATTTATAATTTGCTTGTTTATTTTTGTTCTTGACATCCAAGACTTTGTTTTCTATTGTGGACACAAGGCTTTTATCAGATCTATGATTCAAAAATATTTTCTTACATTCTATGGGTAGTCTTTCTTCACTACCTTGAGAGTGTCTTTTGATGCTGAAAATATTTTACAGAAATACAAAGCCATGAATGGTTTGTTCTATGAGTTTTCTAGTTCTACTTCTTGCGTTTAGGAACTTGATCCATTCTGAGGTTACGATTAGTTCATGAGTATGGGTAGATTCGACAGGTAGATAGATTAGATAGGAGGGTAGATTAGTTATGCAGGTAGATTAGACAGGCGGGAAGATTAGATAGGAGATAGATTAGATAGACGGGTAGATTAGATAGGAGATAGATCAGCTGGGTGGATAGATTAGATAGGCAGGTAGATTACATAGGCGGGTAGATTACATAGGCGGGTAGATTAGACAGGCGGGTAGATTAGATAGGTGGGTAGATTAGACAGGCGGATAGATTAGATAGGAGATAGATGAGATAGGCAGGTATATTAGATAGGCGGGTAGATTAGACAGGCGGGTAGATTAGACAGGCGGGTAGATTAGATAGGCGGGTCGATTAGATAGGCGGGTCGATTAGATAGGTGGGTAGATTAGACAGGAGGGTAGATTGGATAGGAGATAGATTAGATAGGCGGGTAGATTAAATAGGAGATAGATTAGATAGGCGGGTAGATTAGATAGGCAGGTAGATTAGATAGGCGGGTAGATTAGACAGGCGGATAGATTAGATAGGAGATAGATTAGATAGGCGGGTAGATTAGATAGGCGGGTAGAGTAGACAGGCGGGTAGATTTGGTAGGAGATAGATTAGACACGCGGGTAGATTAGATAGGCGTTTAGATTAGATAGGTGGATAGATTAGATAGGCGGGTAGATTAGATAGGCGTTTAGATTAGATAGGTGGATAGATTAGATAGGCGGGTAGATTAGATAGGTGGGTAGATTAGATAGGTGGGTACATTAGATAGGCTGGCAGTTGGCAGACACATAGGTAGATAGGCAGGTAGATGTATGGACAGATTTCATAAATATATTAAATACATAGGTACATAGACAGATAGAGAGGCAGAGACATAAAGAGAGATAGGCAGACAGATGGAGAGAGAGAGGATTATTTGAAGGAATCGGCTCATGCGATTGCCAGTAGCTGGTAGGTTCAAAATGTGTAGGTCAGGTGATGGGATGATTATTACTGCAATCCTACGTCCCAAAATCTATAGCACAGACTACAGGACAAAAACGTGTGGAGAGTGAGAGAGTTCTAGCAAAATGTCTATTTATAGTCTGGAGGCAGAGTACACCCTATGGAAAACTGTCTTTTTTTCCTAGGGCCTCAACTGATTTGCTGTGGCTCATCTACATTATGGAAGAGAATCGGAGTGACTTAAAAGCAGCTGATTTAAACACATGCATGTAGACCAGCGTTTAACCAAACCACTGAACGCCATAGCCCAGCCATGTTCCTTTATTTGTTGATGAAGATTTAGTTAGTTTTCACCTTTGCTATTGTGAAGAGCGCTGCTAGGAACATTCACGTATAGGTGTTTGTTTGAACACCCTTTTTCAATTATTAGAGACAAATACATAGGAGGGGTATTTCTGGGTCATATGGTAAGTCTATGGACAAATCTTTGAGGAGCTGCCAAACTAGTTTTTACAGTAGTGAACCATTCTGCATTCTCATGAGCAATGCATGTGGGTTCAAATGCACTTTTTGTTTTTTGAGTATCTTCTGCTTACATTATTATCCTAGGAGGTGTGAAGTGGTATCTCATTGGGATTTTGATCTATGTTCATCTAAAGCCTAATGATGTTCAGCATCATTTCATGTGTTTATTGGCCATTTGTATAAGTTATTTGAAGAAATGCCTATTCGAATCCATTGCCCATTTTATGATTTGTTCCTTTATTTTTGTTATTAACTTCCAAGACTTTGTTTTCTATTCTCAACAGCTGGCCCTTATCAGATATCTGATTAAAAAATATTTTCTCACACACACACATTCAATAGGTAGTCTTTATTCACTACCTTCATAGTTCCTTTTGATTCACAAAATATTTTATATCAAATCAAAAACCAGGAAAGGTGTGTTCTAAGAACTTTCTAGTTGTAGCTGTTGCATTTAGGACCCTGACCCATTCTGACTTTATCATTAGTTCCTGAGTATGGGTAGATTAGAAAGGTAGGTAGATTAGACAGGCGGGTAGATTAGACAGGCGGGTAGATTAGACAGGTGGGTAGATTAAACAGGTGGGTAGATCAGATAGATGGGTAGATAAGATAGGTGGGTACATCAGATAGGCAAGTAGATTAGACAGGCGAGTAGATAGGCGGGTAGATTAGAGAAGTGGACAGATTAGATAGGTGGGCGGAGAGGCAGTTACATAAGTAGATAGATAGGCAGATAGATATATAGACAGATTGCATAAATAGATTAAATACACATATACACAGAGAGATACATAGACAGACCGATAGGCAGATAGGCAGACAGGCAGAGGGACATAGAGACATATAAACAGATAGATGATAGGCAGGAAAAGAGAGCCAGAGACAGATACTGAGACAGACAGACAGAGAGACAGACAGATAGAGGAGAGAGAGGATTATTTAAAGGAATTGGCTCATGCGATTGACGGGAGCTGGCAATTTCAAAATGTGTAGTTCTGGTGATGGGCTGATTATCACTGCAATCTTATGTCCCCAAATCTATAGGACAGACTACAGGACAAAAAAGCATGGAGAGGGAGAGAGTTGTAGCAAAATGTCTATTTATAGTCTGTAGACAGAATACACCCTATGTAAAACTCCGTTTATTCTCTAAGGGCCTTCAACTGATTTGCTGAGCCCCATCTACATCATGGATGGTAATCTGATGGACTTAAGGGCAGCTGATTTAAAGTAGACTATTGTTTAACCAAGCCACTGAACACCATAGACTAGCCAAGTTCCTTTATTTGTTGATGAACATTTAGTTAGTTTTCACCTTTGGCTATTGTGAACAGAGCTGTTATGAAGATTCGTGTACAGGTGTTTGTTTGAGTACGCATTTTCAATTATCAGGGACCTATACATAGGAGGCTTATTTCTGGGTCACATGATAAGTCTATGGATAAATCATTGAGAAACTGCCAAACTGGTTTTCACTGTAGCGAACCATTTTGCATTCCCATGAGCAATGCATGAGGGTTCAAATGCACTTTTTGTTTTCTGGGTTTTTCTTCTGCTTTCAGTATTATCCTAGTAGGTCTGAAGTAGTATCTCATTGCGATTTTGAGCTACATTCATTTAAAGCCTAATGATGTTCAGCATCATTTCACGTGTTTATTGGCCACTTCTATATCTTCTTTGAAGAAATGCCTACTCAAATCCTTTGCCCAATTTATAATTTGCTTGTTTATTTTTGTTCTTGACATCCAAGACTTTGTTTTCTATTGTGGACACAAGGCTTTTATCAGATCTATGATTCAAAAATATTTTCTTACATTCTATGGGTAGTCTTTCTTCACTACCTTGAGAGTGTCTTTTGATGCTGAAAATATTTTACAGAAATACAAAGCCATGAATGGTTTGTTCTATGAGTTTTCTAGTTCTACTTCTTGCGTTTAGGAACTTGATCCATTCTGAGGTTACGATTAGTTCATGAGTATGGGTAGATTCGACAGGTAGATAGATTAGATAGGAGGGTAGATTAGTTATGCAGGTAGATTAGACAGCCGGGAAGATTAGATAGGAGATAGATTAGATAGACGGGTAGATTAGATAGGAGATAGATCAGCTGGGTGGGTAGATTAGATAGGCAGGTAGATTACATAGGCGGTAGATTACATAGGCGGGTAGATTAGACAGGCGGGTAGATTAGATAGGTGGGTAGATTAGACAGGCGGATAGATTAGATAGGAGATAGATGAGATAGGCAGGTATATTAGATAGGCGGGTAGATTAGACAGGCGGGTAGATTAGATAGGCGGGTCGATTAGATAGGCGGGTCGATTAGATAGGTGGGTAGATTAGACAGGAGGGTAGATTGGATAGGAGATAGATTAGATAGGCGGGTAGATTAAATAGGAGATAGATAGGCGGGTAGATTAGATAGGCAGGTAGATTAGATAGGCGGGTAGATTAGACAGGCGGATAGATTAGATAGGAGATAGATTAGATAGGCGGGTAGATTAGATAGGCGGGTAGAGTAGACAGGCGGGTAGATTTGGTAGGAGATAGATTAGTACGCGGGTAGATTAGATAGGCGTTTAGATTAGATAGGTGGATAGATTAGATAGGCGGGTAGATTAGATAGGTGGGTACATTAGATAGGCTGGCAGTTGGCAGACACGTAGGTAGATAGGCAGGTAGATGTATGGACAGATTTCATAAATATATTAAATACATAGGTACATAGACAGATAGAGAGGCAGAGACATAAAGAGAGATAGGCAGACAGATGGAGAGAGAGAGGATTATTTGAAGGAATCGGCTCATGCGATTGCCAGTAGCTGGTAGGTTCAAAATGTGTAGGTCAGGTGATGGGATGATTATTACTGCAATCCTACGTCCCAAAATCTATAGCACAGACTACAGGACAAAAACGTGTGGAGAGTGAGAGAGCTCTAGCAAAATGTCTATTTATAGTCTGGAGGCAGAGTACACCCTATGGAAAACTGTCTTTTTTTCCTAGGGCCTCAACTGATTTGCTGTGGCTCATCTACATTATGGAAGAGAATCGGAGTGACTTAAAAGCAGCTGATTTAAACACATGCATGTAGACCAGCGTTTAACCAAACCACTGAACGCCATAGCCCAGCCATGTTCCTTTATTTGTTGATGAAGATTTAGTTAGTTTTCACCTTTGCTATTGTGAAGAGCGCTGCTAGGAACATTCACGTATAGGTGTTTGTTTGAACACCCTTTTTCAATTATTAGAGACAAATACATAGGAGGGGTATTTCTGGGTCATATGGTAAGTCTATGGACAAATCTTTGAGGAGCTGCCAAACTAGTTTTTACAGTAGTGAACCATTCTGCATTCTCATGAGCAATGCATGAGCGTTTAAATGCACTTTTTGATTTTTCAGTTTTTTCTGCTGACATTAGCATCCTAGGAGGTGTGAAGTGGTATCTCATTGGGATTTTGATCTATGTTCATCTAAAGCCTAATGATTTTCAGCATCATTTCATGTGTTTATTGGCCATTTGTATAACTTATTTGAAGAAATGCCTATTCGAATCCATTGCCCATTTTATAATTTGTTAGTTTATTTTTGTTATTAGCTTCCAAGACTTTGTTTTCTATATTGAACAGCTGGCCCTTATCAGATATCTGATTTAAAAATATTTTCTCACATTCTATAGGTAGTCTTTATTCATGACCTTCATAGTTCCTTTTGATTCACAAAATATTTTATATGAAATCAAAAGCCATGAAAGGTCTGTTCTATGAGTTTTCTAGTTGTAGCTGTTGCTTTTAGGACCTTGATCCATTCTGACTTTATGATTAGTTCATGATGATGGGTAGATTAGAAAGGTAGGTAGATTAGACAGGCAGGTAGATTAGATATGCGGGTAGATTAGACAGGCGGGTAGATTAGACAGGTAGGTAGATTAACAGGCGCGTAGAATAGTCAGGCGGGTAGATTAGACAGGCAGGTAGATTAGATAGTCGGGTAGATTAGAATCATGGGTAGATTAGACAGGCGGGTAGATTAGTCAGGCTGGTAGATTAGACAGGCAGGTAGATTAGACAATCAGGTGATTAGACAGGTGGGTAGATTAGACAGGCGGGTACATTAGATGGGCGGGTACATTAGATGAGCATGTACATTAGATAGGCTGGTACATTAGATAGTCAAGTAGATAAAACAGGCGAGTAGATTAGATAGGCGGATAGATTACAGCAGTGGGCAGATTAGACAGGTGGGCAGATAGGCAGTTACATGGGTAGATAGATAGGCAGATAGATACATAGACAGATTGGATAAATAGATTAGATACACGTATACACAGAGAAATACATAGGCAGACTGATAGACAGGCAGAGAGACATACAGACATATAAACAGATAGATGAAAGGCAGGAAAAGAGACACGGAGACAGATAGAGAGACAGAGAGTCAGACAGGGAGACAGATACATGGAGAGAGAGAGAATTATTTGAAGGAACTGGCTCATGCAATTGAGGGGAGCAGCCAATTTCAAAATGTGTAGGTCAGGTGATGGGCTGATTATTACTGCAATCTTATGTCCCAAAATATATAGCACAGACTCAGTACAAAAAAAGTGTGGAGAGGGACAGAGTTCTAGCAAAATGTCTATTTTTGGTCTGGACGCAGAATACACCCTATGGAAAACTCTCTTTCTCTTAGGGACTTCCACTGATTTGCTGAAGCCCATCAACATTATGGAAGGTAATCTGATAGACTGAAGGGCAGCTGATTTAAACACATGCATGTAGACTTTTTTTTTATGTAGACTAGTGTTTAACTAAACCACCAAACGCAGTAGCCTAGCCAAGTTCCTTTATTTGTTGACGAAGATTAAGTTAGGTTTCACCTTTGCCTATTGTGACTAGAGCTGCTATGAACATTCATGTACAGGTGTTTTTTTGATTACGCATTTTCAATTATTAGAGACATATACATAGGAGGGGTATTTCTGGGTCATATGGTAAGTCTATGGATAAACTATTGAGGAACTGCCAAACTGGTTTTCACAGTAGGGAGCCATTTTGCATTCCCATGAGGAGTGCATGAGGGTTCAAATTTACTTTTTGTTTTCTGGTTTTTTTTTTCTGCTTTTAGTATTATTCTAGTAGGTGTGATGTGGTATCTCATTGTGATTTTGATCTACATTCATCTAAAGCCTAATGATGTTCAGCATCATTTCATATGTTTATTGGCCATTTGTATACCTTCTTTGAAGAAATGCCTGTTCGAATCCTTTGCCCGTTTTATAATTTGGTTGTTTATTTTTGTTATTGACATCCAAGACTTTGTTTTCTATTCTGAACACATGGCCCTTATCAGATCTATGATTCGAATATATTTTCTTACAGTCTATGGGTAGTCTTTATTCACTACCTTCATAGTTCCTTTTGATGCACAAAATATATTATATAAAATCGAAAGCCACGAAAGGTCTGTTCTAAGAGTTTTCTAGTTGTAGCTCTTGCATTTAGGACCTTGTCTTCATGTTTAGTTCATGATTATGGGTAGATTAGATAGGTATGTAGTTTAGACAGGCGGGTAGATTAGAAATGCAGGTTGATTGGAGAGGGGCTAGATTAGACAGGCGGGTAGATTAGACAGGCTGGTAGGTCAGACAGGCGGGTAGGTCAGAAAGGCGGTTAGGTCAGACAGGTGGGTAGGTCAGACAGGCGGGTAGGTCAGACAGGCGAGTAGGTCAGACAGGTGGATAGGTTAGACAGGCGGGTCGGTTAGATAGGTGGACAGATTAGATAGGTGGGCAGATAGGCAGATACATAGGTAGATACATACACAGATTGGATAAATAGATAAGATACAAATATACATAGAGAGATACATAGACAGACTGATAGACAGGCAGAGAGACATACAGACTTATAAACAGATAGGTGATAGGCAGTAAAAGAGACACAGAGACAGATAGATAGATAGATGATAGATAGATAGATAGATGATAGATAGATAGATAGATAGATAGATAGATAGATAGATAGATAGATAGATAGATAGATAGATAGATAGATAGATAGATAGATAGATAGATAGATAGATAGATAGACAGACAGACAGATAGATAGACAGACAGATAGATAGATAGATAGATAGATGGAGAGAGAGAGAGAGGATTATTTGAAGAAATTGGCTCATGCAATTGCCGGGAGATGGCAATTTCAAAATGTGTAGGTCAGGTGATGGGCTGATTATTACTGCAGTCTTATGTCCCAAAATGTATAGCACAAACTACAGGCAAAAAAGTGTGGTGAGTGAAAGAGTTCTAGCAAAATGTCTATTTATAGTCTGGAGGCAGAATACACCCTATGGAAAACTCTTTTTCTCTTCGGACCTTCAACTGACTTGCTGAGGCCCATCTACATTATGGAAGAGAATCTGATTGACTTAAGAGCAGCTGATTTAAACACACACATATAGACTAGTGTTTAACCAAGCCACTGAACACCATAGGCTAGCCAAGTTCCTTTATTTGTTGATGAACATTTAGTTAGTTTTCACCTTTGGCTATTGTGAACAGAGCTGCTATGAACATTCATGTACACGTGTTTGTTTGAATACTGGTTTTCAATTATTAGGGACATATACATAGGAGGGGTATTTCTGGGTCATATGGTAAGCCAATTTATCCATAGATAAATTTTTGAGGAGCTGCCAAACTGGTTTTCATGGTAGTGAACCATTTTGCATTACCATGAGCTACGCATGAGGGTTCAAATGCACTTTTTTTTGTTTTTTTTTTCCTGCTTTTATTATTTTCCTAGTAGGCGTAAAGTGGCATCCCATTGTAATTTTGATCTATGTTCATCTAAAGCCTAATGATGTTCAGCATCATTTCATGTGTTTATTGGCCATTTGTGTATCTTCTTTGAAGAAATGCCTATTCGAATTCTTTGCCCATTTTATAGTTTGGTTGTTTATTTTTGTTATTGACATCCAAGACTTCGTTTTCTATTCTGGACACATGGCCCTTATCAGATATATGATTCAAAAATATTTTCTCACATTGTATGGGTAGTCTTTATTCACTACCTTCATAGTTCCTTTTGATGCACAAAATAATTTATATCAAATCCAAAGCCATGAAAGGTCTGTTCTAAGAGTTTTCTAGTTGTAGCTGTTGCATTTAGGACCTTGATTCATTCTGACTTTATGATTAGTTCATGATTATGGGTAGATTAGATAGGTAGGTAGATTAGACAGGTGGGTTGATTAGACAGGCTGGTAGATTAGACAGGCAGGTATATTAGTTAGGTGGGTAGATAAGATAGATGGGTAGGTTAGGTACGCGGGTAGATTAGATAGGTGGGCAGTTTAGATAAGCGGAAGTTTAGATAGGTGGACACATAGGCAGATACATAGGTAGATAAGCAGATGGTTGCATAGACAGATTGCATAAATATATTAGATACATAGACAGATAGGCAGACAGGCTGAGAGACATACAGACATATACAGATAGATAATAGGCAGGAAAAGAGACAGAGAGACAGACAGGCAGATAGGGAGACTGGGGTTTATTCGAAGGAATTGGACCATGCGATTGCCGGGAGTTGGCAATTTCGAAATGTGTACGGCACGTGATGGGCTGATTATTACTGCAATCTTATGTCCCAAAATCTATAGCACAGACTACAGGACAAAAAAGTGTGGAGAGTGAGAGAGTTCTAGCAAAATGTCTATTTATAGTCTGGAGGCAGAATACACTCTACGGAAAACTCTTTTTGTCTTATGGCCTTTAACTGATTTGCTGAAGCCCATCTACATTATGGAAGGGAATCTGATTGACTTAAGGTCAGCTGATTTAAACAGATGCATGTAGTCCATTGTTTCACCAAACTACCAAACGCCATAGCCTAGCCAAGTTGCTTTATTTGCTGATGAACATTTAGTAAGTTTTCACGTTTGGCTATTGTGAATAGAGCTGCTATGAACATTCATGTACAGGTGTTTGTTTGAATACCTGTTTTCAATATTCTAGGGACATATACATAGGAGGGGTATTTCTGGGTCATATGGTAAGTCTATGGATAAATCTTTGAGGAGCTGCCAAACTGATTTTCACAGTAGTGAACCATTTTGCATTCCCATGAGCAAAGCATGAGGGTTCAAATGCACATTTGTTTTCTGGGTTTTTTTTTTTCTGGTTTCATTATTATCCTAGTGGGTGTGAAGTGGTATCTCATTGTGATTTTGATCTACATTCATCTAAAGCCTAATGATGTTCAGCATCATTTCATGAGTTTATTGGCCATCTGTATATCTTCTTTGAAGAAATGCCTATTCGAATACTTTGCCCATTTTATAATTTGGTTGTTTGTTATTGACATCCAAGACTTTGTTTTCTATTCTGGACACATGGCCCTTACCAGATATGTGATTTAAAAATATTTTCTTATATTCTATGGGTAGTCTTTATTCACTACCTTCATAGTTTCTTTTTATGTACAAAATATTTTATATCCAATCCAAAGACATGAAAGGTCTGTTCTAAGTTTTCTTGTTGTAGCTTTTGCATTCAGGATCGTGATCCATTCTAACTTTATGATTAGTTCATGCTCATGGGTAGATTTGATAGGTGCGTAGATTAGATATGTGGGTAGAGTAGATGGGGGGTAGATTAGACAGGCAAGTAGATTAGATAGGCGGGTAGATTAGAGAAGTGGGCAGATTAGATAGGTGGGCAGATAGGCAGATACATCTGTAGATAGATAGGCAGATAGATACACAGACTGGATAAATAGATTAGCTACAAATATACATACAGAGATACATAGACTGATAGGCAGAAAGGCAGAGAAACATACAGACATATAAATGGATAGATGATAGGCAGGAAAAGATACACAGAGGCAGATATAGAGACAGACAGACAGATAGATAGATGGAGAAAAAGAGGATTATTTGAAGGAATTGGCTCATGCGATTGCCGGGAGCTGACAATTTCAAAATGCATAGGTCATGTGATGGGCTGATTATTACTGTAATCTTATGTCCCAAAATCTATAAGATACAGTACAGGACAAAAAAGCGTGAAGAGTGAGAGACTTCTAGCAAAATGTGTATTTATAATCTGTAGGCGGAATGCACCCTATGGAAAACTCCCTTTTCTATTTTAGGGCCTTCAACTGATTTGCTGAGACCCATCTACATTATGGAAGGTAATCTGATTGACTTAAGGGCAGCTGATTCAAACGCATGCATATAGACTGGTATTTAACGAAACAACTGAACACCACAGCTTAGCCTAGTTGATTTATTTGTTGATGAATATTTAGTTAGTTTTCACCTTTGGCTATTGTGAATAGAGCTGCTATGAACATTCATGTACAAATGTTTGTCTGAATTCCCATTTTCAATTATTAGAGACATATACATAGGAGGGGTATTCCTGGGTCATATGATAAGTCTACGGATAAATCTTTGAGGAGCTGCCAAACTGGTTTTCACAGTAGTGAACCACTTTGCATTCCCATGAGCTATGTATGAGGGTTCAAATGCCCTTTTTGTTTTCTGGGTTTTTTTGCTTTCATTATTATCCTAGCAGGTGTGAAATTTTATCTCATTGTGATTATTGTCTACGTGCATCTAAAGACTAACGATGTTCAGTATCATTTCATGTGTTTACTGGCCATTTGTATATCTTCTTTGAAGAAATGCCTATTTGAATCCTTTACCCAGTTTATAATTTGGTTGTTTATTTTTGTTACTGAAATCCAAGACTTTGTTTTCTATTCTGGATACATGGCCTTTATCAGATATATGATTCAAAAATATTTTCCTACATTCTATAAAAAAATTCACTACCTTGATAGTGTCTTTTGATGCACAAAATATTTCATATCAAATCCAAAGCCATAAAAGGTCTGTTCTAAGAGTTTTCTAGCTCTTACATTTAGGACCTTGATCAATTCTGAGTTTATGATTAGTTCATGATTATGGGTAGATTAGATAGGTAGGTAGATTAGATAGGCAGGTATATTAGATATGCGGGTAGATTAGATAGGCGTGTAGATTAGATAGGTTTGTGGATTAGATAGGTGGGTAGATTAGATAGGCCGGTAGATTATATAGGTGGGTAGAGTAGATAACCAGGTAGATTGGATAGGCAGACAGATTAGATTAGATGGGCGGGCTGATTAGCTAGGCAGCCATATAGATAGGCAGATAGATATATAGACAAATTGGAAAAATAGATTAGATACATAGACAGACACATAGACAGGAAGACAGGCAGAGAGACATACAGACAAACAGATAGGTGATAGGCAGGAAAACAGACACGGAGACAGATAGAAAGATGTTTCGAAAGACAGACAGACTGATAGATGGAGAGAGAGAGAGAAGTTTATTTTAAGGAATTGGCTCATGCGATTGCCGGGAGTGGGCAATTTGAAAATCTATAGGTTAGATGATGGGCTGAAAATTACTGCAATCTAAGTTTTTTTTAAGGTCCCAAAATCCATAGGACAGGCTACAGGACAAAAAAGTGTGAAGAGTGAGAGATCTCTAGCAAAATGTCTATTTATAGTCTGGAAGCAGAATACACCCTAGGGAAAACTCCCTTTCTTCTTCTAGGGCCTTCAACTGATTTGCTGAGGACCATCTACATTATGGAAGGTAATCTGATTGATTTAGGAGCAGCTGATTTAAACACATGCATGTAGACTGGTGTTAACCAAACAACCAAACACCATAGCCTAGCCAGCTCCCGGCAATCTCATAAGCCAATTCCTTAAAATAAACCATTCTCTCTCTCTCCATCTCTCTGTCTTTCTCTCTCTATCAGTCTCTGTGTCTCCTTTCCTGCCTATCATCTGTTTATGTATCTCTGTGTCTCTCTGCCTCTCTCCCTGTCTGTCTGTCTCTCTATGCATCTGTCTATGTATCTATTTATCCAATCCATCTATGTATCTATCTGCCTATCTATCTACGTATGTATCTGCCTATCTGCCTGCCTATCTAATCTGCCCACTTATCTAATCTACCGGACTATCTAATCTACCCGTCTATCTAATCTACCCCATCACATCTACCCACATATCAAAACTACCCTCGTATCTAATCTACCTGCCTATCGAAACTACCTACCTATCTAATCTACCCATAATCATGAACTAATCATGAACTCAGAATGGATCAAGGTCCTAAATGCAAGAGCGACAACTAGAAAACTCTTAGAACAGACCTTTCATGGCGCTGGATTTGATATAAAATATTTTCTGCATCAAAAGGAACTATGAAGGTAGTGAATAAAGACTACCCATAGAATGTAAGAAAATGTTTTTGAATCGTGCATCTGATAAGGGCCATGTGTCCACAATAAAAAACAAAGTCTTGGATTTTAATAACAAAACTGAACAACCAAATTATAAAATGGGCAAAGGATTCGAATAGGCATTTCTTGAAAGAAGATATAAAAATGTCCAATAAACACATGAAATGATGTTGAACATCATTATTAGTCTTTAGATGCACGTAGATCAAAATCACAAAAAGATACCACTTCACACCTACTAGGATAATAATGAAAGCAGAAAAACCCCAGAAAACAAAAAGTGCATTTGAACCCTCATGCATTGCTTCTGGGAATGCAAAATGGTTCACTACTGTGAAAACCAGTTGGGCAGCTCCTCAAAGATTTATCCAAAGACTTACCATATGACCCGGAAATACCCCTCCTATGTATATGTCCCTAATAATTGAAAACGGATATTCAAACAAACACTTGTACATGAATATTCATAGCAGCTCTACTCACAATAGCCAAAGGAGAAAACTAACTAAATGTTCATAATGTTCATAAATGTCTATTTATAGTCTGGAGGCAGAACACACCCTATGGAAAACTCCCTTTTTTCTCTTAGGGCCGTCAACTGATTTGCTGAGGCCCATCGACATTATGGAAGGTAATCTGATTGACTTAGGGCAGCTGATTTAAACACATGGATATAGACTGGTGTTTAACCAAACAACTGAACACCATAGCCTAGCCAAGTTCCTTTATTTCTTGATGAACATTTAGGTAGTTTTCACCTTTGGCTAATGTGAATAGAGCTGCTATGAACATTCACATACAGTTGTTAGTTTTTGAATACCCGTTTTCAATTATTAGGGATCCATACAAGAGGTATTGCTGGGTCATCTGGCAAGTCTACGGATAAATCTTAGAGGAGCTGCCAAACTGGTTTTCACAGTAGTGAACCATTTTGCATTCCCATGAGCAATGCATGAGGGTTCAAATGCACTTTTTGTTTTCTGGGTTTTTTTTTTTTTGCTTGCGTTATTATCCTAGTAGGTGTGAAGTGGTATCTCATTGTGATTTTGATCTACGTTCATCTAAAGCCTAATGATGTTCAGCATCATTTCATGTGTTTATTGGCCATTGGTATATCCTCCTTGAAGAAATGCCTATTCAATTCCTTTGCCCATTTTATAATCTGGTTTTTTATTTTTGTTATTGACATCGAAGACTTTGTTTTCTATTCTGGACACGAGGCCCTTATGAGACATATGATTTAGAGATATTTTCTAACATTTAATGAGTAGTCTTTATACACTACCTTGGTAGTGTCCTTCAATGCAGAAAATATTTCATATCAAATCCAAAGCGATGAATGGTCTGTTCAAAGAGTTTTCTAGTTGTAGTTCTTGCATTTAGGACCTTGATCCATTCTGAGTTTATGATTAGTTCATGATTATGGGTATATTAGATAGGTAGGTAGATTAGATAGGTGGGTAGATTAGATATGCAGGTAGATTAGGTAGATGGGTAGATTAGAAAGGTGGGTAGGTAAGACAGGCGGTTAGATTAGGTAGGCAGATAGGTTAGATAGGTGGGTAGATTAGATAGGTGTGTTGATTAGATAGGCGGGTAGATTATGTAGGCAGGTACATTAGATGGGCGGTTAGAGTAGACAGGCATGTAGATTAGATAGGCGAGCTTATTAGATAGGCAGATAGATATATAGACAGATGGGAAAAATAGATTAGATACATAGATAGACAGGGAGAAAGGCAGAGAGACATACAGACAAACAGATAGATGAAAGGCAGGAAAAGAGACACGGAGACAGATAGACAGAGAAAAAAAATTTTTTTTAGAGGCACAGTAATAAATGGAGAGAGAGAGAGAAGTTTACTTTAAGGAATTGGCTCATGCGATTGCCAGGAGCTGCCAATTTGAAAATCCGTAGGTCAGGTGATGGGCTGAAAATTACTGCAATCTTAGGTCCCAAAATCTATAGGAAAGGCTACAGGACAAAAAAGTGTGAAGAGCGAGAGAGTTCTAGCAAAATGTCTATTTATAGTCTGGAGGCAGAATACACCCTATGGAAAACTCCCTTTCCTCTCTTAGGGCCCTCAACTGATTTGTTGAGGCCCATCTACATTATGGAAGGTAATGTGATTTACTTAAGGCCAGTTGATTTAAACACATGCATGTAGACTAGTGTTTGACCAAACAACCGAACACCACAGCCTAGCCAAGTTCATTTACTTGTTGATGAACATTTAGTTAGTTTTCACCTTTGGTATTGTGAATAGTGCTGCTGTGAACATTCATGTACGAGTGTTTGTTTGAATACCCGTTTTCAATTATTAGGGAAATCTGGGTCATAATTAACTCTATGGATAAATTTTTAAGGAGCTCCCGAAGTGGTTTTCACCGTAGTGAACCATTTTGCATTCCCATGAGCAATGCATGAGGGTTTAAATGCACTTTTTGTTTTCTGGGTTTTTTTTTTTTTTGCTTTCATTATTATCCTAGTAGGTGTGAAGTGGTATCTCAGGGTGATTTTGATTTACGTTCCTCTAAAGACAAATGATGTTCAGCATCATTTCATGTGTTTATTGGCCATTTACATATCTTCTTTGAAGAAATGTCTATTCGACTCCTTTGCAGATTCTATATTTTGGTTATCTTTTGTTATTGAATTCCAAGACTTTGTTTTCTATTCTGGACACAAGGCCCTTATCAGATATGTGATGCGCAAATATTTTCTTACATTCTATTTATTGGTAGTCTTTTTTCACTCTCTTGATAGTGTCTTTTGATGCACAAAATATTTTATATCAAATCCAAATTCGTGAAAGGTCTGTTCTAAGAGTTTTCTAGTTTCAGCTCTTGTATTTAGGACCTTGATCCATTCTGAGTTTATGATTAGTTAATGATTATGGGTAGATTACATAGGTTGGTAGATTAGTTAGGCAGGTAGATTAGATAGGCGGGTAGTTTGATAGGTAGTTAGATGAGATAGGTGGAAAGATTAGATAGGTGGGTGGATTACATAGGCAGATAGACTAGATAGGTGGGTAGATTAGATAGGCGGGCAGATTAGATAGGTGGCCAGATTAGACAGAAGGGGACATTTAGATAGGCAGGCAGATTAGATAGGCAGGAAGATTCAACTGGTAGGCAGATTAGATAGGCGGGCAGATTAGATACCAGGCAGATAGATAGATAAAAAAAAAATTTTTTTAGAGAAATAGATTAGATACACAGACAGATACACAGACAGACAGATAGAGAGGCAGAGAGACATACAGAGAAACAGATAGATGATAGGCAGGGAGAAAGACACAGAGACAGACAGTCAGGCAGATACATAGAGAGAGAGAGAGAGATTTATTTTAAGGAATTGGCTCATGTGATTGCCAGGAACTGGCAATTTCAAAATCTGTAGATCACGTGATGGGCTGAAAATTACTGCAATCTTATGTTCCAAAACCTATAGGACAGGCTATAGGACAAAACAGTGTGAAGAGTGACAGAGTTCTAGCAAAATGTCTATTTAGAGTCTGGAGGCAGAATACACCCTATGGAAAACTCCCTTTTTTCTCTTTGGGTCTTCAACTGATTTGCTGAGGCCCATCTATATTATGGAAGGTAATCTGATTTACTTAAGGCCAGCTGATTTAAACAAATGCATGTAGATTAGTGTTTGACCAAACAATCGAACTCCATAGCCTAGCCAAGTTCATTTATTTGTTGATGAACATTCAGTTAGCTTTTACATTTGGCTATTGTGAATAGTGTTGCTTTGAACATTCATTTACAAGTGTTTGTTTGAATACCCATTTTCAATTATTAGGGACATATACATAGGACTGGGAAATCTGGGTCATACGGTAAGTCTATGAATAAAATTTTGAGGAGCTGCCAAACTGGTTTTCACAGTAGTGAACCATTTTGCATTCCTATGAGCAATGCCTGAGGGTTCAAATGCACTTTTTGTTTTCTGTTTTTTTTTCTCTTATTATTATCCTAGTAGGTGTGAAGTGGTATCTCATTTTGATTTTGATCTACTTTCATCTAAAGACAAATGATGTTCAGCATCATTTCATGTGTTTATTGGCTATTTGTATATCTTCTTTGAGGAAATGTCTATTCGACTCCTTTGCCCATTTCATAATTTGGTTGTTTATCTTTTGTTATTGAATTCCAATACTTTGATTTCTATTCTGGACACAAGGCCCTTATCAGATATATGATGCACAAATATTTTCTTACATTCTATGAGTAGGCTTTTTTCACTTTGTTGATAGTGTGTTTTGATGCACAAAATATTTTATATCAAATCCAAAGTCATGAGGGTCTGTTCTAAGAGTTTTCTAGTTTTAGACCTTGATCCATTCTGAGTTTATGATTAGTTTATGATTATGGGTAGATTAGATCGGTAGGTAGATTAGTTACGCAGGTAGATTAGATAGGCAGGTAGATAAAGTAGGCAGGAAGATTAGAGAGGTGGGTAGATTAGGCAGGTTGGTAGATTAGATAGGTGGATAGACTAGATAGGCGGGCAGATTAGATAGGTGGTCTGATTAGAGAGGAGAGCAGATTAGATAGGCGGGCAGATTGGATAGGCGGGCAGATTAGACAGGCAGGCAGATAGATAGGCACACAGATTAGATAAATAGATTAGATACATAGATACATAGACAGATACACAGACAGACAGATACATAGACAGACAGATAGGTTGACAGGCAGAGAGACATACAGATAAACAGATATATGATAGGCAGGAAGAGAGACACAGAGACAGAGAGGCAGACAGACAGAGAGATAGATAGATGGAGTGAGAGACAGAGTTTTATTTTAAGGAATCGGCTCATGTGATTGCCGGGAGCTGGCAATTTCAAAATCTGTGGGTCAGGTGATGGGCTGAAAACTACTGCAATCTTATGTTTCAAAATCTATAGGACAGGCTACAGGACAAAAAAGTGTGAAGAGTGAGAGAGTTCTAGCAAAATGTCTCTTTATACTCTGGAGGCAGAATAAACCCTATGGAAAACTCCCTTTGAAGCCCATCTATATTATGGAAGGGAATCTGATTCACTTAAGGCCCGCTGATTTAAACACATGTATGTAGACTAGTGTTTGACCAAACAACCAAACTCCATAGCCTAGCCAAGTTCATTTATTTGTTGATGAACATTTAGTTAGTTTTCACCTTTGGCTATTGTGAATAGTGCTGCTATTAATACTCATGTACAAGTGTTTGTTTGAATACCCATTATCAATTCTTAGGGACATATACATAGTAGTGGGAAATCTGGGTCACATGGTAACTCTATGGATAAATTTTTGAGGAGCTCCCAAAGAGGTTTTCACAGTAGGGAACGATTTTGCCTTCACATGCGCAATGCATGAGGGTTCAAATGCACTTTTTGTTTTCTGGGGTTTATCATTTTTTGCTTTTATCATTATCCTAAAAAAACCCAGTGCCGTCAAGTCAATTCCGACTCATAGCGACCCTAACGGGCAGAGTAGAACTGCCCTATTATCCTAGTAGGTGTGAAGTGGTATCTCATTGTGATTTTGATCTACATCCTTCTAAAGACAGATGGTGTTCAGCATTTTTTCATGTGTTTATTGGCCATTTGTATATCTTCTTTGAGGAAATGTTTATTTGACTCCTTTGCCCGTCTTATAATTCGGTTGTTTATCTTTTGTTATTGAATTCTAAGACTTTGTTTTCTATTCTGGACACAAGGCCCTTATCAGAGATGTGATTCACAAATATTTTCTTATGTTCTACGGGTACTCTTTTTTCACTTTCTTGATAGTGTCTTTTGATGCACAAAATATTTTATATGAAATCCAAAGTCATGAAAGGTCTGTTCTAAGAGTTTTCTAGTTTTAGCTCTTGCATTTAGGACCTTGATCCATTCTGAGTTTATGATTGTATGTTATGTGAGGCAGCAGTCCAACTTCATGCTTTTGCATGTGTATATCTTGGGTTCAAAAGAGAATGAGATAGGAATTGAGGACCGTAAATATTAAATGTAGACAGTCTTTCAAGTCATTTTTCTATGACAAAAGATCAGAAACATGGGATGGTAGCTGGCAGGGATAAGAGGTAAAGAGGGATGTGTCTCTAAAAATTGAGAACTATTATAACATGTTTATGCTGAGAGAAATAATCTAATAAATAGGAACAATCTTATTATAGAGAAGACAGAAGGAAAAGCTCCCGGAGAGCTGCACGTAGTTGAGTAAATGTGGAACTCGGTGAAAAAGTGGATGGCTGGTCATAACTGCACCGAGAGCTTTTCTGATGTAGTGAAAGGTAAGGCAGAACATATGGATCCACATAAACTCAGGTTCATGAATGTAATGGAAGGACCAGACAATTTGACTTTGATTTGCCTCTATATTCTTAGTCAAATAAGAAAGAAGAAAATCAACTGAGAGTGAGGAAGGTAGGGAGTGCTGGATGCAACTATAAGTGGTCTGGTTTCAATTCACTGTAGGACATTTTGCTATAGCAAATTAACAAGGAAATCCATATAGTATTAAAAGGTCATAACTTACAGTATTACTGTTTCTTTCTCTCTCTATCCACCTATCTATACATCCAGCTACCAAACTATCTCCTGTAAAGCTTGACATTCTGTAACCTCCTAAGCAGATACTAGTCCTCTCACTGTTAACATGTTTTTTTAATCCATTCTGCCACTCTCTATCTCCTTACTGGTGTATTTAGTCCAATTACATTCAGCGTAATTATGAATAGGTATGTGCTGTCATTTTGATGTCCTTTTTTGTGTGTTGTTGACAGTTTTTTTTTCCCACTTAAATTTTTGTGCTGAGTAGTTCATCTTTATATATTGTCTTTTCCTCTGATTCGTTGTTGTTGATTTTGTTTCTGCTGAGTCTTTATTTTTCCTTGTATTTTATTTTGATGTGAAGGGTTGTTAGTCTCCTTTGTGGTTACCTTAATATTTATCCCTATTTTTCTAAGTTTAAACCTAACTTTTATTTCTTTATGTCGCCTTGACTTCCTTTCCATATGAAAGATATATAACTACATTTTTTAGTCTCTCTTTATTGTTTTAATGTTGTCATTTTTTACATAGTGACAATGCTGTTTCCATGTTTTGAGCTTTTTTTTAATCTTGATTTATTTTTGTCATTTCCCTACATGGGTTGATATCTGGTTGCTCTGTCCTATGGGCACTGGGTACTGGGTTTTATGTTCTAGTCTTGGGTTGATATCTGATATTATTGCTTTTCTAACCAGAGAACTCCCTTTAGTATTTCTTGTAGTTTTGGTTTGGTTTTTATGAATTCCCTGAACTTCTGTTTATCTGGGAATGTCCTAATTTCGCCTTCATATTTGAGACAGTTTTGCTGGATATATGATTCTTGGCTGGCAATTTTTTTCCTTCAATGCTTTATATAAATCATTGTGTTGCCTTCTCGCCTGCATGGTTTCTGAGGAGTAGTCTGAGCTTCATCTTATTGACTCTCCTTTGTAGGTGACTTTTCGTTTATCCCTAGCCACTCTTAAAATTCTCTCTTTATCTTTGGTTTTGGCAAGTTTGGTTATAACATGTCTTGGTGGCTTTCTTTTGAGATCTGCCTTATGTGGAGCTCGATGAGCACCTTGGATAGATATTTTCTCATCTTTCATGATTCCAGGGAAGTTTCCTGCCAAGAAATCTTTAACAATTCTCTCTGTATTTTTTGTTAACCCTCCCTGTGCTGGTGCTCCAATCTCTTGTAGGATATTTCTCTTGATAGAGTCCCACATCATTTTTAGGGTTTCTTCATTTTTTTTAATTCTTCTATCTGATTTTTCTTCATATATATTGGCGCTAAGTGCTTTATCTTCAGTGTCACTAATTATGCTTTCCATTTCTTCATTTCTGTTCCTCTGACTTTCTATTGCATTGTCTAATTCTGTAATTTTATTGTTAATCTGAATTTCTGATTGCTGTCTCTGTATGGATTCTTGCAGCCTATTAAATTTTTCATTATGCTCTTGAGTAACCTTTTTAATTTCTTCGACTGCTTTATCTCTGTGTTCCTTGGCTTGTTCTGTGTTTTGCCTGATCTTCCTGATCTCTTATAGAATTCTGTATATTAATCTTTTGTATTTATTCTACATCTGGTAATTCTAGGAAGATATCTTCATCAGAAGTTTCCTTAATTCCGTATTTTGAGAGCTTGTTGAAGTGATCACGGTCTGCTTCTTTATGTGATTTGATATTGACCGTTGTCTTTGAGCCATCTATAAGTTATTGTATTAATTTATTTTATGTTTGCTTACTGCATTCTAACTTCTTGCTTTGTTTTATTTTGATATGCCCAAATAGGCTGCTTGAGTGAGCTAGCTTGAGTATTTGGACCTTTGAAATTCGAACATCCTGTCACGAGATGGCTAGAGCTGTTACCAGGTATATGAGCCTAGGAGTCCATTTGCTTTTTGTGTATGGATTCAGCTCATGTGTCCAGGTAGTTGGTCATCAAGTTTGTGTTTCACGCTCTGTCCTACAGTCTTAGAGGGGTAGGGGTGGTTGGTGTAGGTACAGGTATCTGGTTGCAGAAGGGGGTCACACTCTGAACAAGACAGGGGGCTGAGAACTGTCCTCCAAGTGTCTGTGAGGGCACTTTGCCCTCCAGTTGTAAGGAATGTGTGTCGCTGTTCCCTAGAGCATACAGGTGGGTGGATTCTGCCGCCGGATCATGGGCACCCAATGCTTTTGGTTGTAAGGACTAGAAGGCACCACTTATCTTTGGACCCTTGTCATGGGTGGCTAGGTGATGTGGGTGGAGCCATCAGTTCTCAGGCCCCTTATGTGGGTAGGTGAGGACCGTATTTAAAAGGCAAAGTGGTGTCAAACATGAAAAACCCACCTCTCCATTGCACAGCTGAAACAGTTGAAGTCAGTTCTCAAGCACATACACGGTTGCAGTCTGCCAACAAGGGCCTAATCTCCTGAAATGGGCCCACACAGGTCCATGCAGGGGTGAAAGGTATTTAAAGTCTGTAGACCGTTTTTGCCTGGGCAGAAGCCACTTCTGTCCTGAGCTCCCCAGCTTAGTGGAGCTGGCAGATTATCTTTTCCCCCAGTTGTGAAATTTATTCCTTCTCCAAGGCCGGGAGAATGGCTCAGGATGAGCAGCAGGACCTATCCCAGGCCCAGGGAATTAGACAGCCACCGAAGCCAGCTTGGGGGCTGGGGGCATGGTAAAACAAATGCAAGTATTTAGCTTTTGCCGAGAATGCTGTTCTTCTTTGGTTCCGGAAGTGTGAGCAGACTGTGTGGCTCGCTGTCTCTCCCTGAGGAAACTGCATCCCAAATGCTACCGCCAGCCATGCTGCAATCGTCCCAGGGGATTGTGCCTGAGGGGCACGAGTCCCTGGTGAGTCAGGTCTGGCAACTCCTTGTCGCTTCTGAACCTCCTCTCCATTCCCCTGCTGCTCAGTCCTATTTCCTAACTTTGCCTCTGGTGTTCAGGGCTCCTAGTTTGTTATACATATACATATAATCATTTCATTTGTTTTTTTGGGTCTTTGTTGTAAGAGGGATCACCAGAAGCATATGACTACTCAGCTATCTTGCCCCACCTCTCCTTTTTTGATGTGTGTGTTTATTGCTATAGACTCTAAGCATTGCTTTTGCTTTGTCCAAAGGTTTTTGGTTTGTTGTGTTTTGATTCTCGTTTGATTCTAGCGATTTTTTTCATCTTTTATTTCTTCTGTTACTCAGTTGTTTTTAAGCAAAGTGTTATTTAATTTCCGTGTAGTTGATTTTTCTCCTTGTTGTTCCTGAAATTGATATCTAATTTGACAGTACTGTGATCAGAGAAGATGATTTGTATTTTTCTTTTTTTTGTATTAATTGATGCTTGCTTTGTGGCCTGAAATGTGGTCTATTCTAGAGAATGATCAATGTGCACTGGAAAAAAATGTGTATTTTGCTGCTGTTGGGTGAAGTGTATATGTATATACATGTCTAAGAGGTCAAGTTGGAGTCCTGGTGGTGTAGTGGATAAGAGCTCAGCTGCTAACCAAAAGGTGGGCAGTTCAAACTCAACAACCTCTCCTCAGAAACCCTATGAGGCAATTCTACTCTGTTCTGTAGGGTCACTATGAGTCAGAATGGACTCGACAGCACCTAACAACAACAATAAAAGGTCAAGTTGGTTGATTGTGATATTTAGGTTTTCTGTATCTTTGCTGAGTTTCGTTCTAGTTGTTCTGCCCTTCATTGAAAGTGATGTGTTAAAGTCTCCTGCTACTATTATATAATGTCCTTCCTCATCTTCGATTGTGGATTTTGACTTAAAGTCTATTTTATCTGAGATTAATATTGCCACTCCTGTTTTTTGGTTACTGGTTGCTTGATATATTTTTCCCCATCCTTTGATTTTCAGTTTACTTATATTTTTGTGTCTAAGGTGTGTGTCTCTTGTAGATAGCATATTGCTGTGTCATGTTTTCTTATCCATTCTGCCACTCTGTCTCTTTACTCATACATTTAAACCATTTACATCCAGTGTGATTATCGATAGGTATGAATTCACTGGTGTCATTTTATTATGCTTTTTTTTTTGCAGTAATGATGATTTCTTTGTTGCACATAATATTCTGTGCTGCGTTCTTTTTGTTTGTGGATTTTCTTTTCATTTCCTTCGTTGTTGTTGATTGTGTTTACTGAATCTTTACTATTTTCTTCTTTTTTATTTTGATGAGTAGGTTTGTTAATTGTCTTTGTGGTTATCCTGAAGTTTACTTTTATCTTCCTAAGTTTAAAGCAGTCTTTTATTTCTTGATATCACCTTGAATTCTTTCCCTATGGAAGTTCTAGAATTACACTCTTTATTCCCTCTTTTTGTTTTGAAACTGTCATCACAGATTGACGTCTCTGGTTCCCAGTTTTTAGTGTAGCTTTATTTTATTTTTGAGAATTTTTTTTATCTGGTTTGGTATCTGGCTGATGCTGTCATGTGTCTTAATCTCAGGTTGTTGAATTATGTTGTTTGTTTTCTGTCTGAAGGACTCCCTTTAATATTTCTTGTAAGGTTGGTCTGATTTTTACAAATTCCTTTAATTTCTGTTTATCTGGAAATTTCATTATTTCATCATCATTTTTGAGAGACAATTTTTCTGGATACATAATTCTTGGTCAGCAATTTTTTTCTTTCAGAGTTTTATATATGTTGTCCTATTGCCTTCTTGCCTGCATGGCTTCTGCTGAGAATTCAGAGCGTAGTCTTATTAGTCTTATTGGTTCCCCTTTGTAGGTGAGCTTTAGTCTTTTCTGAGCTGCTCTCCGGATTCTTTCTTTGTCCTTTGTTCTTTCTTTGGTTTTGGAAAGTTTGATCATGACATGTCTTAGTGATTTTCTTTTGGGATCTATCCTGTATGGGGTGCATTGTGCTTCTTGGATGGATATCTCCTCACCTTTCATATTGGGGAAGTTTTCTGCCAGGAAATGTTAAAAAATTCTCTCTCTGCTTTTTATTGTCTCTTCCTGCTCTGGAATTCAGATCATGTGTAAATTATTCCTCTTGATAGTGTCCCATATAACCCTTAGGGTTTCTTCATTTTTCTTCATTCTTTTTCCTGATTTTTCTTCAAACAAAGCAGCGTTAAGGGATTTGTCCTCTATTTCATTGATTCTGTCTTCCATTGACTTGATTCTTCTACGTCCTTCCATTAAGTTATCTGTTTCTGAAATTTTATTGTTAATCTTCCGGCTTTCTACTTGCTGTTTTTGCATGGTTTCTAATTGTCTATTTATTTTGTCATTTTGTTCCTGTATTGTTTTCCTGAATTCTTCTAGTGTTTTCCTTAGTTTTGTCTGTGTTTTGCTTGATCTCTTTCAGAACCCTATACATAAATACTTCAAAATCCTTATCAGGTAGTTCCATTACCATTTCTTCCTCAGGGAAGTTTCCTGGTTCTTTATATTGATCACTTGCTGGAGCCATCTTGTCCTGCTTCTTTAGGTGATTTGATATTTTTGTCTCCAAGGCATTAAGCTGTTATTGTATTTATTAATTGTATGTTTGTTTGCTGTTTCCTGATTTTTTGTTTTGTTTTGATGTACCCAGGCAGGCGGGACTTCTTTTTTTTTTTATGTTTGTTTGCTGTTTCCTGATTTTTTTGTTTTCTTTTGATGTATCCAGACAGGCAGGACAGGCGTGCTACTCTGGTCACTAGTCTGGCCACAATGGAGCACTTACCACCTGTCACCAGGTGGGTGGGGAAGCAGCTGGGTGTGTGAGCATGGATCTCTGTTTGCTGGTCTTGTGGAACGTCTGAGAGAGGGTTGGTTGGGGATCGGCCACTGTCTGTCATTGGTCCAGTAGCATAGGAGCAGGCAGTGTCACTTGCTGAGTGATTGGGGGGCAGGTGTGGCAAGTGTTGCTGGCTAGTGGGGGCCTGGTTACCATCGCCTGCCAGATGGGGGGGTGGTTGATTGGCTGGCATACGCATGGTTGCGCGCTTGCTGCCCCTCGCCAAGTGGGAGCTCACAACCATGCTGCTGCCATTGCCTGTTGCCAGGCAGGGGGAGGGGGAGGGAGCCGTGGGTGGGTGCACAAGCAGTTGCTTGCCATCACCTCCCACCAGGCTGGGCGGGGTGTGGGTGGTGGGCAGTAGTGTGTGTGCACATGGGCAGTTGCCAATGCTCTCAGGACCTAGGATGGAGAGAAGGTGGCGTCTGGCCGTGTGCGCTGGAGGATGCCTACTACCACTCATTGAATGGGCAGGAAAGGGTGGTGGATGGGGCTGGGTTGGCAGGGAGGGGATGGGCTTGCGATATGGTCTCTGGTCAGGCAGGGTGGCTGGCATATGAGACCCTCCGTTGATTCCGACCAGGAGGGTGGGGGGGGGAGTGCACCTCTCAGGCTAGCAGATGTAGGTGCCAGGGCACTTCCTGTCCACTGCAGCCAGCAGTCAGGACCTGTCCCCAACCTAGTGCTTGGAGAGTGAGCCACCCAGGGTCTGGTTGGGTGGGAGAGCTTGCACTGATATGCCGCAGATACACCTCCTTGTGTGCACCACTCACGCTAGAGGTCAGGGATCACCGCTTGTGGGTATATCTGGCTTCCTCCCTGCTCTGTGGATGGCAGAACCCTTGTAATTCTCACTCTCCTTTCTGTGTTTTCCTTCTTAGATCCGGATCATGATCTGCTCAGCTTGCTTCCCTCCAAGTGTGTCTATAAAGTTTCTCTGCCTCTATGGAATGCTGTGAAGTTGCCTCCCTGTGTACCTCACCCAGAGTCACTATTGGCTTTGTCTTAAGATGGCCATGTTGAGCTGTGATGGCTGGAAGAGCCCCTCCATTCTGTTTGTCCTTGTTTACAGTGTTTGTTCAATTTTTCTTTCCAGTCAGTGTTTAATTTGATTCTTTATCCTTCTTTTTTGTTGTTCAGGGTTCCAGGATTGTTATTTACATCTGTTTCATTTGGCTTTTTGGGTCTTTGCTGTAGGGGGACAGTATGGTACATCTGACTAATCTGCCATCTTGGCTCCTCCTTTGTCATCTAGTACCCAGTGTTGCTATTGAAAATTCTTGCATCAATCTGACCCTTGCTTATTTGTATGTAAGCAGATTTGTCTCTAGAAGTTTTTAGAATGTTCTCTTATATTTGATATTGTTAGATTTCGCTATAATGTATCTTGGTGTGAGTTTTTATTTATTCCTCGTGTTTGGTGCTTTCAAACTGAAACATATTCTTTGATTCTGAGAAACATGGCATTATTTTTTTCAAATATTCCCTCTTCTATATTTTTATGTTTTGCTCTTTCTGAGTAACCCAACTGTTAGCACTTAAACTTCTATTCTCAGTACTTTCTTAAAAAAATTTATTATTAAAATAATCAAACATACACAAATATAGAAGGACTGGTATAATAAATCTTCATATCCATTCACCTAGCTTCAAGAATCAGCAATATATTGCCAAATTTCTTTTGACTATTCCACTTGATGTGCACTTTTACGGCTTTATTGAAGTATAATTTATATACCATAAAATTTACTCATCGTAAGTGTCCAATTCAGTGATTTTTTAGCAAATTTATAGTGCAAACATCAACAGAATCCAGTTTTAGGACATGTTCATTGCTCCACTAAGTTCCCCTATGCCTGTTTGCAATCAATCCTCACTTCCATCCCCAGCCTCCTGGCAACCATTAATTTGCTTTATTTCTCTAGAGATTTACCTTTCTTGATATTTCACATAAATGTAATCATGCAATTTGTAGTCTTACCTGACTTCTTTCACTTAACATATTGTTTTTAAGATTCATCCATGTTGTAATATATATCAGTACTTTCTTCCTTTTTATTAATGAATAATATTCTACTTTATGGAATGCAATACACATTTTATTTATCTATTCATCAACTGATGGGCATCCAGATTGTTTCACTTTTTGGCTATTATGAATATGCTGCAATGAACATTCATGCACACATCTTCGTGTGGATATATGCTTTCATTTCTCTTGGGTAGATATCTAGGAATGAAATTGCTGGATCATAAAGTAAGTTTATGTTTGACTTTTTAAGAAATTGTTGGACTTTATTGTAAAGTGGCTCTACTCTTCTTTTATTCCCACCAACATTGCCTTTTTTGGGGGGGGTGGATTTTAAATTACTTTCCCCATCTTTTATATTATAATAAATGACATTTAGTTTTAGAACTCAAAGTTTCCTAGCTTGTTTTGGAAAAACTATATTAATATCATTTAACATTTGTGTTATGTCTTTCTTCTAAGGAGTTCACATTTTTTATAGCAATTATAGAACAGAATATCAGAATATCAGCGCTAGAAGAAATCTTAACAATAATCTAATTCAACCTCATTTTACAAATGAGTTCACTGAAACTTAATTTTCACATAATTTAATTTCAGATAAGAAGGCAGTTTGTGGAGGCAACTTGAGATACAGAAATGTTCATGTAAAATAGTCAGATACATCTAGTACCATTCAGTTTATGAAATATTAGGACCCCTTGTTTCCCAGGGAAACCCTGGTAGCATAGTGGTTAAGAGCTGGCTGCTAACCAAAAGGTTGGCAGTTCAAATCCACCAGGCGCTCCTTGGAAGCCATATGGGGCAGTTCTACTCTGTTCTATAGGGTTGCTAGGAGTCGAAATCGATTCAAAAGCAATGGGTTTGTTTTTTTTTTTCTGTTTCCCAGGTTTAGCAATTGAAACTCACCAAGTGTTTTCTTAGCGATAGTAATCTTCACTTATTAACATGATTACCTGTTACCTTTTCTAAATGATTCCTTCAGTTGCTTTTGTATGTTGACAGTGAACTAACAGGAGGAGATTATTATATAGCCTACTTTACTCTCAATTTATCATCACCCAAAAGTAGAACATCTTAGAGCAAGATCATGCCCTTGTTTCCTCCTGACCACGAGACTCTCTTTCACATTCAACTTACCAAGTCTTTACCTAAAGCCCCAGTGACAGACTTCCTTCTTAAGTTTACAGCATCCTCTACATCTTCTGAAAACGATCCACTCAAATCTAATTCGGACGGACTCTGGTCTGGAGGAAGAAAGGGAAAAGGAGATATGTGAATCAGCATATTTTCTTAGAAGGTCTTATTTTTCATTGCAAACATTTCATCTTTATTCCAATTCTTCTAGGCATAGGGCATAGATAGTGCTATGAAAGCAACAATTCTGAAGATGGCACAGAACCAGGCAGTGTTTTCTTTTGTTGTACATAGGGTCACTATGAGCCAGAACCAAACTGACGGCACCTAACCACAATAACAGTGAAAGCAACAATCAGAGTCAGTAACTTCATGCTGTTTATGTTATCACACTTCCATTTTTACGGTATTTTGGAAATTGCCTTGGGCTGAATTATCAACACAGATAAGTTCATTCCTTCTTTGATCACAGAAGTTTAAATATTCTACTACAAAATGCTAAGCTTTAAGCTGTTTACAGCTTCTGCTTTACTTATGACTTTGAAAACTTCTCATAGGATAGGCCCTTAAGCTTGGAAAAAATAAAACATTAACCTTTCTTTATTTTAATATTCACAGAATTCACTGTTCCTATATTTGACATAAAATGTGAGTCAATCAATTCTAAATTGCTACTTAAAAAATTTTTTTTAATAATTTTTATTGTGCTTTAAGTGAACATTTACAACTCAAGTCAGTCTCTCACATATAAACTTATATACACCTTACTACATACTCCCAATTACTCTCCCCCAATGAGTCAGCCCGTTCCCTCCTTCCAGTCTGTCCTTCCTTGACTGTTTTGCCAGTTTCTAACCCCCTCTACCCTCCCATCTCCTCTCTAGACAGGAGATGCCAACATAGTCTCAAGTGTCCACCTGATACAAGTAACTCACTCCTCATCAGTATCTCTCTCCAACCCACTGTCCGGTCCAAATCATGTCTGATGAGTTGTCTTCTGGAATGGCTCCTGTCCTGGGCCAACAGAAGGTTTGGGGACCATGACCGCCAGGATTCTTCTAGTCTCAGTCAGACCATTAAGTCTGGTCTTTTTATGAGAATTTGAGGTCTGCATCCCACTGTTCTCCTGCTCCCTCAGGGGTTCTATGTTGGGCTCCCTGTGAAGGCAGTCATTGGTTGTGGCCGGGCACCATCTAGTTCTTCTGGTCTCAGGATGATGTAAGTCTCTAGTTCATGTGACCCTTTCTGTCTCTTGGGCACATAATTACCTTTTGACCTTGGTGTTCTTCATTCTCCTTTGATCCAGGTGGATTGAGACTCATTGATGCATCTTAGATGGCTTCTTGTTAGCATTTAAGACCCCAGACGCCACACTTCAAAGTGGGATGCAGAATGTTTTCTTAATAGAATTTATTTTGGCAATGGACTTAGATGTCCCCTGAAGCCACAGTCCCCAAACCCCCACCCTTGGTCCACTGACCTTTGAAGCACTCAGTTTATTCAGGAAACTTTTTTGCTTTTGGTCCAGTCCAGTTGAGTTGACCTTCCCTGTATTGAGTGTTGTCCTTCCCTTCACCTAAAGTAGTTCTCATCTACTATCTAATCAGTAGATAACCCTCTCCCACCCTCCCTCCCTCCCCACTCTCGTAACCACAAAAGAATGTATTCTTCTCAGCTTAAACTATTTCTCAAGATCTTATGATAGTGGTCTTATACAATATTTGTCCTTTTGCATCTGAGTAATTTCACTCAGCATAATGCCTTCCAGGTTCCTCCATGTTATGAAATCTTTCACAGATTCATCACTGTTCTTTATCAACGCATAGTATTCCATTGTGTGAATATACCATAATTTATTTATCCATTCATCCATTGATGGACATCTTGGTTGCTTCCAGCTTTTTGCTATTGTAAACATTGCTGCAATAAACATGGGAGTGCATATATCTGTTTGTGTGAAGGCTCTTATTTCTCTAGGATATATTCCGAGGAGTGGGATTGCTGGGTTGTATGGTAGTTCTATTTCTAACTGTTTAAGGAAACACCAGATCAATTTCCAAAGTGGTTGTACCATTTTACATTCCCACCAGCAGTGTATTAGTGTTCCAATCTCTCCACAGCTTCTCTAACATTTATTATTCTGTGTTTTTTGGATTAATGCCAGCCTTGTTGGAGTGAGATGGAATCTCATCATAGTTTTAATTTGCATTGCTCTAATCGAGAGCATTTTCTCATGTATCTGTTAGCCGCCTGAATATCTTCTTTAGTGAAGTGCGTGTTCATATCCTTTGCCCAATTTTTAACTGGGTTGTTTGTCTTTTTGTGGTTGAGTTTTAACAGAATCATATAGATTTTAGAGATCAGGTGCTGGTCGGAGATGTCATAGCTGAAAATTCTTTCCCAATCTGTAGGTGGTCTTTTTACTCTTTTGGTGAAGTCTTTAGATGAGCATAGGTGTTTGATTTTTAGGAGCTTCCAGTTATCTGGTTTTTTTTTGTCATTTTTAATAATGTTTTGTATTCTGTTTATGCCTTGTATTAGGGCTCCTAACGTTGTCCCTATTTTATCTTCCATGATCTTTATTGTTTAGTCTTTATGGTTAGGTCTTTGATCCATTTGGAGTTAGTTTTTGTGCATGGTGTGAGATATGGGTCCTGTTTCATTTTTTTGCAAATAGATATGCAGTTATGCCAGCACCATTTGTTAAAAAGACTATCTTTTCCCCAATTACCTGACACTGGGCCTTTGTCAAATATCAGCTGCTCATATGTGGATAGATTTATATCTGGGTTCTCAATTCTGTTCCACTGGTCTATGTGCCTGTTGATGTACCAGTACCAGGCTGTTTTGACTACTGTGGCTGTATAATAGGTTCTAAAATCAGGTAGAGTGAGGCCTCCCACTTTCTTCTTCTTTTTCAGTAATGCTTTACTTATCCGGGGCTTCTTTCCCTTCCATATGAAGTTGGTGACTTGTTTCTTCATCACATTAAAAAATGTTTTTGGAATTTGGATCGGAAGTGCATTGTATATATAGGTGGCTTTTGGTAGAATAGACTTTTTTACTATGTTAAGCCTTCCTATCCATGAACAACATATGTTTTTCCACTTATGTAGGTCCCTTTTAGTTTCTTGCACTAGTACTTTGTAGCTTTCTTTGTATAGGTCTTTTACATCTTTGGTAAGATTTATTCCTAAGTATTTTATCTTCTTGGGGGCTACTGTGAATGGTATTGATTTGGTGATTTCCTCTTCGATGTTCTTTTTGTTGTTGTAGAGGAATCCAAGTGATTTTTGTATGTTTATCTTGTAACCTGAAACTCTGCCGCACTCTTCTATTAGTTTCAGCAGTTTTCTTGAGGATTCCATAGGGTTTTCTGTATATAAGATCATGTCATCTGCAAATAGAGGTAATTTTACTTCTTCCTTGCCAATCCGGATGCCTTTTATATCTTTGTCTAGCCTAATTGCTCTGGCTAGGACCTCCAGCACAATGTTGAATAAGAGTGGTGATAAAGGGCATCCTTGTCTGGTTCCCGTTCTCAAGGGAACTGCTTTCAGGTTCTCTCCATTTAGAATGATGTTGGCTGTTGGCTTTGTATAAATGCCCTTTATTATGTTGAGGAATTTTCCTTCTATTCCTATTTTGCTGAGAGTTTTTATCATGAATGGGTGTTGGACTTTGTCAAATGCCTTTTCTGCATCAATTGATAAGATCACGTGGTTTTTGTCTTTTGTTTTATTTATATGGTGGATTACATTAATGGTTTTTCTAATATTGAACCAACCTTGGGTAAGAAAAAAGAATAAATCCCACTTGGTCGTGGTGGATTATTTTTTTGATATGTTGTTGAATTCTATTGGCTAGAATTTTGTTGAGGACTTTTGCATCTATGTTCATGAGGGATATAGGTGTGTAATTTTCTTTTTTTGTGGTGTCTTTACCTGGTTTTGGTATTAGGGATATGGTGGCTTCATAGAATGAGTTAGGTAGTATTCCATCCTTTTCTATGTTTTGAAATACCTTTAGTAGTAGTGGTGTTAACTCTTCTCTGAAAGTTTGGTAGAACTCTGCTGTGAAGCCGTCCAGGCCAGGGCTTTTTTTTTTTTTTTTTGGGAGTGTTTTGATTACCTTTTCAATCTCTTTTTTTGTTATGGGTCTATTTAGGTATTCTACTTCTGATTGTGTTAGTTTAGGTAGGTAGTGTTTTTCTAGGAATTCATCCATTTCTTCTAGGTTTTCAAATTTGTTAGAGTACAATTTTTCGTAATAATGTGATAGGATTCTTTTAATTTCAATTGAGTCTGTTGTGATATGGCCCATCTCATTTCTTATTTGGGTTATTTGTTTCCTTTCCTGTATTTCTTTAGTCAGTTTAATTCTGCTCTAATTTTTATTATTTGTTTCCTTCTGGTGCCTGATGGATTCTTTTGTTGCTCACTTTCTATTTGTTCAAGTTGTAGGGACAGTTCTCTGATTTTTGCTCTTCCTTCTTTATGTATGTGTGCATTTATCAATATAAATTCACCTCTGAGCACTGCTTTTGGTGTGTCCCAGAGGTTTTGATAGGAAGTATTTTCATTCTCATTGCATTCTATGAATTTCTTTATTCCCTCCGTAATGTCTTCTATAACTCAGTCTTTTTTGAGCAGGGTAGTGTTCAGTTTCCAAGTATTTGATTCCTTTTCCTTGATTTTTCTGTTATTGATTTCTACTTTTATGGCCTTATGGTCTGAGAAGATGCTTTGTAATATTTCGATGTTTTGGATTCTGCAAAGGTTTGTTTTATGACCTAATATGTGATCTATTCTAGAGAATGTTCCATGTGCACTAGAAAAAAAAGTATACTTTGCAGCTGTTGGGTGGAGAGTTCTGTATAAGTCTATGAGGTCAAGTTGGTTGTCTGTAGCAATTAGATCTTCCGTGTCTCTATTGAGCTTCTTACTGGAAGTCCTATCCTTCTCCGAAAGTGGTGTGTTGAAGTCTTCTACTATAATTGTGGAGGTGGCTATCTCACTTTTCAATTCTGTTAAAGTTTGTTTTATGTATCTTGCAGCCCTGTCATTGGGTGCTTAAGTATTTAATATAGTTATATCTTCCTGGTAAGTTGTCTCTTTAATCATTATGTAGTGTCCTTCTTTATCCTTTGTGGTGGATTTAACTTTGAAGTCTATTTTGTCAGAAATTAATACTGCCACTCCTGCTCTTTTTTGATTGTTTGCTTGATATATTTTTTTCCATCCTTTGAGTTTTAGTTTGTTTGTGTTTCTAAGTCTAAGGTGTGTCTCTTATAGGCAGCATATAGACGGATCATGTTTCTTTATCCAGCCTGAGACTCTGTCTCTTTATTGGTACATTTAGTCCATTTACATTCAGTGTAATTATAGATAAGTATGAGTTTAGTGCTGCCATTTTGATGCCTTTTTGTGTGTGTTGCTGACAACTTCATTTCTCCACTTTTTTGTGCTGAGAAGT
Organism: Elephas maximus indicus; assembly: GCF_024166365.1. Lineage (NCBI taxonomy): Eukaryota > Metazoa > Chordata > Mammalia > Proboscidea > Elephantidae > Elephas > Elephas maximus. The sequence goes on from NC_064846.1 coordinate 137,243,938, forward strand.
TTTTCTTTGTAAATTGTGTTTCTGCATTTTCATAGCAGTTGAATTTATGTTTGCTGAGTCATTATGTTTTTCTTGGTTTTTATTTTGAATTATGGAATTGTTAGACCTCTTTGTCGTTACCTTAATATTTACCCCTATTTTTCTAAATAAAAGCCTAACTTGTATCGTCCTTTATCACCTTGTTTTCCTCTCCATATGGAAGATCTATGCCTCCTGTATTTAGTCCCCCTTTTTTGATTATTGTAATCTTTTACATAATGACTTCAATGATTCCCTGTTTTCAGCATTTCTTTTCTTTTTTTTTTTAAATTAATCTTATTTTGTTTTTGTGATTTCACTATTTGAGTTGATGTGAGGATGTTCTTTTCTGTGAACTTGTGTTGTGTTGGTATCTGATATTATTGATTTTCTGACCAAAGAATTTCCTTTAGTAATTCTTGTAGCTTTGGTTTGGTTTCTTGCAAATTCTCTAAGCTTGTGTTTAAAAAAAAAAAATTTTTTTTTTGTGTTTATCTGCAAATGTTTTCATTTCACCTTCATATTTGAGAGAGCGTTTTGCGGGATATATGATTCTTGGCTGGCAGTTTTTCTCCTTCAGTGCTCTATATATGTCCTCCCATTGCCTTCTTGCCTGCATGGTTTCTGCTGAGTAGTCTGAACTTACTCTTATTGAGTCTCCTTTGTAGGTGACTTTTATCCCTGGCTGCTTTTAAAATTTTCTCTTCATCTTTGGTTTTGGCAAGTTTGTTAATAATATGCCTTGGTGATTTTCTTTTTGGATCAATCTTATATGGGGTTCGATGAGCATCTTGGACAGATATCCTTTTGTCTTTCATGATGCCAGGGAACTTTTTTGCCAACAGATCTTCAGCTATTCTCTCTGTATTTTCTGTTATCCCTCCCTGTTCTGAAACTCCAATCACACGGAAGTTATTTTTCTTGATAGAGTCCCACATGATTCTTAGGGTTTCTTCATTTTTTTAAATTCTTTTATTGGATTTTTCTTCAACTTTTTTTCTTATATTGGTGTCAATTGCCTTATCCCCCAACTCCCCCACTTTGCATTCCAGTTGCTCGAGTCTGCTCCTCTGACTTCCTATTGAGTTGTCTAATTCTGTAATTTTACTGTTAATCTTTTGGATTTCTGAATGCTGTCTCTCTATGGATTCTTGCAGCTTATTAATTTTTCCACTATGTTCTTGAATAATCTTTTTGATTTCTTTAACTTCTTTATCAGTGTGTTTTTTGGCTTTTTCTGTAGATTGCCTTATTTCATTTCTGAGGTCATCCCTGATGTCTTGAAGCATTGTGTATATTAGTTTTTTATATTCTGCATCTGGCAATTCCAGGATTGTACCTTCATTTGGGAAAGATTTTGATTCTTTAATTTGGGGATTTGTAGAAGCAATCATGGTCTGCTTCTTTATGTGATTTGATATCGACTGCTGTCTCCGAGCCATCTATAAGATATTGTAATGATTTATTTTATATTTGCTCACTGTGTCTCATCTTGCTTTGTTTTGTTTCAATGTACCCAGATGGGCTACTAGATTGCGCTGTCTTGATTGTTGTAGCCTTTGAATCACTTATGTCCTATTACCAGCTGGTTTGGGCTATTACGAGATACATATGCCTAAGAGTCCACTCACTATTCTTGAATAGAATCAGCTTAGGTGTTCTGATTTTGGGTCACCAAGTGTGTGGTGTAGACTGTCACCTATTAACTTAGAGGAGTAGCGGTGATAGTTGTGTGCACCAGATTCTAATAGCGGCAGGGCATCACACTCCAAGGAGGGCAGGATGCTGACAGCCTTCCCCCACGTGCCAGTGAGGTAGGTGTGTCTCTATTCCTAAAGCACTTTGGTGGGTGGGCTCTGCAGCTGTACCTTAGGCACCCAATTCTTGTACCCCTAAAGACTGGTAGGCGTCAGTATCCTCAGACCCGTTTGGCAGGTGGCTAGGTGGTTTGGGTGGAGCTTCAGCCCTCAGTTCCCCACTGTGGATCAATGAGGGCTCTGTTTAATAGGTAGAGATATCAGACCTGGAAAACTTGTCTTTCCAGTGCTCTGCTAAAACAATTACAGTCAGATCTCTATCAGAATTGCTTTTGCATTATAATAGCCACCTCGTTCCCTGTAGGGATGAAAGCCAAAGACTGTGGATCTCATATGCGTGGCTGGAGCTGGTTCTGTATTTTTATTCCAGTTTAGGGAAGTCAGGGAAGAATTTTTTGTTCCTGGGTTGTTAGTAGCTGCTTCTCTCAGGCCAGGAGAATGGGTTAGGAGCCCCCACCCCCCACAGCAGGTTACTCTCTGGCCAAGGAAATTCCAATGTTAATGAAGCTGCCTGGGGCAGGGAGGGAAGGGATAGATAGGAGAGAGCAGCCCGCTGCAATTTAGACAAAGTTACTTATCTTGCTTGGTGATGACTGTTTTATCTGAGATTCCCGAGGGGTGTGTAGCCTGTGTGCCCTGCTGGGTTGAGACTGCCCCAAGAGTCAGGCCTTGTGCCATCTCAGAAGGCGAGGTCAGCTCCTCTGCTCCTAGTCCAAAGCCCAGCACCAAGGTTTCCTGGCTGGGACACTGCACTCCAGGCTCCAAAACCAATCGCTGCTTCCTGGTGATTTCTCCTCCTGTCAGCTGCGTCATTGTGCAGCCTGCGTGTGCCGGCTGGGTTTTCCCTGAGGTTACTTCAGGGGGCTAGGGCTGCATCCTGTGCTTGCGCCATCTCAGGAAGCCGTGCTCAGCTCCTCTGCACTTAGTGCAAAGCCCGGCGCCAAGGTTTTCTGACTGGGACGGTGGCTCCAGGCTCCGAAAACAGTCGCTGCTTCCCCGTGGTTGCTCGTTCTCTTGTCAGCCGTGTCAATGTGCAGCCTGCTTGCGCTGGCTGAGTCTCTACCGAGGTTACTCCAGGGCTTAGGGGTTGAGGTTGCGTCCCGTGCTTGCCCCATCTCAGTAAGCCGCAATCAGCCCCACCTCTCTGGCACCAGGGAACCACGAGGGCTCAAGGCTGTGGCATGGGACGCCGGTTCCAGAAGTGGTCGCTGCTTCAGGGCGCGGCTTTTCACTCCCCTGTCACTCAGGTCAACTCTTTAGTTCTGTGTTTGATGGTCAGGGTTCATAGATTGTCATGTATGTGATCGATTCACTTGTTTTTCTGAGCCTTTGTTGCAAGAGGGATCCGTGGAAGCTTCTACCTAGTCAGCCATCTTGGCCCCACCTCTAAATTGCTACTTTTAAAATAATGATAGAGCAAGTTTCTTTCACACAAAAAGGGGGCGAATATAGCTAAATTGAGAGGTGGTTCTATTTCTTTAGGAAACAGAACATTCCATCAGTAGAAGAACATATTATTTTCAGTTTAAAAAATATAAGTTAAAGGACAATGCACCCCTCAGTAATGCTGTGGACAGCTTACCAAGTCACAGGTAGGTTACTTCTACAGAATAGTTCTATATAAAAACTCTGCTGAGAAAGATACTGTTGCTTATAAATCAGAAAGATTGACAAGAACAGCTAAGACTATCATCTCCGAATCAAGAACTTAAGTTTCACATGGTAAATGCGATAATGCAGAAATGCTTAGCATAGTGCCTGACAAAGTATGTGCTCAATAAACAGGAGCTGTAGAATAGAATTAGATTCTATATGATGGCTTCTAGTCTAGTTTCAAATTTTTCATTTAACAGGCAAACCACTTTTCCACTCTTGAACAAAACGCAGCAATTACCATATACATTTAGAAAACCTTTGGGAGCTGGTTGGTTAGGAGAGACTCCCCAACTCAGCACACAGAATCCAGCCTTAGGCTTTCTGCAAATTGTTGAGGGTTTTACCATGGTTTTAATTCTACACACAGGACATAAACTTTATAATTATGACAAGTTTCTCTAAAGAGTTCTCTTATTTTTAGGTATAAAATTGCAATATAAATAATACCTGCTTTCCATGGTTATTGTGATGATCAAGTGAAATGAATGATGCATTTCAGTGTACCACAAAATGAAAGTAATTATTATCAATACCTCAATGCCGCTTGCAAATAATTCCTTGTTTACACCTTAGAATGATTTATCTGTCTCGATATAGGGAACTTCTGACTACCATATCACTTGATCTACCACTTCCCTGAACTCTGTGAAAGTGTCCCTATCTGCCATTAAATGTATGCTGGTGCCAACTGTATTTCCTATACTCCTTTGTTCTGGTATAGTTCTGAAACTTGGCAAGAATAGACACTCAATAAATGGATTTTTCATGAATGCAAGAGACTGAAGGCATCACCTGGCTCTTCCATTCTCATGGAATGGGCCTACCACTATGGGTCAGAAAATGGATGATTGTTTTCTAAGGGATGAAATGGCTGTTAATCCATCAATTCCATCTGATTTAGTCATTTTTATACTATGGAGTAGATATGTTGTATATACTTACCTGAGGAGAGGGAGGCTCTGGATACTGCTATGGAAGGTGTGCCCGAAGTGTTTCTGCGATGATGCTTTGTGAGGTCTTCAGAGGTGCTTTCAATGGCAGCCAAACCCATGGAATTATCAAAACCATGCTCCTGTCCACAAAGTAAAAATGAAAGAAATATTATATGAACTGTGAATTACTTTAAAATATTGCCATATAAATATACTTCAGTATAAACACATTCGTGTGTGTTTCTTCACCAAAACCAAACCAAACCCATTGCCATCGAGTCAATTCCAACTCATAGAGGCCCTATAGAACAGAGTAGAACTGTCCCAAAGGCTTTTCCCAGGCCGTAAATCTTTACAGAAGCAGACTGCCTGCATCTTTCTCCAGAGGAGTGGCTGGTGGGTTTGAACTGCTGACCTTTCAGTTTCCAGCTGAATGCTTTAACCACTGTGCCACCAGGGCTCCTTGTGTGTATTACTTTAGGAGGAGCTTATTATGCATTGAAGGAACTCATCAGGAGTCCATATAACTCTGAAACTTACTATCAAAAATCACTATCTAAAATGTATACTAGCAGGTTTGTTAATTAGCACAAAAGATGTTAGAAATACTTTTTCACTGGCAAAATTAGTGAGTGTTCTAATATACAGTTAACAAGAAAGTGATACAGGTACACCCGATCTTCCATGAACTGTGTATAAGAATTTGGCAAGCTTCATACTCTCAGATTAGAACTGTTTGGTCCTACGTTTGTCCTCACTCTTAACATCCCCTCTCTTCAACCACCACTTACCTCCTCTACCCCAACTTTTTCCCCCTGTATCCCAATATTTTCCATCTAGAAGGCTGGCTGATCAAAATATGGTGGAATGAAACTTTTAATGTTATACAGGAAGGAGTTCCCTCCTTGTTGCTCTATATCTAGTCCTCATATTAGACATTTGAGGAGATTTTGATCAACTCACTCCAAAGAGATGTGGCACTCACTTGCCTAGCAGACTGATCAACTCAGCTTCAATACAGACTATTTTTAGTCTTTGATTATTCTTCAACACATAATACATGTAGCAGGAAGTATATAGCCACCAATTCCTCTAATTGCCATAGATGATCAATGTTTAGGAAACCCTAGGGGTGTAGTGGTTACGAGCTATGGCTGCTAACCACAAGGTCGGCAGTTCAAATCCACCGGGTGCTCCTTGGAAACTCTATGGGGCAGTTCTACTCTGTCCTAGAGGGCTGCTATGAGTCGGAATCGACTCGACGGCAGTGGGTTTGGTTTGTTTTTATCAATGTTTATCAAAAGGCTATGACAAAGGTCAAATGGATAAATTAATTTAGGTCAGTTTTCAACACTTTCTCTTCAAAAAGTTCTTCATCACATGGAGTTCTCCACTGAAACATGACCAAGTTCTTTAGGGGCAATTATGTTAATGGAAAATTTTCCAACAGGAGTCCTGGGAGTATTGTTAATATTGAGCACTAATGGGCCAATTAATATTATACAGTCATTAAAATGCAATATATACCCTGGAGGTTCAAAATATCAAACCTAAAATTAACAGGTTACATCATTGCTGAGGTCAAGTTAGAGACTTTCATGTTTGATGAGTTTTTCATTTTAAAAACTTAATTCCTACATGCTGTAAACAGAAAAAGACCACTGAAGCAATGAGAATCTGAGAAATGGGAGAAATCAGGATGTTGATACCTTGTTCATCATCTAACCCTATATACTTCTTCCCTTCATCATGAAAGAGCAAGCGTGCATTGGAAACTACTGTGCCATCTTATGTTTATTTAACCAGAAGGATTTCTCTTGTTCTCTATTTTTCTCTCACTCAGTGGAGAGCTGGAATGCAAGAGTGAGATAGATCAACATGGAAATTGCCTATATATACTCAGAGCCCTGGCAGTACAGTCGTTAAGTGCTTAGCTGCTAACCGAGAGATTGGCAGTTTGAGCCCACCACAGAAGAAAGATGTGGCAGTCTGCTTCCATAAAGATTACAGACTTGGAAACCATATGGGGCAGTTCAGTTCTGTCCTACAGGGTCACCATGAGTAGGAATCAACTTGATGGCAATGTTTTTTTTTTTTTTTATGGGACATATACTCAGCTGCAGTGAGCTTCTGTTGGGGGAAATCTAGATGTTGTTCAATGAAGAAATAAGCATATTGAGGCTGTTATGTTTGAGCACATAATAAGGGTCTTTTTTCCCCCCTTACAATCGCAAATGGTATGGGGGAAGATAATCCTTGTTTTGAGAACAAACTCAACTAACGTACTGGTTATTAGACTGATAGTTAGCTGCTATCCACTCGTACGTACAGCCACATCAGCTGTTAAAATTTTTAAAATACTTCTGAATCAATTAGTAAACAGCACTAATTCCAGTCCTCCTAACCCCAGCCTCCATGCTGCCCCTAGCTCTCCCCACAATCTGGGTTAATGCAACAGTCCTGTGTCAGTGTCTCTTCTTCTGACTTGCTCAGTACCTGTCATAGCAGTAGCCGAATATTTTGAATATCATTCCTTGTTAAGGTGTCAAAGAAGTGACTGTAATCAACTAGCCATGTGCTTTTCTCGCTACTGAACAGAATCTGCTTGTTGAATTTAACATAAATATTTATGAAACTTTAAATGTGCCTTTTATCTAAGCAGCAAGTACAATTTAGATTGTAAGTATTTAAATAAATGTATTATTATTACTTAACTGAATGCTTTTTGGTTCCTCCTTCAAAATATATACACAATATGATTGCTCCACCTCCACTGCTATCTCCCTGTCTCAAAGCCCCATTATATCTCACCCCAATACTCTTGAGTATTGCAATGGCCTCTTAACTGGTCTTCCGGGCTCCACCCTTGTTCTCTTACTGTTGCTTCTCAGCACAGTTCCCAGATGCTGCTTAAACAGAAGCAGATCATGTCACTCCTTTGCTCAAAATCCTCCAACTATCTTGATCCCATCATATTCAGAGGAAAAGCAAAAGTCTGTACAGTGGTCTACAAGGCCCCTTCTGGCCCTATTAGCTCCCTGAACTCATTTACTAGTACTCTACATTTCGTTCACTCGTAACAGCCATATAGGCCTCCTTGCTCTTCCTTGAATACACCAGGCATGTTCCTACCTCAGGGCTTTTGGACTGGCTATTCCCCTAGGGGCATTAAAATATTTTAAAAAACTGGTTGTGCAAGGGCACTGACTACTCATAGTAGAGACTAGCCAGGCAGGTGTCTGAGGGAATGTGTTCCTCCAGGGAGGACATGGCTAGTTCCTTCACATCCTTCAAGTCTTTGCTGAAATGTCTTCTTCTTTCTGAGGCCTGCCCTGACTACCCTAATAAAAATTCTTCCTGGAGCTATTCCTCTTAACCTGAACTACTTTTTTCCACAGAATTTATCACTGTCTAACATATTATAATGCAAGTTCCATGAGGGCAAGGATTTTTGTGTGTTCTATTCACTGCTCTATACCCAGTGTCTGGCACATAGTAGGCCCTCAGTAAATACTGGCTGAACCAAAGGATCATGGTTCTTATGTAAATATTTCTTAAATATAGATGCCAGCTATACATATACAGTTTCCTGCTTAATCAAACAGACTAAAAAAAAACAGACTAGTAGATGCTAATTCACTCCAAGAATATCTTCCAACAGAGTATTTAATAAAGGGAAATATTTCCCCCAAATACTTTCCCCATCTTCTCCCTTAAAAAGAAAAACAATATAAAATGTAATTTATTATATGTGTGTGTGTAGTATGTACAACTTAAGTCTTCATCATGTACTGATTTCTTATTTCAATAGATGTATAGAAAAGAAAACCATAAAAAGATTTCAAGGTTCTAGCTGCAAAGTACACATTCTTTTCTGATGCACATGGAACATTCTCCAGAGAAGACCACATCTTAGGCCACAAAGCAACCCTCAACAAAATCCAAAACACTGAGATAATACAAAGTATCTTCTCTGATCACAACGCCATCAAAGTAGAAATTAACAATTGGAAGAGCAAGAAAAAAAAAATCAAATACATGGAAAATGAATAATACCCTGCTTTTTAAAAACTACTGGGTAACAGAAGAAATCAAAGATAGAATTAAAAAATTTCTAGAATCAAATGAGAATGAAAACACACCATACCAATACCTTTGGACACAGCAAAAGCAGTCCTCAGAGATCAATTTATAGCAATAGATGCACGTATCAAAAAAGAAGAAAGGGACAAAATCAAAACATTAGCTATACGACTAGAAAAAAGAGAAAGAGGGCAGCAAAAGAAGCCCACAGCCACCAGAAGAAAAGAAATAATAAAGATCAGAGCAGAAATAAATGAAATAGAGAAGAGAAAAACAATAGAAAGAATCAACAAAACCAAAAGTTGGTTCTTTGAAAGGATCAACAAAATTGACAAACCACTGGCCTATTTGACAAAAGAAAAACAGGTAACCCAAATAAGAAATGAAATGGGGACACTACAACAGACCCAACTGAAATAAAAAGGATCATAACAGAGTACTATGAAAAACCACACTCCAACAAATTTGAAAACCTAAAGGAAATGGACAAATTTCTAGAAACACACTACCTACTCAAACTAACACAAAAGGATATTGAAAATCTGAACAGACCCATTACAAGAGAAGAGATTGAAAAGGTAATAAAACTGCCAATAAAAATAAAAGCCCTGGCCCAGATGGCTTCACTGGAGAGTTCTACCAAATATTCAGAGAAGAGCTTATACCAGTACTATTCAAATTATTTCAGGACATTGAAAAGGAAAGGATACTTCCAAATTCATTCTATGAAGTCAGCATAACCCTGATACCAAAACCAGGCAAAGACACCACAAAAAAAGAAAATTACAGACCAATATCTCTCATGGATATAGATGCAAAAATTCTCAACAGAACTCTAACCAATACAATTCAGCATCATATAAAAAAAAATACACCACAACCAAGTGAGATTCATACCTGTTATGCAAGGATGGTTCAACATTAGAAAATCCATCAATGCAATCCACCACATAAATAAAAGAATCATGTGATCATCTCAGTCAACACAGAAAAGGTATTCAACAAAGTCCAACACCCATTCCTGATAAAAACTCTCTATAAAATAGGTATAGAAGGGAGATTCCTCAACATAATAAAGGGCATCTATACAAAAGCAACAACCAACATCATTCTTAATGGACAGAGGCTGAAAACATTCCCCTTGAAAACAGCAACAAGACAAGGATGCCTTTATCACCACTCCTATTTAACACTGTGCTGGAAGTCCTAGCTAAAGCGATAAGGCAAGAAAAAGAAATAAAGGTCATTCAAATTGGTAATGAAGAAGTAAAACTGCCCCTATTTGTGGATGATATGATACTATACATAGAAAACCCAAAAGACTTCATGAGAAAATGTCTGGAACTAACAGACTCAGCAGAGCATCAGGATACAAGATAAACATACAAAAATTAGTTGGAAAAAGAAATAAGGAAAACAATACCATTTATAGTGACCCCTAAAAAAATAAAATACTTAGGAATAAATCTAACCAGGGATGTAAAAGACCTACACAAAGAAAACTACAAAACACTACTGCAAGAAACCAAAAAAGATCACCACAAATGGAAAAACATACCATGCTCATGGATGGGTAGAGTCAACATTGTGAAAATGACAATTCTACCAAAGCAATCCACAAATACAATGCAATCCTGATCCAAATACCAACATTCTTTAAAGAGATGGAAAAACTAATCATTAACTTTATATGGAAAGGGAAGATGCTCTGGATAAATAAAAAATTACTGAAGAAGAAGAATAAAGTAGGAGGACTCGTACTACCTGACTTCAGAACCTACTATACAGCTATGGTAGTCAAAATAGCCTGGTGCTGGTACAATGACAGATACATTGACTAATGGAACAAAATTGAATACCCAGATGTAAATCCATCCACCTATAGTCACCTGATCTTTAACAAGGGCCCAAAGTGCACCAACTGTGGGAAAGTCAGTCTTTTTAACAAACGGTGCTGGCAAAACTGGATGCCCATCTACAAAGTAAAGAATCAAGACCCATACCTCACACCATACACAAAAGCTAACTCAAAATGGATCAAAGACCTAAATATAAAACCAAAAACTATAAAGATAATAGGAGAAAAAATAGGATCAACGCTAGAGGCCCTAACACATGGCATTAACAGGACACAAACCATAACTAACAACACACAAACTCCAGAATATAAGCTAGCTAACTGGGATCTTCTAAAAATTAAACACTTATGCTCATCAAAAGACTTCACCAAAAGAGTAAAAAAAGAACATACAGACTGGGAAAAAAGTTTTGGCTATGACAAATCTGACAAAGGTCTAATCTCTAAAATCTACAGGAAAATCCAACACCTCTACAACAAAAAGACAAATGATTCCATTAAAAAATGGGCAAAGGAACAGGCTGGTACTGGTTCAACAAAAGATACATAGACCAGTGGTACAGAATTGAGAATCCAGACTTAAATCCATCCACATATGAGCAGCTGATATTTGACAAAGGCCCAAAGTCAGTTAAATGGGGAAACGACAGTCTGTTTAACAAATGGTGCTGGCACAACTGAATATCCATCTGCAAAAAAATGAAACAAGACCCATACCTCACACCATGCACAAAAACTAACTCAAAATGGATCAAAGATCTAAATATAAAATCTAAAATGATAAAGATCATGGAAGGAAAAATAGGGACAATGCTAGGAGCCCTAAAACATGGCATAAACACTATACAAAACATTACTAACTACAAACTAGATAATTGGGAGCTCCTAAAAATCAAACACCTATGCTCATCCAAAGACTTCATCCAAAGAGTAAAAAGATTACCTACAGACTGGGAAAAAGTTTTTAGCTATGACATTTCCGATTAGCGTTTGATCTCTAAAGTTTGCATGATACTGCAAAAAACTCAACTACAAAAAGACAAACAACCCAATTAAAAAATGGGCAAAGGATATGAACAGGCACTTCACTAAAGAAGACATTCAGGTAGCTAACAGATACATGAGGAAATGCTCACGATCATTAGCCATTAGAGAAATGCAAATCAAAACTACAATGAGATTCCATCTCACTCCAACAAGGCTGGCATTAATCCAAAAAACACAAAATAGTAAATGTTGGGGAGCTTGTGGGGAGACTGAAACACTTATACACTGCTGGTGGGAATGTAAAATGGTACAACCACTTTGGAAATCAATTTGGCGCTTCCTTAAAAAGCTAGAAATAGAACTACCATACGATACAGCAATCCCACTCCTTGGAATATATCCTAGAGAAATAAGAGCCTTTACACGAACAGATACATGCAGCACTGTTTACAACAGCAAAAAGGCAGAAGCAACCAAGGTGCCCATCAATGGATGAATGGATAAATAAACTATGGTATATTCACACAATGGAATACTACACATCGATAAAGAACAATGATGAATCCGTGAAACATTTCATAACATGGAGGAATCTGGAAGGCATTATGCTGAGCGAAATTAGTCAGTTGCAAAAGGACAAATATTGTATGAGACCACTATTACAAGAACTCAAGAAATAGTTTAAACAGAGAAGAAAATACTCTTTGATGGTTACGAGAGGGGGGAGGGAGGGAGGGAGAGGGGTTTTCACTAATTAGATAGTAGATAAGAACTATTTTAGGTGAAGGGAAAGACAACACACAATACAGGAGAGGTCAGCACAACTGGACTAAACCAAAAGCAAAGAAGCTTCCTGAATAAACTGAATGCTTCGAAGGCCAGCACAGCAGAGCGGGGGTTTGGGGACCATGGTTTCAGGGGACATCTAAGCCAACTGGCATAATAAAATCTATTAAGAAAACATTCTGCATCCCACTTTGGAGATTGGTGTCTGGGGTCTTAAACGCTAGCAAACGGTCATCTAAGTTGTATCGATTGGTCTCAACCTACCTGGAGCAAAGGAAAATAAAGAACGTCAAAGACACAGGGTAATTACGAGCCCAAAAGCCACATAAACCAGAGACTACATCAGCCTGAGACCAGAAGAACTAGATGGTGTTCGGCTAGAACCGATGACTGCCCTCACGGGACGCAACAGAGAACCCCCTGAGGGAGCAGGAGAGCAGTATGATGCAGACCTCAAATTCTCGTAAAAAGACCAGACTTAATGGTTTGACTGAGACTAGAAGGACCCCAGAGGTCATGGTCCCCAGACCTTCTGTTAGCCCAAGACAGGAACCATTCCCAAAGTCATCTCTTCAGACAGGGATTGGACTGGGCTATGGGATAGATAGAAAATGATAGTTGTGAGGAGTGAGCTTCTTGGATCAAGTAGATACATGAGACTATGTGGTCACCTCCTATCTGGAGAAGAGATGAGAGGGCAGAGGGGGTCAGAAGCTGGCTGAATGGATACGAAAACAGAGAGTGGAGGGAAGGACTGTCCTGTCTCATTACAGGCAGAGCAACTAGGAGTATTTAGCAAGGTGTATGTAAGTTTTTGTATGAGAGACTGACTTGGTTTATAAACTTTCACTTAAAGCACAATAAAAAAAATGGGCAAAGGAAATGAACAGACACTTCACTTAAGAAGACATTCAAGCAGCCAACAGACACATGAGGGAACGCTCGCAATCACAAGCTATCAGAGAAATGCAAATCAAAACCACAATGAGATACCATCTCACCTCAGCATTACTGGCACGAATGAAAAAAAACAGAAAATAACAAATGTTGAAGAGTCTTTGGCCTGACCGAGACTGGAGAAACCCTGAAAGTATGGCCCCCGGATACCCTTTTAGCTCAGTAATGAAGTCACTCCTTAGGTTCACCCTTCAGCCAAAGATTAGACAGGCCCATAAAACAAAACAAGACTGAAGGGCTACACCAGCCCAGGGGCACGGACTAGAAGGCAGGAAGGACAGGAAAGCTGGTAATAGGGAACCCAAGGTGGAGAAGGTAGAGTGTTGACATGTCGTGGGGTTGGTAACCAATGTCACAAAACAGTATGTGTACTAAATTTTAATGAGAAGCTAGTTTGTTCTGTAAACCTTCATCTAAAGTACAATTAAAAAAAAAAAGATTTCAAGGTTCTACTTTTCCCTGTTTAAATCAGCTCGGAAAAATTTAATGCAGTCAACTTGTGAATATCTGTTCTGTGAAGTAACATAGATGCTCAAAATCAGAGACTACTAAAAGTTCTTTATATTTACTTAAACCATATGGCCATTTAAACCTGACCATACAAATACCACCTTTGAGCCTGGTCCTGTCCTTTCCTTTTAGCTTTGGGCTTTCTGCCAGGATCTAAGGAAACAGGGGGTTCAGTCCTGAAAAACAAGCTTACCGTTAAACAGCATTAAAACATGCTCTGATATATGGAGAGCTCCAACCCAGCCATACTATGGTGGTGAGATCGAGTTCCAGATGCTGGGGGTCTTTTCATGTTAGTGCACTTACTCTACTGACGACTGAGGTCCTGCTGCGTGTGCTCGGGGCTGGTGACCTTTGAGTGACTGGGGTCATGCATTCATTCCGGCTGCCCTTCGAGGTCCCAGGACCAGCTTCTTGGTCATTGAGATCTGATGAACCGGTGCTTCCCCTAAAAATAAAGCATATTTTGAATCTGACATGGAAACAGAGCAGCTCCCAAAGACAGAGGCAGGGAAAAGCTTACAAGGAAAATGATGAGGACATGTGAAACACATGAAGTACACAAGAGCCACACTAGGACTGGTCAGGAATTATCATATTGCCTTCCTCCTCAAAGACCTTCAGGGGCTCCCTAGGTTCAATCTCGTTTGTCTGACACCAGTGTCTTCATAACTGAGCTTCAACCTAGCTTTCCAACTTTATTTCCCACTGCTAACCAGTGTTTTCCCAGCTGGTCAAAATTTCTTACAATTTTATCAACTCATCAGGCTCATGTCTACCCCTAAGGCTCTTGCTCACTTTCTCTCCACCTGATGTGCCCTTTTTGCCTGTCTCTGTCTATTCAAGTCTTCCCTATCCCTGAAGGCACAGATGAACTCCAGCCTTCTCAGTCAGTCCTTTCCTATCAAGCACAGGCCTTGTCAACCTCTGCTCTAGTTAGTTCCTGTGGACGTACAGTCTTTGCCAAACTATTTAAAAACTACGTGACTTTTTTTTTTTTTTGACTACCCAGTTGATCCATTTGTGTTGGCCTTAGTGCTATTTGCAACTGTGAGCTCCTTGGGGATAGAATCCATTTCATATTTACCATGACATCTCCTGCACTTTCATAATGCGTTGGTGCAAAGTGGCCTCTCCGTACATGTTTAATAGATGATTAAAAATCATATTTTAATTCCCTGTGTTGTTTTATTGTCTAACTCGTGGTATACGTTCAATAAATGTGTTATAAAAATAATGACGTGTTACATGGGCTTGAATCACTTTCATATTTGCTGAATGTGATTCAATTCCATTCAATAATCATTAGGAGAAAACAGTTCTTGCCTTAGAGATGATCATAATGTTCTTATTAAACGGAGCATAAGTAAACATTAGTTTTGAAAAGTTACATTAAGGGAAATGTTCATTCTTATTTTATTCCTTACTCTCAGTGAGCTCAAAATATGCTAAGTAGTATAATATAATCCCTTACGAGCTTTGCTTTCCATCAGTAATTATTTTAATGAGTTATGAATGCATTTATAATAGTGTGCCTTACTGATAAAGCACAACAGTGATACTTAATAGTGATCAGGATTTACAATAGAGCCAATCAAGGGAGAGGCTAAAAGGAGTAAATGAAAGAGAATGATTTTAAAAAGAATAAATGTGCATGTGTCATTACCAGAAGATACATCTGGTTAAGAAAGAGTAGACAATGGCTTCTGGAGTTGTCAACTGCACCTCGTATGTTTTTCCAGGCTCTGAGCCAGAGAAGCCACCTAAACGAATATGCCCTGATTGATACTACCAGCCACCACCACCCTCAATAATCATGCAAACAGCAGCTGCCATTTACTGAGTATCTTCTGGGTGTTAGTTTCCATCCCCCAACAGCCTTGTAAAAAGGTATGAACATTTCTGTCTTAAAGATGAAGAAACAGTTTTGGAGAGGTTAAGTAATTACTCCATACGTGCACACACATGTACACGCATACACCACACCACACTGTCAGACAATTAGTACGTGACAAAGTCAGGATAAAAACTAAGGATTGTTGCCCACCCAAAGCCTATGCCCATTCTAGTTTCTCATACTGCTTACTTATCATTTAACCAAAATCAAATCCATTCCAATCAGGCAGATTATACACTGATAGAATGAACTACCAAGAGGATAATCGAAAAGAGGAGTTAATTTCTTGGAATTTGCTTAAGAGAATGATGAAAACCATCTAGGCAGCACTCCTTTGATGCTACATAGAAAGAGTCTCTGGCTTTCTCTTTCTAGAGATGGCACCCTGACTAAATTATATTACTATGGACTCTGCTCAGAAGGGTCTGTTACTGTGTCTTTTGGTTTTTTTTTTAATTTTATTGTGCTTTTAAGTGAAAGTTTACAAATCAAGTCAGTCTCATATAAAAATGTGTATACACCTTGCTATATACTCCTAGTTGCTTTCCCCCTAATAAGACAGCACACTCCTTCTTTCCACCCTTTATTTCCATGTCCATTCAGCCAGCTTCTGTCCCCCTCTGCCCTCTCATTTCCCCTCCAGACAGAAGCTGCCCCCATAGTCTCATGTGTCTACTTGATCCAATAAGCTCACTCCTCACCAGTATCATTTTCTATCCTATCGTCCAGTCCAATCCCTGTCTGAAGAGTTGGCTTTGGGAATGGTTCCTGCCTTGGGGCAACAGAAGGTTTGGGGACCATGACCTCTGGGGTCCTCCTAGTCTCAGTCAGACCATTAAGTCTGGTCTTTTTACGAGAATTTGAGGTCTGCACATCCCACTGCTCTCCTGCTCCCTTATGGGTTTTCTGTTGTGTTCCCTGTCAGGGCAGTCATCGGTTGTAGCCAGGCACCATCTAGTTCTTCTGGTCTCAGGCTGATGCAGTCTTTGATTTATGTGGTCCTTTCTGTTCTGTGGGCTTATAATTACCTTGTGTCTTTGGTGTTCTTCATTCTCTTTTGCTCCAGGTGGGTTGAGACCAATTGATGGATCTTAGATAGCTGCTTGCTAGCATTTAAGACCCCAGTGTGTCTTTTGATTTTGACAATAAGAGAATAAAACTTCATGGCTAAATAGATGTGACACAATTTGCTAACCTAAATTTCTTGGTGATTTTTCTGAGTCCTCCCACCTCAGTTCCTATATTTCTTAAATTTTACTACAGTTAACCATATTCATATCTTTCTAAGTGTTCCTGCTCATCTCAAGGCTTCAGAGGTCCTACTTCCAAGGGGTTTAGAGATCTATTCAATGGTGCTGTGCTGTGACCTGTATGTTCTTTATTCTCAAAACAGTATTACCACAAAAAATATCTCATTGTTTTAAGTAAAATCTCCTAAAAAAAGAAAGAAAGGTTAGGGATGAATCTTGAGCCAAGAAGTTATGCTATCCAAAGGGACTACTTGTGGTTGTGCTGAAGGTCCTCCCAGACCCAGGCAGTTTTGAGAATATCTCCACTGTGGATAAGCCTTGCTGAAACCAAAAGTCCTACTTATACAGAAGCTCTGACAGAAGCTGATTAATTCTTGTGATAACATTCAAGATGATATCCCATAATAAGGATAAAATAAAATTCCTGTGACTGTATGTCAGCTGCTGAAAATCATTGCTGCCAGCAGCATTATCTCGAAAATGATATACTTTTACATTTGTTCATGACATTTACCGTAAGCTTCTGAGGAATGGTTTCCTCTTGGTTGGTTATTTCAGTTGGATTAGTCTAAAGAAAGGTTTAGTCCAATGAAGGAGATTATTATAAATATTTGGGTGCCAGCTCTTTTAGATGTAATATAAAATAAGACTTAAAAGACACTAATCTTTGCCACTCAGAGACTGTGAAATAGGAAGAGGATAAAACCTTCCTCAAGTCTAAATTAATGTAATAGAAGGTTAAACCAAACCCACTGCTGTCAGTCAATTCCGACTCAGAGCAACCCTGGCTGGTAGATTCACACTGCCAACCTTTTGGTTAGCAGTCATAGCTCTTAATCACTGCACTGCCAGGGCTCCAAATAGAAATTTAGTGATACTTAAATAAGAAATATTTATAAATCAGTGCCAACAAACTTTTAAGGTAAAATTTGGTAAAGTGGAAATTGCCAAAAAAGAAATACATTTATCTCACTACCTAAACCAAATCCATTGCCGTCAAGTCGATTCCGAGTCATAGAGACCCTATAGGACAGAGTAGAACTGTATCATAGGGTTCTAAGGAGCGGTTGGTGGACTCGAACTGCCAACCTTTTGGTTAGCAGGCGATCTCTTAACCACTGCATCACCAGGGCTCCTTATCTCACTACAGTAGGGTCTAAAATGTGGGACAATGACCCTGTGGTGCAATGAATTCCCTTATTTGGCCTCTGCTCTTGGTTTTTGGAAAAATAACCTTAGGGGACTTCCTAAATGATTAAGGTGTATTGACTACCCCCGAGT
Source organism: Elephas maximus indicus (assembly GCF_024166365.1). Lineage (NCBI taxonomy): Eukaryota > Metazoa > Chordata > Mammalia > Proboscidea > Elephantidae > Elephas > Elephas maximus. The sequence goes on from NC_064846.1 coordinate 137,261,970, forward strand.
ATTTGCTGGACACCGGCCTGGCAAGGAGCCCACCTGGTAACTGATAAGAAATGCATGGCCTGGGTGGTAAAAGCCCTGGAACCCGGGGGCTTAAGGAGCTTTTCCTGCTCTCAGGGCTGTTCGGGCTGAGAGCTGCCCTGGTTGATAAAGGGATGAACATGCTCCCCTTGGGAAAATGGAAGCTCTCCTTTGTGGATCCTTCTAGACCTTGCCTGTGTACCTCTTTCTGATGCTGATCCTGAAACGTATCCTTTTATGCTAGTCTGGAAGCTCTGCTGAAACCTGTGCACCATGGGTGACCCTGCTGGTATTTGAAATACCGGTGGCACAGCTTCCAGCATCACAGCAATACACAAGCCACCACAGTATGACAAACTGACAGACATGTGGTAGTAATAAACCACATGATTGTAAATACAGCCTGTGAGCTCTGTGAGACTTTACAGTGAATTATCAAACCCAGCAGAGAAAAAGAGTGCTGTGGGCAAAGTGGCTGGCGTCAGAAACGATGAAGAAGTTGGAAAGTGGGGATATACTTGACCCCTGCCTCCTAAGAACCAGCTTTATGCTGTTTCTTATTCAAGAAGTTATCCATGTCGACAGTGTCTGGGGAGCTTAGATATTCTGGGCTACCTGAAAGACACATGGCCTAAGGTAGGAAAGGGTCTCATCTACCTTACCATAGCTTACAAAATATACTTTAAAAGCCTTCTGTTTTATTATCTCTAATTCCATGCTGGGCAAAAAACTTGATAATGGCTTCCCAGGTACATCCATTTCTGGACAGGGGATGCAAAGACAGGAGACAAAGACTACAATTTAATGAGTTGCCTTTCTGGTTTATGTAACAGTCTCCCAGGAATTATAGCCAGGAATTAATTTCCTACAATCCAGCTTTTCCTGAGTAGGCTGACAATGTTGAGCCTATGCCTGCATGATTGAATGAGTGCTCCTCTGAGGCAGCTCAACCAAAAGGCAGCGTTAACCTGAGAGATACTAAAACTCATTGGGATAATGACATCCAGATAACACATGATATTCTTTCTGAAGTTCATGAGTTTTCTTAACTCCTTTTAGTTATTTTCGATCCAAAATGAATATGCAGGAAAGACAAGCAAGGGTTGTTGTAGACAGAAAGCGAGGCAAGCCTGCTACATTGGAAAGAAGTATTGAAGATGAGACAAAAAAGGGAAAGAAGCACAACATAGCTCAAGTTTCCATTCTTCGGTGGTCCCAAAGTGCTATGTCTTTGTCAACAGTCTTCTGCGAGATGAGTGGATCTTACCCTAGGCTGCACATCTGAACCACCTCTGGCACTTTTAAAAATCCCCTTGCCCAAGCCATACCACAGAATAATCACATTAGAATCTCCGGAGGTGGGACCTAGGCGTCAGTGTTTGTTAAAGCTTCCCAGGTGATTCCAATATGCAGCCAAGGTTGAAAACCACTGGGCTCAACTTGGATAAGTTTAAGTTCATTGATCTCAGATATCTCTTGTCTGCATTGTCCTCTCCCTTTATTCCACTGTTTCCTTAATTCAGCACAGTGCTCACCCCAAGAGAGCCTAGCTATCCTCATGGCTCAGGCTGGGATAAATGAAAGGATACATTTTTTTAAATTTTTGTATTTTTTTTATTTATTGTGCTTTAAGTGAAAGTTTACAAATCAGATTAGTCTCTCATACAAAAACTTACATGCACCCTTGCTATGTACTCCTAGCTGCTTTCCCCCTAATGAGACAGCACACCCCTCCTCTCCACCCTGTATTCCCCATCACCATTCAACCAGCTCCTGTCCCCCTCTGCCTTCTCATCTCACCTGAAAGGATATTTTCTTTGTTAAGGAGTGAATGTGTTGTACCAGGGGTCAGCAAACAATGGCCCATGGACCAAATTAGACCCAACACCTATTTTTTGTATGACCCATGAGCTAAGAGTGGTTTTTACATTTTTAAATGGTGGGAAAAAAAAACAAAGAAGGATAATATTTTATGACATGTGAAAATTATATGAAATTCAAATTTAAGTGCCAAGAAATGTTCCAACAGCAGAGTTGACTAGTTGGTGCAGTGGTTAAACAGTTTGGTTGCTCACCGAAAGGTTGGCAGTTTGAACTCACCAGCTGCTCCACAGGAGAAAGATGTGGCAATCTGCTTCCATAAAGATTACAGCCTTGGAAACCCTATGGGGCAGTTCTATTCTGTCCTGTAGGGTCACTATGAGTTGAAATCAACTTGATGGCAGTGGGATTTTTTTTTTGGTACATTTGTAAAGGAGCCCTGGTGGTGCAGTGGTTAAGTGCTTGGCTGCTAACTGAAAAGTCAGCGGTTCAAACCGACCAGCTGCTCCGTAGGAGAAAGATGTGGCAGTCCGCTTCCATAAAGGGAGAAAGATGTGGCAGTCTGCTTCCATAAAGATTACAGCCTTGGAAACCCTATGGGGCAGTTCTATTCTGTCCTGTAGGGTCACTATGAGTTAGAATCGACTCAAAGGCAACGGTTTGGTTTTTTGGTTTGGCACCTTTACAGAAAAAGTTTGTCGATCCCTGTGTTACACGTATGTGCCTATGCCCACGTGCGTGCGCACAGACACCCATACAAATACAGGTGTTTCCATTTAAAAACCAAACTTTTTGGAGAGGCCAACACATCCCAAAGGAATGAATTTCAGGTATTGGGTAGAAGTGTGTGTGTTATGTTAAGACTCAGGTGAACCATCATAAGAGCTCTTGATTACTGAATTAGGGAAGCACAGAGGTGAGGAAGAAGTGGAGATTCACCAGGCAACTTCTCTAACTGCTGTTTCCTATGAAGCCACTGGCTTTCTGTAACTTACACAGATTTTTTCCTTTTCTTTTTTAGAGACAGGACAAAGATATAGTCAATCCTCATCATTCGTGGGTTCCATATTTGCAAATTTATCTACTTGGTAGAATTTATTTGTAACCTCAAAATCAATACTCATGGCAGTTTTGTGGTCATTTACAGACATTCTCAGAGAGGCAAAAATCTTCAATTGCCCGACATACACATTCTCAGCTTAGGTCAAACAAGGTGATGCTCTGCATTGTTTCAGCTCTCATACTGAAACAGATGTCCTTTTTGAGTTCTATTTACTGTCACGTTACCACATTTTCAAGCTTTTTGCTGGTGATTTTTCTGTTTAACATGGCCCCCAAGCATAGTGGTAAAGTGCTGTCTAGTGTTCCTAAGCACAGGAAGGCTGCAATGTGCCTTATGGAGAAAATGTGTGTTAGATAAGCTTTGTTTAGGCATGAGTTATACTGCTATTGGCAATGAGTGCAATGTTAATGAATCAATACACATTAAACAAGGTGTCTTTAAACAGAAGTACACATAAAACAGGGCTTTGTACTGAATGGTTGATAACAACATTGTGACCAGAGGCTCACAGAAACCTAACGCTGTGTTTTGCCTAAAAGAAATGATTCCGTATTTGCTAATTCAACGTTCCTGGCAACTTTATAGGACATAGCTATGGCAAATAACGAGCCTTGACTAGAGATTACAGGTGCTCGATGAGATTTTGTTGAACGAATCATATCAGCATTAATTTTTTAAAGAACGTTTATAACTTGATTTAATAAAATGAAAGCTGATTTGCTTAGTGGTTTTAAAATGTTTTCCTTAAAGGTCTTTTTTTCTTTAAAACGACTCCCTCTAAAATCGAGGAGACAGTCACCATGAGGGAAGAAGGAGATGTTAAGAACTATCAGTATGACAAGATTTGGTCTTTTACAACACAATAAAACATGGATTCAATGTCTTATTTCTAAACAATGGCTGGAAGCAAGTTGGAGGAGAGAGGCAGCAGTCATGAAAAATCTTGGGTCAACTAGAATTCAGGGCCAAGAAGAAAGCCAACTGTCTTCCCCTACAGACATAAAATGAAGCAAACATTTAGCAGAACTTAGCTTTCAGTGACTAAATGGAACGAGTAGTAGTTGGTAGTTCAGATTTGCTAAACTCTTATTCTATGTGCATGTTATGATGCTTATAAGAAAAAAGTTACCAAGGTATCCAAAGCCACCAATATCCTGATCCAATTTATCTCTCCATCTAATCTATTGTAAACCACACTTCTGTTTTCCCTCACACATAAGGTTGCTTTATGCCTCTTTTCCTTACACTTTCTATGTCCTCTGTCTGGAATGATCTCCCTCAGTTGAGAATGCTCTTGACCTTTCTTCACCTGGTTAATTCCTCCTCATTCCTTGAAAGCTGCTCAGAGATCATCTCCATAAAGTTTCTCTGAATCCTCTGGAAGCTTATATGTCTATCTTTGCTAACCCATAGCTTACCCTGTTGTTTTGTTATTGTTTACTTATTCCAGTTTTCTCCGCTAATCTGGAAGTTCATGAAGGGATGTCTAAGAACTTCCACATTTACCAGTTGGCATATGTCATTACGTATCTGGGTGGCACGAATGATTTACACTCAACTTCTAACCTAAAAGTTGGCAGTTCAAACTCATCTGGTGGCACTTTGGAAGGAAGTCCTGGCGATCTGCTTTTGTAAAGACTACAGCCAAGAAAACCCTATGGAGCGGTTCTATTCTGTAACATATGGAGTTACCGTGAGTTGGAATCAACTCAAGAGCAATGAATAATGGGTAACTAGGTCAATAATGTTGCCATAAACGTGTGTTGAATTTCTTTGTATAAATAAAATGCATATGTGAGTGACTTAGGCTGGGTTCTCTAGAGAAGCAAAACCAGTAAAGTGTATAAATATATATATATAGAGAGAGAGAGAGATTTCTATCAAGGAAATGGCTCACACGGTTGTAGAGGCTGGAAAGTCCCAGGTCCGTGAGTCAGGATAGAGGCTTCTGTTTCACGTAGCCACAGGGGCTGGTGAACCCAAGATCAGTAGGTCAGAGAGCAGAGCTCTTACTCTGAGGCTGCAAAGATCAGTGAATCCCAAGATTGCCAGGCAAGACCTCAGGTAAGCTGCTAGCTCAAGTCCCAAGAACCAGAGGTCAGATGAACAGGAGAAAGCTGCAGGATCCAGTGTGAGCAAAAAACCCATGAGCCTTGCCAGAATGTCCACTTATATTCAATACAGGCCACACACCCAAGGAAACTCATTTTAAACTGGCTGGCTACGCATATCAGATTCCATCATAGAGGTGATCACAGCATCATATAACTGCCAAACCACTGAGAATCATGCCCCATGCAAGTTGACACACAACCTAACCATCACAGTCCACCCCTTGTCAACTTGGTACCTGTATACATCTCCTTAAACCATATACAATCTCTGAATAAAGATAATGATAAGTCATACTTGCACCTAACATGATACAGTGAACACGCAACTGAAAATGCTTTAGCACTGTTTACATCTTATATTTTATAAATGAAGAAAAATATTGGATGTACACATACAAAGCAGAAATACTCATAAAAATTACAGTTTCTGCAACTGGTCACGTGGTTGTAACTGGTATTTAGAACTACCTTCTTCCACCACTCATTCTGTATTTCCTTTTCCCTCAGCAGATACCTCAGCTGGTCGGTCGTGGTTCTTTGCTTGGTGAGGTGACCAAAACCTTCATTCCTGTAAGGGTCTGGGCCATTAGCAGTCATGTAGGAATTGGGTTGCTGCAGTTTTCCATGGACTTTAATCACAAGCCATGGCAGTACTAAGAGACGCTCTAAGGGATCTTCTACATTCCAGACATACTCTTCTTTACCTCCATTATGTAATATCAATCTGATTTTCTCTTGGTAATCGGGAGTATGGTAACTCCTTTCTTTGCCTGTTGATCCAGAGGCATAAGGAGCCCAAAGTGGCCAGGTGGCATTCTTAGCTTCCAGTTCATTGGAATTAGTTTTGTGTCTCCAGGTGGGAGCATTCCTTCCTTTGGAACTAAGAGCTTTAGATCCACAGGGCATAAGGTCACAGGGACAGGAAGCAAAAATCTTGTGAGTCACTAGGGGTAGTAGTGAGTGGTACCACTCCCATTTCCACTCCTTGATTCCTGGACCCATGAATCCTTGCTATGGGAGAAAGAGCAACATATATTGGATGCTGGTTTAGAGCATATAAAACCTCCTGGAGAACATTGCCCCAACCCTGCAATGTGTTGCCACCTAGCTGGCACCATAATTATGTCTTTAGGAGGCCATTTCATTGTTCTGTCTAACCAGCTGCTTCAGGATGATGGGGAACATGGTAAGACGATCAGTGAATTCCATGAGCATGGGGCCATTGCCACATTTCAGTTGCTGTGAAGTAAGTCCCTTGATTCAAGACAATGCTGTGTGGGATACTATGATGGGGATAAGGCATTCTATAAGTCCATGGATGGTAGTTTTGGCAGAAGCATTGTGTGCAAAGAAGGCAAATCCATAACCAAAGTGTCCATCCCAATAAGAACAAAACGCTGCCCTTTCCATGATGGAAGTCGTCCAATGTAATCAACTTGCCAACAGGTTGCTGGCTGGTTACCTGGAGGGATGGTGCCATATCAGGGACTCAGTATTGGTCTCTGCAGCTGGCAGATTGGGCACTCAGCAGTGGCTGTAGCCAAGCTGGCCTTGGTGAGTGGAAGCCCATTTTGCTGAACCCATGGATAACCTCCATCCCTGCCACCTTGGCCACTTTGTTCATAATCCCATTGAGCAATGATATGAGTAGCTGGGGAAAGAGGATAACTGGTTTCCACAGAATGCATCATCCTATCCACTTGATAGTTAAAATTCTCCTCTGCTAAGGTCACCCTTTGGTGAGAATTCACATGGGACATAAATATCTTCATTTATTTGGCCCATTCAGAGAAGTCTATCCACATACCTCTTCCCCACACCTCCTTGTCTCCAATTTTCCAATCATGTTCCTTCCAAGTCCCTGACCATCCAGCCAAACCATTGACCACAGCACATGAATCAGTATACAATCGCACATCTGGCCATTTCTGCTTCCAAGCAAATTGAACAACCAGGTGCACTGCTTGAATTTCTGCCCATTGGGAGGATTTCCCTTCACCAATGTCCTTCAGGGAGGCCCCAGAAAGGGGTTGTAGTCCTGCGGCTGTCCACTTGCGAGTGGTGCCTGCATATTGCGCAGAACCATCTGTAAACCAGGCATGAGTTTTCTCTTCTTCAGTCAACTGATCATAAGGAACTCCCCATGAGGGCACAGGTGCAGACTGAGAGATGGAAGGTAATGTGACAGGAGTGGAGACCATGGGCATTTGGGCCACTTCCTCATGCAACTTACTTGTGCCTTCAGGTCCTGCTCAGGCCCGATTTCTTATATACCACTTCCATTTAATGATGGAGTGGTGCTGTGCACGTCCAACTTTATGACTCTGGGGGTCAGATATTACCCAGTTCACTATGGCCTGGTGACTTGGCGGCCCATGGTTAAGAGTTGTCTCTACTAAGGCTCAGTAACAAGCCAAAAGCTGTTTCTCAAAAGTACAGTCGTTATCTGCAGAGGATGGCAGGGCTTTGCTCCAAAATCCTAAGGGTCTGCACTGTGATTCACCAGTAGGGGCCTGCCAAAGACTCCAAACAGCATCTCTGTCTGCCACTGACACTTCAGGCATCATTGGATCAGCCAGATCATATGGCCCAAGGGGCAGAGTGGCTTGCATGGGAGCCTGAACCTGTTGAAGAGCCTTCTCTTGTTCTGGATCCCACTCAGCTTTTTGAGTCACTTGATATAGGCCAGAGTAGCACACCCAAATGAGGAGTATGTTGCTCCAAAATCCAAAGAGGCCCACTAGGTGTTGTGCCTCCTTTTTAGTTGTGGGAGGAGCCAGATGCAATAACTTATCCTTTACTTTAGGAGGAATATCTTGACATTCCCCACACCACTGGGCCCCCTAGAAATTTCACTGAGGTGGAAGGCACCTGAATTTTTGTGGGATTAATTTTGCACCCTCTAGCATGTAAATGTTTTAACAATAAGTCCAGAGTCATTGACACCTCCTCCTTATTATGTCCAATTAGCATAATGTCATTGATATAATGGACCAGTGTGACATCTTGTGGAAGGGAAAGGTGATCAAGGTCCCTGCAGAATAAATTATGACATAGGGCTGGAGAGCTGATGCACCTCTGAGGTAGGCAACTGAAGGTATATTGCTGGCCTTGCCAGCTGAAGGCAAACTGCTTCTGATGGTCCTTTGAAACAGGTATGAAGAAAAAGGCATTAGCCAAATCAATAGCTGCATACCAGGTACCAGGAAATGTATTAATTTGCTCAAGCAATGAAACTAAATCTGGAACAGCAGCTGCAATTGGAGTCACCACCGGGTTAAGTTTTCAATAATTCATTGTCATTCTCTAAGATCCACCTGTTTTTCGTACAGGCCAAAATAGGTAAATTGAATGGGGATATGGTGGGAATCAACACACTTGCATCCTTCAAGTCCTTGAACCAAAAAACAGAAAACAAACCCATTGCCTTCAAGTTGATTCTGACGCATAGTGACCCATAGGACAGAGCAGAACTGCCCCATAGAGTTTCCAAGGAGCACCTGGTAGATTCAAACTGCCAACCTTTTGGTTAGCAGCCTTTGCTCTGAACCACCACGCCACCAGTGTTTCTAGTCCTTGATGGTGGTAATAATCTCTGCAATCCCTCCAGGGATGCAGTATTGCTTTTGGTTTATTATTTTCCTAGGTAGGGGCAGTTCTAACGGCTTCCACTTGGCTTTTCCTACCATAATAGCCCTTACTCCATTTGTCAGGGATCCAATGTGGGGGTTTTGCCAGTTGCTGAGTATATCTATCCCAATTATGCATTCTGAAACTGGGGAAATCACTTCAGGATGGGTTAAGGAACCCACTGGGTGTACTGTGAGACAGTCATGAGCGAAGACTCCTTTAATAACCTGACCTCCATGTGCTCCCACTCTGGCTGGTGGGCCACAGTGACATTTTGGGTCTCCTGGGATTAGTATCAGTTCAGAGACAGTATCCAGTAATCCCCGAAAAGCCTGATTATTTCCTTTTCCTCAATCGACAGTCACTCTCGTAAAAGGCCATAGATCCCTTTGGGGAAGGCTGGGAGAAAGATAAACAGTACAAATTCTGACAGTGTATTGGAGTCCTTCCTCAAAGGCACCCATCATCACCTTCATTCAAGGGGTTGTGGGTCTTTAAACTCGCTCAAGTCTGGGAATTGATTGAGGGACCATGACTCTCTATTCTGGAGATCCCAGTTAGACTGCTACTCACTTGACCTAGAATTCATCCACTTGTACAGATCAAGTAAATATTTAGTAGATTTCCTACCTGTTTCACTCCTAGGCACACCATGACTAAGTAGCCAATGTCATAAGTCCATGCAAGTCAGACTATTCTGATTACTGCTTTGACTCCACCGTCCATTACTGTAACCATGCCAACTTTGTCTTTGTCGATTGAGTGCCACCACTTGGCCTCTATACCACGGGTCCAATCAGCCCCATTGTAGTTAGGCATCTTAATTCAGTTAGGGCAGTTCCCACTGTCAAATCTGACTTACATAAAATAGCTATTACGGCAGTCTTCAAGGATGCTGGGAATCCCTTTACAAATTTGTTCCTCACAATTGTGGTAAAAGGTATGTTCTCTGGGCACTCCATGTGTGGGTCTGTGGGTCTAACCTGATAAATTCACTCTAGCATGCCAATTTCCACAAGCCTTTGGATATCTTCTCCTACAGTATACCAAGGCAGGTCTGGTACTTCAACTTGATTTAGTGTAGGCCACTGAGTAATCCATGCTTCAGTGACCCAACCAAATAAACTATTAGATCCTTTCCTAACTTCTCAAGTTGAAACAGTGAATGAAGAATCTGTGCTTAGGGGGCCAATATCAATAAACTCAGGCTAATACATCTTTATGTTCCTTGTACCATTATCCCACACATTTAATAGCCATTCCCACACATATTCCCTAGGTTTCTGCTTGTACCTATTAGAAAAGTCAAGCAATTCTTTTGGAGTGTAGCGTACCTCCTCCTGGGTTACACTTTATACTTCACCTTTTGGGGCTCACTGGGACTTAAGTCTAGTTATAGGTCTAGAAGCCAAAATTGGTAGTGGTGAAGTGCTTTGAAAACATTGAGCAATGTCTTGTAAACCATCTGCCTCAGGTGATGCCCCAGGCAATGACTCAGACAAGGGCTCTTTAGGGCAGCTGAGTTAATCTCATTAGATGGGCGTGGAGAGGCTAATGGTTTTACTAAGGAGACAAACACGGAGTAATCTCCTCAGATGGAAGTGAGAGGGCTGGCTCTGTTGGCAAGAGTGATTCAACAGAATTTAGGGGCTCAGTGTCTCCAGCTTCCTGATTATCTGCCCATTTGTTCCCATCCCAAGTTTCAGGATCCCATTTCTTCCCAACCAATGCCTTCACTTTAACTTCAGACATCTCTTGAGGTTGGCAATTGAGTTGGCATTGTAATTCAGCCACTCTTACGATAAGATTCTGGGTTTGTTTTTCAGCAACATCAGCTCTGTTACTACAAGAAATAAGGCTTTCTTTCAAAGCAGGACCGGAAACTTTGAGGTTGCTTATGCAGCACTTGAGCTTTGACTCCGAAGCCCTGGGTGCATCTCTTTTTTTCACCAGTTTGTCTAGTGAAAGTAGGACCAATCAACCAGCTTCCTTATACTTCTCATTACGACGAAATTGTAGAAAGGTATCACACATGCAATCACCCACAGTCTCACCTTTCACCAACACCTGATCTATTGGTGGTGACATTTTGCGTATTTCTATTGCTACCTCACACCATGGATTAGCAGTGCCCTCTTTACTACTGGAAGCAGAGTCAACATCTTTAAGACTAACCAGACTTGAGAACCAATTTAGAAAACTCATCCTTACAATTTTGTTTCTCTAGAACCACTCTTGGTACCAAATGTCTTAGGCTGGGTTCTCTAGAGAAGCAAAACCAGTAAAGTGTATACCTATAATCTATCAAAGAAAGGGCTTACACGGTTGCAGAGGCTGGAATGTCCCAAGTCCATGGGTCAGGATAGAGGCTTCTCCTGATTTGGATAGCCACAGGGGCTGGCAGACCCAAGATCAGCAGGTCAGAGAGCAGGACTCTCGCTCACAGGCTGCGAACATGGATGAATCTCAAGATTGGTAGGCAAGGCCTCAGGTAAGCTGCTAGCTCAAGTCCCAAGAACCAGAGGTCAGATGAACAGGAGCCAGCTGCAGGATCCAGTGTGAGCAAAAAGCCCATGAGCCTTGCCAGAATGTCCACTTATATTTGATGCAGGCCACATGCCCAAGGAAACTCTCTTTCAACTGACTGGCTACTCACATCCAATCCCATCATGGAGGTGATCACAATATCATATGACTGCCAAACCACTGAGAATCATGGCCCTGCCCAGCGGATACACAACCTTAACCTTTGCAGTGAGCAAGTCATATATCTCTACTCTTCAATGATTTATAGAAGAAAGGCTATTATATCTTATTGTTAAGTGCTGTCGAGTCAATTCTGATGCCTAGTGATCTGATATGACAGAGTAGAACTGCCCCATAGGGTTTCCTAGGCTGTAAACTATATGGGAGCAGATCACCAGGTCTTTTCACCCACGGAGCTGCTGGTGGGTTCAAACCACTGGCCTTTCGGTTAGCAGCCTGGTGCTTAACCATTGTGCCACCAGGGCTCCCTCAAAATGTAACATGTTACATAATACATGTTGGGTGACAATGAGTAAAAAAGAAATTTATTATATTGGAGGAGGGAAATGTGTTAGATTTTATTCATAGAAATAGAACATGCTAAGGTACTGAATTTAGGGAAAACAACCAGAGAAACAGACAAAATAGCAAGGAAGAGGCTTCAGAGATTTATAATAATTTGATCTCAAGAATGAATCAAATCAAGAACCCAGCTGTAGTTCAAACAAGTGTAGTGTCAAGGATCTGCCTGAACTACTGAGCCGCCAGATCTCCTCACATTATCGACGTTTTAATGAGGAAAGTCACATGCACATAAAATAAACAAAAGTTGGGGGTTGAGTAACTGGTGGTCTGACAAACTCCACCTTTGTAGCAGGAGTAAGCAAAGCTTGGGAGTCAGTGCCCTGCCCATTTCCTCTCAGCACTCAGCTCTGCCTGCAGAATCCTGCTTACTGGAAACACTCACAACTCTCTGCTTGAAGGCTTTTTCTGATCACAGGAGCATGGAGCTCTGGTGCACAGAGTAAACTGGAAGTGCTAGAGTTAGTACCCTAAAAGCAGCCCTCAACCAATGATGAACACGGAGTTGATGTATAAATAGCCCCAGATTCCACATCTCTTGGTTGGATAACTCTGATGTGTACTCTACACCACTTCCTAGAGTTGCCCAGTGAGACTGAGCTCTGGTTGTCCACAGTGGTAACTGGCTTAATAACACACCCTTATCAGCTTCCTTCCCTTCCTTGGCTCACTTCTCTACTCCACTATCTGTGTTTCCCAAGACAAGATCGTAAACAAATCACTTGCTCTGAAATTTTTATTTCAGGGTTTCCTTTTGGGGGAAACCAAATCAAGATAGCTGTATATGATGGGCAAAGGATGAGGTTACAAAGGGACGATTTCGATTCACAAATACAAGTTTCCAGTTCAAGAGTTTCTTGGCAACTCCAGACCTTGTGTATCTCCCATCAGTATGGTCACAGGCCAAGTAAATTAGATATTCCAGTGAATCCATGTTTCCTCACGTGCTCTATTATGTGCCTGTTACTTCAGGGAAGTAAGATTCACTCTTCTCAGGATGCTGTGGCTTTGTGAATTGCTTTAGGCTATTAGCGTTTGTGACAGCTTTCCTTGCCCACCCCTTGCTGTTACCAAGTAGCTGAGTTCACCCAAATTGGTTTTAAATAAGAAGAAAGAGAAATTGGCAGCCCCAGCCAAATTAAACAAAGGTACAGGGAAGAGGTGAAAGTAATTTTGCTTCTGAGGACAATCCTTACAGCTTTTATCCTTTTGAGACATAGGACCATCACAGCTGTTGTTGTTGTTGTTAGATGCCATCAAGTTGGTTCTGACTCATAACCACCCTATGTACAACAGAACAAAACACTGCCCTGTCCTGTGCTATCCTCACAATTGTTGTTATGCTTGAGACCATTGTTGCAGCCACTGTGTCAATCCACCTTGCTAGTATTATGGAATGAAATTTATAAACTTTTAGTGATATGCTATAAATTTGAACAATTTTTCCACCTGGTAAGGAGTTTGCTAAGTGCATTAGCAACTAGTTATATAGCATTTTATCCAATACACAGAAGAAACCAGTGTTGACTTTATGGATGTGGTCCTGACTCAGAAACAGAACACCTCCTACTTGTTATATTCAAATTCAGGGGCGGATTAACCAGTAAGCAAGGTACACAGGGGTTTACAGTAAGCACGGTACCATGGGCTTAATTGTGTTTACTTACTAATCTGTAGCGCACAATTTCGCATGGGTTTCACCACCTTAATGTGAAAAATGGGTGAAATTGTGCACTACAAATTAGTAAGGAAGCACAAGTAAGCCTGTGCACACCTTGTTTATTGGGTAGTCCATTCCTGTCAAATTACTAGTTAGAGGATACTGCTTAATTGGCATCTTAATGGTAAAAATATCAACGGAAATTACACTCAGGACGGGAAAATAATTTTATTTCGGATGAAAAAAGGATGTAATCATTTAATGATAGAATGGGTTTAATAAACTCAGTCTGTCCAAATAATGGATATGAGGAAAGAAGGAAGTTTTTTAGTCATGAAGGTATCAGCAATGCCACGTTTCATGTAGAAAGAGAGGAGAGTGTTACTTGGAATGAGAATGAGAGCTCAGTAAGGGCTGGTCTGACTGGTGGAGGTCTTTGCTTTTGGTTGAGAGCCAGCCAAAGCAGCTCGTGAAGTTAAGGGAGACTGTGACAATTAGCCCCAGGCCTACTGGACAGCAGTTAAAAATAATTGGATGGAACTGGTGTGTGTGCCTGTGTGTGTGGTGGAGGGATGAGAGTGAGGAGAAACTAGATGGTTATGAGAACAAGGTTCCACAGTAAAATGTTTGCCATATTCTCCAATAGCATGATAAAAATGCTGCTGAGAAGCACAGCATCATCCTTCATCCATTTTTAAAAATAATTTTTATTGTGCTTTAAGTGAAAGTTTACAAATCAAGTAAGTCTCTCACACAAAAACCCATATACACCTTGCTACACACTCCCAATTGCTCTCCCCCTAATGAGACAGCCCGCTCTCACCCTCCACTCTCTCTTTTCGTGTCCATTTCGCCAGTTTCTAACCCCCTCCACCCTCTTATCTCCCCTCCAGGCAGGAGATGCCAACATAGTCTCAAGTGTCCACCTGATCCAAGAAGCTCACTCCTCCCAGCATCCCTCTCCAACCCATTGTCCAGACCAATCCACGTCTGAAGAGTTGGCTTCGGGAATGGTTCCTGTCCTGGGCCCCTTCATCCATTTTTACTGAACAGAGTGAATTTTTAAGTTCAAAGTTTTACTTTCCCTTTATGTTTTTTAGGGAACATTTTGGTACCCCCACTCAGATATTCTTGGATCACTTTTACCATGCTCTGTATGCCCCACCCTATCTTCTGAGGGCTTTTGTGCTAATGGCTTAAATCTTTGACCTTCAGAGGTTTGCCCTCTAGTACTAGAGCTGTTACTGTTGTTAGGTGCTATAGAATTGATTTCAACTCATAGCAACTCCCATGTAACAGAGTAGAACTGCGCCGTAGGGTTTTCTTGGCTGTAGTCTTTACTGGGCAGATCATAAGGTCTTTCTCCTTTGGAGCTGCTAGATGGGCCCGAACTACCAACCTTTTTGGTTGGCAGCAGAGTGCTTAACCATTGTACCACCAGGGCTCCTTTTAGCACTGGACTGAGGTCTAGAAATGCCCAGGAGTTTATGTCCCCACCCTGAGCACAGCGTAGAGTTACTAGATAAAACACAAAACTCCCAGTTAAATTTGAATTTAAGACAAACAATAATTTTTTAGTGTAAGCATGTCCCAAATATTGCATGAGACATAATTATACTAAAAAAAAATAAAATAAAATGTTGTTTATATGAAACCCAAGTTTACCTGGGCATCCTGTATTTTTATTTGCTAAATCTGGAAACCCTATTCCAGGGGCATCAATAGTCAATTACTGACCATTATAGGAGTGCAAAGGAGCCCTGGTGGCACAGTTGTTAAGAGATTGGCTGCTAACCAAAAGGTTAGCCATTGGAATCTACCAGCTACCCCTTGGAAACCCTATGGGGCAGTTGTACTCTGTCCTATAGGGTTGCTATGAGTCGGAATTGACTCAACGACAATGGGTTTATAGGAGTACAATGATCCAGGTCCCTGAAATGGAAAAAAAAAAACACTGAGATATAATTTATGCTCCTGAGCCTCCTGCAGGATCAGACTGAGTCTGAGACCTCAAATATAGCAGCCTTGTTAAGCTTCTTTTCCTTTCTTTCCTACCCTTTTACTGGTTTCTCCTGGAATCACTTCCTTAATAAATTACTTGCCTGTGAGTCCTTGTCTGAGGGTCTGTTGCCAAGCGAGCATGGCCTAAGATGGAGATCTCACAAATCATACCAAAGCAACTACTTATAACAACTTAAAAGGAGTTAGGAATCACTGTCTTGAGTACCATCCTGCTAATTAACTATAATTTACATTTACATTCTTTTGAAAAAAATCCCTTTGCCTCATGTGTAATGTCCCTAGCAACCAGAGAGTAGCCATTGGACACGCTCTTCTGAGAGGCCGCTGGGTCTTCTCTAACACATTCATACCTTTCCCTCCTTTGAAACTACTGAAAAGAAATAAAGTCAGCCAGACATCTGATAAAATTGCATTTCCACTCTGTGGGAAATAATATGACTTAAAAAGAAAAAGAATGCCCAAGCCTAGCTGCTCTGAAAAAGACTAATAAACCATGAGGAAACATTATGTGTTGTGGAGAGCAAGGAGGAATTAATTGCTAAGCTGAGTCAGGTAATAGACCAAAGAGACTGAGATCTTTCAATCTCTTTAGGTCATAGGAGTTAAGAAAAATGGGTCACCTCCTGCTCTAACTTTCTTTGGAATGATTTTGGGATAATGCAATTCATCTCACTGTGGCACTCCATTAATGAGTCATTATTGCGATAAATGCACGTTCTAGGAAAGGGTCATTTTGCTCTACTGATCCCCTGAGCATGTGCACTCTCTCTCTCGATGTGATGGGAAAACATTTTTCTTGACACACTTAAACCCACGTACCCCTGGCAACTATAGTCCGATTATCTGAAAACCATTTTGGGTATTTATAATTTAAAAGATAATGTCTGCTTAGAGACTTACTTCTAGTTTACAACAAGAACAAGAAAGCCCTGGGTCAGTGCACCAGTATTTGGTGAAATACACATATAACTTTATGGTTATTTACACCCAGCAGTGGATAAAATACAAGGAGTAAACCTAGGTAGGTAGATTCTGGAAGAATGGAATAAGTACCTTGATACTGGGGAGCATGCTCTTTATTCTTGCTGAGAAAATTTAGTTTTAAATGGCACAACACAACTTTGTTAGGTCAGGGGCCTTTTTGTTTTTATAAAAAGGAATTCCATCTGTCCTCTTTTGATATATATTGTTCCTCTCATAAGCTAGCCCTGAAGCATAAACCATAGAGTTACCAAGAGGCTGAACAAAACAGCAACACTGGACTGGCTGTTTATAATCTAAATAATTTCCATCAATATCTCAGAGTCATGAGGTCAACAATCGAGAACAAAAATGAGATTTATATATAAAGATTTTGTGGAACATGGCATGAGGCTACCCCAAGGGAAGTCGAAGGGAATTATTCCAAGGACAAAAGCAACCAAGGTTTAATTTTTTTTTTTTAACCTATAAAGGAAAAACATCTGCATTCTTAAAAATTTGGGAAATACTGAATACAGTGGTGATCTTTTCATTGTAGATAATGATTTATTTTATGTTTCTTTATATATATTTATTTTTCTGTGTAGTTTTACATCAAGTAACATTTATGTGCAAGGATGCTATGGAGAAAATGAAACAGCTATGGAGAGTCACCATAAAAAGAAATAAATAGACAGATGACTGTTTCCTCTAGGGGAATTTCCTGATCCATATGCTAAAGTGGATTACAGGGAAGAATGCAATTCCACTTACAGAACCTAAGGGGAAAGTCTGCCACTTTTAACTACCTGTCTTTTCGGAAATATTGCAGCTCCAAACAAAGGGGGTTAGTTTTTGGACAAATCAGTGAAACATTAGGGTAGATCTTTTTGTTTTCCTGTGACTTCAATAATATCCAAATAATGAAAATAAGCCTTGGCTTATGCCCCAACAGGCTAAAGAAAATCAAGCTTGATGTGAGATGACTATGCTCTTGGCTATTCTTTCTATTTCTCCTAACTTGACAAGGTCTTATTTATGTGCAGAGCATAGGAGAGCCTCACTTGACCACACTACAGAGTCACAGGAGGTGGGACTAGAAGGAAGTGCAATTTATGGAAAATTCTCTGAGGTAATTCAGACAATGAAATTAGTAGTAATTTTTTAAGAGCTGCAAGGCATGTACGTGACACTTGGAGATTTCTTTTTCAGAATCTTAAACAGAACAAGGTTAAAAAAAAAACAATGAAAAGAATTTACTTTCCCTGTACATCTTCATCTGAGCTGCAGAACTGAGTACCAAAACATAAATATGTCTCATCCCTGCAGGTGACACAGATGATTCCAATAGCTATAATTTCAGAAGTACAGTAAGTGCTTTCCATTTCAACTAAAAAATATCTTCCCGGCTTTTCACATTCTGTGTTCGGAGTTCTCCAAGTGGTAATTAATTCGCAGACACTTCTGTTTAGATGGAAATACAACAAACTTATCCTCAGGCCATACCATTGCCCAATTTGTGTATCATTTACCTGTCTGAACTGGGAACTGACTTTAAACTCCAAAAGTTTTGGCTCTCTAAGTCCAAGCTGTAGCTCTGCCCACTTTCAGTTTTTGTAGTCATGATTTCTCCTTTGGTTGCTGATCTGAACTTGCTCAGAAGAAATCTGAAATTAAATTAAAAGATAAGAAATAAGTCATTTAAAAACTGATTTCTAGAATGCCATTTCTAGTGCTTTCAAAGTAAATGACTCAATAAAGTGGCCTTGGGTTGAGAGGTTCTGGAGAGTTAGCAGTGCCTCTGTACTATAGCGTTAGGGGTGGTGGTGAAGGACGTTATGGCATTCTCCCAAGGTCATACCACTTGCTGGTAAGCCAAGCCTCTGCCCTGCTAAACAAGAGACCACCTACTTTGGGCACTCACCACTGTTACCTGAGAATGGCGAAACACTGCCTGGGCTGAACCTGTTTTCCGTGGGACTGAGAATAGGGATCAGAACTATCCTTGCTCAGAAAAACGCAGTAGGATGTTCTTCTGGCACAAGCTGAGGTAGCAAACTACTAGGCTGCAGTTCCTTGAGAGAAGCAACTCTGCTCCCTTTTAAAAATATTTTTTATTATAGCAGTATACATACAATATTTCATCAATTTCTGTTTGCACACTTCAGTGACATTGATTACATTCTTCAAGTTGTGCAACCATTCTTGGTATCTTTTTCTAAATTATCCCACTACCATTAATGTACATTCAATGCATTCTAAGCAAAATCCCTCACTTTCCCCCTCCCTCCCACTAATTACTTGAGGTTTCTATATAATTGCTTATTTCAGATAAGTGATATCATACAGTATTTGTTATTTTGTGTCTGACTTATTTCACTCAGCATAATTTTTTCAAGGTTCATCCATGCTGTGGCACACAGCAGGAAGTCATTCCTCTTTATGGCTGAGTAGTATTCCATTGTGTGTATATACCACATTTTGTTTATCCATTAATCAGTTGCTGGACCTTTTGGCTATTGTGAATAGTGCTGCAATGAACATTGGTGTTCATATGTCTGTTCCCATCACTGCTTTCAGGTCTTTTGGGTATATGTCTAAGAGTAGAATTGCTGGGTTGTATAGTAGTTCTATGTTCAACTTTTTGAGGATCCACCAAACTGTTTTCCACAATGGCTGTACCAATTTACTATCTCACTGAGAGGAGGCAATTCTTTGTATGGCCTGAACAGCTATAGTTACCCCCCACCCCCAGCATCTTTGCACTTTGGAACAAACCACTGCACCTCCCCCTCTGAAGCCTAATGATTTGTTTAAATAAACAGCAGGATTAAAGAGATACAGTTCTGGGCTGGTGCCCACATGTCGGACCACCCCTCTCTTTGGGTGCTCAGGTAGGAAAATTCACATTGTGTTCTGTGCAGTGAAACGTGCAATCCCTGGAGTATAATACCAGGTAGGGAAAGCTCCTTGGGGGTCCTTCACCAAAGGTGCAAAGTGAGGGAACATGCTTGGAAGTTTCCCATCTCCATTCAGACAGCTTTTGAGCCGGGGAGAACTGTTCATCAAGGATTATTCCTATTGTATGCTGTCTGTTGCCTATGAGTAATTAAAATGGCTTTCACTATTGCACGACTTGATCGGGTAAATGGACATAACACTCATGGAGTGGTTGGTGCCACTGGGTGAAATTCTCATCCTGGTATTCTGGTGGTTGCTTGGGATCCAGAGAAAGCCCTTAAGGCAACCTCTGTGTGCAAAGTACTAGCAATGGATGAGCATTCCTGTTTCTCCACAACCTCTCCAACACCTAATATTTGCCATTTTTCTTTATCATTGTCATTCTTCAAATGGGTGTGAGCTAGTATCACATTGTGGTTTTGATTTGCCTCTCCCTAATGGCTAATGACTTTTTTTTTTTTTAATGGCTAATGACTTAGAGCATATTTTCATGTGCCTGTTGGTCATCTGAATATCTTCCTTGGTAAAATGTCTGTACAAGTCCTTCGCCCATTTTTTTTTTTAAAAATTGGATTGTTTTTCTTTTTGTTGTTGAGTTGTAGAAGTATTTTATAAATTTTGGATATTAGATCTTTATCAGATATATGGTTCCCAAAAATTTTCTCCCATTCTGTAGGCTGTCTTTACACTTTTTTGATAAAGTCTTTCCATGAAAATATTTAATTTTTATGAGGTCTCATTTATTTATTTTGCTTTTTGCTGCTTATACGTTGTTGTCGTATCAGATAATCTCTCACAAAAACCTAGATCCCACAGCTTCGTTTCTACATTTTCTTCTATGAATTTTATGGTTTTAGATTTCAGATCAATGTCCTTGATCCATTTTGAACTGGCTTTTGTCTACAGTGTAAGGGTTGGATCCTGATCCATTCTTCTGCATGTGGATATCTAATTTTCCCAGAACCATTTATTGAAGAGACTCTTCCTTCCCCATTTGATGTATTTAGCACCATGGATGTATGGTTTTATTTCTGGGATCTCAATTCCATTCCATTGGTTTATGTGTCTGTTACTATACCAGTACTAGCGTGTTTTAATTACTGTACCTTTATAGTACGTTGTAATGTCAGGAAGTGTGAGCCCTCCTACTTTATTTTTATTCTTTGGCATTGATTTAGCTATTCCAGGTCTATCTTAGTCATCTAGTGCTGCTGTAACAGAAATACCACAAGTGGATGGCTTTAACAAAGAGAAATTTATTCTCTCACAGTCTGTAGGCTACAAGTCCAAATTCAGGGTGTCAGCTTCAGTGGAAGGCTTTCTCTCTCTGTCGGTTCTGGAGGAAGGTCCTTGTCATCAATCTTCCTCTTGTTCTAGGAACTTCTGAGCACAGAAAACTGGGATTCAAAGTACGTGCTCTGCTCCTAGCGATGCTTTCTTGTTGGTATGAGGTCCCCTATTCTCTCCGCTCACTTCTCTCTTTTATATCTCAAAAGAGATTGGCTTAAGACACTATCTAATCTTGTAGATCTCATCAATATAACTGCCACTAATCCATCTCATTAACATCAGAGTGATAGGATTTACAACACATTGGGAAATCACATCAGATGACAAAATGGTGGACAATCACACGATACTGGGAATCATAGCATAGCCAAATTGACAGATATTTTGGGGGGACACAATTCAATCTATGACAGGGTCCCTTGCCCTTCCATATAAATTTGAGGATTGGCTTTTCCATTTCTGTCAAGAAGGCTATTGGAATTTTGATGGGAATACATGGACTTTATAGATTGCTTTGGGTAGTATTGGCATCTTAACTATATTAAGCCTTCCAATCAACGAACATGGAATGTCTTTCTATTTATTTAGGTCATCTTTGATTTGTTTTGGCAATGTTTTATAGTTTTCTGTATATGAGTCTTTTATCTTCCTGGTTAAATTTATTCCTAGGTATTTTATTCTTTTAGATGCTACTGTATAAGGTAATATTTCCTTTTCCTCTTTCACATTGCTGATGTATAAAAACTCTACTGATTTTTATCTGTTGACCTTGTACCCTGCCACTTTGCTGAATTCATTTATTAGTTTTAATGCTTACCGTGTGGAGATTCTGCCCTTCTTATTCTCTGCCACATCCCCTGGTCCCACAGGGATTCCTGGCACATACTAGAACCAAGTCAGCTCTTGTGGAATGAGTGAATGAATTCAGGTACTAGAAACCATCCTTATATCTTCTATGATAATTCACTTCATAGTAATATTTACAATGGAGTGTCTCATGTCAGATGAAATCTAATTGCATTTCCATTTCACTCAATTATTTGAAACTTAAGCAAAAACAACTTTTCAGAAACGACAATTCAAGTTCTGATCCAGGTTACTGAATTCCAAAACATGGATGTTTTCAAATACAGTTTAATAAAAAAAAAATCAAAGCTATATTTTTTCTGCAATGGCACTGGGAGAGGTCATTTACTTTACATTATGCAGCTTTCTAGGCGGGAAAAAAAGAATTCCAAAAGTACTGTGACAACCTTAATAGAATCTGCCAAGTTGTCTCTGTTCCAAAGGCCTCTGGAAAAGTGGCATTGTCAAGGTGTCAGAGGCCTCAATCTAACTGGAAAATTACATTTTTCGTGAGAATAGCACTTAATGTCTCTCTACGCTGCTCTGAGACCAGCTCGTGCATGTCTCTACCTCTGCCTTTCTACTTAAGGTGTCTCCCCGACCTGGAATCACTCTTTCCCCTTTTTGCTACCCTGAACCCCATCCATCTTTCAAGGTCCTCATCAAGTCCTAATTGCAATTTGATGTCTTTCCTGATGACTTCTGCATCCTCCTGGCACTGATTATCTAAGCCATTCATTTATTGCCTTATGCCAACTCTTGTGATTAATTAACACCTTTCCTTGTTTTGTGGAGCCCTAGTGGTGCAGTGATTAAGAGCTCTGCTGCTAACCAAAAGGTTGGCAGTTCAAACCCACCAGCTGGTCCTTGGAAACCCTATGGGGCAGTTCTACTCTCTCCTACAGGGTCGCTATGAGTTGAAATTGACTCGATGGCAATGGGCAATGGGTATTCCTTGTTTTAGAAAGACTCTGAAGTAGCTCATATGGTCATCTTATATTTTCCTGCAATTCTTTTATACTTAGTAACTTTTCAGATGTTTAGTTTTTCTCCATAACTAGATGTTCTATTCCTTAAAGAACCATCAAATTCCAGTTTGACTTTCAGCAGAACAGTCCAGTGCTATGAGGATTTAATGATTCAGGATTTGTATAATTTACATGCTGGCAATTTAATTATTTCCTCCTAACTTCAAGACCATCATTTTATAACCTGCTCTCTGATGGCTTGGTTTATAAACTGCGGTTCCTAGAAGCACTTGTGGGCTCTGAGTTACTCAATCAAACAAGTCATTTATAGTTTTTTAATGAGCCAGACACCATGCTGGATGTCACAACATAAAAGCAAAGAAGCCACTGGTCCAGAGCCAAAGGAGCTTACAATTAAGTGCGTGTGTGAATGTGTGTGTGCATGTGTGTGCAGGCACGTGCACATGCCTGCAGGGAGGGGGATGTTG